>NC_092190.1:8824047-9476547 GCF_043641665.1 Enoplosus armatus | reverse complement strand
ACATAGACAGTAGAAATACTCAAATTACTTCAGTAACTATTACTGCAGATTCACCAATTAAAGTATGTGGTGGAGGAAGTATTCTGATATTTTACTTATTAAGTAAAATTAGCTATACCTCAGTATAAAAGTACTCCATTACAAATACAAATCTTGCATTTAAAATTTAACTTAGGACAGTACAGAAGTACTAGCAACAAAATGTCTTTAAAGTATTAAAGTAAAAGTACTCATTAGGCAGCAGAATGACCCCTGCCAGTGTGACAACATATCATTAGATTGTTATTATGTAGCATTTTATGTTGTATCTGGTCAAAATTAAGCTAATTTTAACTACTTTTTATACTGTTGGGTAGTTTAATCGATAATCATTTTATTTTTATTTTATAATTATTTTATAAACCCTTGATCTTCAAAGTAACTAGTGACTACAACTGTCAGATACATGTAGTGGAGTTAAAAGAACATCATCTGCCTCTGAATTGTAGTGGAGTGGATAAAGTAGCATAAAATGGAAATACTCACTGACCCATTATGCCTAAAATAACATTCAAGATTTTTCACACTTAATAAAAACATAAAGTATAGCTTTTACAATATCCCCAGTGCAAAAAGTACCCCACTTCTGTTTAATTTAACTGCTTATATGTGCTTTAAAGAACATGTTGGGATTGTGCTATTAACATAAAGTAAAAAGTAAATGTAACCTGTTCTGCATTTACTTTGATAAATGTCTAGCAATTTGCTTGGTGACTACAGTTATTTGTTACAGAGAAAAAATGATGGCCATAACTGTGAAAATAAGCCCAAGCAGAATTATCCTGTAACATTATGCCAGGTTGGTGTTTTCCAGTTGTTAAACACAGAAAACTTTTTGTGATAGTTCTCTCTTCATTGGAGTCATGCTTCAGCAGTTTGAAATTATATCAGACATGTCATAATAGCCAACTGTACTGAATGATTTTAGTGGCCCTTCAGTTTGTAAAGGCTCAATCCTGTTAATGGTTGGAAACAAGACCCTGTTTTCAATCACGTGCTGATTTAAGTATTGGTCCTGCTGCTGGGCGTTGCCACCTCATGGAGATAGTCAAGTCAGTTTTATTGACAGAGCCCAATATTTCAAATCACAATTTGCCTCAGAGGGCTTTACAATCTGTACAGCATACAGCACCCTCTGCCCTTAGGTCCTTGACTCTCAGCAGCCAGAACTGAAGAAGCCTTTTAGATGAATGGCAAAATGTCTTCAATCGGACCTCCAGTCCGGTGATTAGGATTTAACTTTCTTCAGACAACCAGGGGCTAAAAACATGGAGGTATTGTATTAAACTGACCATGGCTTATAGACAGCATAGAGGTCCCCTCTTCTGCACGAGCTGGCTGCAAAACAACTTCCATTTACATCCTTTTCATTGGAAGGAACTGAGAACGAAACTATTGTAATCAACAGGCCTAATTGGTCTTTATAGTGCTGGAATAATGTGTTTCACAACTGCAAATCAATGTAACTCAACTAAGTGATGTTAGATCAACACAGAGTTTCCAAATTCATATGAAAGCTTTTGTCAAACCCAAACCATGTCCCAGAGCGGAGACTGGTTGAGCCTGTTGTGGGGAACTATTGCAGCCTTTGGTAGACAACTGTTGGACAAATGTCTCTTCTCCTGACGTCTTTGCAGTTAAATTACATGTTAGATCTAGCTCTAAGTGAAGTGATTAAGTTAGGACAGTAATGTGATGTACAAGCAACCATGTGATTTAAATTTAGATGGAGAGACCATGCTTTGGTTGTCACATAAAGGCACATGTAGTAGATTCATAGGGCCTGTTTTATAGTGTTTACTGTGGATTTAATTATAGCTAAATACATTGTTATATTTGGAGGAAGTTTACTCACATGTAAATTACAGCACCTTTCATATTGAACATTAAATGTGTTTTTATTTGTGTTTTAAATTCCTTGTTTTCTTCCTGTTGTTCAGAAATTTATAAAATTGTTGACACAGGAAATCATTTAATGGTTTATATCTTCCCTGAATAATGTGAGTTTCAGGTCAAAATCTTTTTCTTTTAATTGTTAGTGAATTAATCAATTTTTCTTTTTTATGCCTCTCAGTTATGAGAATGTGCTGCTTTTCTTTGTCTTATGTGAAAGTAAATTTAATATCTTTGGGTGTTGGACTGTTCCAGGGCTTCAGGAAATTTTGATGGGCATTTTCACCATTTAATTAATCAATTAATTGGGAAAATAATCAGCACATTAACTGCAAATAGCCATCAGATTGATTGAACAAGCTCAGTAAATCATCTTAAGCAAATGAGACCGTGGTTATAGCAATCACTTGCTTCTTTTTAACACCAGCAGTTTTGTTATATCTCACCACATTTCCCATCCACCCCCCTTCATCTTGTCAAAAGGAGGTTGCTGTTACTACAGTTCATTAACCTAGTTCCAGACCTCCAGATCACAGCCAACATCTAATTCATAACTTGAAATGAAAGAACAGCACCATCTTCCTGTTTTGTGCTGTATAGCAATACAACCTCTAATCAGTTGCCAGTGTTATTGATGACGATCTTTCAGCTTTATAGGATTTATACAAACATCTCAAAATGAATGCAGTAATTTATCAATGTTAGAATGCCACACATTGAAAATGCTGCACGCAGTTGAATCAAAACCACAGTGCATTCACTTCATTTGTTCATTCAGCACAAGCATTCCTTGGAGAAAAATTTGTTAATTTTTGTGCAGGCGCCACTCTCCCAGTGGGAGTACAGTGAAGCAGATATACATCCATTTAGTGAACAGTGAATAGATGTATTTAGTATCCCAGCAACTCAGCAACCTATTTCCATTATCAAGCAATATTTTACGTTCAGCAAATGTTTATGTACATTGTAAGAGCAGCTGGCTAGAATGTGTTTTGAGTCTGTCAATGCAACCTCTTTTAAAAACTATATTTATTTACCTGGTTTGGTCATTCATGAAACGATAATACATTCAAGTAAACATTCACAGCTCAATAACTGACACACGTTTTTCTTGACACACTCATGGTTTCAAATAACAGTTTCAACTCACAACATGTTGTGTTTCTTCACAAATTTCAATACAATCTGTTTAAAAAAAAAAAGACATCAGTTGAAAGCATATAGACTTTCATCTGAGAACATCACTGAATATTAATACCGTGTATGCTTTTTTTGTGGAACTCATCACATAACTGACAATAGAAATATTATCACCACTACTACTCAAAGACTGAAAATTGAGTGTACAGTCTGAAGAAACAGAGTGACATTGATGAAAAACTTTGGGGGAGAATTATGAAACAAAGAAGTAAACTGACATTGGAGGATTATAAAATAGTTTGAGTGGCAGTAAGTTTCAGAAACATGAAGTTAAATCAACCGGTACATCTTGAGACCGAAAGTTCATTGCTGATCTTGGAAGCAGCAGATAAAATAATCTCACCACAATGTCCATTCAGTAGCTTTTCTGGAGCTTTCGATTGTAACACACGACCTTCCTCAGCAGATGCAGTTGCAGATGTTGCACTTTAAGTACTTCTCATCCATATTGGCTTAAAAGTTGTGATTGAAAGTTCATTCTTGTGATGAGATTATTTTGTCAACAACCAGTATATTCTTTAAAGGTGAACTTCAGTAGCCCCTGATTGCAAATTAAGAGGAAAAGTAAGAGTTAAAAACAGTTGATAGCAGTGTCAGCAGCTGCTGGTTTGTGCATCGACACACTGGTCCTCCTGGCTTCATACAGCTGACTGAGTCTCGCTGCACACGTAGATGTTGCTGGGCCTCACTCTCCTGTGGCTCCTGCCTGGGACTCTGGGACACAGTCTGCAGCTCTTGGGAATGAATTCCTGACAGGCCTCCCTGAACTTTCTGATCCTCCAGCAGTAGATGACGGGGTTGAACACCGTCTTCAGGTAGCTGAGCCACAGAGCGCCTATGCTGATTGGGTAGAAGACCGAGCTGTAGTAGAACTGCCGGCTGAACACGGCCAGCAAGCTGACCACCGTGTGCGGCAGCCAGCACACAGAGAAGCCGACAAAGAGGATGAGGATGGTGGTGAAGGCTCGGGTCTTGAAGCTCATGTCCACCTTGATCTGAGGGGGCCGCTGCAGCCCGCTAAGTCTCATTTTGCTGACTTGGTTGAGGGCCGGCAGGCAGGAATGCTCGCTGGTGTGGTTGTGGATGCGCAGGGTGTTGCGGCGCACTGTGTTGAGGATGCACATGTAAGAGTACAGCATGACAGCAAATGGCACAAAGAATACAGCCACTGCCAACAGCACTGTGTATCCACGGTCTGCCAGAGAGTCGCTGTATCCCAGCACACACTGCGGTGCCCAGGCACCCCCAATACCTGCTGCACCTGTCCTCCACCCGACGACAGACGGCAGAGACACGCACAGGCTCAGCACCCACGAACCTGCAATCAACAGTTTAGCTCTGTGTGGGGTCAGCTTGTCTTGCCGCTGCACAATGATGAGGAAACGGTCCACGCTGATTATGAGGAGTATGGACACCCCCTCCAGGACGAACAGCCAGTACAGCATGATGGACGCTCGGCAGAAGCCGCTTCCAAAGCTCCAGTCGGCAGTGGCCACAGTGACCGCAGTGAAGGGCATGCAGAGCACAGACAGCATGATGTCCGAAAAGGCCAACGTGGCGAGGAGGAGATTGATAGCAGAGCGCATGGCAGGTTTCTGGTAAACAATCAGACACACGATTGCGTTGCCAAGGAAACCGATAGTAATCATGAAGATCATTATGGCTGCCAGTGTCACGCGCAGAGTTACTGATATGAGGGGAGTCGCAGCTTCGGACGGGAGACTTTCCGCTGCTTCCTCTACATTGTCCGGCTCCATGAAGCCACACTCCTCCAGCAGGCTTTCATTACAAAAAGCCATAGCAGCTATTATCAAGGGATGTCAGCCCATAAGAAGGTACATGTTCCATTGTTGTTATGGTATACACATTAAGTTATCTTCCAGCAGTAGGTCGTCCATGGCAATATCTGAGATAGAAAGACAAAAACATCCATATATGGCATTTAAAAAAACAAACAAACTGTGAAACAGAAATAACAACTTGTAAACTGTCAAAATACATAAAACATGCCATGATTTTAACGGATGTCGATGTGAATTAACAGTGCACTACATTAACGTGCTGTCTGTCTCTTAAAATGCTGCTGTAAACATGGCGTAACACAGTGTCTCATTAGATAGTCAGAGGAGTTCAGCTGCTCCGTGATCTATTACTCAGTGATAATTGTAAATTTAAAACAGTGAGAGGAGGAGTGACGTCCCCATGATGCTGAAGGAGTTACATAAGCCATAGGACCAACCCACACTGAGAGATATTGTCACACAGGACAGAGATTTGCTGCTCACAGGCTTAAATGAGGTTGATCATTAACAGTTGAGCTGTACAGATTCATGGGTGCATATACAAACATTCACACCCCCTACCCTCCAACACACACAGTACGTGTACTGCTTCACACGTGAATAGAAATACACACACACAACACAAGTAATAGTACACACCCATAGTGCGGTTGCCTGTCTCGCGTCGACTTAGCAGAAGCTTATTCTTGGCCAATGTTTCAGACTCTGATGCAACCGTGATAAAACAGAGAGGCATCTTCAGGACACACAGACACAGAGGACATGTCTGTTGCTATGGTTTCCACCCCCCCGCTCTTGGTGCAAGTGTTAACGATGTGTTGAGGTCATGCTGGCGTTCAGGTCTCACATACGGTCCTCCCAGGTGAACTGGCATGTAGGAGCTGGGAGACAAGAAGACCAGTTAAGGGTCATGACCTCCATGTTTGATGCCTTGTGAACTCACAGTGTTACCACCCAGATGTGACAGATGTTTTGGCAGCAGACATTTTGCCTTGTTACTAATAACATGTTCTATTCAAGCGACCTAGTTAGCCATGACAGTGTGACAGTGAGCATGCATGCACAATACCAGGGCCACTGAAACTGAAGCAGCTAAATGGAATTCAGCCATCATTCATTTTATTATTTACATCTGTGCTTCTCCTACTGTGACATACCAAAATGTGGATTCAGTGATTGCTCTCTGATGGTACACACTTTGTCACTGTAAGATATCTAATGTTAATAGTCAAGTTTGAAATAATCTACAAGAAGAGGAAGAACGTTTGTAATCTCAGTATGTGACGGTTCACCCAAACAGGTAAAAGGAAATGATCCCTCCACCGATTGTAGCTACATTCTTGCACAAAACCCCATATAGGCCGCTGCATAGTGTTGCTGGTTGTTGCCAAGGCAACAAGGTCACCAGTTCCATGGCAACAAGCTGCCGGTACTCTTCTATTACAAAATATCTTCTGTACCACACAGTTTGCTACTTAGGACTTTTTTTCATGACTTAAACTCATAGTCAGGTGACTACATAAAAATACATTTTTCGTGAAATACAGAGCAAAGACGTGTGTGATAAACATAAATATATCTGTGTTATGGTCTTGTTTCATGTCATTATCTTTTGATATAATCAATAAAAGGTAGGCATTTATTAACTGTAGGAAAATATATCAGCTAGTAAGAGAGAATAATAAAAAGGGGACAAAGGCATGAGGAAGCAAGTAAAAAACAATGGGATCATGTCGCCTACATGACAATAAAACTATACTACTAGACAATAAAATGCTTTAAAAATTGAATTTTAATGCATTTACCTTTCAAAATGCAAATTATGTCAAGGAGATTATGAGCTGACCTGCCCTGCAGAGGGCTCCTAACTGCTGCTTTAAACAAAAACAGGTGGTTTTACTCAGCTGCTCCCCTCAAGGACTCATTCAATAGGCGATAAGAGACTGGTGTGACAAAATAAGAAAATAAAGGGATGTTACAGCCTGAGTAAAATCTCAATAAATAAATAAAATGTTATGAGGAAGATAAATTGAAATAGGCCTCTTCATGTCCTCTTTTCATGTTAGATTTGATGAGAATCCAGTATCCAGATGTGACTGGTGGCATCAGCTCCTCCATGCAGGCGGATGTTTGATGTTTTACAATGTATTCATGCGATAAATCATCTATATTCCCTGTATTGATTATCCATGGCTCACATCCAGTGACATTAAAGAGTTTAGCGCCACCACTGAGCCTTTCTTACATTTCCATATGAATATGTTTCTCTTGCACACTTGTGTTTCTCTGTCAATCACAGGCTACAATCTCAACCTGTCTGCATCACTATCAGAGGACAAGTCACTGCAAATATTCAGATGCATCACAAACATCAAACACAAAATATCTGTTTTTTTTCCTCCATGCATCGAGTGGGGGATTAGAGCAATGAAACCAACACATCTTTCAGCGTTTATCAGACATAAATAGGCCTACCTTGACGTTACATTTGATATCAGGTGTCATGCTTGTCTCTCGTCGAGCCAGTCAGCTCGGTGATCGTGTTTCTCTCCCTGTGCATGTCGAGCTTTTCCTAAAATATCCCACTTTGAACATTTTACTGCCGTATCGATCGCCATCGTGCCGCCTGCGGATGATGTTGACGCCAGAGAGCAGGTGGTCACTGATTTAAAGGAGCAGTGCGGCGGATACATGTGTTTGGAAGCTGGGCTGTTTAAAAAGGTGCGGTGCTGCCGGTGTTTTGTTGTCTTATCGCTATTGCTAATTAATGAATAAATAATAATATGATGTTGTGCTTTTTGTGCCGAGATGCCAAAATATCTGCACTGTAAAAAAAATAAATAAAAAAAATCAAATTTGCTTTCCGGAACGTAGGCTACCACAACAAAAACAACAAAGGAAATAATAAGAATGATAATATTAGTAATAACTGACTAATAACTGGTCCGATTTACGTATAGACCACCTACACATATATATACTGTATAACTGCAGGTTTCGGGTGTGACAGCAATAAACATAATATTTACAGCATTTTGACTAAAGACAAATGGGTCATGGGCCTATTATGGAATCTTAAACACACAATAATAATATTAAAGATAAGCATTTGCTCCAGTCTTTAACCTATAAAAATAATGTAGTAGTTAACTGAATGACAAGTCCATTAAGTCATTGGGTTTACTGTAGAGTACAAAAAGGGACACATTTAAAAGAATGTAAATTTAAAACATCTTTAGCCCTTATTTCCAAGCTTTTCAATGTATCATTACCTCTGCACATTATGTATACGTATATAATCAATCGTAATATGGGGTCTTCACTCTATAAGGCCAACGACAAACTCACACTCACGTCTACTGCCTCAAACATCCAAGCTTGGGTTCTGGTTTTCTCCTCTTGAATTAGTACTACATTTTTTACAAACATATTTCATTAATCCTGTTATGTCAAATTGAGTTCATTTGCCACAGAGTCAGTGCCCCCTTGCAGTGTAAAAATTCAGAAACCTGCATTAATTATTTCGTTCAGTAGATGGCAGCATTGTACCTCACATCCATTTGGCCTTTTGTTGTTTAGTTGCTTTTTGAGACAAAAATTGTGTTTTTGATATGTTTAGGGGTTTTTCTTTCTAGGTATTTATAGTTTTTTTATTATAATTTATTTAAGTTGCATCACCTCTTTTTAGAGCATCACATGTCTATAATAATTTTACAGCAGCAGCTTTGACTCTATAAATTGGTAAAATTCTTATATTGTAGCCTATTTTGGAGAGGGGGGATATCACACATCAGTGATAAAATGCTGAGTCCAGATGTGCAGAATCACATCTGCAGACAGATTTTCTAAAGGCAGTTTAATTGTAATTCATTTTGATTTTATATAAGAAAACTGGTGTATTCTCAATCTTCACACACGCTTGCATTCACACACTTAGCATGCAGGCAGAGATTCTTTTCATGGGCATGCTTGTCTAAATTGGCATCGTGCCCATGTGTTGAACATGCCCATCAAACGAGTTCCACTCCACCGGTCTGGCACATGCATGCTCGTCACGTTCAGTGGCACCCACACAACAAGCTTGCTAGTGAGAGAATTCATTTCCCTGTCCATTATTCCACAGATGTTTGCTTTAATTTCTTCCTGATGGAGAGACTTTGGTACTCCATCATTCACCAAAAAAAGCAAACACGGGCAAAGTGAAAAATGTTCACCAGTGAATCAGAATATTCAGTAGGAGAGGAGAAAACCTACACCAGTAACAATATTGTGCAGACAATTCAGGACAACAGGTTTGTCATTACAACCACCCAAAATGCACTTTCTGGGTTCTTGTATTCATGCCCGGAGCTGCCTCTGACTCCAGGTAGGAGTCGTGTGTGTTATGAGTTTTCACACTGAGTACACCACAATGTGTTAATCAGTGTTAGACTTTAGTGGTCAACCAACCTCTGCAATGTGAAAATAATTAACACCAAACATTGGGTGCTGATAATGAGCAACCCACAGTGAAATAGTTGTAGATTAAAACTTTGCTGTTGTAAAATAATTATTTGAATGGGTTTAGGTTTGTGTATGTGACTGTGCACAAACAACAAGCACTGAAGAGGGGATTATCATACAATAATTGCTTTCTGTAAAGTACCTCTGAACAAGGCTTTAAGAGCAATTATGAGCAATTATAGCAGTTTTTATTGGAGTAGGTGGTGTGTAACTGCAAATATTCTGTGTTTCAGTGATGCAAGAAACAATACTCCACTGATGAATAACGCTAAATTTAAGTAGCACATATATGCACGAGCACTGACTGCACATTTTACTATCATCATAAGCACAGGTGCCCTTTATGTGAGCTGAGCCATTTCTGTTGATTGAGGGGTTTTGGGTCCAGGTTACTGTAACATCATCAGCTTGTACCTTCAGATCCCGGCATTAATATTCAGAGAAGACACCTAGCGCCGTGTGATGACAAAACCCTTTAAAGGGCTTTTTATCCTCCAATTCCAGCCTTATCTCCCATCTTTACATCGCTAAGCTTTGAGGGGATCAAGCTGCAATCCTGCAGGCTTAGAGTTTTGCCTCCATTTTTATCAGAGAACTTGTGCTTTTGCAGCTCGGTGGGAATATATCATATTAAGTGGCATCGGTAGATGATTACAGTGAGCTGTGGTTACCACCTTTCCACCTCTGTGTGATATTACTGTGGTAGCTGAGAGCATGCAGAAGTTTTCCTTTGCATTAATAGTGTGTGTTTGACATGTAGACTGCGATTGGTTTTCATGACAGAGCGCTGTGTAAGTTACTTGATGCTGACAAACTCTGTATGGCCACTCCATAGCAAGAAATAACAAGTCAACACGTCAGACGCTGACATTGTTTCAGCAAAATGTCAACTTATCTGAAGCTGAGAAAAACAGCTCAATTTTCTGTATGCATTTTTGAGTTTGCTGAAATGATTTTGACATGGTTTTATCTTTAAATTTTACAGGAAGTTGTAGTTAAAGTGAAAAACACAAAAACACCAATAACAGCCTCAACAAGGTGTCTAATGTGTCTTCTTTCTTAGGTGTTGGCCTCATAAGCAGGTGAAGTACCGCCAACACGTCCTCTTACATACGTAAATACGTTCTTGTCTCCCGTCGGCCTGTTAAGGGATTGAAAATTGACCTGGAGTGACGACGGCTCCACAAGCTGACGTGTAAAGACTCATTCAAACCACCCATTCATGCAGGCAGACTGCTATTTATAACCCACAGGGCCAGAGTTTCCCCTAAATCCTGCCAATGTTCAGCGAAGACACACACCCACACACCTTGCACCCTTTTTGACATATTTGTGTGCCTGTCTGAATGTGTGTTTTAACAGTAATAGTAAAATTTATTTAGTATTGGCATTGTTGGGACACATGTTGCTCCAAAAGGGACAGAAATCCATAAAAACAATATAATCAAGAACAACATGAAGATTGACAGAGTTACCAACCATGTGTGTGTCAGCCACCCGTTTGTTTTTATTTGAGTCAATGTGCAAGCTTCTGAAATACACACTTAAACTGTTATTAAAACATTTGCAGTAATGCATTAACTTCCAGGTTTGTGTTCATTCCTCAGTGTTCTGTTGAGTTTGCCGGCAGCTACTTTGCCAGCAGACCTTTGACCTCCCTACAAGTTTCACTACAACCGCCGCTTCCTCTCTGATTTTTCCACGACTCTCCCGCCCCAATCTTTATTATCAATGAGGTATTTGATTTGAAACATCAGCTGGTGCGTGTGTATGTTTCTGCGCGTATGTGTTATTGTGGGTCATGTTTGTATCCATCAGAGATGGAGAGAAGAGACGCAGGTTGTTTCTCAGAGCCCGTCTATCTGCCAAACCCATCAACTGTGGCTAAAGATCCGCTCGTGTCCCTCCATCTCGTTGTCACCTTGGCAACCGCTGCCGAGGTGAACTGCCAGCTGGAATAGCTGACCTCTGTTGGCTGTGATCCACAGAGCTGCAGTCCATAGCGCTGCCACAGGGATGTGTTGTGGCTGGACTGATATGCAGTATATCACACATAAATGTAGAGGCAAACTCCAACAACAGACTCATGTGATGAGTTCAATCAGTTTCAATCGGGGCAACATGGGAGGCATAAAAACTGTGAAATGGTGTTGGCTAGTGACATTATTTTGATTTATATTACAGTATAAATGGTGATAACTTAATGAAGCTGCTGGGGCTGCAGCTAATGATTATTTTCATTATTGATGAATCTGCCCCATTAAGTTCTCGATTAATCGTTTTGTCTTTAAACTTTAAAAATGGTTATAATTTCCCACCGCATAAGACGATGCATCCCAATAGCTTGTTTTATTCAACCAACAGTCCAAAACTCAAAGATATTCAGTTTATTATCATATATGGCAAAGAAAATCATCAAATGCTGATATCTAAGAAGTTTGGCATTTTTGCTTGAAAAATTACGAAACAAATTGATCAGTTATCAAAGTTTTGTGTTATTCGAGTAGTTGGTTTCTCATCTTGATTAATCGATTAGTCGTTGCAGCTCTAGAAGCTGCTATTAACAAGAAATCCCAGGTAGAATAGCATGGATCTATTCAAAGACGTTATGCCTTTTAACTTCTTTATATAACTTACAGGACAATGTCGGTATATTGGCTTTGATTCCCATGAAAGATCATTTAAATTGCCGTTTCGACACTTAGAGCCTTATTGGTTTATTTGACAATATCCATTGAAAAGCATCTGACTACATGTTTCATATTTCACTGCAAAAGTGTGAACTAAAATGATAGATAATGGTGGGTGTGTGTGTGTGTGTGTGTGTGTCAGAAGGAAACTTATGGCCACCTCAGATATTTTAACACAATTATTTCCTTATGTCAAATTTATTAAATAATTAGTCTATTCCATGAAAATAAAAACACAGTGGAAAAAAAATAAATAGTCCAAATCATCACACAAGAATACACAGCAGACTTACTTGAACATAAACTTAAGGGAATGTGTTTTGTCATTTAAAGAAAAAAAAAAAGTTTCCTATGAAGGAAAACAAACACAATACTGGAAATATTTCAAAACGCTCTTTAACCATCTTAAACTGTGTCACAACATAAATCCACTGACACACAACACAAAGGTGAGAAACACGTTTGAAGGAAGATAAATTATTGCTCATTAAAAACAACTTAACGCTGAATAAAGCGCATTAAATCAATGTCTTTCATTTAAAAACAGCCCAGTCTAGCCTGTGGGACATCAACATCTGCAGCATTACAAGGGAACGTTTATTTTTAACATTACAGTGATACGGAAATAACTTTTCTTTGTTTGAACTTCTTGGCATCAGATTGATAAATGTTCATTCTGCCGGCTCTTTTGGTGAACAAACGTGGCCTTTAATAGACTTTGAATTATTTTCTGTTCAGATTTTAGTTCAGCTTTTTCATTTTCTGTCCCAAAGGCTGATTCATAGTGCAGAAAAATACCCGACGATGCATAAAAGTAGACATTTGTCCTCCTCTGAAATGAACACACACTGGATAACATTATTGTTGTGGATCAGGGGACATGAGGATCTGTAAGAAAAGTGAATCAACTGTCATATCATTGAGGGAAGATGTATTCAAACACACGCTGTTCAGATTTCTTTCACGTGTCGCTGTACATCCTCTTGCAGTCTATGGAGGGTGACGGTGTGTCAGGACCCATGCTGCCCACCTGTGAATATGCGTCCTCCGGGGTGCGTGGCAGTCCAGGCGGCGTCATGCGCTTCTCTTTCTGCCTGCGGTTGCAGAACCAGACTCTGACCACCTCCTTCTCCAGCTGCAGAGTGTCCGCCAGAGAGTTGATCTCCTGCGCGGATGGTTTGGGACACTTGAGGAAGTGGCTCTCCAAAGCGCCTTTTACGCTCACCTCGATGGACGTGCGCTTTTTCCTCTTCCTGCCCTGGGTGGCGATCTTGTCGATGCTGGTCGGGCTCCCGGTCGTGGAGTCGGCCTCCTCCAGCCATTTATTCAGCAGAGGCTTCAGCTTGCACATGTTCTTAAAGCTCAGCTGAAGCGCTTCAAACCTGCAGATGGTGGTCTGTGAGAACACGTTGCCGTACAGGGTGCCCAAAGCTAAGCCCACGTCTGCCTGGGTGAAGCCCAGCTTGATCCGCCGCTGTTTGAACTGTTTGGCGAAATGCTCCAAGTCATCAGACGTCGGGGTGTCCTCGTCTGAGTGCGGTTCGTGGCTCACCCCGTGATGCTGGTGATGGTGCGTGTGGTGATTATGGTGGTGATGGTGATGATGGTGGCTGCTGTGGTCCAGCTCCGGGGACTCCCCGCGCACCAGCCCCGGGTGCATGAGGCTCTGGCCCGCGTGCGAGCTGAGCATCCCGTTGACTGTAAACCCGCCGGTCTGGGAGTAAATGAGGGACTGTTGCTGCTGCTGTTGTTGCTGCTGCTGCCCCTCAGTGATGCTGATGTGCGCTGCGGAGGTGCCTCCCCAACTTCCCGGGTGCGCCTGATGTGGTCCCAGATGTGGGGACCTGTGGTGCAGAGCGGAGCCTGAGTGGAGGTCCTCCCTGCCGGCGTTTCTCTTTACGTCTTGCGGCTGGGAGCTGGGGGGCCACGGAGAGCCGGCCTCGACTGCTGCCACCGCGGCCGCGGCTGCTGCGGCTGCTGCGTGAGGCAACGATGTCACCCACTGGTGGGCATGGCTTAGCATGTGGCCCCCGTTGCTCGCCACCATGGCTCCCTGCATGAAGTCACTCTGCACCATCTTTACTGAAGGGTCCCCTCTGTATCCACTAGACACCGTGGTCACAGCGGTGCTGCCCGGCTGCATGCCACCACCCCTCCGATCCGAGTGAAGGACCGGGCCGGATAAAATCCTGCTGCTGGCTAGGTATGGACTCGAGGTGGCTGTTGCCATCCCCCAAAGCATATATCCTAAAATCGATTTCTCTCTTCTGGTGTTTAGTTTAAGTCCCACTTTATTCTAATCCATGAATGAATTCAGTCTGTCAGCATGAGGGAAGATTTTGTGCGATTGGTAAAAAAAAAGAAAAACAAAGGTGCGAAATCACTCCATCGAGGCTCAGATGATAATTTTAGTTATATAGCAACTCGTGCGTGCTGAGACCTGTGTGACAAAACACGCTCTCTTAGCATTCCTGTGCAACAAAACAATAGTCTTCAAAACTTTTCTCTGTCCCGGAATCTCCGCCGTGCGTAATCCACAGACCTGATGATATGGAAAAACACCTTCTTTGATCCGTGCCAAACTGCGGAGCTGTTGCACCGCTCACTTAGAACCCGTCTCTTCTGATATTCACTTCTTAAAGCGACTAAATGATCATGACAAAAACTTTAAAGCCTCTCTCGGGTCCTCTCGGTAGTTTCGCTCACTCCATCTACTCAATCCGGCGAGTCCTCTGTGGAGCGAAGGAGACGAGCATGTGTTTACGTTGTGCCAAGGCTGCGTATTCCTCTCCCGTCTCCATCCAATTGCAACAGAAAGGCTCTGCATAGTTCCCGCTGATTGGACGCACAGCCAGAGAGGAGTTGTTGTGTCTTAATCGAGCCTCGGGTGCACGAAGTTCTTGCTGCAGGAAAATAAGCAACAATATGCTCGAAAATATTACAATAGACAAAAAAGACAGAGACACAGAACAGTCTGGCCGTGTCTGTAAGTCTGCATGTATCATCTGGAGAAACAGGGTAAGAAACCCTGCGACCAAACCAGACTTCTTCCAAAGTATATATATAAATGAATGTAGATAGAGTATTATTATTATTATATGTCTTCAACACATTCTGAGGTTATGAAGCCACTGGAGTTAGTGATACCAGACAAATAATGCCGTCTATATATATGTTGTTATCTCTTTCATAATAACACAGAGCAACCGAGGCCTGTGTCAAGGATACTCAAGTCGGCTTTGGGTACATAGGAGGTTTTGTACGCCTCTTGCATCTTAATGCGCTCTTCTTTTCATATGGTAAAGTAAAGGCCACAGTGGCGTGACGCGCCGCACTGCTGAGCGCTGAAGGTGCACAAAACCGGCCAATAGTTAGATTTTTCCATCTTCAAAAAAAAAAAAAAAACACCCCAAAACAAACCGGTTCTGGTGGGATGTTTCCATGCTGGGCCAGTTTATGGATGGCCTGTTAAATAAACGTGTCATGGGGAATTTTCTTCCACGGCTTTGCTACAGATTTAAGGGCCTTGAAGAGAGTAAAGCATCGACTGAGACGCATGAAGTTTGGGGACTGGAGGAGAGAGCCAGGTGCAGCCCAATAAATGTGCTAATTTATGCTTTTCAGCAGGATTTGTCTTGGATCTTGTCCAAAAGGTAAAAGATAAATAGATACACAAAATGTATTTGCCCAACCTGCAACACAAACTGAGACTTTTATCATAACATTTAAATCCAACTACCCACCATTATGTTCATTTATCATGTTCCAAACTACCTTTAGATTTATCCGATTTTAGGATGAGTTTGAGAAAAGACATTTGTAGCAATAGAAATAAGCTATATGATTTATCAGCAAAAGTAGCTAGGTGTTTGTCATATTATTATTAATCATATTATTATTAGGCTTTCAAAAAAGGAGATTAAAATGCATTAAAGTACTTTAAGGTCACAATAAACTCACTGAGTAATGCAGATACAGAATCACTCTCAATAAACAGTTGAGGAATTTTAAAGTTAATCATCTTTCATGTTATACTGTTTAATCTCCCATGGTAAAAATTTCCAAAATCACCATGGTAACTGGTCAGGGTGTTCTGCAACATCTCTTCAATAGTCCAGCGACCTTTTTGGGGGGACAGGATGGCACTCAGGGGTTCATCCCTGAGGGAGCACAATGACACACTCACTCATGCAACTCAGCTGAACTAAAGGCAGCATCACCGGCTGCACAACGCAATACATGACACAACAAAACACTGCATTTATAGTGAATAATCCGCTTTATTTAAATACTTTAAATTCAGCTGCTTTATCCTTTAACACTTGTAATGGCAGAGGAAATTAATGAATCCTTTAATGTTAGATACCAACTTGAAGAATAAGTATCACTTTCTAATAAAACACTGTTTACTGTATAAGGGTATAAAAATGTTGAAACTATTGGCTTTAGTAATGGTTAATAAATCGTTTACTGATGCTTAACAGATCAGTTCTTAACCATTAATAAGCACATAGTGAAAATATCTCATCAGCTGGTGTATCTTCCTCCAGCATTTATTCTAACACTTGGTTATAAATGTTTACAAGTCATTAATAAAGGGTTCTTACAATACCCCAAGTCTGCAGTCGTGGATGTTAATGAATTAATACACTGATTTTGGTCCAGATGTTCTGCAGCCCTTGTTCCGATGGTTTGTGATCAAACTGTCTTTATAGTGAGTGACCTAAAAAGGCAAAGCAGTTCTTCATGCACCTCAAAAACACAAAAACAGAGCAATGTTTTTTAAACCTGAATCCCTAAAATGTTTAGTTTAATTTTTAGTTTTATTACTGGCTTTTTTCACATTCCATGCTTTATTTCCAACACACACACACACACACACACACATATTAGACATTGTAACTATAGTTACTATAGTCTTTGTGGTTTTAAGAATTCTAAATATAATCAAAATTGATATATTGCAGATGATATACAGAGACCCATGCAAAACAAATGAGAGGAGTGCATCTACATTAAGTTTGTCCAGGAATCTGTATCATATCATAACATAGATAATATATCAACAGATATCGAAATGGTTGTTATGAAAGTAAAGATTGTGCTGTCTCAAACACCCCCAGCTCCTCCTGATTGATTGATTGATTGATCTGTCTGTTTAGCCACAGATAACTTTATTGTCAATATGTTTATATGTGCAGTTTTATTAATGGCTTGTAACTGGTCTGTAAGGCATTAGTAAATCATTTATTAGAAAATATCAAGGCCAACAGTTACAATTTATAAACCTCACATTCACAACTGCTGACTGATTGTAATAACCCTTGACTGATTAACGACTAATTACCATTTATAAGCGTATACGAGAGGAGGATATACCAGCCAGAGGGATTTTTCAGACTTTTTCAGCTTTTAAGGAATTACTAAATGATTTATTAACCATTTGTAAAGCTGGATACAACTTATAAAAGTAAAAATATAACTAATTATTAATTCCACAGCCTATAAAACCTGTTAATTGTTGAACTGTGTTCAGTAAAAACAGAGAAGCTGTACGAAAACACCAGTGTTTCACATTTCCAGCCTACCAGCACCATGTAGAGAAAACCAGACGACTCGGGGAATGCAGTAATGTTTTTCATGTGTTGTGCTGGCTGGTCACAGCTCTGGGTCCTCTATTTGTTATTCATGAAGGAAGCTGGGTGAAGAGGCCTTCTTATGATGCACATTTTTCTTTCTGCCCTCTCTCTCTCTCTCTCTCTCTCTCTCTCTCTCTGTGAAACTGCTTGCCAACTGAGCAAATCATCTGTTTTAGTTGTAGTGAATAGCGCAATTAATCCAGAATAATAAGCACAACACCGTCAGTTTATTGACATTATTGTTTCTTTTAGATCTTCTTCAAATCATTTACACAGAGACTCTCTCTCTCTCTCTCCCTCTCTCAGTCTGCCTCTCCTCGCCCTCTGTCGAGTCTTCAATATGCAGATCGGCCATTTCTGCCCCTGGGCTATTTTCTTTGGTAGACTTTTTGAAATATGCAAATGCTTCCAACAAAAATTGCGAAGGGGAAAAGGAAAAACCTTCATCTGGGCTCCAGGAGTTTTCCATTCAAAGAAACAGATGATTTTCTCTTGTTCGTGCTGTTGATCTTGTTCTGTTTGCTTTGTCAGTCAAGGGTCTGTCTAATTAAGAAGAGAGAGAAACACAAACAAGGCAGGCAAAACAAAAATTAAGTTGCAAAGATGACAGTTGTGTTGTTGGTATCTCCACAGTTATTATATTTATTAATATTCTTTGCAGAGGCTATAACAAGATCTCCCTCTGTCTGGCTTTTGGCTGTTATCAGGCCAATACTGCTCTCTTTTCATTGATTCATTGTATATGTGAATATATCCGAGCAGCTATTAGCAGGTAAATCATCTCTGTGAGCTCCTCCACTGTGAGCCGTACAAGCTGGTGTTTACAGAAGTGTCCTGAACTGCCTGTCTCCGCTGGAAACACTGCTGAGAGAACAGAACTTATCTCCGTGGCTTTCATCCCTGTACTCTTTATATTCCACCTCTTCAGTGTCATCCTGTGGTTCTGATCATGAGTGTGTTTGACCTTCAGCTCTCCCTGAGTCAGAGAGATCCTTCACAGCGTGAGTCTCTACCCACAACCCCCTGCTGCGTGTTTAAATCAGAAGCAGAGGCAGCCACGGAGAGGAGAGAGAGACAAGGAGAGACAAAGTGTGGTAGTCCGGGTAGAGAGAGAGTGTGAGTGGGAAACAGAGGGGAAATGATCAAAGTATATCCATTTCCAAAGAGACGGAGAAATATGAGGCAAATATGACCAATAATAATCTAATTTAAAGGCAGATCTCTCTGAGGTTTGGCCATATGTGTGAATGCACTGTAATGTGCCGTTTGCTCTTCAGTCAATAACTGAGATTTAAAGATTCATCAGGCATTAAAAAATGTGTCCTGGGACGGCCGTCAATTGATGTGGTGGAATTATTCATCGCTGAGGGAGGGCTGAAGGAAAGGAAAAGAAGGAGTTTGTGTTTACCACACTGGAACAATAGTCAATTACAGGCCCCTGCTGAGACTTAAATGATGACACCCAATGGACAGATACACTAGTTAAACACTGCTGTGGTTTGGCCCATTATGTATGAAAAAGAAAAAGGGGAGAAGTTAATATGTGAAAATTACAAATTACATTCGTTAATCCCAATGGATTATTTGAAAGGGGCCAAAGTGACAAGAAACAACACAGAGGATACAGCCGGGAAATGGTATAAAGACATCACTCATCTCTCTTTTTCTGTGTGTGTGTGTGTGTGTGTGTGTGTGTGTGTGTGTGCATACACAGGTGCCTGCAGGTGTGTGCAGGGCCTGAAGTTTGCCCCGTTTCTAAGTGTCTATATGCATTAACATAATGGTGAAAGATGTTGATGATGGCCTGTTACAAGCAGACGTCTTTGCTGAATATTTATGCGAAACTAAACAAAGTGCTGGGAGAGAAGAGAAACATCTGGGCCGTCATAGAAGAAAAACAGAGGAAATTGAGGAAGGATGAGACTCATGGGGTTTTCTGCATTTAGACAAAGTCACGGCCTAAACGTAAAAAAATATAGTGCTTATATGGCAGCAAAAAAATAAGATATGGAAGAAGGTTTAAAGGAAAGGAAGTCTGAGCTTTTCATTTCCTTTTACCTTTTACTGAGGTTCATGAACTGAAATATAAATTAAAAAACGACATTGTGACTACATTTGTGGTTGTATTTGTGTCTTCCCGCGATCGAATGAGGTTTTATCCATGTTCTCTCTCTAAAGTTCCGCTGCCGTCCTTCGAATATGACTGCAAACAGTATGACAGAGAAATTTAGTCAGGAAATACCTGCAGCTCTGCAGCCTGTGGCTACAGACAACTGTAGCCCTGTACCCAGGCCCAGTCCTGAGCCAAGTCAAACAGCGGGTGTCCCTGAAGGGCCGGTCTGGCCGAGTCTGGGCTGGACCTGCGCCTTTCATGAATGGATAGATTTCTCTCTGAAGCTCCCACGACGTCCACGTGGTTATAAAGGCTCTCTGTAGTTAAGATGATTTCTCAGGTGGGTTTTGAGGGAAAGAAGGAAGTATCAGACAGTGAGATATTAAGTGACTTCTGATACAAGTGGCAGAATGGTTTGAGGCATTTTGAATCATTACTGTTACACTGCGTTCCAGTGGATCATGGATCATAACTGCATAGCAGGTAATAAGAGTTAAAGTGTTTGTAATTTATTAGTTATATAAAATTATGGTTGATCACAGTATCAATTACCTTTTGTGTCTTTTTATTCTCTGACCCTCAGGGACAGTGTACAAAGAGCCGCACAGTCTCTGTACTCGCATTATAAACCAGTGTTCAAATAAACACCAACCTGTGATTATTCAGCAGGGTGAGAAGTGGCTGAATTTATAATGACTTTTTTTTGTTCCATTATGTTTGTATTATCTGAGCAATTTGGGAACAGCGTAACTATAGAACATTCTTGAACATGTTGATGTTACTGTGAATGTATGAGCACCAAGTCACTCCTGCGCAGGTCAGCTGAGACATCAATCAAGACACCTTACAGTGGAATCTAATTAAATAAATGCATTGAATACCTTTAAAACACAGCGGGCTAATGGCACCGTGCAGATTTGGTATTAACACTTATTCATTGCACAGTGAGGGGAGTTTCACATCACCACTGCACACTTCAAGGGTTACAACTCCCATCACATACTTATTAATGGTAATAAGAGAAAAAGGCTATTTTTATTCTCTCGCAGCAATTTGAACTTCTTGTTAAAGTGACACATTTAGTGTTTTACTGAAAGACAACATGCAGACTGACTGATTAAGTTCAGAGCTGATGAAGGTTTGGAAATGAAAGATATTGTGCACATTTTGTCAGTATGGTCAGCCCAAGTGGCAAATTAACCATTTACTCTCCACTTTGCTCTACTGAACATGGTCTTCTTTGTTAGGTTCTACTGGGGCCACTTTCTGATAAGGAACCTTTTACAAATGGTTTGTAATGTCCTTATTATTGGTTTATTAATCATTTTTTAACAGTAACAATTTACACCTTGTGGCATAACATTTCATCAGATCCATCTTCAAACGCCCTCCACTAATAAAGACCATGTTATATGGTTGAAAGCTCTGGAAAAAGCTTGACCTTGAGTAGGGATTGTTTGGTCAAAGTGCTATTTACAAGCTCAAGAATGAACTTTCATGCTTCACCTTTAGGCTAACACTACTCCATCTCCATGACAACTGAGCAAACTAGTATACATCTGCTGATGAAGACCGTGTTGTATGGTTGAAAGCTCTAGAAAAAGCTAGTAAGTGGACCTTGAGTGGGGATTTTTTTTAGTCAATCTTTGGATTGTCAGGTTATTAAAAATCCATTGGATTAATTTTTCTTTTATTTTAAGCTTGCAATTTAATTCATCAGGAGAACTTCAACCGCTTACTCTCTGGTAAACAGCTACTGGGCAACTATTGTATTTATTAACAACTTATTAGCATTTACAACTGCAACTACAACTCAGATCAGATGTCTTCCTAATCGCGAGTTGGCCAGACAAAGAGAATCAGTCAGTGTACCAAAAACTTCTGTCTTTTTCCGTTCTTGATGCTGCACTTTACACAGAACTTCAATATAAACTCTACACTATAATTTAGTTCTTCCCGCAACACTCGTCAGCCCTCGGCGGCATTAAGTCCAGGGGTCTGCTGTACTTTTGTGGCACCGTTGCAAGTTCCACATTGTACAGAAATTCATGGTTTTATTGGTGGTTGTGGTCTCAAACTTTTTATCACCTAGGTTCAAAGACTTTAAACACACACAGCACTTTCGCATGTATACACTGACAGAGAGAGGAAATCCATGTCAATGGAGGGCCACAACTTTAGCCTGTGACAAGCCTTTGTTGGTTGCAGTGTTTGACTTCCCATCTGTGAGAACATGTCCTGCAGACCCAGCAGCTCACCTTGTGCCATCAGACTGGCCCCAAGCGCTAACACCACACGGGCAGGATCAGAGACGACCTTGGCATGCACGCAATGAAAACACAGCCTACTTCAGCATCTCTCTTTGATGTACGTTATCAAAGACCTTTCTCCTGGACCAAAGGCTACTATTGTTTTTGTTGTTGTTATTGATATTGTTTTCCACCCTTATAACACAAAGCAGTCTGACCATGACTCTGATGCTAATGCGGAGGTGGAGAGGGTGTTTTAATGAGCAGCAGAGTAGATCAGAGGGGCTCAGGGGGGTTAGAGAGAGGGAATAGGTAGCACTGAACATCAAAACACAGCTAGTACTCCAGCTTCTGCTTTTCACCAGCCATGACCTTTCAGTGCAGCACCGGCTAGAGGATGTAACATGGAAATTATGAATTTGTAGCTGCAAAATAAACAATACAGAAACAAAACCAACCGCAGGTGTATTGAAAGAATAAATGTGAGAGAGGACATAATTTAGTTTGACCACCGTTAATATCACTAATGTTTATTCATAATTGAAATAGATGTTGGTGACTGACCCAGTCAGACCAGCAGTTAAAGCAGCTAAAATGAGTTCATCTCAATGGTTTTACCACAATCAGTGGATTCGACCGCAAATTTTTCATGCATTCAACATTGACTCGCAAATTTGCACCATTGACCAAGAGCAAAGCTTCTCAACAGTGCTGACCTTTGAGTAAATGGAGAGCCGGAGAGTTTAAAATGCAGGAAGCTAACGTAGCTTATGAGCTGTGCTGCACAATCCACTTTTATTTAAGCTCCTCTGTCTGAGTTTAAACTGCTCCACAAAAGAGGAATGGTTCAGTTATGATACAGGAATCGATGTTACAAATATGTATTTGAACAATAAGACAAAATGCGCTCAACTCCCAATTAAACCTTGAAGACTGGGTGCTGGATCCTTAATGTAGTAAATAATGAAAAAGAAAAACTAGGACAGCCCTCCAATTTGACTTGCCCATGTGGAAATATTAAAAAGTTAAATAGAAATGCTGTCCTAGTTTTTCTTTTACAAATATGTATTTCAAATAAATAAAACTGTGTGAACTTATTGTCCTGTTAGCAACCAAGCTTGTGAGCTTGCTACCTAACAGTCGGCTAGCCTCAGCAGTTTCCCCTTCGATAACTCTTTATTGAATGAAATGATGTTCAGGTTAAAAGGGCCCAAGCCCCCCGCTAGCAGGTTAATCCAACCATGCATTGACCACAGTCTTACCTGACCTGGTCTGTGGCACATACAAGTATGTTCCAAAATGGCAAATTATGTAAACAAGAAGGATCTTCCCTCTTATAAAAACTATTACCAAAGTGAGAAAGTGAACTAAAAACAAAAGTATACAGTGGCACATAACAGAACACAACTTCTAAAGTCTTTATTCCTAAACAGACTCGACTCACACTGTCTGAACAGATTGTTTTTATTATCTACTGTAACAAGCAAATCTTTCAGAAATCTTTTCAACACAGACTGTGACAGTCATGCAAAGATGGACAAAGGCTTTGCATGAGACGTCAATAGGTAAATCTGAATTGATTGGGAAAGAACTACTGTCTGCACATTTAGAGCTCCTTGTTACATCAGAACGTTTTGTCGTTGCTTTGTTTTGTTAAAGACGACCGAAAGTCATTTCAGACTGCTGCTCTCTACTGCTGCTCTTCAAAGTTAGAAGAGATGTTTGTCTGATGGGTAACAATTATTTCCTTGTGGATGAAAAAACCTCAAAGTCTGCAACTTCTAATAGCCTTCTGTTCACATGCTCCAGCACTGATCTCAACTCTTTGGAGCAGTTTTCCTGAGATGTAAGGTAAATATACACATGTCAGATTACTGTAGGTGAGTCTGTGTTCACCTCAGCCAGGCTCATCCTCCTGTAGTCTGGGATCTTGATGTCTGAGCTCTCACTGAGAGGAAAGTTTATGAGCATCTCTTGCTTCTCAACAGTTTGTATAATGAGATGATGCAACAAAACATCTACCAGCACTAATCCCTTTTCTTGTCTTCAGTGAGGAAGGCTGTTGGCTGAGCCAAGCCCCCCAAGGAAGCAGGGTTTGACACAGAAATGAACCAACTTCATACACCCATAGGCAGTGTATACATGGCTACTAAACACACTTAATATACTGGGAGCTGTGGTGGAGGCTGTCCATAAACTGGTTCTTGCTGAGAAATAGATACTACATCACCTGACTGGGTTGGTATCCAGCTGCAGCTTTTTCATCTCTGCCATGTTGTCTCTTCAGATTACAGACCCGGAAGTAGTTGCCAAGAAATAATAATAAAAAAAGGATGTAATCATTTCTAAAAGCTATGCAACTGATGTAAATACACACTATATACACGCATAGTGCAACTTTAACATTGACAAACTCACATTGTATCTGTCTGTTCTAGGAGTTCTGTTGTAGTGGAAAAGCAATAGAAAAGGATAAAAAAACTCAAAACCAGGTTAGAGTTCAATACAGAGAGCAAAGTGTGCTTGAACAAGGCAGATGGGAGGAAGGAAAAGAAAAGACTTGTTTACCTTTCCTCCCCTTCCTGGTGGAGGGGGATTCATTAGCTGCTGTGTAAATCAATCTGCCTCTCCTTAAAGGCCTGTCAATTTAGCCCTGATGTCTGGCAGCCTGACATCGCTCACTGGATATTTAACTTGAAAGCCAATTAATCATCATGATTAATTCACTCACAAACCACATGGAACTGTTCGACTTCACCTTATGGAATAAGAGCCGAATTCCCCCGGATTTGAAAACAGAGAGGAATGAGAAGTATTGAAAGTCTCACAGCTCCATTCACTTTCGATCAGCCTCTCGATACACAGTCTCAGCTGCGACTCCACACTCTCTTCTTCTGTTCCAGCATTGCAGGCACAAACCTACAGCCCCCCCCCCCCCCCACAAACACTTCTTTGCACTTATACACGCACAACCATGATTATAGAGTGATGCTTGTAATTGGCTTTGCTCTTCAAATCTATAATGTTAACACAGGCTTGAACTGTGAATATAAATTTGCTTGCGCATAGAATGAAGTAGCTCTGAAAAACAACAATTTTCAACACTGCTTACCACATTCTGGCTAATATTTTCTTAGCTTAATTTAACATTTCCTCCTCTTTCTCAGTGGAAAGGTGGAATCACACATTAGGAAAGTGGAGCGCGAATATGTATTCCATTCAGCACTTTATCATTATCTTCCAAAGTCTCAGCTGAGGTAATGGAAATGACCTAAACTGTGTGCAGAGTTACTGAGAAAGACGGCTCTGCTATCAGCAAAAAGAAGAAAAAAAGATGATTTCCCTGCTCTTCAATCATCTATCATTATTTCCTCTGACTAATTCACTGAGGCAAGGGAGAATTCAATCCATGCATTTAGTGTGATGGGTTTAGTGAACTTTGGGTGGTCTTATAGCAGCATTTCAGTCCTAAAATTACAATAAAACTGGAGATCATACCATAATAACAGCAAAATAAGTGTCATTACAAATTCCGCACAAAGCAAAGTGTCTCGTTTGTCCTCTCCTGAATCTTTCAATGTGATTGGCCGAAGCTGACTCGACAAAGTAATGAAGTCAAAGGTTGAATGATTCATGACACTGATTGGGCTGACTGATAACTTCCTGTTCCAGCCGTTGTTTATAGCTGCATACTTTAAGAGGACATGAGCAGATCAATGTATCAATCACAACCCCTCCCCCGCCTGACAATAGTGATCCACTGACAACATTCTTTAGATGCAGTCTAATCACTTTCGAAGCAGCAAATGATCACTGTCATTGAAGAGTCCAAGTGTAAACGCTGACACCTCGACTCCTGGACTCAGCACATTTCACTCTGTCTGTACACCTATGCCAAAGGCAAAGGATTCTTTGTGTGCTGGAGCATCTGTTAAACACATGTCACAACTTTAAATCATGCCTGAGGTACACATGCTGGCTGGACTGAACACTTTTCTGTCCGTTCCTGAGAAAGAAAGAGGTGCAGTTGGCTTCATGAGATGTACTGTGGAGACTGTAGATGCGATGTTATCGCTGGAATTTAATGCTTTAAAGCTGCTATAATCAATATTGTTATCAGTATTGTTAAATAGGCAGTTTATTTTGAGAATGTGTGTTAATCCACGGCTTAAAATATATATAATATAATAGATTCCCACTTAAATACAGAACTTTCTTCTGTTTGAGTAATGTTTGCTAAAAACTGCCAGTGTCCAGCTGTTTTAGGAAATTACTGACCCATTTTATTTATTTTTTAAGTTTTATGTCTTCAGTTGGAACAAATGTGCTGAGTGCCACAGACAGGAAAGGGTTTGGAGAGTCAGAAAGTATTGAGTGACGGACTAACACATTGTTGGTTTTGATAGTAAAATATGGAACAACACCAGCCTTTAACATCCGTGCAGTCGTGCCAGACTTCATTGTCTACCAAAGTCCAGAGCTATCTTCAGTCACTGTAAGTAAATCAAGCATATTTTGTAGAACTTGGGCTGTAATTTCCTTCACTACATTATTAGACACCCTGTACATCCAGTTGGGATGACATGCCTTCTGCAGGTGAGATATACTTTCTAACTTCAAAGCCCCATTCAAGGAGTGTGTGTTGCAGGACTTACAATTTAGTTCATCTCATATCCAGAGCAGCTTCTTCCAATACACACTTCAAACATGTTTTTTTTTCATGCTACAATCCAAAGTTGAGGTGCGACATAGAACACCTTGTCTTCACAGTTCTGAAAGAAGTTGATCAATCACATTAGAGCTCTTTTAATTAACTGATCCACCTCTCTTGCAAGACAACAACCCCTCCCAACACACACACACACACACACACACTACCACCACATGCAACCTCCTGCTGAGCCAAACTCTGCACCAAACTGTCCGCCGCGGAAGCTCCAGCCTCTATTTGAAGAGCAGGACATGAAAGCAACTGCAGACCCTCCACGTGGGCTTGTATCGGATCTTAATTAAAAAGCCTTGCATATTATTTGCTGTAACAAAGGGAAATTTGGGGGTTCATTTAAATCCAATTAGGCCTGTGCTGATGCCTCAGGAGATGAGAGAGTAATTGCTGTTTGAACACGAAGGTCTTTGTTCTGGGCTCCAGTAGATTGATAAAGGCAATAAGCACACAATGTGGAGCGACTGGAGATGGGACGGGGCTGTGAACTTACAGTACGAAGGCTTAAACACGCCAGGACCATATAACAAGACAATTAGTAGTATGGAAATTGTTCCTTGTTGTGTTCTGAAAAAAAAAATGTGATTGAGCTCCCTGTGCTGCAGGTGTTACTGAAAAGATCAGTTGAGTTAATTGCTTCAGTCATTATTGCCTTTATGCCACACGCAGTGAGCCTTAGCGTAATCAAAGTGCAGATTGTGCAGTGTATAATTTCACTAACTGAAATACATTTCCTGTTGTAATGTGGTTATCATCTATTTGTTCCTCACTGATTCATCCACTGTCAATGGCATTACTGATTTATGAGAGGCTCAGGTGGTCCCTCCAATTGGCCAAGGTGGGTGGTGGTAGTGATCAATAATGCTCCCAGCCCCCCCCACACACACACACACAAACCCACACACCCACACCCTACACACACACACACACACACAGTTCTTTAAGAGAAATACATTTCTGGAAAACAGATATTTACTGAATGGAGAGGCTGAAACTTGTTTTGTCTTTAGTGCCAGATTCAACAAAGTATCGTGATCCACTATACCATCAAATAATGTATATGTATACACACACACAGACATACAATGGCCATGATCTCTCACCTTTAACCTGATGGTCTATTGATTGTGTCTGGTACCACCACACCATAACCAATGAGGAAAAGGATATGTTGTTGTTGTTGTTGTTGTTGTTTTTGTTGTTGTTGGGCTCATGTGATTACTGTTGATATCGCAGTTCAAACCACCAAAGGAACAGATTGACGTTTTAGTAAATATGTTTATTCACTTTCTTGCCGAGAGTTGGATGAGAAGATCAATACCACGCTCATGTTTGTCGGTTCAATATTAAGCTACCACCAGCAGATGGTTAGCTTAGCTTAGCTTAGCTTAGCTTAGCTTAGCGCAAAGACTGGAAACAGAGGGAAACAGCTAGGCTGAATTCAAAGGTAACAGAATCAATTCATCAGCACCAAAAATGAAGATTAAAAACCATGTGACAAAAACACGTTGTGGTTTTGTGGCATTTGGAACAAAAAAGTAGTTTCCATGGCATGTACACTACTTACTGCTTACATGCCCACAGTGCAATGTGTTACACTTAGGGTAAATGTTTAACGTTTATTATATAAGGGTGAGTGAACGCAGGAGTGATTTTGGACAGACTGCCCCCAAAAAACAGGGAACAAATTAACCAATAGACGTCCTAAGGTATCACAGCTGTAAGTGGTATCCTGCAGCTACGCCTGAATGTTGAAATATTCAGCATTTCTGAAGAATCGTCCACTGTGGTATATTAACACAAAGAAAGGATTGCCTGATACTGTGATCCATCACTGTGTCTGTGCTTGTGTATGTGTGTTTAATGCATGCTCATGTAATCAAATTACCAGATCAATACCACTGAGCTGCTAGTAACCTTACAGCTGCTTCTTGTAGAAAACATTCTTACTTCCTCCCTCTTCCCTTCTCCATGCTCTCTCTCTATCACACCTCTCAGGTGAAGAAGCATTCAAGTGTATACAAGTATTTTAACCTTCCCCTTCCTCTTGGACTCTCTGGAGATGTTCCTTTGGCTCGGGCATTTTGTCGAGGAGAAAGGGAGCACGGCCAAGACACTAAAACACACTGCACAGGTCACATCTGGGGCCCCCTGGAGGTCAGAGGTCACATGATGAAGGTTAAAGGGCAGGTTTCTGGCTTTAGGCCAAGGTCAAGGCAGCAGAGGTCAGTGTCTGAGTTGTCAACCTCATCCTGCCCTTGGCCTTGAGCTAATCAATAAGAGCAGGGTCTCTGCTTGCCTCGGCCAAACGATCAATGAGACATTTACATTTAGCCCAGTCACTCGAACATATATCCCCAACCCCCCACTATCTGTTGGCAGTGTTGCCTGTTTTCTCTCAACAGCTATTTTCTCATTTATTCTTGACTTCTCTGTCTTTCTTTTCATTGCTTTTCAGGTAGAAGCTCACTCATAACTCTGATGCAATCTTTTTTATTTACCAAGTTTTAGAGATCAACATTTCAGCACACTTAAGAGTTATGAGTGTGTGCTCCTTTCTTTGATGTCTGCCTGCAAGTCAGCACCTTATTAGACTTGGTGCGCCTCCGCCCTCAGTTCAGGTAGAAGCCTACATTACGTATATTTCATTATTGTGATGATGCTGAAAGAAACGCCTCTCAATATGATTGATGTCAAGTAGATGTCCGGGCTTGGTGCTTGGCTGCTGGCTGTTTTATTGTTCTCTGCTTTAGAGCACCTTCTGGTAATTTCTTCTCTTTTGCTGTCATCTACCTACAGTATTACAGTATTATTAGTATTAATTGTCAAATAAATTCAATGTTCCACTTTGATATATTGTAAGGCCAAAAGACAGTTGAATTACTGGTTATTCCCACATTTATGTTGTCACAATGGACCTAGGTTTTGACTTAAAGCTGGTATAATTGCTAATTCTATAGTAACAATGGATCACATGTCTACTTGAATATGAAAGGTGTCGCTCATAGTGATTAACCTGCAGACAATTATCACCCGACTCTGCATTTCCCCTCAGCTCTACAGAGCTTTAAGCGTATTTGAGCTCATCGGCCTGCAACTTTACAGTCTTGGTTCACCCTCACGGCTCTCATCAACCTTGTTTCCAGACGTTTCTATTTTCAGTGAAAAAGCTCTGATAAATCAACTGCACGTTACCAAATGTCAGACAGACAAAGTTAGTGGCTAGCTTTTGAACGTTGTGGATCATTTAGCAGCTAAAGAGACAGATATTTCCCTCAGGAGTTGGTGGAGACCAAAACAAAGCTGAAAGGAGAGTTTATGGACTTATACTCATTACACTAGTTGGCCAGAAATACAACTACAAATGAATGCTGAAGTTGCTCTGTGTTTTCAGAATGTGTAAATAAGCAAGTTGATAATATGTCAGTATTTTTGAAGTGGACAGAGATTTTAATCCAGTCCGGAGCCGCAATTACAAACAGTTTTTCAGAAAACCGCCTCTTGTCATTTAAATCCTTGTCTTTTGAAGTTTTTTTCCACGAGAGGAGCTGTTTGTCCTTCTACTTTTGTAAAATATTTGTTTGAAAATGGAGTGAATCAAAAATGATTTTCCTAAGATCAGAGAGGGAAACACCAACATAACGGTTTATTTGAGAACCAATATGACGACAACAAAGATGTAAAGCCATCAGTAGAGCAAGACCTCATCAAAACGGCTGTCCCCTTTGGCTAGTCCTGCTGAATGTCAATGTCTACATTACAGACCACATCCTCTAATTTCACGAAGGAATGTATGTATTTCTGAGATTAAAAAATCTGATTTTTTTTTTTCACAGTCTGCGGTGGTTAGCAGCCCTCCATCACTTTTTATCTGTAGTTTCTTGTTCTTCCCTGTTAGCTCCCCTCACTCTCACCGCTTGTTGCTGCTATCATGACCCTCCTTCCATCCTCTGCAGCTTCTCTGTGACATGGGACATTTAGACAAACTGAAGCCATGTTGTTTGGACAGTGTTTCCCATTAAATGCTCCTTCCTTTATATTCACACATGGTGCATTTCCAGTCCCAGAGCAATTATACACATGACTACACTTGGAGCTAAAGGAACAGGCTGAATCTTTATCACCAGCCAGAGAGCAGCAGCACTGTGACTCCTACTGAGCAGCCTGCTTTCTGTGCGTGTGTCTGCATTTCCAGTCAAAGAAGAGGGAATATTATTTTGTTCTCATCAAATGACCACGATTCGGACAAGAAAAGTTAACATAGACCTCAATTAACATTTTGCATTCTTTGCAAAATCACTGCACTGAAAGAGCTGGGATAATTATTCACCACTAACTCAAAGTTAGTTTTAACTTAGGTTCAGTAACATCACCTAATAGCTATGCATAAAAGAAGAGTGACAACGACAAGAGAGAGCCAAGTCGGGCTAGCTGCTGTTCCAGTAGCTACTGGAACTTAATGCAATCTCTCATTGTGCATTTCTTTTAACAGCATTTCAATCAGGAGAGACTTGAATTAGTGAACAATTATTTACTGACACGTAATAATAAAGATAAGAAATGTGAAAGTCTTTGGCGATTAGACCCCATCGTGACAGCATCATATTTTAAGGGGTTAGTGAGGCCTTAGTATAGGGAAGTATATGGGATGGAGGGGGGTTGCAGCAATTCCACACTGAAATGACAGCAGACAGCAAGTGAGCAGAGATCAGATTTAAGTTTTGGCAGCAGCAATATGATTGGCTGATGGAGATTGTTGCAAAATCTGGTTGGATAGTGAAAGAGTAAACGCCCATGGTTAGCTGATGACAGAAACAGGAAGAGAGAGGGATGTGAATGAATGAGCAATTGTATAATTTCCCCCCGGGGATCAATAAAGTATTTCTGACTCTGATTCTGATTCTGAAAAGATAGTCTTCCTGACTGAACTTACGCTGAACTTCATTTCTAAAGGTTAGGCCAGGAGTCTGGGTCTCTTGGTGCAGCCATCCTGCAAATCAACCCAACCCTTTGTATGAAAATACATGACTTTGCACAGTTGTTTGCGACTTTTATCGCAAATTTTGCCTGTGTATCAATTTTGTTATTGTTACATTTTTATTTTATGTATTTCTCCTTTTAGGTTTAATACCAGCTTACATTTAACATTTGCTCAGGGTTACTACACAAAAATGTGTAAACTACTTACCCATTTACTCTAAGATAAATGTACTACAGCATTTGCTTTTAGAATTTAAGATTGTTGTGATTTTAACAAAGTTAAACAAACATTAATGTATATTTAACACAAAAAAGCTTGCATGAAAATATACCACTACAGCTGCACACATAGACCTACACCATTGTAACTGTGTTTACTCCATATCCATGATATCCACCAACGCTCTCTTCTCTATTCGACTGTAATCTCTGCTGTCATTACAGACATATATAAACTAGCAGCAGCCCCTCGACTTGCCCATGGCCTCGCCTCTGCTGTCGAGCTGGTGACATTTAATGTAAGCCGCCATGGTCTAGAGCTTATTAAAAATTGTATTCATGAAATGCAGCTACAAGTATTCAATAAACAACAATATTACATTACATTACTACACCACACTAGCGGCGTGGCTGTAGGGATGGCAATGTCAGCTGGTCATTCCACCACATTTATCCAGGCTGAAATATCCCAACCAGCAGTTCCCAGACAATGTATCCTAACTACTTAGTGTTTGGTGCTAATTAGCAAACCTTAGCATGCTAAAAAGCAACACTTAGAGAAGAAAATATGGGAAAAATAACATGTTCAGCTCAAAGCTGCGCTCAAAGTACAGCCTGAAGCAGACTCTATCATGGCGGTAGTAGACTGTTGTTCTTATTAAGACATTATCATTCCTGTCTAGACAAATTGACATGACATACTGTTGAGTAGGGTTTGTTGGCCTTTTACATCAAAGTTTATGAAAATTAAAATTTAACCATGTCCCTTAAATATTGGTTGTCCATCTTCCTCCTCCCTTCTCCAGTCTGGATATCATGATATTATTGAAAGGTCTCCAAATCAAAGAGAGTCATTCAGGACAAGGACAATCCTGCACTGAAATGAGTGGCATCCCCCTTTCATTTCTTCTTGATATTTCCTGGTTTAAGCAATGTCAGAATATCTGGCAGCAGCTAAGATGAAGGCAGGATGTTTGAAGATGAGGAAAGTTGTTTGAACCTGTACCCTCTTCTCAGTGTTCCAGTGGGGAGTGAACATGGGAAGGCAAGTCATGTATTATTTAGAGTCAGATCTGCCTTTGTGCTTGATCAGGGCTTGATTGAGAGAGGCTGTGACTGGTTTCTTTCCCTGTGTACGAATACGAGTGTCTTCTCGGGAATGAAGGTGAACTTGTGACCTCCAAACAGAACTCTGTCGATACCTGCATACATTGAATTCAAAATGTAGGAAATGCATTACACTCGTATGTTGTCATGTGCATGGACAGGTTATCAGAATACTTAAACATTAAATTAAACATTACTCAAGTGCATTACATTGTTGGACAGCTACGGGATAACCTGCAGTCCTTGAGGAGTTGCTTTAGCACTAATAGACCCGAACACATGAGTATTGGTAATGTATCAAGACCACGGGGAGCTGTGTTTTAGCCAAACCCTAATTAAAGAAGAAACTGCACGCGGTGTGCTCCTCCGCTGCTCAGCAAACGAGCCACAGCTGATATGCTCTTTAAGTCATTAGTAGCTTTGATTCGTAGCCCCAGCACCTTGTTAACAGAATGAAATCCCAAGACAAGATGCTCTGGTGCTTGTGGAGGAGTTACTCCAGTCCAAAGTGGAATATCAGTTTAGTTTATAAAGTGTGTCATTACTGTATCAGACTGAATTATTACACTGGCATGTGTCATGTACACTGATGAAACAAGGGGGATAAGGACTGTGACTCTACCTGGCATCTTTGCATTAACAGACTTTATGAACCTCATTTGGATAGAAATTCATGAATTCAGCCTCTGGCTGCCTCTAATCAATGTGTCATACATTTCAACTTCTTCAAGAGATTTGTTGACATGGCAGCACACAGTATAGTCATCCACCAGGAATATTGAAATTGTGAATGTGGATAATTTAGAACCAACAGCATGCACTGAATTTACTGAATATTTGGGACATATTGAGACGTAACCTCTCAAAGATTCAGTACTCCTACATACCTTTCCTGCATATTTATCTGGTTCGATAGATATAAAAAGGGAAATCAATAAGAGAAAATGGCCTTTACCTTGACTCACTTCACCAGTATTCTTCATGAAGGTAGTGCTTTCTTCCGCTGATGTTCCATCCTCATCCCCAAAATATTTTCTATATCTTGTATCAATACTGTTTTGGCTATTAAGCAATTTAAAAGTGCCTTTATTTGTGAATTAATTAGTAATGCAACTATTCTTTTTCTATAACATGGGGCATGAAGAGGGCACCATGCAGGCTGATTGTGCTTTGCCTGGGTGGAAATGGAAAATCTCATAGTGTCTGAACTTTTAAATATCACTCATTAGAACACAATTAAAACTGAAGCTTCCTAGAGTGAAAGTCTTTTAAATGCAATTTGAACATAAAGGGGAGCTCTGTTTACACATTTTGGGGAGTACCATGCATGAAAAAATGTGTATAAAGCCTTTTGTGGCTCCAGAAGGAGCTGCAGGAAATCGGATAAATCTCTGATTGAAGCTAGCAGCTCGAGGCTACATTAGCCACTGCAAGCATAATGCACCAAACTGTCTGCGGTCGAGTTGGATTGTGGGTAATGTAGACGCCAGGTTTTGAAAAGGAAGATGAATGTGTCTTAATGTGTCTGTCTCAGTCTGAATGTCTGACAATTACAGTTATAGGACTGCAGTGCTAAATCCACAAACCTCTTTCTCTCTCTTTCTCTCTTATACATACCAAATGTTGGACAATACCTTTAGGCCTGCAGTCTTTGTTGAACAAAATAGTTCTTCAGACAATTTTCTAAAAATGATATTCATGTTTGGACACAAGAGGAGGCCCTCAGTATTACAGAGCACAGAGAGGCTTTAGATGTAAGATGGAGTACAGAGGTTTGCGTCAACCTCTTCTGTCTGTTCCAGAGAATGAGCGGAACCTTTATTTTCAGACATATTGTATTGTGCTGAGTTTAAAGAGATAACCCCCCCTCCATCATTTTATTTAAGGTCATATGTTGTTTTGATTCTTTTTTACAGAAACTCAAAGATAATCAACCATGCATAAGTGCTGTGAATGGACAAAGGCTGCCATATCAAGTAGGCTGCATTTGAATAACAAATTTGAACAAAAAAACAGGTTAACCTTCAAGCTACAGTGTACATTGATTCACTGTTAAATATGCATTCAGAAGATTTATTGTCCTGCATTGATGGGTCTGCGAAGTTGGACAAATGCCACCAAAAGACAGTTTATCCTGCCCCACTCTCCCTTGTCAATGCTCAGATCTACAATCAAGATAATCCATCATTGTGCCACAAAAATGCAAAAAAAGATATTAAACTCAGTCTGAGAAAATGTATTCCCAGGGACTGAAATGAGAATAAAATGCTGCTTAAGCATTTAGTGAAGGTTAAAAAAAGGAGAAGACTGCATTTGACGCACCTTCAAACCTGACAATGAGAATAAATATTCATTCATGTTCTGATGGAACTCCATCAGAACCAAATGTATGTTTTATTTACTGAAACTGGCGACAAAAGTGTATAAATTTGTCCTAAAAGATGACATGCTGCAATGGAGAATAACATCAGAATCAGGTTTGTTGCCAAGTAGGTATTCACATACAAGGAATTTGCTTTGGTATATTTGTGCATGGTATATGTATTGCATCACTGTCAGTGGTGGTCCCAGGCCTTGATGATGAGGCCAGCTGTGGATAGGAAGAAACTGTTCTTGTGCCGTGAGGTTTAGGACTCCTCAGTCTCCTGCCTGAGGGGAATGTCTCAGACTGTTTGTGTCCGGGGTGGTCTGCCACAGTCTTCCCTGCCCACCTCAGAGTCCTGGAGGGAGGGCAGATAGAAGCCAATCACCTTCTCTACCGAGCGAACGATATGCTGCAGTCTGCCCTTGTTCTTGGCAGTGGCAGCAGCGTGCCAGGTGGTGATGAAGGAGGTGAGTATGGCGGTGTAGAAGTGCACCATCATTGTCTTTGGCAGGTTGAAAGTCTTCAGCTGCCACAGGAAGTACATCCTCTGCTGGGCTTTTTTGGTGAGGGGGCTGATGTTCGGATCCCATTTGAGGTCCTGGGTGATGACGGTAGTCACACAGGATGATGGGGGTGGGTGGGGCTGGGTTCTTTCTGTAATCCACTACCATCTCTGCTGTCTTCATAGCATTGAGCTCCAAGTTGTTCAGTCTGCACCAGGTCACCAAATGGTCAATTTCCCGCCTGTAGGCGGACTCGTCCCCACCTGAGATGAGCCCAATGAGGGTGGTGTCATCCGCAAATGTGAGCTTGACGGACTGCTTACTGGAGGTGCAGCTGTTGTTGGTGTACAGGGAGAAGAGTGTAAATCATTATTGTAATAATGCAGAAGGATGTTAATTTTATTATAACAATGTCAGCCAGTCTGTCCACTGTGCACTGTAAACAATCATTATAAGTCCCAGTTTATCTTGGCATGAGGATTAATCTGAGCAAAATCCACAGTAACTGATCATATTTCATCAAATTTTGTACTTCAATTAATTCTAAAATAAAGTGAAATAGATAAAAATTTGATATTATGCAAAGTTCAAGGCTGTTAAACCAAGCAGATGTTCACAACAAGCAACAGGAACATGTTGAAGGAACAGATGGCAAGGCAGTAAAGGAAGAGTTCAAACAAGAAGGGATGAGGAGAGGCAAGAAAAGCTGCAGACAGGTCAGACGCAGAATCTCTTCACAGTAAATACACAACATACTGGTGGTTGTGTTTTCAGTTTCAACCGGTACAGATGTGTGTAGAGTTCTGCATTTGGGTTTTTTAAGTATTTTAAAAAATCACATCACACTAAAACGCTTCACTAAACTTGTATTAATTAAATTATTTTATGTGCGTTAGCAGGGTGACAAACACTATCTATTTAACAGCAGAAGAAGTATCTTGGATATCTTAGAGCTTCTGAAGAATTAAATTAATAATGAAATGTGCGACCCGCTCAGCGCCTCTGTCCGCTGAACAGACGTCCTTTTGCTCGTCCCAGAGGCTCAGATGTATCACCATGCCAACAAGCAGGTGTCCTGTGTGCCGATGAGCAAGAGCATGTCATCTTCCACATGAGTGTGGAGGGGCAGAGCAGGGACTGGACCGGAGTTACACACAGGCTAATACAAACAGAGACACAGGCTAGTACAAATAGAAAAACAGGCTTTTACAAACAGAAACACATGTTGATACAAACAGAGCGGCAAAGTAACAGTCCATTTGACGTCAATTTTGCTATTTTGCTTTACGGTGTTGATCGAGTTGCACACTGGGGTGTTGATTCTCAGTGGGATCAACAGCGTTAGCAGCCTTTTTACATATCTGGGAGTCATTTGATTGAATCTTAACATTAAGTATTGCAAAATACATTTTAAAGGACGAGAATACTTCTTCCATCTCTGCATACAAATATGCAGTGATGGGAGAACACAACACACACACACACACACACACACACACACAAACACAAAGGTCAGCCATTGAGCTCCCTTTAGTGGGTGTGTTGGGGATGAAAACTACAAGATCCACATTGAAACCATAACACAGGATAGTTGGGCAGACAAGTCCATGTCCAAATCAAATTTCATTTAGGGTACACAAATGATGTCATACTGTCTGGGTTTATGAGGTCTTAGCAATGGAAAATTCAAAAAAAGAATAAAGTCTTTATTTGCGTATTTCAAATTGTTTATTAGAATGTTAAATGTGTCTTCTGAAACCTCTCTGAAAGATAAACAAGCACCACACCTAACGCCTCTCTTATGGAGTGACATCTATTCATGACTGAAAAGCATGAATATCTGCTGTTTAGGCAGCAAAAAATTATTCTATTGACAAGATCCATCACCTAGTTAACACTATTGACTTTAGCTCTATCTGAACAATAGCTGTCATGCTTTATACCGATTGTTCTTGAGAGAGCATGTAACATTTAAACTTCCTATTGTTTTTAAATGCACACAAATTTAAATTGTTAGTATGTAAATATTAAACTTCAGTGCACAAGTCATCATGTTTGCTTGTGGCTCCTGGAAAATGGTATCTGTGATTATTCATATCATTCAGAGGAGTGATTAAATATTCCTTATACCCTCAAAGCAGCGAAACAAATGAACCACGGCCACGTTCTAACAGGAGCTGACAGATCTTTTAAATAATGTTTATTTATTAACAGTAACATTTACCAGCCTTCGTATGGTCCCTCTGGCATGTGACTTCCACCGCCTGAAGCCCGGCAGTGTCTCCTCAGCTGGCATTTCCTTTTTACTTTGTAAAACTTTGCAGAACTTTGCGGCGTGTTTATCGAGGCTTCTCTCCTCTTCAGTTCATCTTCAGATATGAACACGAAAGACAAGGAGAGAGGGTGCAATGAAGGAAGGAGATGCAGTAAAGACGTTGTACAAAAGTTCACACAAGCAGGAGAAAGTAAAGGACAAAGTGAGGAAATAAATAAATATTCAACAGAGAATCTGAGTATAACATTTTCCTTTTTTTATGACAGAGATGTTGAGATGCTGCTTGCATTCTCAAAGTTTAAATTATCACAATGGTGTACAACCAAACATATGTTTAATGGCAGATTAAAGGAGAGATGTTTTACAACTAAGTAATGGAAATATAAGGGCAATCTAAATTGCAATTCAAACGTATGAATTAATAAAGGAATATATGAACATATTCATTTATCATCTGCATGGAGATACATTATTCACTGCTTTCTCCTTTCCCCAACATCCAAGCTAGCGATATCATTATACTTCAATTAATACAAAGTCTACTCTTACCATTGCAAAACCAAACACCACAACATTTTACTTTCAAGGAATGTCAGCCCTACTTGGGGTCAAAGGTATAATTTTGCAAGTTGAAACCGGTATAAAAGCACAGCAGCAGCCACAGGATGAGGACACACATGAAGCCTGTTTGTTGCAGTGGTGAAGAAAACGTTACTCTTGCTAACATTAGGCTTTTATTTGAAACGTCAAAGAATAAAAAGGATTTTGTTTGTCGTCAAAGCTGCTGCAACAATTCAAAGGAAACCAGCAGGTAAAGCATTCAGTCTGTGTCTGAACAGACTATTTGTTACTGTTGTTGTTTCTTTTCTCTTGCTTTATATTGTGTTGCTTTCTGTGTGTCTTTTAATTTGACATTCACTGTCTGTTTTTGTCTCTGTGTTGCTGAATACCTGAGAACTGTATACTTCATATTAACAATAACATTTAACAGGGTTGTTTTCACGATAGTGCTTAAACTACTGCAGCTCAAACACTGTGAAACTAACCTGTTATTTTGTAATTTTAGCTTCCGTTTCTCTACGTTTTGCAATGTATTTCTTCTCCTGTATATAAACATTACCTCAACCGATGTTGTTGAGTTGTTGTACATTTGCGTCTAATTTGTGTCGTTCTGTTGTAACTTTAGAGAGACGTCACCTACGTTAATATCCAGGCCATGTGACTCCAATGTCTGTACAGATGTAGTTCAAGTGTTAATAATAGGCCCGTGTTTGCTTTGCTGTAATTTCAATACATAATACATAATTTTCATAAATGTTACTCTAATGAAGTGAAGTTGCATATGGAGCAGCTCTAATGAATACACATGAAGAGCGAAACAAAAAGAGTATAAATCATTTGAATAGTTACATTAGAATTGTATATTTTTTTCCATTAAATATGGTAAACAGTGCTTATGCCTGTGTGCCTTTGGTGAATCCATTACACACACTGACATGTTTAGGACTAACAGATATGACAGTGCCCTCTTGTAAAATGGCATTAATAAACATGTGTAACATTAAGACAAACTGAGGAATTGTGGTTCAGCAGAACGGAACAACAAACAGTTTTATTGTACCGTTGAGACGCGCTGGAAGGAGATTCAAAGGTTTAAAGCTGCGTGAGGTGAACCTGTGAGCGAGGATATGAAAAATACATTTTGTTTCCTTGTTTCTGGTCAGATTGTGAGATTTCTGTAATATGAGTTAATTAGTTCTGTTGGAGAGAATGGGGGGACTTAATAAATACACTTATTAAAAGTTAAGAAGTATTTCAGAAAAGACTAAAAGTTTCACAAATGTGAATAAAACCTTTTGTAAAACGTCTGATAGCTCAAAATTGTGGTGCAAATAGGATAAACAATTGTTGGTGCTTTATTCAAATATTTGAAAATATATTACCTTTTTATAGTCTTGATCCTGCATATTTTAAAGTTATTTAATTAAGGGACGCTGTTTAAGAATTTTGGACCACAGATTTATGATAGATTATTATAATTAATAATTATTATAATTATAATCAGTGGCCACTTATTTAGGTACTGTACAATCTAATGCAGTCCAATACAACTATCTTTACAACATCTATAATGTTTTGTTGACTCTGTCGTAAATGTGTAAATTAATTTATATGTTTATTATCATTATCATAGTTAAAGATGGTGTTTCGAATTTTAGTCCTCCCTCTTTACAAACATGAGGAGGGCAGATTATTAGAAACACCTCGGAATATAATGTAGTCCAGGACAACAACACAGCTAACTATGACCTCAATGCTAAAACATAACATCGAATTAACACCTCCATGTGTAGAAAAACTGAACATTATAGGAATCAAAAGTAGATTTAGCAGAACAGTTGTATTGTATTGCATCCGATTTTACAGATGTATCTAATAAAGTGTATAATAAAATAATATCATTAAATATAAAGGTGTCATATAAAGGTGGGGACTGACTCACTGTTCAGATGGGGACAGATAGGTACAGTACAAAAACCCCAACTGGCTTTGAAGCCATGATGCCCGCCTCACTGACGCACTGTGTTACAACACTGCATAAGCAATGATATGCAAGAGGTATATTTGAATATTCATGACCAAATCCATCGGCTGTTTGCACTGTAGCCTTAATTAATTGCTCGAGGGGAAGCTATACCCAAATAAGGAGCTGAAGAGCTCAGTGCTGAAACACAGCAATCCCAAAGAAAGCATTAAAAAGTGAGAAAATCGGGACTGGAGGGTGCTAACTCAGTATGGATTGTTCAAACAGCATGGGATGTACGTACTGAAAGATTTTACTAATTTATTTAACTATTAACAGACACATACAACAATAACTTAAGTGGGGGAAAAAACGCAACGAAGCCCCTGAAACCCTCTCTGATAGGAAACTCAGTCTTGAGCGAAATCGCTCTTTGTTTAGGATTTGTGGATATACATGTGCCATTAAAAATGTATGAATATTCAAGAGGAAAGATGGTTGAAGAGTCCCAATCATCTCCTACACAGTTGCTCTGGCAGTCAAAAGAGGGCCGCTGAGAGGAGTTTCTCTGTGAAAGACATTAGCATGCCTTTGAAACGAGAGACCTTGAGTATGAACAAGGGCTATCCATACACACTTTGGAATGTAATTTATATGCACAAACTGAGGTGTGAGGCCAGAGGATGTTAGAGGGGCAGAAAGGATCCACTCAGTACAGGTGTAGCTTTCACTGGCCAACAATGTAATACCCGTTTTTATATTGCCAGTGCCTCTTTACACACCAGTGAGTTCCTCTGAACTTACAGACTCCATTGAAACTGAAAAGATAATACGATAAGAGGTATATGGATAATTGGATGCGTTGCTTGTACGTTTTTTGTCATATTTCCTCTACGATCTTGAAGAAATATGTGGCCTCATCAAAGAGATTTTGTTTAATGTTTGAAGCTGAGCGCCGATAAAAGTGTTGATTTTCGACTGTTTGTTTGATGACCCGAGTTACTTTTGGTGCCACCGCCACCGGTGACCTATGTGCTCAACTCTCTGAATTATGCATGGTGATTATACGACGTAGTCCTCTGAATTGTAAATTCTCACAATTATTCAGCCCATTGTCTATTCATTATTTCAAAACGAATGGGAAATTATGTAAAACTATCTCTAAAGAGGAAAGCAGCGTGTAATATGACTTGCCATATTGTTCATGCAATTCAAATACTTTGCTTTTTTCTGAGAGTTGAAAGTAATCAGATTTAAATGAAATCTGACTTGCGTGTCATGCGGGATTACGATACATTTGGAAGATAAGCTATGATAACTACACTTCGTGCTATGAGGTGAGAGCACTCAGGCAAAGAGTGTTTTCCAATTAACTTAAACCTCCCTCAAGGTTAAATATACAAGTGTTGACTGAGAGTCGAACTTCCTTCTTCTTCTCGACCAGACGAGTCAAGGACTTCAACATGTCGTCCCACATCGTCTCTCTGCTTCTCTGTGGACTCTGATCCCTTCACATGAGCAGCACATGCAGCACACAGACTGTATATTTACATAGATGCCAAAGCTACTGCAGTCATATATCTTTAATGTCATTTATAAATAGATTTTTAAATTAGGACACATTCATGAGCTTTTGTGTCCATACAGTACGTACACACACTCAACCTCAGATCCTGCCATGAAACTCTGCTAGCAGTCGTCCTGTCAGACTTAAACTAAATGTGCATTTTCTGTCAGGGCCTCCAAACTCTAAACAGCCTTCCTGTTGAAGTTCATCTTGTTTCCTCGTTGATTTCCTTTAATTTCTATTAACTAAACTTTTATAAACTTGTGTTTCTGCATTAAGTGGTCTTTGTAAATAAGATGTATTATTATTTGTGCCCCCTGTCACTTTTCAAGTCTGAAACCTCCAGTGCACAAACACTGAGAATAGACTTTTCAGTGAAGTAGGAGACATTTTGTGTCCAGTAGTTTATTGATATGGTGAATATTTGCATATCTATAGATTCTGGATTTTTCAATGATGGAGAAAGAGTAGATGTCACTTTAAGAATTTTTAACTTGGTGACTTTTTTGTGGAAAAGCCTCATCAGACACATTATTGTCGAAAGCCAAGTATGTTTATGTGTCTCAAAACATGTCTGGTGGAAATCTTTATATCCTTCTTTATATTGTCAAAATACAATAATTTCTATAATTTTATTGGTATGTTTCTGTCTTATTTTACATAAAATACAATGTAGCTTCAGTTTGAAAAGTGCGAAACAAATGAAGGTTATTGTTTTTAGTATTCAACTCATAATTTTTCTCTTTCATGTTTTTTTATTTGATCTAATTTTAGTAATTATTTTGGCCGAAGACATGAGGAAGATACTTAGCATGAGTGATCATTGATTGTGTCAATTCTGTTCTATTCTGCTCTGTTCTGTTCTGTTCTGTTCTGTTCTGTTCTATTGTGTTCTATTCTGTTCTGTTATATTCTGGCCTGTCCTGCTCTGTTCTGTTCTGTTGTTGTCTGTTCTGGGAGTGCAGAGATAGATTTTCATTCTTATTTTGCAGTGTCTTGCTCGGCCTTGCTTTGGTTGCAGTGTGTACAGACTGGAAGGACCTGCAGTCAGACCGCTGCTTCCTGTCCTTCCTCCTCCTCCTCTTCCCCCTCCTCCTCTGGAAGTGTTACCCTCTCATCCTCTATCTCTCCTCATCCGCAATTCTCCTCCTCACCTCCTGCTGCACTCCATCCCTCTGCTGAGCACAGGTATTTGTTTAGGAATCTCTCGGTGGAAATTATACTCCATCTCCGGCGCTCCCTATCAACACACAATTATCATGGGCAATCATGCAGAACAGTGCCGAATTCAGCTGGGACTCTGATGACATTACTGACTGCAAGGCCCGGCTTCTTCTGGAGGTAGCCTGCTCCACACCTGCATTGAACCTCTTTCACTTGGATATGGATGAGAAATGATTAAACGTTTTTTCTTTTCTTTTTTTTTTATCTTATTATGATTTTATTTAAACCAGGAAGTCCACCAGATAAGAAATCTCTTTCCTAGAGGAGACTTGGCTGAAGGGACCACTCCAACCTGAAACAAGACAAATCCTGGTGATGTTATCTTACAATTTATTAGCATCTGCCAACCTCTGCGGCCTCGTCTTGTGACCTGCAATGGTGTAGCTTCTCACATGGCTGAGCTGAAGTTGGCCGTGGCTACTCTCTCAGTGCGTGGACGGCAATTTGAAATTTCAGGAATTTGGAAGTGTGAATCTCCATCCTGTCTTCTGTAAAGGCAAAGTCAATCTCACAAAAGTAATCAATGCCTTACATTGTGTCGCTCCCTCCTGCATTCTGAGGCAACCATATTTCCCTATGTATGATAAGTATATTATAAAGCTCGAAAAAGGCACAGGGTTGATACAGACACATGAGAATCGACACAGGAGTCCATTCAGATCCTGATCAAATGCTCCATTCATGAGTGAAATTACCATCCGTCTGTCAGCCAAGGTGTGAATTCTTTCATCTACAGATCCTACCTCTGAAGTTGTGATTAAATGCATAACGCCACATACACTCCACATAGACTCTAGATAAGCAAAATCGGATTTCTGCTTCTCTGGGTGAAGGTTGATGTGTAAATCAAGTGAGACAACGGTGCCCTCTTGAGGTATTTTAGTGTATTTTTCCAGACATTTGTTACAATGATCCCAGTTCATAGAATACTTGCCAGAATCAATTTATTCCACGTGCAAAAGGTGTTCTCCTGAGAGAGCGCCGATCCTTTCACAATTCTTTGACTTTGTTACAATGAAAACAATGATTAATTTCAGACATCAGAGCTTGCCTTCATCTCATCATTTTATTGTCAAACAGATCACAGAAAAAAAAAAGAAAAAAGCATTTATTTGGACAGATATGATGTTATGTCACAACACACTTAACAACTCAAAGAGGAACCACGTGGCAATGGTAAAAACATGTACAACAAAAACTAAACATAAACATAAAACAGTAACATAAACTCAACATAAAAAAGCCAATCATGCTTCAAGCTCCACTTATAAATACAATAAACTGTGCTGAACCAAGAAACTGGTCAAACAGGAAAAATATGACCAAATAACAGCAGAGTTTCAGGCTATGTACAGAAATAATAAAATCCTACTGCAGGAAAAGCTGAAAAAATTGAGCATGATACACTGTGAAATATGAATATTTGATTATATTAGAGGATAAGTCTGATGATATTCTACATTTTTCTTATTGTCACAAAAAGACCAAAACCAACAATGAATTGACCCTCCTAACAAATGTAGGCTGTGTAGCCAAACCCTGATTTAGATTATCCATTTGTGCCAAAGGGCTCCATTGTTGTTCAAAAACTACTAAAAACACATCAATGAGCCACACCGTTGCACTGAGTGACATGTTTCTTTATCGTGATGAACAAGGTCACCGTCCTTTAAGCTGAGTTGATACACATACGCCATTCTGCCATCACCAGACCACCAAATGTGTATTCATCCGCAGCTAAAAATAGTCCCCAACAAATGCACTATTCACTAGTGTTTGAGTAACATCTGCTAAAAACTACAGTGCCCAGATGTTTCAGTAACTTATTCAGCCTTTTAATAAAAAATGAAAGTTTATATTTGTGATCTTGGAAAGTATTGGTTTTGGTCTTTTCCCTGGATTTGTGGACAATAGCATAAATATATCATCAGCCTTAGTTTATAAATTGAATGCAGAAAAAGCTCCTATGACTTTTTATACAGAATAAAAAGCGTCTTACTGTGCACTTTTTTAAAAACACTAAACAAAGTAAAATATATATTTGCATACTTGTTCAACAGTTGTTTTTACCTCTTCAGCATATTCCCAAGCACACAAAAAAAATGCTTCAATGAACAACATTTTTGCTCATCAACATTTGATTGCTGGTAATTTTTAATTTCATGAACAGACATTCATAACCCTCACATTCATAACATTAACACACGCGATTCAAACTAAAGTGTTATACAAGACAGGTATTTATACTGTATGTTGTTGAGAATTCCTCTTATAGTCTACTACCTACAGACAGCACAGAACTGTAACATAGCTCAATTCAAAGTAGGTCATGGTGGAGAGACTATGATGCCATTTCTGCAATGTTTTTATCCTGGAACAAAGTGTTCAAGACTGTCAGATCATTTAGAGCTGCCACGTAGCATCTACAGGGTCCTGCTTTTACATGACAGACAAGCCCCTACTCTTCCACTCTTCCTCTAACCTGCTGCTGGTTAAGGTCAGTGGTAGTGAATCTGGATGGTTCGGCCAATGAGGAGGAAGAGAAGGCCAGACAGGAGGCAGAAGAAGATGCCAATGGGGGCAAACATGAAGGACAAACCATAGTTGAGGGACAGCTGGAAGTCTGGACACACTGCAGTGCGCTGGTGGTCTACGTAGACATCCACCACATCCAACACCTGCACCCACAGTACGTACATTACCACCACACACAGCAGGAAAAGACCTGGAGCAGAGAAGAGCGAAGAGATGAGACTGTGATGATTGACACTCACTCACATACTTTCTACATCAACCAATGGATCCAAAACAGGGGATAAAATGAATATTTAACCAGTGGTGGAGAAGTATTCAGATCCTTTACTTAAGTAAGAGTACCAACACAACAATGTAAAAGTACACCATTACAAGTCCTGCACTTAAAATCCTACTTAAGTAAAAGTACAGAAGTATTATTAGCTAAATACAATGAATGTTCAACAATACAATGGATTTGGATGGATTTTACTAAGCTAATTATCATGTGTTTAATGTAAAATCTTAATTTGAAAAGTCACCAGTAGCTAGAGCTGTCAAATAAATGTAGTGGAGTAACATAAATTGGAGAATAACTCAAGTGAAGTACAAGTACCTCAAAATTGTAGTACAGTACTTATGTAAGTGTACTTCCCATTTAACCATTTCAAAACCTCACCAGATGCCAGGAATAGGCCGCCTCCTGCTTTATACAAGCGGTAGCTGGCGAATGGAGCAGCACAGATGATGATGAACCCACCGAGCACCACAGCTGCCACACCAATGAGCATAAAGATGCTCCAGAAGCCTCTGTAGACTGTAGACAATAGAAATGTTAGCCAATTGTATCTACACCGAAGAAAATGACCTCAAGAAGCAAATGTAAATAGATAAACAGACACTTACTTATGGCAGAGTCATACTCTGTGGCATTGTGGGTCTGATGAGACACCGGGAATGGGAAGAGGTAGGCGTGCATGCACACTTTGGAGTGAGGCTGATTTGCTGGAGAGAGAAAGAATAAATCAACACAGAAAATAAACGAAAATGTAATCTTACAAGTAAACAAACACAGGTGGCAATTAGAGGACATCACTTACAAGTACAATATAATTATGAAGCAAATAACACAACATGTTTAATTGTCATAAAGATAATTGCATAAGATATTGCAAAAAAAAGAGAAGTTTGTTCTTTACACATTGTTAATTCACATTTAACTTGTAAATCTTAACTTTATTGCTTTGAAATTTATAACTTGTTTGTTTTGTCAGTCTTTCATGGTTTGGGATATAACTAAATTTTTATAACAGAGAAACAAAAAGTTCTGATTATTCCACACATTTCCTCTTGTGTTTTTATATTATTTCCTTCTCTCCTCTCTCTCCTCTTCCACCATGTGAAATTCCACAGATCCTCACAAGGTCCTTTCAGTGCTGGAGGCTGTTTCTGACAATGACCCACCATTCAAAGTCCCCATCAGAAAATAGACGAGACACAATCACCTGACAGACGACCAGAATAACATCACATGGCCCGGCCTCTAAACAGTCACATGAGAGGGTTTCTACCACTGTGGCGTTATACGAGTTTTATAGACATAATGGCAGCGAATCAAAAATCTGTTATTTATTCTGCAGCAGAGTCGTAGTGCTGCCATGTGACTCTGTGGAGGAGAATGGTTTTCAGCACTCACCAATCATCACCTTCAGAAGAGAATAGGGCCATTCTTCCTTTTCCTTTTTATTTGTATCTTAAAACAGCTACATGGAGCCCTCTTTAACAGCTAAAAAAAAACACTCTGTTTCATGATCTTGATGCTACATGACTTTTCTTAACTTGCTTATGAACATGATTTTGAAAGCGATGTATTAGCTGTAAAGCATGGTTGATGCTCTACATCTGTGATTGGTGTTGACAGTACTGTTTATGCTGTAATACCTCTCTCTGGATTCATGTCGCTGGTTTTTTATAACAGTTTGTTCATAAGATTGAAGAACAGATTAGTTTGACCTCTCTGTCGTCTGACTGATCCCAAACATTAGTAACATCACAATGTCGGATAACATACTGTACAATACTGTCTGTGAATGACTTCTTGAAAAAAGGAATTTGTTAAAGCATTTAACTTATAAAATAACCATGCACTGTGGTCATTTCCAATTCAAATGTGCCGTTTGTAGCAAAGGGAAGGGTTACCACGTCAACACTTATTATCCATATTGGGTTTTAAAAGAAACAAAATCTTTAAAGGAAATAAAGTAGTTGATTTTGCAAGTGGAACAACATCATGTTTCTGTCTCACGTACTGAACCAGAGCTTCCATAGCAGGTTGTCATCACCCATGTTGCCTCTGAACGAACACCTCCAGAAAAAACCCTCATGGTACAGAGTGATGTCACCAGGGTTGTCCTGCATCACCACGTCTCCAAGCTGAAAGAAGGAATAAAAGAAAGAATAATGACTTGTTACTATACTTGTTATTACTTGTTAATATATTCTGACTTTAAAAAGTCTGCAGAATAGTGTTTGTATAAGCACAATTGTGGATGCACTCCATGTTATCCATTGATGAAGTTAGAGAGTCTCAGGATCACGTGAGGCAGCTGTACAGTGGCACAGAGCAGCTGCTAAATCAGGTCAAGGGTTGAGCTGAGCAAGCACCCACTAACCAACATCTATCACGCAGGTTTGGTTTGGTGCCGAGCAAGCGTGCAGGTCAAGGGTGTTCCCATTCAGGAAACACTCATCATTGGGGGCTACTATTTTTGCACGTGAGCAAAAAAAAAAAACATCCTAAATTGCCTGTTACATCATCCATAAAATACCTCTCAGAAAAATGAGAGTAGAAGGTGAAGGCTGTAGAGAACCTCCAAGGTTCGTTAAGTCAAGGTTAATCTAATCAGGTTGTTGTTGTTTTTAAGGCCTAGTCGAACAATTGCATTGCTTTAAAAGAAAATACTCATATCAATGCTATAGGACAGTGGCTCCCAACCTGGGGGTCAGGGACCCAAAAGAACGGGTGGTGGGATAAATCTGAGTGGCCGCTTCCTTCTAAAAATGTCTTTTTTATTGTGAATTAGATTTAGCCTTTCGGGCCTCAAAAAATATTTGAACAAAATGATTTGAGATTTGAGATAAGTCAATTCTTTGGTCGACTGATATCAAACCTGTGATGAGGGGTCACAGAGGGAGAAGTTGGCCTGTTTTACAGCAATACAAGCCATGAAAATTGAGAAGCAGTGCTAAAGGATGCTAATTCTACTTAACTGTCCGCTAAAGAGTTAAATCACCTTTTCCTCATATGCACATTATATTATTTCTCTGTAATAATGGAAGTAAAGTAATAATAACAGAATTGAAATATATATATATATATGTATATATATTCACATTGTATTACTGTATGTACAACATGTTACGACTTTGCTTTTATTGTGGTGATATCGTGTCTCGATTCCAGTGTCAGTGCCCACTATGAAAACCTAGGTATGTTCTAGTCGGTGATATTTGAAACAGTACCATACCACTGGGACCACTGGTATCATGGGGGCACATGGCACAAGCTATGTCTCAATCACTGCATAGCTGCACACACACTACATTAAACAGTGTCTGATTACATCCTGCAGGGATGCCTCTCCACCCTGCAGTCCATCTACTGAGAGAATGATCGGAGCAACTGATCATAGTTTCCAAAATAGAAGAAGTGACTTTGATTCTTGATCAAAGGCCCACCATTAGACCTTGTAAGTATTTAACTTCACCATCCACCATTTAAAGATTAAATACTTTACAAATTAATAGACTTATAAGGATTATTTCTTGTCTCTGGACCCACAGCAAGAACTGACCTAACTTTACTTCCTGGGGTTACGAATATGAACATTTTTCAACCTATAAACACATGATAACTAATATTCAACTCAGACATAACAACTGATAACTAACTACCTTCTGAGCCTCCTTGATCTATTGCTGTTTGAAGTCCAACACCCACCTCTACGGTCACACCACCCGGGCCAACAGATCCGGCAGGGTTTGGCTGGCAACTCTCTGAGGCCAGCAGCCAGTAATCGGTTCCAAACGAGAGGAGGATGAACACAGCTGCCAACGCCCCAAAGAGCCCTGCGAAAAACAACGCCACGCTAAGCTTCATGCTCCAGGATTGACCAGCCACTCTGCTACTGGATGCCCACACTCAGTCTGACTTTCCCCTCCAACTACAGTGAGCGCATGTGACGAACAGCAACAGTCACTCCTCCTGCACTGTAGTACATCCACTGAGTAAGATTGGTTCCAGCTGGTTTATGTTGGGTTATGTCTCCTGTCCCTCTGTCTGTGTTATGGGAGGACAAAGTTGAGCACATGACTCCTTTGGACCCTGCTGGGGTCTGCAGCCAGCCCACCCCACCACCACCCGCCCCACACCCTGGGCTATTTTTGGGGTCTGATTGAGGGCGGCTGCTCCTCTCCACTGTGGGGCCGAGTGTGCAAAGCAGTTGGGGAGTGTGAAGGGTGGGGATCAACGCAGAAATAACCGGCAGCAACTGGACACCCACCGACTGCACGGGAATGTCAGAGCAGGGTGAGACTGAAAGGACAGACGAGGAGCAAAGTACCCCACAACACCAGGCCCAAAGCTTCTGCCCCACCAGGACAACACACACACACACACACACACACACACACACACACACACACACACACACACACACACATATATACATATATACATATATACACCAGAATAATTTCCTGCAAATGCACCATGTTACTTCTTGGGGATTTTCAGTTGTATTAAAGTCTGATTTTGTGGTTAGTAACAGTCAGTGTGAGTTGAAGGGAACCGCTGGTTTATTAGCGTCTAAGGGGCATATTTAGCAGTGAACCTACATATAGACACTGACAAATTTACACAGTGATGTGACCCAGGCTTCCCTCAGCCTGAAGCACTCCACCCACATCCACCGCTCTGTAGTGTGTGTGTCTGTGTGTGTGTGTGTGTGTGTGTGTGTGTGTGTGTGTGTGTGTGTGTGTGTGTGAGAGAGAAAATGTCAGTTATAACTTGTGTCTTGCCTGAAAAAACATCCAAACAGTTTTGATTACTTTTTGATGGATTTTAGAGGCCGGTGAGTAATATATTCCATCCACCACTGTTTCTCAGACTGATTGGATATTTTAGCCTTAAAGCTCCAGATATCATGTGTAATGTAAAACAACAGATTTAATCCTGTTGAGTTCTTCATCGAGCATGCAACATGAGCGTGACAAATATGTTTGTAGTTCATGTATTTGGGACAAAATAAACTGTATTCAAGTATAGCAAACTGTGCTTCCCCATACAATTCATGGGTTGAAGATTTAATTTTTCCACCATTCAAGGTGATAAATAAAACATATCAGCCCAGTTTTGAGTAACAAAGAGGTTGCTGAAGTTCTTCAAGGTGTCAGTGTCTAAATGTCTACTACTACTTTCTTTATTTTAGTACCATTGCAACTTCACAACATAACAGAACCAGTATGCCAGAGAACTGGACTAATCATTAGACTGGAAACACAGACTCGTTTTCGAGAGATAAAATAAGAGTGACGTATGAGTTTCATTATTACAGTATTATTATTATATATATTATAAAATTGGCATTTACTGTAGTTTTAACTGTATAGCTATTGCATTTCATCATCCAATAAATACTCAAATACTGTATGTTGCTGTAAACACTGTAAACTTGAGTAGTTGTGGTAGTGAATGTACTACTGTTTAAGTGCTGTATGAATTACAGTAAAGTACTACATTACATATGTAGAGATGATTTTATACTGTAAGTCTAAATGTGTTACAATGTTTTTTATGTAAAACAGAAATAAAGACTATGGCAGCACTGTAGCCAGTAAATTGCTGTAAAATCCTCCTTAAATTGTCCTGTCCTGTTAATAATGTTTCGGATGCCCCGGTTTGTCCAGCAGGTGGCGTAAAAGTAACTGAAATCTCAGTCCGTCTAAATGTTGCAGATGTACCTTGGGAAAATGCTCATTTTATTAGCCCATGAAAAATCAATATGTGTTCTATATGAGTTATGAGTGGCTTTTATACATAGTGATGAATTAATTAAATACAATAAATCAAAAACTGCTTTGTGTGTTTTTGTTTGTTTGTTTGGTTTCGTTCAATTTGTTTATTAATATTAAAATATATACTGTATATATATCAGCAATAGTACATGATCTCGGGTGATAACATATTCAACACTAAAGTGTGCAAATATTTATAAAATAAAATAGAATGATAAATAAATACAAAACAACTGAAGTCAAATAAAAGCAAATACTAAAATGTGAACATAGAGGAAGAAAATAAATTTTTCTTGTATATAATAAATTAATATAATGATTTAAAGCCAAAAAAATAAATAAAACATTAGTTTATGAATAATAATTTCGCGATTCGGTTTAGTGACGTCAGTGGGCGATACCAACTGTCAGAGCAGCCGCGGGGGGGGGGGGGGGGGTCAGACGAGACAACACGGAAGTTCAACACCTGAGAAATCAAAACGAGTCGAACAGTCAGCTTCATTGCAGGATATAAAGGGAACACTTGTCTTTAAAACCCGCCACTGTTCACACACACCGCGTCTGGACAGATGGTTAAACCCGGTCAGTTTATCTCCACCCCCCACCCCCTGACCGCGAGACCTCCGCCGGGACAGAGACGCTTTTTCTGTTTCAGTAACTTACAGTCGAGCGGATGAGCGCTTCCGCTTTGGCTGCAGCCGTCCTGACACAGCGGGAGGATGATAAACCAGAGATGTAGCACTTTATTTCAGAAACCAAGAGGACGGACGACGATCATACAATGCATCTATGTGGTGGGCTTCATGGTAAGTAGACGGTGCTGGTTTCATCAGACTGAGTGAACTGTTAGGTTATGCTTTCATAAGTCAAAAGGCATGATGTTAAAACTACATTTCACAATTCAGTTAGAGATGTGCTTCATGTTCAAACTATTGACGGAGGTATCTGCAGGGTGTTTGCAGATGATTTAAAATTCAAGTGTAATACTTTAGATTTCACAAAGCAGGTCTTTAAAGTGCTGAAATTCTATTCAATATAAAAGGATGAGGGTTTACCATAACCTTAACATTTTTTTCTGATTTTCTTAGAATGTATTAACATCTTCAGCAGCAACACTTTCATAGCCTATTTTCCCTTCAACCTAAATCTTACCCTTGCACTGACCCCTAAAACACTAATATGTCATACCTACCTGCACAGAGATATTAAACCTATATAAAGAAAACGTTTTTGATTGAAATTAGGACTGTTATGTATTACATAATACATAAAATAATAATATAAAAAATATCAAGTATAAGGCCTGTATAAACTCAGCATAGAGGATCAGATAGCTCATATCTGCAAGTACATCACAAATGCTTTCTTGCCACTGAAAATAAAAACAAATGAATATTATATATACATATAAATACTATAGTATGTTTTGAAATATGTCACCCTAAATTAATCAGGTGTGTAGCCACTAAATAAGGGAGATTACAGAACATGGCAGCTTGTTTTGACACCTCTGAGTGTATTGAGTGTTGCCTCTTCAAAGCATCACTGTCAGTTAAATATGTTGCAAACTGCACTGGTGCTTCCTTAAATTTAAGGACATGGTGAAACCCAATGCTTGATGTTATATTGTAGTTAATGTATAAGCAAGTCTTTGTATTTCAAAAATATTCATGTTGTTTTAAGAGCTGACCTGCAGTCCTGCATCTGAGAACTAACATTTCAGCCTGCATAGCTGAGATGATCATCTAATTAAAGGTGACTAAACGAATCCAGGCAGCTCAGATTTTTTTTGCACAGGCAGCCACTGGGGACAATAATTCTTCTGAAAGTTAAACGATTAGTGTAATGAGTGTGTTAGAGCACTGTATGAACTGCTGTGTGACTCCAATCAAGAGTTTGGCTAGAGCTGCTCTGGTTTCAGTAATGCAGATAAACAGGATGAGGAGGAACGTCAACTGTCCTTAAACTCTCTGTGTTGAATACTGGACGCTTATCTGTTTGTGTTTCTTTCAGTTCAGAGGTTTCTGGTGTGATAAAATCCTGCTAATGATAACAGCTGAATACCTCTGGGCTAATTCCTGCTCCTCATTCCTTTCTCCTTCACTTCCTTGTTTCTCTTTAGGACTTGTTTGGGGTGAGCATGATCATCCCGCTGCTGAGCCATCATGTGAAAGCTCTTGGAGCAAGTCCCACTGTGGCTGGTATTGTAGGTAAGTTGTGTCCATTGCACGAAATAATCTATTCAAGTTACATCGTAGCAGATGTACTCTAGGGTCAGCCAGAGTGCATGCAAATCTTATAACTAAATGACCGACCAAATAATTATCTGCTTGCCAGAGTTAGCGCAGACAGAGAGGCAAATAATCTAAAGTTTAATGAAGTCTTTTGTTTTCTTAATGATTGTCAGGAGGACACATAACTGCTAACAGAGCATTTGCAATCACAAAACACCACATAATGTTTCCAGCTGTAAATATTAGTGCTATAAGTTCACGAGGCAATTAGTTAACCAAATACAGAAACAATAAAACAGAACCAACTAAACGGTTGTGATTGGCCCGACCCGAAGTCTGATCGGGAGGGGGTACCAGACGAATCTGTCAGAGCAAATAAAACAGATGATGAAGAGGTACATTGATGATAGAAAATAATAATTCATTGCAGCCTTAGTAAATATAATGTTGAAAACGAACGTGCCCCCAAGCTTTAATTAGGTTTGACTTACTGTATACCGTGTGTGTGGAATAAGCAACATATCCCATTGTCCTGTGATGTAATTGTTATTTTTCGAGGTTTGGCAGTTAAGTCTTAACAGTATGTCAGCGTCTGATTGCAAGACTCTTTTGTCTGTATCATATTAGACTCACACACACGGTGTCTGCTCTGTGCTTTATATTACAAATATGAATTGAAACAAGTTTGTTGCAGGAGCTACATATGGGATCTTACAGCTCTTCTCAAGCACAATAGTTGTAAGTACTGACTTTGTTTCTCCGTCTCTCTGTCTCTAACCTCTTTTCAGCCTCTCTTGCTTGACAAGGCATGCTCACAGTTAGTGGCCAAAATGGTTGCATTCCATGTCATCTCTGGTATTTCATGAAAACAATAAACACTGGCAGTTGTAGGTTGGTTGTGGTCATACAATACTCCCAGTCTCTGCACATTCACACACACAAGCTACTCCTGGTTAGCTGCATACACATAAATATGACTCTTTTTACACATAAATACATTTTTTACCCTTTGATGCCCCCTGACTTCACACTGAGGAGATGTTTTATCAGTGAACCAACCTATGGACGGTATGACGAAAAACCAAAGCCTTGATGATTAAAACCATGCCCAAAGTGTTAAGACATTACTGCACAGTACTCTACAATAAGCATCTGGCATCTGACAAAAGATTCTCAGCTTTCCACGTCTCTCTCCTGCCACCCACAGCTCCTGAAATTGGTTTAATTCTCAGGGGTCATGCGACAAATTAAACAGATAAGGAGTCAACTGTTAGTTCCTGCGTGCAGACCGGCTGAATCCTGATAAACGTAGGGATGCGTGAACAGCTGGGTCTCTGATAATCCCACCAGGCTGCATCCAGAACACAGCAAACTCAATTGGTCCTAATTTCATTATTCCATCAGATGGGTGTGTGTGACAGAGAGAGAGAGAGGCCGGGTGAGAATCTAGTACAGGCTTGTATAACGGCCTGAGCTGCTTGGTTGAGAGGAAAGAGTTTTCCATACACAAGATACTTTTTTCCATTTGTTGGGATTTGTCATTAATCCAAGATCAGTGAAGTAGAGATGTTTCATAGGGCTGTACAAAGATCCACAATCTCTCTTCTAAACATCTTCTAGAGAACGGACAATTTGGTTTGATTTCTGTTTGTGGTTGTGTGTCATTTCCTTGTGTGTGATTGGCAGGGCAGCTGGAGTGATGTGGTGGGGCGGCGGTACTCTCTGCTGACTTGTCTGCTGCTGAGTGCTCTAGGCTACGGCCTGCTCGGGATGTCCACCAGCATCGCTTTGTTTGTCCTCGCACGGATACCTGTGGGTAAGTCCCTAAACTGTCTGCCTTTTTCACAGAAGACACTTTGACATGTCACAGCAGGAGAATCACAGCCGTAAATAATCAAATTGATGATGGCTGAATTCCATTTAGCTGCTTCAGTTTCAGGGTCCTGATATTGTGCATGCTGGTTCACTGTCACACTGTCATGTCTTCAGAATCAGAATCAGAAATTGATCCCCGGGGGGAAATTGTACAGTACTGGTGTTCCCATTCAACAGTAGAAAGCAGCAAAAATATAGAGCTAAAAGTATGTAGAAAATATAAAAATAAGAAATAGAAAATAAAAAATATACACATTTACAATATTTAAGTGAAAAATAAATATATACAATAACAACATATATGTATGTATATATATATATATATGTATGTATGTATGTATTGCACTGTTGTGTATGACTATATATATATTGCTCTGAAAATTTAAAGAATAAATAATAATGAGGTAATATGTGTAGGAGCAGGTCCAGATTTTCAGTTTGTTTCTTGTTTCTCCCTCTGAGTGTTGGACAGGAGTTGAACAGTTTGATGGCTACAGGCAGGAATGATTTCCTGTGGCGCTCAGTTGTGCATTTGGGAGGAATGAGTCTCCCACTGAAGGTGCTCTTGTGTCTGACCAGCACATCATGGAGAGGATGTGAGACATGGTGTCAGAGAGTCCAGCTCCACCCCCACAACGTCACTGGCCTTGAGGATCAGTTTATTGAGTCTGTTGGAGTCCGCCACCCTCAGCCTGCTGCCCCAGCATGCAACAGCATAGAGGATAGCACTGGCCACCACAGACTCATAAAACAAAATATTTAGCCCATTAGCTTGCATATGTTCTTTACTGACCAAGCTTTGCATTGCTAAATGCACCAATGTGTATTTTTAAGCTGTAAAAAATTGTCTGACTGTCAATTTCAATAATTTTGGAAAAGCGGAAATGGTAAATAGCTACCTGCTTTATTTTCCCTTTCCCATCAACGTTACAGAAAGGGCCTCAGAGTTTGCACTCACAGTTTGCACAAAGATCAGTCAGCTTCTGATTCTCACTATGCATTGACTGTTTTCTTTTCTCAGGGCTTTTCAAGCACTCCCTGTCCATCTGCAGAGCCCTGCTGTCGGACCTGGTGTCTGACTCAGAGCGCCCTCTGGTGATGGGACACTTCAACGCAGCTTCCAGTGTTGGCTTCATCCTGGGTCCCGTGGTGGGGGGCTACCTCACGGAGCATGAAGGTGGCTTTTATACCTCCTCTTTTACCTGTGCTGCCATCTTCCTTATTAATGCAGGTGGGTAGAAAATGGAGAGAATAGATTTAAGCCTGTATCTGAAGTATTTATCTAACGTTATGTGTTTATCGTTCCAGGGCTGGTATGGATGCTACCATGGAGCGAGACGCTAATTCGCCGTAATGACACTAACTCCAGCAACAACACAAGTAAAGGTTGTCATGACAACAACTGCAATAAGACGGTTCACAATGGCTGTCAAGCAAATAGTCACCACCCAGTGTTGGCAGCAGAGACTGACCCGGGCTCCAGGGCTCCAGGGCCGCACCGAGGTGGTCTCAGGTGGAGGGAGGTGTCACTGCTCCAGCCTGCCTGGAGACAGCTATCCTCAGTGGGCTCCAAGATCCACATGGTGGCCTGCTCTGACATGTGGGACCTCTTCCTGGTGCGTCTTCTGATGGCTATAGCTATCATGCTTTACTACAGTAACTTCTCTCTGGCGATGGAGGAGCGTTTCTCACTCAAACCAAAGGTGACGGGGTATCTGATCAGCTATAGCAGCACCTTAGGGGCCCTGGCTGGGTTCCTGGTGGGACCGGTCACCCAGCTGTACGGGAACAACATGTCCGCTCTGCTGCTTCACTCCACAGTGCTCACCTGTTCACTCATTTTCCTGTATGCCGCTGCGCCCAGTGTGTGGCAGGTGCTGCTCACCTCCACCTTCTTTTCCATTTCCACCACTATTGGACGTACATGTATCACAGACCTGGAGCTGCAGAGAGGAGGGGCCCAGGCCAGCGGGACTCTGATCGGAGCTGGGCAGTCAGTTACAGCCGTTGGTCGAGTCCTGGCCCCTCTCCTCTCTGGTCTGGCCCAGGAGTTCAGCCCCTGTGGTCCCCCCAGTCTGGGAGTGGTCCTAGCTCTTGCAGCTGTAGGTTTACTGCTCATCAGGATCCCCGAGTGGGACGGGAGAGGGATGACAAAAATAGCCAAACTCGGAAACTCTGAGTAACTGAATGAATTTGAAATCATGAAAATCAATGCAAATCTACCACACAGAGAAGTGCTCTTATTTGTAGGAGGCCAGCTGTGGAGATGAACAGCAGACTCGTAGTGGGAACGATGTTTCCTGCTCAAACACGTCCGTACAGGTAGATGCGGCGACATCACAGGGTCAGAAAATGGCTCCTCTCCACCAGCACTGCAGTCCTTCTCTCAGGAAGAGCAGCTTCAAACCTCAAGCGTAGCGTTGAGGTGAAGTCAGGGCTGAGAAGTTAACTCTGCTTCCTGCTGTGCTCAAGTTTGATCAGACAGAAACAAATGGGCCTTGCGTTGGCACATACTACTTGGGCCAGTTTTTATTTGTAATGTAATTCCACTACAAAGTCCCTGGAGTTAATGTCGGCCTGCTGATGAAATAACTTCTACTGCTTCACCAAAATACACGGTGATCCTCCTTTTACGCTCCAGGCAGTAATGTTTCAAATATATTCATAAATGGGCTGAACCTATAGTTGCTGTGGGGAAATCGGGCTGCCTGACCAAGGTAGATTACACTGTTGTACTTCTGAAGTAGCCAAGTTGGCCATAATTAGTGTAACACGTTTTACCTCAATGCCAGTAGTTTCTCTTAATGCACTGCATTAAAAATGGTGGCAAGTGTTTGCTCTAGTCTCTGAATTTTACATTTTGTTATTTTATCTTTAGGATATGTTTAAATAGAGATTTAAAGAAATTGTTTTTTTAAGTTACAACTGTATACCGAGCACCACTGTTTAAAGACCCAAAGACCACCTGGTTAAGGATTAAAGTTGTATAAATGTATGTAAAGAAGTAAGTGAATCCATGAAGTACATGCCAGATTCATGCCAAAAATTCACAAGGAATAAACAACATTTTGTATGCGAGTTTGTATCTACATACATTCATGTACATACTTCCCATCTTCTCTTCCTTTATGGGCGGTGCCTTCAGTGTCACATTTATAAACTTCCATTGCATCCATGGTTTCATAGACAATGCTTGATAACAGCTTTCAACAGCATAGAAAATTTATTACAGAAAAAGAAAAAGTAATGAAGTGGGCCCAGATTTGTGAGGTCCATCAGTGTAACAGACATACAAAAGGCGTCCAGTTAGTCCCAAGAGTATTTTGTACTGCACAGCAATAGTTCCTCATGTAAAACTAATTTGGCCAAGATGCAAAACTATCCTCAATCATACTGTACAACTGTCGCACACAATAGGCAATAAAAAACAAAAGTACAATATGTACATGTAACTAAGAAATAATTACTACAAATAAAATAGTTTAAATTACACTGTTTTAAACATTTAAAAAAATGGTTGAAATAACTACTCAGATAAAACTGGCAAATGACTTAGTGTCCACAGGTCATATACATTTCCTTCACTATAGTGCACTGTGCTTCTGATGTGGCACCTCTGACTTCAAGGTATTAATGTCCATTTTGGCTAATTTTTGAGGGTTGTTCATCTCTAATAAGAAATCAGTGGACCTCCAGTGTTCATTTACGTGGTATGAATACACAGTGACATGTAGAGACCCTGGAGCTGCTTGAGAACCTGAGACTCAGTCTATGGCAGTCCAGCTGCTCTTGAAAGCTCAGGGAGACTTTTACACCTTCGGGTTCCACTGAGGCCGCCTGAGCAGAGGGTTTCGTGTTGCGTTGTCTCTGGGTTCAGCAGCCCAGGCAGAAGGTGGAGACGAAGGCTGCTGCTGCTCCTCCTCTTCTGCTGCTGCTGCTTCATGATGCCCATTTCTAAAGTTATCAGCTGAGTCGCTTTCATTGTCAACGGAGGAGTGCAAGTGGCGGCGAGGGGCAGGAATGCGGGAATCACTGGAGGAGGAGTTTATTCTGGACATGCCATGGTCTGTCCTGCCTCTCTCCTCCCCTGTGCTTTCAACCAGAATGTCAACAGAGGGCGCCTCCTGTAGGGTGTCCAACCTGCGTAGAGGCATCATGGCTCTGGAGGAGGAGCGTGCGGGCTGGCCAAACCGAGAGCGTCTGGAGGGGTAGGCCACCTCTGACATTGTTTCCTGATCATCTGGGGAAGGTGAAGAAAATGGTAAAATTTTGAAATTCTAATGGAGATCCAAACATTCCCAAAAATACTAAACATGTCAGGATGAATATTTTGGGAAATGTGTGTAAAATGATACACAGAACAACTAGAATATTTCTATTTAATGTGCTGACATCTGTGAGGCTGCTCAGCTTTGATCTAAATGCTAACATCAGCATGCTAATGTGCTCACATTGGCAAAGCTAACAGGATGATGTTTAGCAGATATAATGTTTATCATGTTCACCATCTTAGCTTTGCTTGTTAGCATGCAAACATTTGCTAATTAGGACTAAACATGAAGCCCGGGTGAGGCTGATGGGAATGTCATTAGTTTTGCTAGTATTTGGTAATAAACCAAAGTATTGGACAAATAGAAATTTGGACTTGGCATGACACTAGAGGAGACGTCAGAATCCAAAAAGTAAAATTCATCTTGTGGGGGGACATGAATGTCTGCTCCAAAAAAGGCTGCGAGAGACGGTTAAAAGCACAGCGATTTTTCCAACATTAAATCTACTTAAAGGGAAAACTGGATGTCAAGGGGTTAAAGGCAGTTTAAGAAGCTTACCTGCATAGCTCAGCCTGCCAGGAGGAAATTTTGAGTCCAGACTTTTCCCAGCAGGAAGAGAGAAGTACTTATGAGATTTTGGCACCGCCTGAGAATAACATGGGAATAAAACAGCATAATGATAAGTCGAGAGGAACAATGCCAAGAGAGAAAAAGGAGAATGATGAACAAGGGATGGGATTAAGAAAGTGAACCTCATGTTTGATTTGGATTCTTTCATCTCAGCATAGCCAAGAGATAATTAACCTGCTTCTCACAAGGTTCAATTCTGCTCTCACAGACGTACTTTAACTAAAAGGCTGAGAACAAGAGTTATCTAATACCTCAAGTCAATACCAGCCATAGTTACAGAGCATTCCTGCTTACCGTTGACTGAAAGCTGCCAGGTCGGAGGCTGCGGCGGATGCTGGCGTGTCGTCTTATCAATATTTCTCTGCTGTGGGTTTCGTTTGGCAGGGCATGTTTATGTGTGTATGCCACCGTCTGGTTAAAGAAAACAAAAAAAAAGGTACAAGATACAACATTACATTACATTATATACACACAACATCACACAGCAGATTTAGACCACTAGTGGACGCTTCCAGCTCACAGGTCCCACCATTTTGGACATGTCCACCTGTAATAAAGTCAGCCTACAGGCGGCCACAAAGCTTCAGCCTTTAGGGCAATGACATCCATTGACTGCGGAGATGACAAAGGCTGAGAGTAATAGACCATTAAGATGCTTTGAGAGGACACAGCATTCTTATAAGCTCAGATTACTCAACCAAAACTGGCCACACCTGTTTGAGCAAGTTTTGGACGTAGCCACGCTAACCTCTTCCATGCACCTCTTCCTCTTCCATGTTGACAGTGATGGGTACCATCACTGTCAACATGGTTCTTTCTGTCCTGCAGCTATTATTTAGACTTAAAACCAACCTAACCGCCTTTCACACACTGCAAAGGTTGCCATTGTACTCATGCCAACAAAAGGCTCCTATCTGTTTCACAAGAGGTCAACATGGTCATAAATGCGACAACTCAGTAAAACAAATAACACCACAAACAGTGGTGACGCAGGGTTTGTGTGAGAGACAGAACTATAAATATGTGATATATGAGAAGAGGGGATGAGAGACTTCAAAAGACGGGTTGTTAAGATAATCAGACAATTCGTCTACCTAAGAACAGAAGCACATGCTCCCTATTTGTCTACACATCAAAGCGTCTGTGCGCTTCCCTAAAAGGGTGATGTCATGTCACTTATGGAAAAGTACTGCCGGCCAGTCTGTGGTTATGCAAAACAGCACCGAGTTTCAGTGCTTGGAGTGATCACATCACCGTGTGTGAGCAAGGCGTTTCCAGTTTACTAGGAAACTGGCGTCTGTTCAGATTACAGACACATAGGTCTAATAAACAGAGATCACAAGATGTTACGTAAAATAATTTTATGCTGTGTTCTTTTCAAGCTTCTAATGCCAAAAACAAAGGGGATATCACAACTACCGTATCTGGAAAAAGAGATGCACGCGGCTTCATTTTAGAAGTTTGAAATTGTTGTGACTGGGCTGCCTTTGTTGATCCATGTAGTCAAGACAAACAAGAGTTCAAGTTTCACACTACTGCATGTACTGTCAGCAACTGAAAGTTTACTACAACAACAGTAGAATGCAAATGCATGAAGACTGGAGGAAGCTCTCTGCTTTTACTTAATCATTCAGTGTCTATGGGAGTTGTAATTCCTGCGTATTGTTCGTGTTTGCTGTAGTAGTAACTATTGAAGAAGTAGTCAGATCCTTTACTTAAGTAAAAGTGCTAACACATCAATGTAAAAATACTCTATTACATGCAAAAGCCGTGGATTTATACTACTTAGGTAAACGTGCTTAAATATTATCAGGAAAATGTACTTAAAGTATCAAAAGTAAAAGTACTCCGTGACAGATTTTATGACATGACATTATTAGATTGTTAACACAGATGCATCAAAGTGTAAGCAGCATTTTACTCTTGTAGCCATCTGAGGTGGAGCAACCTAAGGGTCAGCATCCCTCAAAAGGGTCACAAGATAAATCTGAGGGGTCGTAAGATGATTAATGAGACAGGAAAGAGGAGGAATCGAAGTTGTCACGCACAAATTTGTATACATTTTTTGATTTTTCTACAGTCGTTTTTGTGAAATATTGGAATATTTACCTCTTTTAGACTTAAACAGTTATTTAAAGCAAACCATGTTTAGAAGAAGAATGTTGAGAAGTTTAGAGAGGAGATCTTCCCTTGGTGGAACTCAGATGAGAACTGAAATGTGACAAGTATTCAGGGAAACTACTGGTTAATCTTTTTATTACATTGTATTTTATAAGACTATCACAGGGCTTTTTTTATGTCAAATTATGATCTGAAAGGTAACTAGTTACTACACCTGTCAGATGTATGAAGTAAATGTAGTGGAGTGAAAAATACAATATTTATCTCTGAAAAGTAGTGAAGAGGAAGTATAAAGTAGCATATTATGCTCAACTACAAAAGTACAAATGCCTCAAAACTGAAATATGGTGTTTGAAGTTACGTTTCCAGAAAGGAAATGGAAAAAAGCAGAGTGGTGTGCAAACAGCTGTCATCCTGCAAGATTTATTAATAATATCTCACCCGTTGCCTGATCTTGTACATGTTCTTGGACAGGATGTCGTGCATGTTCTTCAGGTCATGAGACAGGAACTTCTTCTTAGGTTTAGCAGAGTTTTTCTTTTCCTCACTAAAAGACAGATAAACAGATATTAAGAGAAAAAAATATTATTCTCTCGACCCCTTTGATCTGAACAGACAATAGGGAGGTGGTGTGATCGTCAGAGCAACAGAAAGACATGATGAAGGCTTCTTACTAGAGAGAGACGATGGACGGAGCAGCACTGATGTCTCCAGACACCGTGTCCAGGATCTCCATGGCGTTCTGCAGCTCTAGCTTCTTATACAGCGCCACAATACTGGACTCGGCCCGGCTGTCCCGAATCAGGATCCGCCGCAGGATTCGATTGTTGAACTTCATAAACCTGGACATGGAAAGAAAGGGGACTTCATTGATTATGGACAGTTTATGTGAAACAGAGATATCTGTGAAGGCTCTGTGCTTCAAACTTCAGGCTTTGGCTACACAAACAAAAATTGTTAGTAGGAAAAATTCACAAATTGCAATCAGTGCAATGTAGCCCTTTTTATAAATAGACCACCGATTCTACAGGACACGAAGTAACAGGACAAGTTAAAAGTCTTATTTAATTTTGCAAATATTAATATGTTTGAGCGCAATTTTTTGCTTTTCATTTTTATTGCAACTTCTTACTCAATTTGTGACTATTTTTGTCTAGTTTACACGTTATAGTTACTATCTATGTTTAGTGTATACAGTATTTATCACCATTTATTTTGTTTGTGCTTTATTTTGTATATAGTAGAAGAGTATATAATATTCTAGTTTTTAAAAGTTACTTATCCAAACTATGTATCGATTCTTGTAATTCAGCTGACACCTCAACCTGCCTGCAAGGGATGAATTCATTTTACAGTTTTTTGACTGGCTGAAATCTCTGACCCACCTCCACCAGCAGACACTTCGTATATTCCCTGCTAATGCTCTGTCAGGTCTGCACTGCAGCTACCTGCACTTCTTGCTCGTCTTAGAGGCTTTTTGCATTCAGTCTGGTCTTGAAACACATGATCAGTGGGATTGAGGCCCTGTGAGTGACCTATACTGTTTAGGTATTTGTAGGTTTAGGATCATTGTCCTGCTGAAGTGTCCTAAAATTGAGGAACAGTGCATAAAAAGGGCAACACTGTTCACCCAATATGGATATGAATAACCTCAAACACCCTTCCGTTGTAAATGCAATGAGCCGGAGTACGAAGCCAAAACAAACACTTCACTGACTGCTCTGTGTGTAACAGTCAAGCTCACAGCATGTTTTGACGAGTGAAATCAAACTTAAAATCTGCATTCTGAGACTCGAGGAACCCGTCTCACAAGACAAGCATGACGAGTGTGTTAACAAACGAGGAAAAGAAAAGAAAAAAGAGAAAAAAAGAGGCTTGGGATAACGGGGGAGGTGAGAGCAGTGGAGAGGAGGGAAGTGTGTGCAGTCTTACTATGAAGTAAACACAGACTGACTGACTGTATAATATATCAATGGGTTTATGCCATGCTGTTGGTTTGTAGCAACTGTAATTCATTTGAAATGAATGATCAGTGTGTTTGTAAAACCCACAGAGATTATACTCACAGTACTGTAAGTTTGTCACAGTGGATGCAAGTAATGTTAATTTTCTATGGTGAGAAAAGGTCAAAAGGAATACATTCTCTCACAGACATCAGTCTTCTTGAGACTACAGTGTGGACGTGAACTCATTTACAACCTCATTTGGGTTTTTTTTTTAAGTAATGACAAAATTAATATTATTTAGAAGTTATAAATGACAGCACTGTACAAAGACGGAGTAGAAAGAAACAAAAAACAGATGTTTGCTGTAGCAGGTAACGATGCACCAAAACACAAAGCTACTAGAATACTGTTGTAATATAATGCATGAAAGTAAATATCTAATCTACCACAGCTAAATGTGGTGCCATCTTACAACAATAGTGGCGTGTACCTGATGTGATTCAAAGAGTTGACTTTGAGGAACTAAATAAAACATTTCAGAGCTTTAGGAAGACAAACATCAGAGTCGCTGCTGATGGCGGAAACTGAACACGGACTCTGATTAGCTGTCAGCACTCCCACACAATCCCAGAGTGAACAACAGTATTGTCAAACAAAACTACAAAGAGAGAAACTGAGAGCAGCGAAACTAAAACTGCCATCTCTCCTCCAGTTTCACCTCAGATTCTTTCTCTTTAAACTTAAGGATATGCAGCAGCTGAGTAGTTTAAGATCAAGTGAGTAATGTGTACTCACTTGAGGCTACTCATGAATGTACATAAGCGAGAGAGAAAGTTCTTACTTGTCCTTCCAGTAGAAGTGGCTCCACTGTCCACAGAGGTCCTCTATGCCAGCTATGGTGTGCTCCATGAGCTGAGAGCAGAGTGACACCTGTTAACATTGTGCGCAGAAACATACCGTCTACCACATTTACAACGATCACAATCTGCGGCATACCCTGCAGTGAACCTCTACGTTGATGGTGTCAAGGTTGCGGTTGGTTCTGCGGACATTGATGAACTCGATCAAAGGTCGAATGCTGATGCCCTGTGGGGAAGAGGACGAAAGATTTTTTTAAATCTCAACTGAGTTCACAGTGTCACACAGGCAGACATAACATATATAACACATCACACAATAAATAATAATCACAACATTCAAAGGTGGACAATGAAGAGCTGCACGTGTCACATTGCAAGATGCAAGGATTAAAAATGAGTCCTTATTGCAGCAGCAAAAAGCTCTTAAACGCTTAAAGACCTGTTTGGCAACTCCAAGATCAATATGTCCTTAACCTGCACAACTTAGTAGATAACAAAATCAGTTCTGATCTGGACTTGCGATCATGTGATGCACTCTAAGCTTAAAAGAAAACCTAACCTTGTTATTCTGTTTCTCTCTGCCCGAGACTCTACCGCTACACCTGCAAACTTAAGAAGTCTGTTAAGTCTATAAAAGTCTATTTTATTCTTCTAGTTCTACTACTAAGACAAAACACTAATATATATCATACTAATCTAAGTTACAAAGACAAATGATTTGCAGCAAACAGCTGTGTAAAATGTTTTGAATAGAACTACGAAGACACTCTCTTACCTGAAGAAACACAGTGAAGAGGATGATAGCAATGGTGGCAGTGACGAAGAGCTGCTTGCGGCCGATGTTCTCGGGAAGAGTGAAGACCAAGGCGAATGAAATGGCACCTCGCAGGCCACCGTAGGCCAGACCAAATTGGTCTTTCAAGTTGAATGGGATGGTGCGGAAAGGATTAATGATCTGAGTCAGCACCAAGACGCCTGGGAGGGAAGGGTAGAAAAACTGCTGTTATTTTGTCAGAAGTTGTATTATTAGCAAGTTTAAAGCTGCACTAAATAATATTTTTATATTATCAATGAATCTATGTGGCACTACTAGTGGTCAAAAACTCCACAGGGGCACCTTTAATATGGGAACAAGGCCTACAGATGCCAAGTCAAACAAAACCTGACCTCTAACATGACACAGATACCTGCTGCCCGCTACTTACCCAGACCTCTCCATACAAAAGCAAACAGCAACGTGAACAGGATGTAGCCCCAGTTCCACTCGTGGTCTGTTGTTATGGTGACGACGCCCAGGAAGAAGAAGATAAGGGTCTCGGAGATGGAGCCGAGCATCTTGACCACATGGCGGATGGTTGTGCAGGAACGCTGGGAAACATTTTCCTCCACGTAGTACTTCATGGTGAGGGCGCAGGTCACAATGCTGCAGAGAAACAGGAAACAAAGCTGTGTTTTTTGCTGTATTCCTGCAGCGTTGAAACTGCAGTTAAAAAAATGTTAAAATCTACTCACGCCATGATGGATGAGATGGCGAAGAGCTCGGCCACCAGATAGGCCAGGTAACTGTACATGAATATGAAGAGCGGCTCGATTTCTCGGACCTTGGAGGTGAACCTTGTGGTGAAGGCAGCCACGAAGCCAAACAGGATGCCGAAGCCCATCCCACCGAGCCCGACCACGAAGAACCTCGCCACTCCCAGGAAGACATCCACTGGCTCAACCACCGGCATCTCCGCCACAAAGTTGAACATGTTGTACAACACCTGAAAACATGTCACACACATGCTGAAACACGCAGTCTTTTTTGTGTAACTTCGCATGCATGCACGTGCACAAACATCCCACACATCCCAGTGAGAGGTCGCGGCTGGTGTTGGGGGCTGTGGCCTCTAATGACACAGTGGCAGATAACAGTGATTTATTGAAATATATTATTTACTCTGCACTGTTTGCAATTTGATAATCTCATTTCACCAAGCACACCGAATGACTCACGGAAAAGAAGCATTTGCCAGAGCAACCGGCTTTGTTCCTTTTCTTCCTGTTCTGCCTTTACCTCCGACAATAAACAACTTCTATCTTACTGTTGTTTTCACGGTGAAAGTACGTGTTCAGAGAAAGCAAGAAAAGTGCCTGTTTTGGAAATTATGTTAAAGGTTAAGGCAAAGACAGGATACCAAACATAGAGCACATTTAATGTTTTCTTTCACTCAGTCACAGTTTAACTGGCAGGTAAAATTGTGGTGTCTCATTTGGATCGAGGATGTTTTCAAGCAAATGGCTGCTATGCAGAATAAAGTTTCCCAGCAACAAACAGTGTTGACAAAGTCCTCAATATGCATAAATACTTTTTTGTGAGGCAGCAACAGTTCCCTGTTTTAAATTTGCATATCAAGGATACAGATGATAATCTGGTACTCTCAGTCAAGGCCGGAGCTAGGAACTCTGGGTCCCCGCTTTTTCGGCTGGAATTTTTGTGGGTCCTTTTCACCATCTGGGCCCCCAACAACGGACACCACCTTCCACCTAACTAGTGACTGCAGTGCTCATCGGAAGTATTTGTACTTTTGGTAAATATTACATCTTGTTTGATTGGTGCTATTCTGCAACACAAAGCTCTCTACACAGACCACGCCTGAGCTTTCCCGGCCTCCTGGGTAAATGTTTGTCTTCACTTTCTGCATCAGCTCGGCTACTGTGGACTAAACAAAAGGGTCACCACACCAAGGCTAATGTAGGTGGGTGGGTGTGTTTGAGCACAATAAAAAGAGGGAATTTGAACATGAGCTCGCTTCAGACAAGTTTCAGACAATGTTGTGTGTGTGTGTGTGTGTGTGTGTGTGTGTGTGTGTGTGTGTGTGTGTGTGTGTGTGTTAACTCCTCCCATACAAGCAAATGCAACAGTGACCTCATAAACTGGTTTGGCTGCATCTGAATAAACAAGCTCCCAAAAGATACACGGCTCAGGTCTGTTTCATGTCTCTAATAACATTCCCTCACTTCCATTTTAGAAAAATGTATCTTTACAGCAATCTTGCCAGCGCACAGATGTTTCCCTCCCACACATTATGTTCTCATACATGCACAACTAACCCAGGGAAGAGAGTGAACAAACTGTAAAGTATCTGGCGAAATCTGAGCCGAGGCTTTAGAGAAAGAATAGAAAAGCTTCAGACAACAAACGATACTGGATCTGTCATTGCATATAATAGCAGTCTTGAAATTAAGGGTCCAAACTGGTTCTCAAATGGTAGGCGGGGTCACAATAGTCTTGTCCTATAATGAACTATATGTGTGTGATTCTGAAAATATGTTGTCTTTGTGGGACCCATATCAATCAGTAAATTAGCTTGTTTTTTAGTTTATCTGTGCTGCTAGATGACAATTTGTTGCAGCACTTTCCCCTGAGTGCGCCCTCAAGTTGTATTCGGTCACTGAAATACGCCACATCATCCCGAACAATGCCATAAACGCAGCAAGAACAGTTTGTAATGGCACCCTCCTCGCTGCTCAGCATGTTTTCATAACAAGCAGTAGCCCAGAGGTATCCAGAGCTGGCCAACGTGCCGCAGCAAGTCTCAGCTGGGTGTAAAATGGCCCACTAACCTGCACAAAGTCATACACACTTGGGTACTCTCTGCCTCAGCCCACTCACCACAGTGACAGCATCGTTGAAGAGGCATTCCCCAAACACCACAATGTACAGCTGCTCGTTCACAGACACGTCCTCAAACACGCTCAGCACTGCCACGGGGTCCACGGCCGAGATGATGGTGGCAAACAGCAGGTTCTCCTGGAGGTTGATGTCCTGCACGCCGAACGCCTCAATCTGGCATATGGCAAACAGAGACATGCCAATGCCGATGCTGTTCCACAGAGTCCCCACCACCGCAAACCACAACACCTGCAGCAAACACAGGAAGAAAAAGTCAAGTCGTCTTTATATTAGAGCAAGAAGTTGGATCTGTTATAAGGGAAACTGTGGCTGACTTGTAACGGACCGTGCCGATGTTCTCAAAGAAAGGCCTGGTGGGCATGAAGTAGCCCGAGTCGAGGACAATCGGGGGCAGCATGTAGAGGAAGAAGACATTGCTGGAGAGCACGGCGGGGGGCTCCTCATTGACAGAGTGCATGATGCCACCCACAATCAGACCAATGGTGATCAGAAGGCACGACTCTGGCACCCAGATGGTGATCTTGTGGTACACATGGAAACCTGAGAAAGGAGATGTGAGTTTAGTTCATAAACAGGAACAGGGCTGATGAGGAAGAAGCACTCTCTGCCTGTAAACAGTTTACCTGCATCCTCCATGAAGGGGACACACCTATTACTGTCATCACCCAGATTTGGATCTTAACCCATCTCAGTGTCAGTAAAATCAGCAGCTACTCACCAATCTTTGCGAAAGAAGCAAGTAGCACCCAGAGAGTGATCTCAAATGGTATCTGTATTCTTGGGTAATCCATTGTAAACACTGGTAAATTTGCCTTTTCCGCGTCTGGATAGGCCTGGGGGCCATTGTCGGGCTTAACTGGGGGCAAAATCGTGACACCGCTGGTTGGTTTTGGTGGGATTTCTCCTCTGGAGCCATTGAGGAGGCTTGAAAATGTGAAAATAATGAGTAAAACTCCTGCTCGTGTGGTGAGGCTTAAATTCATTGTGCACAAAACCCACAGCCCCTTCACACTAATCCAACCTGATGTGAATATAAATCACTCCATCCAGCTGCAGAGTCGAAAAGAGAAATAACCAGTTGAGGTGAGATCAAAGTTAATTTCCTCGCATGTTGTCACTCTCCAGCAGCGAGGCTTTAATGAACGTTTCTTCACAGCTCACGGTTGTGTCTTCCGACTCTCCTTCAAACAGCGGGACAACGCACCTGTGGTTTACCTGCAGCGCGTCCACGAGTTCCGATACAGGCTGGGCGTGGCCCCGAGCGCTGCTCTGATTGGGCTTCGGCCGAAGATAAAAAAAAGGGTGGGGACGCGGTGTTTCTGCGGGCCATTCAGGGGCCACTCTTTAAGTTTCGGTGACACCAGTTTCCCGAACGACACTAGTGTCAACTTTCACTTGTAATACAAACAGTGTCCCTGATTTATCTAAAGTGGTTTATGAATTACAGACCGCAAAGGTGTATCGGTGTGAACAATTATAACATATTTCAGGAATCTAGCTAATAAATAGCTAAATTACTTTCTTCCTTTACAGATGCCATATTTAACCAATTTACCTCTCAAATACAATACTGATTACAACATAAAAAGTGAGTTCTGCCAACAAAGGCTACAGCATCATTGGACAATTGGTCTCTGATTCAGCCCATTTCCACCAAGAAAGAAAGAAATATGAGACAAAAAGTTAGTAATGACAAAACATGTTCTTCATTTAATCTCTTGAGATGTGTCATCTCTTTTAAAAGAGAGAGCTGGCCTGAAGAGAGGCATGAAAGAGAGAAGCTTGACTATGTTAAACTTGTTTTGAAGGCCTGATAAGAAGGCAGCATTTCCAAAATGCCCATGGAAAATCAAAATGACGAGATACTGAGCCAACATGATAACTTTGAGTGTCACCTTCATGGATGTCCTGAACACCTTTCACCACGCTGGACCATCACATTCATTGTATCATTCACACTTTGGTATCACAATAACTTTAATTTAATGAAAACTTATTTATTATTTATTTATCTCAAGAAAGATAAGAAATCTGAATTTTAAAAGTCAAAATTTCGACTCAGTATCTTGACTTAGTATCTCTTAGTATCCCCTTCCCCAAAATCTCAAAATAATGTGTTTATGACAAACAACAAAATGTTGAAAATACAGACATGCTCCATTTTGGAATAGATATGATGATTATATATGGAATAATTTCTAACTTCTTACTTACTTATCTCTTTGCAGATTCAGATTATTAATATAAAATATAAATAATATAATAAATGCTGATGTATTATTATGAATTAAGCTATCCAGCAGCATATAACGTCATTAAAATGAATCATTAATGCAACATTAACTAATTATAATCCAGTGATGTAATATATATGATTCTGAAATGGGCCATTCTGCATTACGAGTACATTTGGTTTCATGCTGTAATACTGTATGTACTTTTACTTAAGTAAGAATTTGAACGAGTACTTCTTCCACCACTACCTTTGCTTTCTCCATCCACGTACAGACTTCCACCTACAGCAGCAGCGGTCCCTGCAGAGCAGGCCGGCAGCGCCTCCTAGTGGAGAGAGGAGGAGCTGCATTCAGCGGAGGTATTACGTCTCGATGTGTCAGAGGGAGTCAGGGCGAGTCTTGACTGCAGACATCGTCGAGTATGCAACCAGGATGCGCATCAATATGAAAAGAAACCTTCGCATTTCTCTAAACGGTATGAGATATTTATATTCCCGCTTGTTTCTCACTTGACATGTCATCATCTGTCGGTTTGTCGAGGGCGTTTGCTCTCAGTGAAAGATGCTGGCGTGCAGAGAGACCAGCACCTCACAGCAGGATCAGAATAAGACATGTTTACAGCCAGATCTCAAATGTCGATGTATCTGTCTTGTTTTTATTCATGGCCGGTTTTTATCTAATAGTGCAGAACGAAGTGAACACCCTGCAGCATCATGCAGCGGCAGCAGCCTCGCTGAATGAGCATCAGCAGATATCATGACGCAATATTTGTTATTGTCCGACTGTCAGGGAATAATCATGTATCCACACTGAAGTATAATCACCATATTATAGGCCAGTGCTGCCATAAAGAGATTCCCGGGCAGCTCTGGCCTCTGTGTGTTTATGTCCACACACTGGATGACACCCTGTTTCATGCAGGTTTGTAAAAGGCCGGGAGCGTGTTGATGTGGGATTATGGAGAATAATGTTACATATTTGGGCTTTTTTTTCAAATACATATTACATCTACAACCGGATGTGTCGCTTGAAAGCCACGCCACTGCAGGCCTCCCAGATGCTCCCAACAGAGCGTAAAGGATTAGATTTGATCTGTTGAATCACAGTTATCACTCTTTTCATAACAGAGGGGGGACTAGATCACAGTTCTGTGGTTCACCTCCAACTGTCTCCTTTTTAAATGTCTCTAGTGTCTGTGTGTGCTCCAGTGTTTTTGAGATATAAACCTGGACAAGACTTCTGCACCTGCCCATCTGCAGAGTGTTGTGTTAAAGGAGTGTTTCTCCATAAGGATCCACCTACAGCATAACTCCTATAGCATCAGTAAGAAGAGTTTATTCATCATCACCACAAAGGTTTCAAAGGTTTCTTACATGCTCAGTTTACTGCTGTCTGGGTAACAAGAGCTTCTTTATGCATGGCGTTACCTCCTCTTCACGTTTGTGTGTGTGTGTGGATAAGTGTTCTCCTCTTAAACTGGTTTGCGTTTTCTCCCCCTCTTTGATGGGAAAGCAATTTATGGATCAGTTGCTGTGGATGGAGTCAGACGGCCCACGTGGTCCGTGGTTACGACAGACATTTCTACATCAAGCTGACGATTGTAGATCAGACTCAAGGGACGGCAGATGGGCACGGCTCAGCTCTGGACTGAAACAGGATCGATAGATTGAAATTGAGAGGAACACCGGGGTTACAGGGGGACGCAGGAAAGGGTATTTGGCTGGAGACAGGGTTGATGACAGAGCAGAATAAAGGGGGTCATGAGGCATTTGGGAGAGATTTAAAGGGATGAGGAGGAGGTGAGTTAAGGAAGAGGATATCTGAGCGGGAGAGCTACTGCAGTGCAGCCGGTGCTGACAGCATCTGCAGGGGGGCAGCTGTGTGCCGCCAGCCTCTCTAACTGGGTCATTTTTGTCTCCAGGCCGCCCCAGAGGACTGTCTGTCCACCTGAAGGGCCACATGAATCCTCTCGGTCCTCTCTACTTCTACACACTGCTCACTTTCTTCCTCGCTGCTCGTATACGGTCTTTTCTTCTTCTTCTTCTTCTTCTTCTTCTTCTTCTTCTTCTTCCCTTAACGCTGGAAAACCAAAATATGTCTCCACATTGACCTGTTTTTCATTATTAAGGTCAGAGGTCACCCGTCAGTAATCAAAAACTAGCCACACTGCAACCAACAAGCATCTGTCAGTAAGAGCTGAAGCTGATAAACAGCAAATCCTCACATTTCAGGAGCTGGAATCAGATAATGTTTGTCATTTTTGTTTGATAAATCACTTGATTGATGATTACACAGTTATCAAAATTGTTGTTAATCAGTTTTCCATCCACTGATAAATTAGCTGACAAGTCGTTTCAGCACAGCTCCCAGGCATTTTGTCTCCCTTCTCCCTAGTAGCTGATGACTGTCAGACAGATGTAACGATGCTTCCTGTGGCTTTGCATTAGATCCACTGTGGCTTTCCTAGAGAGCTTCCCATGGTGCTCCAGGCAGCGGAGATTACAGCACGTTAAAAGACAGCTCCCATGGACAATGACTCCCACACAGCCTAATGAGGCAGAGCATCCTCGCTGTAATTATCATCTGTTTTGGTCTCACACGAAGGAGCCAAAACAGAGATTAAACTGGCAACAAGCCTCACACTCTGGATTTTGTGTGTGTGACTATGCAGATGACTTTGAGTGTTGCGTGTGTGTGTGTGTGTGTGTCACTAGGAGACGGTGTTTTCATTTGTGCGTGGTGTGTGACGTCAAAACAGATTCAGGTGTAAAAATAGACCTCCATTGCGGAAGTCCTTACACATGAATGCACAGTGGCACACACACTTTTGTCAGAGTGGTGTTACATCCACACACACAAGGCAGACAAACACTCACAGTACCAGATATCCACCTCGGTCTACCAGGTCTGTGTATATTATACACACACACACACAAGTACTAAAGAGGAAGTGTTAACCGAGTCTGACGTGCCACAGGAAATTTTACCTCTTACAGCCGTTTGAAGCAGCTTTCAGCTCAGGCTAGTCATCAGACCACTTGCTGCTTCCTTTCCGTTTCCTCTTAACCACATTTTCTGTTTTCCATTTCTTCTTCTGTGTCTCTCTGCGCTTCATGTTTGTGCTTAGTTCTGCTTTGCAGGAGCTTAATCAAAACTCTGACAGCGTGATTGTCTTGTTACTGATTCTCACTCTTACATCTCCTCTCAGCAGCCACTGTGTGCCTTAGTTTCCTGTCCTCTCACTGTAGCACCTCGTGTTGGCAGGTGCAGTGTTCAACACGAGCAGCCGTTGTGTAGCGGACGTAACAAATGAAAGTCTCGGTTTCACTATGAGTATTACCACAAGTGCTTATTGAGTATTGTGGAATGATAATTGTTGAGATGATAATAGCTAAGTGTTTGTGGTTAAAGTGAAAGTGTGTGCACATGATCAGATTGCCATGAACAGGTCATTAGTTTATATCATGAAGGAGAGATTTTATTGAATTCTCATATGTTAGATGTTAGATATGGAGAGTTTGTTTTAGAGCAGTATATCTCACTAACACCACTGACTGTTGGTGATTTTCATGGCCCCAAGACCGTTTGTGTCGCAACACTGGCAGGTTGATGATCACAAGTCCATGTTATCTTGAAAAAATATGATGATGAACCCTTGTGTTGTCCTTTATGCTACATTTATGTGACCCTTTGAGGCCAAAGTTTCCAATTATACTCAGGAAATATAAAAAATGTAGGGGCGTCCTGGTGGCCTTGGGGTTTAAGGCACAGATCATGTCAGTGCGACGTCCCTCGTCCAAGCAGCGGGCCTTTGCTGCATGTTATTCCCCATCATCCCCATCCCTCCTCATTCCCTGTCAGATCTCTACAGTCCGCTGTCTAATAAAGGCATAACATCACATCTGTTAAAGAAAAAATTCATGCTCCTTGGATGAGATGAACCCTTTTCATTTGAATGACTTCCTGTTGTTTTTTCACGGGAGGAACAACATACACACTGTTTAAATACAGGAGACCTCATACTAAAAATATTCTTATACAGGAACAAGGCAATAAAATACTGAAATTTAGCTACTTCCCACAGTGTCCTAGAAGCTAGCTATGATAAGGTTATCTGTTATGTCTGGAGTAGATTGGCTTGATTTATAAAAATAAAGACTTTTACCTCAGTATCTATCTGTCTGTGCGTGTGTGTTTGACATTAGTCTGTCTGAAAGAAGAAGAAAGAAAACACCAGCAAAACACAAATAGCATCAGGAGAGAGAAGGTGAAGATTCAGTCTGCTGCAGCTGTGTGAGAAGTCACACTTCTCTCCTCAGTAATTTCTTCCGCTGTTTATATTAGCACATTGTCAGAGGGAAAGAGAGGAGTCGAGCACTGACGGAAAACTACACAGCCGCTCGTACGCTGTTGGTCTCAGAGTGGAGCATCGTGGCACGACACACAGCCAACTTACATGAGATATTCAGTGTTTTAACCTTGTGAATTGAAGACTGTAATGTGATGCTGAGCATGTGTGCAGCCAGTAGCAGCCTTTATATGGATAATTACAAGCAGTTTTCTAATTGTGTCTATTTTGTTGTGAGCTCCGCTGCCATCTTGATGAAAGGACGACATCAGTACCAGAGAGTTGAAGATGTCCAGTCTGTCTCAGCTGTTTCTATGGGGACGGCAGATGATCGCTTTGTGGTTTTCTTCTGTCGTTCTTTCAGGTTTGTCATTGACAAGCGTGTGACCGACCAACGAACACACATCTCGAAGAAGTGACGCGACAGACGAGTTTTGATTTTGAGTCTGCTCGACATTGCTCTGCTCTTCAGCCCTTTTATTCTAAAATCCATCCGCAGCCCCGACGTGAACCCACCATGTCCGGGAAGGAGCGCAGCCCCCGCCATCGGCCATGGTCAGTCTACCGGGCCAACACGTTTGATCTCTCAGCTGAGATGATGGGGCTGGCTCTCTCAGGTAACTAAGTAACTGCTACCATGGTAACCTGTTTACTTCATTGATGATGAATAAAGAAGCACCCCCCCCACTTTCTCTCTCTGTCCAACAGGCAACAGTCAGGATCCCGATGAGCCTGTGCTGGAGTTCAGCGTGGGTAAGTTCAGGAGGAAGCGGAGACACACTGCTGCACACTGGTCAGACTGTGTGTGTCCTCATCCTACAACTCGTTTAATTAGTAATGGTCAAAATATTTAACTTTGAAAGGTCCGTACTTGTACACCGTTCATTGACAGAGCTTGTTTCATTTACACCAATAAGCCTAATGAGAGCCAAGATAGTTGATCATTAACAAATCTTAAGACCAGACCAAAACCAGCAATTGATTGATCCGAGCAACTACTACACCGGCAAATATTGTCTATTGTGTATCCAAAGCCTGATATAGATTATTCCTCTCCATTGTTGCTCCATTGTTGTCCAAAAACTATTAAAAACGTATTAATGAGCCACACTGTTCCACTGGCTGACATGTTCCTTCGTTATGATGAACATGGGCACTGTAGTTTATGTTGAGTCAATCCCACATGAACCTGCCGCAGAAAACACTAAACTAAGTCAGTCCACAGCTGAAAATAGTCCCCAACAAATGCCCTTTTTACTTCTGTCGGAGTAACGTTTGCTAAAAAGTACAGTGCCCAGCTGTGAGTCATTTTTAAGGATTTATGTCTTCAGTAAGAACAAATGGGCTGCATGCCACAGACAAAGGAGGGGAGTTGGAAAGTATTGGGAGATTGACTACTAACTTTGGTCTATTCCTGGGATTTGTTGACAAAGCGAAAATATAGAACAATACCAGCCCTATCCTTTAAAGTTGCACTAATCGATATTTTCATATGAATAAATGACTATGTGTCATGGGAAAGCGGTCATTGGTAGTGACAAAGAATTATCACCATCAGCATCTTTTAGTTGATTGTTTTGGTTTCACGGCCCGTAACTGTACTGTTATAGTTCAGTGTTGTCTGTCTTCTTCAGACACAGCAGGATATGTTCAGTGAAAAGCTTCGATAAACTCACTTTATGCTAATTGATTAATTTTAGAGGGTGAAAATATATCAATGTTGCGTTTACAGCTTGTTCAGCTGCCCGCAATTGGCCCAAAAAATAATTTGATGCTGCTGAAGATCAATGTGTCTTGTCAGTGATTGGCTCAAGAGGCGACTACATCTCTTGTGTGGAACGACATTTTTAATTTTTATCCCTTGTTCAACCTGAAAGCATTAGTGTAAACAACTGCTGCTCATCAAGTACTAACAACTCAAAAATACTGTATTACATTCCGAACATGGCCAAGGATTAGTGACCGTCCCACTATTAAACCCCGCAGTTTGTAATCTCTTCCTGTGTTTATATGTGGCTGCAGCTTGCAGTGAGCTGGTTACTCCCTCTCTGGACCGTAAGCCAACCAGCTTTGTCGCCGTCAGCTGCACGACTCCACCCCAGGCCTTCTGGACCAAGCACGCTCAAACTGAAATCATAGAGGTACACCACCGCTTGCTTGCCCTTGATTCCTAACTTCTGTTGGAGACTTCAAAACCATCTCACCTGTCTCTCTCTGTCTCTCTCCGTCTTCAGGGCACCAGTAACCCTATCTTCCTGAGCAGTGTAGCGTTCTTTCAGGACTCTCTGATCACTCAGCAGACTCAGGTGAAGCTGTCTGTCTATGATGTAAAGGACCGCTCCCAGGGCACGGTAAGTCCCAACCCAAGAATCGTTTATTGCAAAACCACTTGCCTCCACCGTCTTCATATTTCCTGTTAGGAAGTCAATAGTCTTATAGTCTACACTTATCTGTGTGAAATCCTCTAAATCCTTTGTGTGTGCGTGCTTTTATCTGACAGATGTACATGCTTGGTTCATCCATGTTTTCTGTGAAAGAGCTGCTGCAGGACAAACACCACAGGCTGCACCTGACTCTCAGGTAACAGACCAACACAACACACTGTGCCTTGTTCCTCTGTCAGTGACAAAATGATAACCACTGCTGGCTGGATTTGGGTTCAGGGGTGTTTATTTTACTTGATTGACACTGTGGGTCAGGTCAGCAGAGAACGAGCGCGTGGGGAACATCACCGTCATCGCCTGGCAGATAGAGGAGAAGCGCGAGCAGAGAGCTCCTGTCGCAAGATTACAGAGAGGAGACACTGTTAATGGAAGGGTGAGTGAACAGGAGGTCTCATTATTATTAGTATTAGAACTGAAATGATTAGTCGATGACTTCATTAGTCTAGTCTAGTATAAACCAATTCCTCAGTTCCAGTTTATGCTTTTTGTCGTCTTATGTACTGTACAGCATTAGTTAGTAGTTTCTTTGCAGATTCAGATTGTTAAAACAAAATATAAATCAATCATCATTTGTTTGTTTGTGTCAGATGGTTCTCGCTGTTGATGAAAGCCTGACTGAATCCATGGGCGTTAAATCCAGGTCTTCATCTCTGTGTAAAGACCCACTGCTAAAGGCTGGTGAGCATGTCTACATGAACTAAATATCAGCCTCCTGTATGTCTGAGTGAGAGTTTACTAACAGGTGACATCTGGATTGCTAGCCACGTCATGGTGATTCACGGATGTGATAGTATGTTTCGGTCTGCTTCAGTGTTTGGGGGCGTCATGTCGCGAACGTACCGGTTCCCCACCACGGACGGCAACCACCTCCGGATCCTGGAGCAGATGGCGGAGAGCGCGCTCTCCCTGCACATTCCTCGACAGTTTGTCAAACTGCTGCTGGAGGAAGATGCCGTCAGGTAACAATTTATTTTGATATTATTGAACATCTGGCCATAGGAGCAGCAGGGTGTTGTAGTGCAGCGGTTCTCAACCTTTTGTGGCCTGTAAAGTAATGCAATGTCTACTTGCTCCTCTTTAGTTTAGGCTCTAGTACAATCTTGAGACAATTTCCAACTTGTCTCTGTCTTGGTTGTTTTGACTCGGATTGTCTTGGTCTCAGCCACCAGTCTCACCTTTTACAATCATTCCCTTTAATATCTCCTGCACTGCTCTGTGCTGTCGTTTACAAGTGCAAATCTTTTTCCTATTTTCCACAAAGTGTCTTGTAAAAACCAAGCATCCTCATTTTTGACGTGTAGTTTAATGTGTGGAAAGATATGAGACTTTCATAGTTAGTTTGTAACATTATGCAAGAATATTTTATTTCTAGGAAAATTATATTTTTGGACTCAGACTTCACTCGGTCTTGACTACAGCTCTGCCCTTTGTCGGTTGCAAAAGAGTAGTGAACAGTTTAACCAAAGAGTGATGGATGTCCCCTTCATTTGAATAGTTTTTAGCAGCCTGAAGAGATATAACTATTCAATGTTTCACAATAAAAAAAGGTTAATATGGTGAATAATTTGAGCAGCAGAATGTTTCTTTAATAATTTCCAATTTTATTAATCAATTTTTTTACATTATTTTTTTATTATATTTATATTACAACCTCATTTTGCATCAGTTTGTATGTGGAATGAAAAGTATTTTTCATGCCTCCTTGTAGACATTAAACTGAAATTCATGTGTGCTTTGTGTGATAAATCATGCACTGTATAATCTATTATTGTATCATCATCATATGGTCACAGAATCATTACGACTCCCACTGTTGCCATTCTTATAATAGCTTGTGTAATCTGAGAAGTCGGACCTGCTCGGCTGTTGTGTTTATAGCGTAGACTTTAATTGAACTATCTACATGAATTGCATGCTGTGAGATCATCAGGGCCTTAGCTGGATGTCATGATCGTAAAATGCTTTTGTGTGATGTGCAGGGTGTGTGAGCTGGAAGAACTGGGTGAGCTGTCTCCATGCTGGGAGAACCTCAGGAGGCAGATCATCACTCAGTATCAGACCATCATCCTGACCTACCAGGAGACCATAAGTGACCTGCACGAATACAAAGGTTAGAACCACCAATTTTACATGTCAGTTAGTCACAGGGAGCACTGCACAGCCTGTAAAGGCCGCTATGTGGGTCTTTATCAAGTCCAAGAAAATCACATCGCCAGGGTCTCTCAATTTGGGCTCAGATTCTACACATTTATATTTGAGTTTAAAAGATGTGGGCATTTACCAGACAGAAAGGGTCTAAGGAAAGTGTGCTTTGAAGTTTCAGTATGGGAAGTGTAGGATCCAGTGTTTTTGGAGCTTGACCCCTATTAGGGAAGTAAAAGTAAAACATAAAATATTTGCACAATATAATCAGTGCAACATCTTATAATCTATATTTCATGTAAGATATCACATTAGGACTTATACCCGATTATACACAGATACAGAGAACCTCTCTCCTCCCGTCTGCTCCCTCCCAGGTCCTTCATTTAAGTCTAGTACCTTGAAAGCTGAGAGGAAGTTGGAGTTTATTCCCACTAACCTGCACATCCAGAGGATGAGAGTACAGGGAGAGTCTGGCTATGGTAGGTATTTGTGCACACATTGTATGTTTGCATGTACTGTATGCCCATGTGTGTGTCCAAGGTTTTAATAATTTATTCAGTATCTTCATCCTCTTTATTACTGTCCTCTGTTCAGACCGGACGTACGATGTTGTGACTATTGGTGCTCCGGCGGCACATCATCAAGGCTTTAAAGGCTGCGGCCTCCGAAAACTGCTGCACAAGCTTGAAGAGGCCAGGAAACAGTGAGTAGAGCGAAGCAGAGTTTCATGGTGGTGTTTGATTTTATGAGTGATTAATTCATCTTTTCTTTCTGTGATTTTTTACTCAATCAGTACTTATGAGGAGGAAAGGTAAGATTACTTGTGGTGTATTATACGTTCCTTGTGTGTTTTTTGTTATTGCTGTGTTTAACTGTATTTGTTTGACAACTCATCTTCTCTTTCATGTCTTTAACACACACATCAACACACACCCACAGCTCTGCTGGTTCTGGCTTTAAAGGAATGGCATACCAGCCTCAGGATGTTGTGAAAGCGAAGGAGCTGATTGGTCAAATTAACACTCTGAAGACACAAGTGTGTTACTACACTGAGCGTCTGTCTCGAGCTGCCAAGGAGCGCTCGGCCAACGCTCTGGAGAGAACCCTGGCCATCCTAACAGAGAAGGTAAGAGAGCACTCAGAGGAAGAGGAGGGTGTCAGTCAAGTGTTATCAAGTTCATTCTCTCTCTTTCACTCTCTCTCTCTCCTTCTGGCTTTCACTGATTCCTCGACCTCTCAACTTTTTATCTCAACTCTTATTGCCTGATAGAAATGATCCGTACTTGCAAGCTAAAAATGTCTTTAAATTAAATTCTGGCAGTCGAGGACTAATATTATTATACAACAGATAAAACAGCATATGTTCTCAGTCTTGTACATCAAACCTCCGAGTTATAGAAACACTGACACACCAAGATCAATAATTTCATTTCATTTAAATTGCTTTTTAGTCCCATTGTTTACATTTTTAATTACGTTTGTGGCTGGCACCTTTGTAGAGCAGTGAAATATACAGTTACGTTGCAAATCTAAAAGCTAATGTATCAAAACATAGACAAGATAACATGATTTGCTGTTTTATGCTAAACAAAAATAAATGTTGCCTAACAGAATGGCAGAAAAGGAAAAAGTTCCCAAAGTCACAAACTGCTAACAAAAAATAAAGTTAAAAAATGTATTTCTTATCATCACAAGCCCTTTCTCCCTCACTTTTAATGTCTCGGTTTATGAACTTTAAAGAGCATTTTTTGCCCCGAGTCACAGTTAATTTAATTCACAGTGTAACCACATTTTCACCACTCTCTCTGGTCTCTCTCCCTCTCCTCCTGCAGACTCGTCAGTTGGTGACCGTGTGCGACTCCAAGCTGCTGTCCTCAGCCATCCTCGCCCTGGCAGCCGCCCGCCCAGAGTTCACTCAGCAAGGCACCCCGTCCCCGTCCTCCTCCTCCCTCTCGCCCTCCTCTCGTTCCCCATCACGCTCCCCCTCCCGCCACCCAGCCTCCCCGTCTCGCACTGCCACCTCGCCTTCTCGCCATGCAGCTCCACCGGAGGGCAGCGAAGGGAGCAAAAACAAGCGCGCCTCCTTGCAGGCAGATTTGCACGAGGAGGAGTGGGTAAGAGGAGAGTCCATCTGCCTCTTTGATGCCTGTTTGTGTGTTTTTTTTTGGTTGTAACTCCATTTGCGTGTGTGTGTGTGTTTGTGTGCAGGGAAAGGTTTGGCTGAATGTTGATAAGAGCCTGGAGTGTGTGATCCAGAGGGTGGACAGGCTGCTGCAGCGAGACAAACTGCAGAGCGACAGTAGCTCTGAGGATGTCTTCCTGCTCGCCACCGAGGAGCCGTGTAACACTAAGAAAGGTACACACATAAACACAGACATTTTTTTTTGCTGCATGGTGCGTGAATGAGGCTCAATCGTACGAAGATCAGAAGGTTAATATGAATGTGTCACTCTCATGAGGAATCCATAGTAGCCAAGAAGCTTTCTGGATACATCCTGAGCATAAAGGCATGGATTTACCATCATCATCATCATCATCATCCTCCTCGCATCCACCACAAAATCATCAACCATCATCATCATCATTCTCTCATCAGACTGCATGTCTTTCACATCCTGTTGATCTCATCTGTAGGTTCATTCTCATAATCATGTTAACTGCTTCAGTGTTGCTGGATGTTTAAGATGTGAAATATAATTATCTATCTAAAATGTTTATTATCTAAACATGCTTTACTTTTGCTCACTCGTAGATACCAGCCCAGAGGTAGAAAAGACGTCCCCAGGTGAGAATTTCCTTAACAAATTCTGTCTGTCTGTCTGTGCTAGACTCTCTTCATAACAATAAACGTTAAGATTGTGAATTAAATTAACGTGTGTGTGTGTGTGTGTGTGTGTGTGCAGGTGAGTGGAGTGACGCTCTGTATCCTCTCCTCACCACACTGACGGATTGTGTGTCTCTGATGAGTGACAAAGCCAAGAAGGCCATGGTGTTTCTGCTGATGCAGGACAGCGCCCCCACCATCGCCATGAGCCTCACCCTGCAGTACCGCCGCGACGTCGTCTTCTGCCAGACGGTCTGTCAGCTTCTACCTCGCCCTTCTAGATCTTATGTCTTTCATACATATGTAGTTTTGGAGAATTACTTGTTGACCATTCATCGCTGTACTGATATGAGTTGTGCTGCTTACAGCTGACGGCGCTGATCTGCGGCTTCATTATCAAGCTGAGGAACTGTCTCTGTGACTCAGGCTTCCTCAGGCAGCTACACACCATCGGCTTACTGGTGCAGTACGAGGGCCTGCTCAGCACCTATGGTAACCTGTGTGTGAGGATGTGTGCGAGTGTTTGTGTGCATGTATGCTTGTTTAGCAGTTTGTCATCACACAGAAAATAGAAAGGCCTAAGAGAGTGCACACCTCTACCAAGGCTGTAAAATTGTTATTTTAAAATGTTTAGAAACATTAAATTAGGGTTGTATGAATTATTATCGCCATGAACCTCTGTGATGACTCCTTGTTTCTTAAAGGTGAGGAGCTGGCCATGTTGGAGGATATGAGTGTCGGAGTGATGGACCTGAGAAACGTCACGTTTAAAGTTACCCAAGCGACTTCGGGTTTCGCCCCGGACATGCTGCCGGTGATCACAGGAAACAGGAACGGCTTTAACGTCAGGGTTCCGATGCCCGGGGTGATGTTTGACACGCTGCCACGAGAGATCCAGAACGGGATGCTGCTGCGCGTGCAGCCCGTCCTGTTCAATGTGGGGATCAACGAGCAGCAGACGCTGGCTGAGAAGTGAGTCACTGAGATTAGAGGACAGGAAAGGTTGAGGGCTGGAGGACAGAAAGAAAAGGAGAGGAGAAAGGGCATCCCAGAGAAAGAATGTCAGTTTTGGCTGGATAGGTCCATTTTTAGATACTTTGGTCAGTTTTATAGTTTTCAAATAAAATATTTCAATTAATCATCAAAAACAACTCCACATAGTTTTTACTATAGTATTTATGTAAGTGATTTTACATAATAAAACACAAAGCAAAACACACTTTAATATAAACTTGGCATGGTGCAATTATTCAAATAGCTTTTGTCTTTTGTTAGTTGTTGCTGAGTTTTTGTTAGGGGTCCAAAATATTTTTAAAAAGTGTAAATAACCAATTAGTTACCCCTTCAGAGGTTGAAATAGAAAGACAATGCACTGAATAAACAAATATGCACTTAAAATGGGAAAGATAGTATCACCCAATTTCATGGTGTACATAAGAAAATGAAAAGAAGTCATAACACTGATGTATTCATGACCTGTTCAGTCAAGAAGTTGGTTCCTCAATATATTAGACGAGGAGAACGTTAGAAAATGTAGGAAATAAAAAGTAGAAAAAGAGGTTTGAATGAGGATTAAATAGATGGAGTGATGAGAGGAAGATTGCTGGTTGAAACCCCAGTGGCAAACCACTGAACCCTAGTTTAAAACTGGGCTGTGAATATGACATTAAAAAGCATGTATGCTCAGTTCCCTGGATAACACATTAAACCTGCATAGGTTGTACAGTAGAATGATGAGATATTTTGCTATTGCATTACCTATTTGAAGTACAAGGCAGCAGGATATTAACAGGAAAGATTTAAACTCTGATATCTTACATGTGTGTCCAGGTTTGGAGACACGTCTCTGCAGGAGGTGATCAACATGGAGAGCATGACTCGCCTCAGCTCATACTACGACCAGTTTAAAGAAGTCCTGCCAGAAGACTGTGAGTTTGCAAACATGAATAAAAAACACTTTTAACAGAAGGAAAAATGTCTTTTTGTCTTTTTGTTCTCATATTTAACTCACCACATCACTCCTCCTCTGCTCTCTCGTCAGGCCTGCCTCGCTCCCGCAGTACCATCGGTCTGCCCGAGCTGCTTAAACTGCTGAGCCAGAATGTGAACGCCAAGAAAAGCAAGAACGTGGAGATTTTGTGGCAAGCAGCCGAGGTAGACTAGCTTCTCATGTCTTCTCGGTGCAGCCCCCAAATTCAAAAGCTCTTGTCTTTCTCCTCTAATCTTTTTCTCCAAACTCTGCAGGCGTGTCGCCGGCTGAACGGAGTGCGTTTCACCAGCTGTAAGAGCGCCAAGGACCGCACAGCCATGTCTCTGACCCTGGAGCAGTGTCAGGTCCTGCAGCAGGAGCACGCCCTCGCCCCACAGGTCTTCTACCAGGCCTTGGACTGTATGCGCAGGTCAGCTGATGATGAAGATGTTATTACCCCTGCACCAAATCTCATTAGAAAAATAATATATTAGCCAAAATTAATAATGCACAGCTTCTGTTTCTCCACAGTGAGGGCTGCAGGAGAGAGAACACCATGAAGAATGTGGGATGTCGTAAATACGCCTTTAACTCTCTTCAGCTCAAGGCCTTCCCCAAACAATATCGCCCCCCAGAGGGGACATACGGGAAAGTTGAGACCTAAGTGGACTCCTGTATCTGGAGGAAACCAAAAGACTGAAGGGGATAATGATGATAGCACCACACAAACAAACATACCAACACAAACTGGAACAACAGCCCTTTGTTTTGTGCTTAGCCACTGTTGATGAGTAATGTCCAAGTGCCAGTGCTACTGTAGATTGTTTTATAGCAGTTTCCCTTCCTCCTCTTCCTCTAGTAGTACTAGAATCACACACTTAAAGTAAAGATGTGGCTTTCTGTGTTGCATCGTAGCCAGTGTGCAGACAACAGGCTGCTGTACCAGTTGTAGCATCAGGAAGCGTACAATGAGTCACTTTAACTTGTGTCCCTAGAAATAAGATGTGCAGATGTCTCAGCCTTGTCCTTGCTGCTTTTATTTGATTTTATTTTTATCAGTTTGTCACTTAAAGGATAAGGCTGTCTATATTTTCCTTATAGTCAATAAACCCACGCAAAGACCAAAACCAGCAATAAATTGACCCAACTAAGAAGTATTGTCTGTGTAGCCAAAGCCTGATAGAGCTTATTCCTCTGTGTTATAGAGCTCCATTATGAACATAGGCACTGTGGTTTATTTTGAGTCAGTCCCACATACACCATCCTGCTGCTGTTGTAAAACTCACTACCACTCCAAATGTGTGTTAATCCGCTCCTGGAAATAGTCCCCAACAAATGTTCAGGGGGGAAAAATGGGTAAGGAAGGACAGTAAGGAATTCTATTGCGAAACGCACTGTTGGTTTTGGTCTTTTCATGAGATTTAGCGATAATAAGAAAAATAAAGAATAACACCAGCCTCACCTGTAAGGCTACACTAGACACATTTAAGCTAAAGGTAACAGCAGAAAGCAAGCGTGTGATTGTCTGGAGACTATAAAATGTGAAAAGATTTCTTGAAAAACGTGTATTGAAAGTATGTTTTTATGAAAATTACTGTATATTTTGCTGCCATTTGGAGCTGCCTACATTTTGCAGAGTGTAGCTTTGATTAGACGATCAGATCAGGTTTGTCAAAAACAAATGCCTTTTAAGATGTAAGATTCATCTGGACCTAAACTGCGCTGCAGAATGACAGCTGTTAAAGTCGAAGCACGTATTTGGTTTGTTTAACTGTTTTTAGCCTGTTGCCTGTTTCCCTCCCACTGTCTCTACTTACTCTCATCTTTCGTCTTGGATCACATAAATATTCAACACCATATCACTCTCTACAACGAGCACAGATCTGTAAGAAGTCCATATCTGAAAGTACTCCCTGGCATTTGTATTACAATGATGTCTCATCTAATGTGATTTCTTAGGTTCTTCTGATGCTACGCTGGAAGCATTGATGGGGAACTTGTTCACAAATTGTGGGCTTCAGAAGAGGTGCATCACATTATTCTATAATTGTAACATATCTACAGATATTTAGGACATTTCTGCAGGTTATATGCAGCACTATAGTGGTCCAATAGCCCTTAAAAACTTGGGTTTTTATTTATTAAAAGTGTGTGTTCTCGGTTTTACAGCACTCTGAATTATGCAGAACTTTGTGAATCGAAATTGGATAAAGACTTAATTTAATTAACCTGCATGAAAATTAAAAAACATACTGCTTTATACTATTGCAATTGTATTCTGTTGTGATTAAGAGTACACATGAGCACTTGATGGATGTTTTTAGACTGAAGTGAAATAATGCATATTGCATTATTCTGCCGACCTCAACGACACCTCTTCTGTTGACAGTTTACCAGCTCCGGGCTCCGATGTACCTTATTGTACAAAACTTACAGAGACAGTGGATTTTATTTTGAAAATGTTATTTTGCTTACAGGTATTTATGTTGATATGGCTGTTGTTGCCAAATGCTGTTATAGTTTGATCCATTGTTATTGAGTAAGTTATGACCTTGTTCTGATCAGTTGTACATACACACAGGTTGGACAGGGGAGTTTGGAAGACACCTGCACCCCCACAAAGGTATGAAGTGAAACTGGATAATGAATAAAGGCTTGTCAATGCCAAATGAGTGTGTCGGTAAATTAAATGAGACATTATGGTTCATGAATTGAGCAGCAAATATTCCGTCTTCTTAGGTTTGCCTCATGCAAATTGCCTCAAAAAGAAGCATTTTCAAAAAGTAGGTCCACAGTGACGAGCTTCTCCAGATTCATTGTGTGTTCGGTTTGTGGAAATGTGGGTAACTGCAAGTATGCTTATGCACGACTGAATGTCCTGCATGATTATCTAATCTTAAAGGCCCTGTTCACCCACAACTGTCATATGTGTTACTAATACTGTAACATTAATGATGGTTTTCAAGTGTCCCAGTAAGACATGACAGTGTGACAGTGAGCCAGCATGCACCACACCAGGACCCTGAAACTGAAGCAGCTAAATGGAATTCAGCCATCATTCATTTGATTACTTACACCTGTACTTCTACTGGCAACATGTGAAAACATCCTGTCAGTCAAAATAATTGAGATCATCTAAATGGGTTTAGCATGAGTGTGCAGGGCCTTTCAGACCCTGTCTAATAGATGGGTCCCATGTCAACAAATAGTTTTAAACCTGACATTGTTCAAGTTCATATTGTGTGCACAATTAATTCCTATAGAAATTGGTTCAATTTAATTTTACTTATGCATACACAATGCACAGAGAGATGGTGGTGGAGGTGGTACGGGGTGGTTGTGGCTTCTTTTTGCCCCACGGCCCCAAAGTGGATTTATCCGGCCATGCTTCTGATGGATCGACTGTCTTGTTCAGTGACTCTGTTCATAACTTTTGGTTTGTTTACTTGTTTTAGTGAGGTTGTGTTTTCCTAACTTTATTCTAAAAATGTTGAAATACAAAAGTGCATACAAAATGATAAGAACACATTGAAAACTAAAACAAAATAATTATTTAAACAAAAATGTAGACAAACTGAAATTTAAAAAATGTAAATATTCTGTTCGGGAGTCGCGCAAAAACAAACCTGTTTCCCTTTAAGGGTATTTCCGGAAGTGACGTCGCGCCATAGATTGTTTCGAGAAGAAGAAGAAGAATCACATCCACAGTCAAACAATGATCAGCATGGAGGTATAATCCATGATGACTAGTCTGAAAATATATAGGCGTTCAATCTCACGCATGCGCTCTGCCGCTACAGTTTGGCGTCGGTTCGGTGCAGTTTGTGGTGCTCAGAAATGACGGCAGAGTGAGAGCTCTGTTCATCGTCCTCCTGTCGGCTCTCAGTTTGTCTGCATGGCGGTGATTGTCCGAAGTGTTGCTAAGACATCTCAAATTTTCAGCCGCTCTGTGGGGAGGTGAGGCGAAGCTGCACGTTCACACCAGCACACAAGAACTCAAGAGATTTGCTACGTATTCACATTTCTCTCTGATAGCCGTCATGCTAGCTTCTGAGAACCTGTTGACTAACGTTGACGCTATATACATCAGAGAAGGCGTGAAAGGCAGTTGCATGCTCTTGAATGCAGAAATGTTCCTTGTAACTATATTTAAACACATCATGAGAAGTGTTCAGTGTTCCCTTTGAGATAGTAAAAACTTTTAGTCACAGACTGTCGGATTTGGCGCCATGTGATACTGAAGCGTCATATTTAGTGGCACAAACAACAGTGAAACATATACCAGTGGTGGAAAGTAACATTTACATTTACTCAAGTACTGTAGCACAGTTTTAGGTACTTTATGTCCGTATTTATTTTACTTTATACGTATACTTAACCACATTTCAAAGGGAAACTTTTTGCTCCACTACATTCAACAGCTGTACTCACTAGTTACTGTGTAAGGGGCAGTGGTACTTATTGTAGACATTTTACTCAAGTAAAAGTAGCAATACCACAGTGTAGAAGTCCTAGAAAGTCCTGCATTCAAAAGCCAAAGTAAAAGTACTAATTTTTGCCCGATTCAGAATAATGTATATTATATTATTGGATTGTGAGTATGTACATCACTTTAATATTGCATTGTGTGTGTGTGTGTGTGTATATATATGTGTGTGTGTGTATATATATATATATATATATATATACACATGTATGTAACTTTATCTACTGCTTGGTGGCTTGTGATTTCTGCTCTAGGGATCAAAAAAAGTCTTTGATATAATATTATCATAATTTATTTGTTGATTATATTTTATATTCTTAATCTGAATTTGCAAAGTAACTCAAGTTAATAAATAAATATAATAGTCAAATATTTTCCAATGAATTGTAGTGGAGAAGAAGTATAAAGTAGCAGAAAATGGAAATACTCAAGTAAAGTACCTCACAATTGTACTTAAGTACAGAACTTGAGTGAATGTACTTTCCACCACTGGAAAGTCATTATTCTGCATAATGAGTACTTTTGATACTGTAAGTACATTTTGCAAGTAATACTCATGTACTGAAGTAAAATTTAGGACTATGACCTCCATATTGATACTCAATGGTTATGGACTATTTTTACACTGTGGTATTACTAATATTACCAAGTAGTAATATTTTCACCTTTGATAGACACTGTAAATACACTTTTAATGAGAGAGAGAAGAGAAACGGTGCTTCACCAGGTTGTGTGTTTATTCCATAACTGATTATTTCTTTTGAGAAGCAGATTTATCATTAACTTCTGCTTCCTCCTATGTAACTCCTCCCATTCAGTCTTTGATTTTCTTCTTGCTGATCAAAGGTTGTTTGCAGCTGACCATCGCTGGTTCCAGTCTGTGAGAGGAAGAGTCCCAGCAGCCGACAGACACTACAGTTTATCTTTCTCACGCTCAGCTAAAGGTAAGTGTTGCGTGGTGAAATATGTGCTTCTGTTTTATACAGGTTCACTGAATTAAACAACCAACAAAGCTCAACACTCCTTTAAATATAACCGTAATGTAGGAGAAATGCTATCTTCAGTTTACTAATTCACTAGAGGAGTAAATTACGAACCAAAGAGTTAGATGAACAGTCAGGACAGCAGTGTTTTGTTCTTACTGGACTAAAATCTTTGCTTCTTAGGATCCACGATGAGTAAGAAGCTGCTGGTGGATGTAGACTGTGGGACGGACGATGCTCAGGCCATCATGTTGGCGCTGGCTGCCCCCAACGTGGAGCTCCTGGGCATCACCTGCGTGCACGGAAACACCACGGTGGAGAACGTGTGTAAGAACACACTGCGAGTTCTGCAAGCCTGCAATAAACTCGAGGTGGGTGTAGCACTGATATTCTCTACACAGTGTGGTCAGTGCATTATTTGCTGATGAATATTGTGTCTTTTTAGACTCTTTTGACTTGCTAAAGAGTCAAAAGTGTTTCCAGACAAAAAGTTAGTGGCATCATGTGAGGATGGTAAGGATGCTGTTTATAAAACTGCCCAACAATGACTTTCTGTTTTCCTTGAGCCACATGAGCTCAGTTAGCTTAAGTAGAAAAGTTTAAGTTGCATGAGCACATTAGTCTAGTCATTGGTCTAGAGGTTTAGGATGCTGACCATGAACCACAGCTTCCCCAGTCCAGCTGGAGAGCATTTATTTCATGTTGTTCCCCATCACTCTACTGTCAACTACTGTATTTATTTAAGGCATTAAATGTCCCCAAAAATGTATTAGTTACTAATTATTAAAATAATTAGTATTTGGATGAAAAATCAGCATAGTGTAAGCAACTTTTATAAATATGTATGGAAATGTTCAAAACTGAGCTTTATTGACTGATGAAAATACTTATTTGTAGAACATTCAGTTGAATCTGAAACTTCATATGTATTCATATTTTCCCTTTGCTTCTGACATTCTAATTTTCCATAATCCAGTAGACTTATCCATTATGTCACATCCTCAGTATATAATGCTGTAGTTCATTTTCCAGAAATTTAATTAATTGTCAATTATAACTAGGAACATTAATGATGCATAAATAGACAGAAATCAGTTAATAACAGCAGAGCAACATTTTCTCTTATGGTGTTTATGTTTCATCTGGTGTGCTCTTCTTAAATGTGCCAGATTCCAGTGTTTAAAGGTGCAGCTAAGCCTATCCTTGGGAACAGCATTAGTGCGGGACACTTCCACGGGCAGGACGGGCTGGGAGACGCTCCTGACCCCAACGCTCCCGGACTGGACCTGGTTCAGAAGGAGGGCGCTGTGGCAGCTATGATCAGGATCGTCAATGAGAACCCAGGGCAGGTGAGAGCTGTGACACAGCTCTCTTCAGTATGTGTGTGTGTATATGTGCTTCTTTCAGGTCTTTTCAAGTCTGGGTTTATTCCCCAGGTATCTCTGGTTGCCACAGCACCCCTTACCAACCTGGCTCTGGCTGTGAGGATGGATCCATCTCTACCAAGCAAACTCCAAGGGCTCTACATCATGGGAGGCAACACTGAATGTCAGTAGAATCATGAACATCTAGTTAGGTGGTGAAGGGGCTAGCCACAATAATGCACTGTGAGAAAAATAACTTATTTGAATAATTTTCCAATTCTTTCACCAGTGCAACTTTTAATTGAACTATTTTGATAATTGATTAATCACAATCAGTCATTTTTCTAGCAAAACTGCAGGTTGCAATTTCCCCAGTGTGAGGATTTTCTGCTTTTCCCAGATTATAAATGGAATATTTGGGGTTTGTTGAAAATGTCATTATGACATTTTTCATTAATATCTGGTATTATCAAGACAAAGATTAATCAAAAGACAGGATTAATCGAAAATGAAAATACTCTGTGATCCCTGTGTTTGAAATTGTAATCAAATTACTTCAGAATTGAAATCAAGTGTTCTCATTATTCTATCTACATCCTGTAATAGTTGAGAGTGCAATCAGTGGTTTTCTGTGTTTTCTGTGTCTCCTTTAGCTCGAGGAAACACCACAGTGTGTGGCGAGTTCAACTTTACTGCTGATCCAGAAGCTGCGTACATTGTACTGAACGACTACCAGTGTCCCACCTACTTGGCCTGCTGGGAGTTCACCTGCTACAGTAAGCTGTCCTGGGTAAGGCGTCCTGTTATACATCGTCACATATAGTTTCCTAAGACTAATAACAGCACATAACCTCTCTAATAAGTTAATGCATCAATGAAGTCATCAGAGAATGACGCTTCCCCTGATGTTGACAGGAATTTTGTGATGCCTGGTTGGCGCAGGACACCGACAAAGCTCGCTTCATGGCACGGATCTTCCAGCACAGCATCGACGTGTCACAAAGCGAGCGCCTCCAGAAGGAGTTTGTCGCCGGCACAGGTTTTGTTTCCTGCGACTCATACGCCATGGCAGCCGCCGTGGACGATTCCTTCATCACAGAAAGTGACCGTTATCCAGTCAGTGTAGAGCTGACTGGCACGCACACCAGAGGCATGATGATAGTGGATACTGTGGGCTTCCTGAAGAAGACTCACAAGGCTTTTATCATGAAGAAGGTGGATATGGAGAAGTTCGAGCAGATGATGATGGCTGCTTTAAAATAGCAGCTCTGAACATACTAAGGAGGCATTAGTTACCAATATGTCACCGTTTCCGTCCACATATTTTGGGTATTTGAGAGTGTATCAATTCTATTTGTGTTTTTAGTAATAAGCCAACATACTGTACAACAAATAGACCACTGTGAAGCTGTGCAACTAACAGCAAACTGTAACTTTGCACTGTCTATAGCAGGAAAGACCAGGACTCATTTTATACAATGCAATATTGAAGCTTATGGAAGAGTTACTACTGTATGTGTAAACCTCAACTGTATTAAGACGCCATTATAAAAACCTTTAATTTTATCCATTATTTATTTTATTACAAGTGTTTTCATAACACGACACACACGCTCATTCATCCAGAAAAGGCTCCAGCCAGAGACAGCGCCAGTTTTTTTTGTCAGCGCTACATTTTGCTGATGAGTTGGTAATCATTTTGTGTGTCAGTGTGCATTGTTCTTTTAATTTTTGGAAGTCCTTTGCCACCCCACTTGTGACGCGTGTGCTTTCAGAGGAGGTTGTTAAGCTTAAGTATTTACAGTTGCTCTCATCCAGGATTCACAGCATCAGCATTCAGGTGTCTCCTCAATATCCTTTCTTTCCTCTGAATCTTGACCTCGTGTCCAGCTGTCAAAAGAGGACAGACATTGGTTAGTCTGCAGCACAGCTTAAAACAGAGTTATATTTGTACAAGACAGAAGATGATTTAACATAAACATGTTCAGCCATTCGTTTTCAATAACATTTCTGTTATGCTTCTGGTCACTGTGGGAAAACACCGCTTGCAGACACATCAGGAAAGAGATAAAACATTCCCTGTTCTCTTTACTCTTCAACTTCCCACCTGTTCCTATTTGCATCACGTGTAATGTAATGACCACAGACTTACCAATGACCTCTTGCACTCAAAGAATGACGTCTGCAGGGCTTTGCAGTGGCCTTCCTTCAAACACTCACTGGGCATCTTCCCCTCCTGGCAAATTACAGTAAGAAACCAGTTAGAATACACTCTGTCCTCCCCATGAGCAAAATGTGCATTCCCCAACAAGAGCCTCAATCAGTGGCCTCCAGTCCTGTCTGAATCTGGGACTGCACAGCACTCACTAAACTCCACAGGGACATACCGATTAATTTGCAGCCTTTAATAGTGTCCATCTTCCAATGACAGCATAATACTATTTACCTAAAGTAGAGGAACTAATAAGTAAGAGTGTGTAGTGCTGAAACCAGCAGTCAAGTGACAAAATGTATATTTTTTTGTTTAAGGATTAAATGCTTTAGCAATTTATCAAGTAAGTCAAGCTTGCTTTTCACTGTTGCATACCACTGGTGCTTTTGATTGTTTTGACTGCTGATCAGATGTTACAAATCTTGAAGCATAATATGTAATTTAAATTTAAAAACAAAAGGGAATCACATTACCATGTCCAAAAACAAGAACTTAACCTTACGATAGCTCCCTAATGCTTAATCTTTTCTCGTGTTTCATGGTAAACGTGGAAAAAGTGGATTGATCCACAGTGCAAATAATAAACGTCAGCAGACAGTAAAATCTACAATGATGAATACAATCTTCGTGGTTTCAACTGTAAGTCAACGTCTTCCAACGGAAGAAAGGGCAGGGTGGTCTAACGGTCCCAAGGTCCGATAACGCTATCATCCGCCATTCATTCAATTAACTACATCCTGGTGAAGACCAGTGAAACAATTACATACATTTGGTCCACCACGAAGGTGACAGAGCAGTTAGCTCTTACTTCGCTGTTAGCTACTTAAACTTGAAGTGTTTATATAACTATATAAACTGTAATTAATTATACTGACGCCGAATTTAACAGCGTCTCCCATCGATTCGTTAAACTCACAAATGTACGATATATATATTATATTAATATTAAATGGACAGTTTTTACAATGGAGTCTGGCGTGACGTAGAACGACAGAATGGCAAGCCGAATGTCAGGTTGTGTGTCGAAATAAAGTTCACTCTCTTACTTTTCCATGTGCAGTTCGACTTAGGTAACTAAGCTTTTGTACACCAATATTATAGCAGAGCCTCACACCTGTAGTTCAGCTGTTAGCCATGACCAGAGGACCTTCACTTACCTTTACTACGCAGTCGTGCTGAAGGAGACATGCCTTAAAGTCCTCCCTGATACCGGCGCAGGCTCTGTTATCTTCCTCTTTATCCTCGTAATATTTCGGCATTGTGCAGAATCCACTTAAACACCAATATTCCCTTATTGATAAACTCACAAGTGCAAGGATCAGCTAGGTAACAGCAGTAACATCATGTTATGAAAGCTTTTAGCCACCATGTTTCTAAACCGGCATGATGGGAAACCGGAAGTACTTGCAACAATGAAGTGCATGCTGGGAAGGTTTGTAGTTTTAAATGTACGCTCTGTTTGGAAGTTTGAAAGTAACGTAGACAGATCATCTTCCTTTTGTGAAAAGTTAAAAATCTGTCCAATTAATTTTCTGGTCATGTCTGGATTTACTTTGCTTTCACCTTATTCTACAGCTGTTCTGAAATCAAACCTGGTGATGCAGATGGCATGAGTAATGCAAGTAGAACAAAATCACAACACACAAAACAAATGGCCATGACTTCTAACAACTTTTATCATTTATTTCAAAGATGTCCATGAAAAATGATGTCAAAAACATCTGTGGCAGGCATACACATGTACTTGATGAAGGCACATGAACTGATGGGTGTATGGGGTTGTCTAGCAGGGGGAAGAGTTCACTTTCTTTTTGTCTCCTGTCCACTTCCCACAAATACAGTAGGGGGATCACAAGGATCACACAACCTCTCATGCGGTTTTCATGCATTCAGTTTCTGTTTGTATGAAGACGCAGGACAAGGGGGAGAAGCCAATCCTGTTAGCAGTGTCTTTTAAAACATGTTCCACCGTTAAAGTGGCTTGCTCTCATCTTCTCCCAATAACAAAAATAATTTGATGAAGAGGCTGCGATCAAGCTACTTCAGTTTTCTTGAGTACAGCTCTAGCATGGATGGTTTGATCAGGGGGTGGAGGAGCCTGCTTTGACCAAAAAAAACACTGTTTATAAATTAGAAATAATAATCATGCACGTGAACAAGCATGATTAGCAAAAATTGTCCTGTTCTCATATTCAAGTCCACCAAAAGGCACTTCAGTACCCCCCGTGAATAAACCACTACAATGTAAAATGAGTGACGTTTCACTTAAAAATAGCTTCCACTCAAAAAACATTGGCCACACACACAAATGCAAAACATGTCAAGTGAATTTCAATAGATGACAAAGTGAGGCAGAAGAGAGAGGGAGTGAGGGAAAGAGAGAAATAATGTTCATTGCTTTTTTATATATATTTACAAATCAGTGAAAGTACTACACAACCTCAGCCAAATCATACAACAAAGGCGCATCCTGCAATGATCAGTAGTCATAATATTCTGTTCAATCAAAAAAACGTACTTGATTGGACAAAATAAATCGTATCATGGATTGGGAAGATGGAAAATTTAAGGAAGGTGAAGGGTGTGATGGTAACAAAAAAATAGTGGAAAAAGCAGTGCAAATCAGGCTGTTTCAGATGGTAATCTGGTACCCCCCCCTTTTTTTTTTTTTACCACTTTCACTTAGCATAACACAGAGATATTGTTCTTAACATCCAATCACTAATTGGATAGTGTGTGTTATTTTAAAAATATTAGTATATCCAGCAATCAAAGTGTAGGCAAAAGTGAGAGGGAACAGATTGGAATAATGTTGTTTCAAGGGACCTGGACATAAGGCACAATTTTCCAATTTTGACCCCCCCCCAACTACTTCAATAGAATCTATTCACATCTCTCCTACCATTCAGTTTTTAAGCAGTAAAAATTAATCGTTTTAGTTGTAATACTTCGCTTCAAGTGAAAAGAAAGTGGTACAGACATAACCGAGCTACTTGCACCAGCAGACTAAGCAACTTCGCAAGTAGCTGTAATAATGAAAATAAAATGTACAATAGCAATTTAGAAAAACAAAAAAGAAAAACATAACAAAGTACACAAATAAAAACAGACTCTGAACTACCATAAACATCTCTTAATAGAATAAAAATATATTTTACCTCTTGTACAAATTAAAGATTTATTTCAAATAAATTAAGTCACCTTCATAGATCGTCATAGCTGTAATAATATATCAATATAACAATATATTCCTTCGGGAAAATGACGCCAAGGCAATGTCTGATTAGTTTACTATAAATGGACACTGAGGTCATACACAGCCTGTCAGACAGGAGGTGAGAGAGATATGGTGTCATGGTACTTATTTTCTTGATGGATCGGGGTTGTTACCACGGCACACGACCTACGGTCAACGTTGTTACTGACTGGCTACCGGCAGGATTTTAGAACAGCAAGATCATCCTGAGTTTGTGTTTCAGGACTAGTGGAGTATTTGAGTGTGACTGACAATACTCAGGGAGTGAGGGAAACATTTTTTGTTTGGGCTGGTGTTGATCTATAGCTCCGTCATCTCTGTCGAGAACAGAGAGCAACTGGCCATTAGTGATGACATTCTTGATCATCACGGGCTTTACTGAGGCGGTAGTGACAGTGCAATGCCCCAGCTTGCCCAAAGGTGGCAGCATTGAGTAACAGACAAGGATTTGGCAGCATCTACACCAGTGGCCAGGGGACTGGTTCTCCCCAGATGTGATGATTTGTCCGCATTTGTCCGAGCGTTTTCTGATTGTGTTCAAAGCTGCTGAACAACACAATCACTTTGACAGCCAGAGCTGAGAACAGATGTCTTCACACACTCCACTGTTGTTCTTTACACAGTAGTATTGACATTCTCACAAATGAATTAAGAGCACAAGAGTGACGGAAAGATGCAGAAAGAAAGTGAGAAATTGACCGATGGGAAGCAAAATAAAGTACATTAGGAAGAGCGGGGACAGAGAGGTGGCGTTCCTCAGACAAGCTCAGACGAGCAACTCTAGTGGGCTCTAATGACTTCACTGCTGGTTGCTAGGTGCCAGAGGCCCTGCGTAAGCAGTCTAGGAGATTTTGGTCCCTCTGGGGACATGATTCATGTGCCTGCTTCCAGAAGAGTCAGCCAGCTATCCTCTTTATATGTATCTGCAAGAGGAGCAGAGCATTACATGTGTTATTGGATAAAAACAGGGACGCAATAGGCATCTGGAGCAAGTGGTATTTATCATGAGTTTGGACAGGAGATTAACAGGTGTGGTGTGTGACTGGCTTACTTCACTGAGGATCGCCCACACAGCTGAGTCTTTGAGGACTGAAAGCCGAAGTGCCAGGACAGGATTGAAGGAAGGATCTACAGCTCCTTCTGCCACACCCTTCTCAAACTGACCTTTGTTTGTTAAGCACACACAAAAGAACATGTGAAGTACTATATTAAATCATATTTGTAGGGAATGTGCACTGCCAATAACTCAGTGCCCAAATAAGAAAAATAAAAGCTGTGAAACATAACGTGGCAACATTAACTGACTCACTGGAAGAACATGGACTTTATTCAATCATCATGTTTCACACGAGGCCCTCAACAGGTTTTTTCTCTTTTTTTCCATATAACAAAAAGCTAAATTAGAAAAAATGTCAGCAAACGAATAAAGAGTAAATGGCTACAGGAGGAGCAGAAAACTTCAGAAGAGAATTAGAAGTGATAAAAAGAGAAAAAGGCTGTGACTGAGAATTTTCACACACTTTTTTTTACGCTATCACTGTAGGCACCATCAGTGTGAGTGTGTAATCTGATCACGATGTTTCAGTGTGTTTGTATGCACTCACACACATATAGCACTGGGAGACCGTCAAATCCACTTACCGATCCTGTAAAAGCGGTCTTCAGTTCGCTTGTACTTCTCTTTGGTCTGCAGTCCAGGTTCCTAACATGTGAACGCAGTCAAAGATGAAAATGTTAATGATTTCTCATTTGAGCAGCACTTGAACAGATGCTAGCATCTGTGCCTACACAGGAAGTGTGAATCACAATGTCAGAATGTATCACCTCTGGCAGAGCGAACGGTTCTGTCACGCTCACATTCCTGTCAATAATCAATATGCTACGTCCCTAAGAGCAACCACTCAATGTAATCTAATCAAAAGCGTTTGCACATCACACCACAGAAGGGTGACAGACTGCGTGCGTGCGCGTGTGTGTGTGTGTGGGGGAATGTTTCTCTACCGAGACAGGCAGTATTTCCACTGTGGTGTTCTCGATCTTGTCCCCTGGGTGCTCCTGGTTACCACTGCGAAACAGGAACCTGCCAACCAAAGCAAGCATTCATTTTAATACTTCTATCCACAGATAAGCAGTCTTGCACTTTTCCCCTGGGTCGCAGCCACACAGATACACACAGTCCATCAAGTGACTTGTGGATATTAGGTTAGTTAGGTAAGTTAGGTCCATGAAATGAAAGAATGGGTATGCACAAGAATATACACCCCTTGTGTCATCAGGTCTCAACTGTCAGTGGGATATAATTGATCAAAAAGCTTATGCTTCTTAGATCTCATATTCAGGCCAGAGCTACAGGTTTTGAACTTCAAAATTTTTGAGCAATCTCAGTAGATTTCAGAGCAACTGCAGGATGATTTGAATTCACAAAGCATGGGCACAGTGTGGAATATGAGCTTCACTTGTGGCTTTGGGGTTCAAGGCTGGCAAAATTCAAAGCAGAAGTAAACAATGCTCCTTTTTACTTTATCTGAAACAAGGTTGCTTTCACTTAAGTTAGTGGGTGCCACTGTATTAACTTGTATTAAATGTTTAATAGCCAGAGGCAGAGGCAGTGACAGATCATAAAGAATGCTGTATCTCTTGACCAACTGCTGATGAGATGTTGTATAATCGGCACGGAAAAAGAGCCTGAGCCAGTGTAATTGGTGTCATTGAAAAGCAGACAAAACACTTCAGACAGTGGAACACTAAATGGCCCTTTTCCCACTCACTGCCACTTACTTGCCGAGTGACTGACAGTCACACACTTGTCTCGATCTCCCAACATCATCTTTACAAGAGCAGTGGATACATTCATCACTACAAAATGAGTCTCCACATGACCAAATGTTAAAATCCTTTTCAGGTCTGCTCTGATTCAAGCTGTCAGTCTCGCTATCAGCTCTCTTTATATTCACCGTCTTGCTCCCTCTCTACCTCGGCTCCACAGAGAGTAGGAGGCTGGCCTGAGAATGCTTATTTTAGAGCACTCTCATTAGCTCACCCCGATCCCCCGAGACAGACAGACAGACAAACACACACACACACACACACACACACACACACACACACACACACACACACACACACACACAGAAACTAAACCTGAAAGGCAGCAGGAAGATACATACGCCTGTATCTGCAAATGTTATGGTCACATCATTAACAGTCAACGCCTTTCATACGTACCTCTCTATGCTAACAGGTCTGTCAAATTTGAAGAGGACGTAGTCTCCTGCAGTAGGAGTGATGGCCCAGAAGAAATCCTCTCCTAGGTACGTCTTCTCGAGTGTGTGACCCTGATACACCTGTGTGACACAATACACATGTTTTTGTACCACCTTGATCACTAATTTTGATGTTTGGGGGTGTTGCATTAAAGTAATTTCATAGTTGTTTGTATGAACCAGATTATATATAACTTCAATGTAAAGATCCTGAAACCCTGGCATGATACCTTCACTGAAGTGGAAACCTCAGCTGGGGGGTTGACATGCATCTTGTGGAGCAGTGGCTTCAGGAAGTCCTTGTCCTACAGAAACAGACAGAGGGGAAGCCAACATTTCAACGCAGGAAGAAGCCTCTACTGTTATATTAAATAAATTACTGTGAGGGGGTGAGACTCACTGTGAGTTTTTGGATCTTTCCAGCGAGAGAAGAATGGAGTCCCACATGTTGAAACAGGGAGGGTCTGAACCGTACACGTAGGCTGGACTTCTGCCGCTCGCAGTGTTTCTTTAAAAAAAGAGAAAAGAGGAAGAATGAGGAGACTCATTCCCCGTACATTGACCCTCATATCTCTACAGTAATCACAGTGCATACCGCATCTTTCTCAGGATTACAGACTTTGACCCAGAGAATGTGGTCCAGCAGCCAGTCGATGGGCTTCTCCTTGTAGAACATGAAGATGAACTCAACAATGAGGTTTAGGTCTGGAGCCTGGAACATTTTTCCTATAGTGACAGAAAGAGAGAGAAGCATTCAGCATCATTAAGCATTATTTGCAACAAGATGATTAAACCATTAATCTGAACAAAAGCAAAACAGGAAAAAACTGTTTCACTGGGACTAAAAATATACCCATTCCTCATTTACATATTGTAGGACATATTGCTTTCCCCTGCCAAATCATATTACTATACAATGACTCAATTTCAACACCAATCAATTTAATTTACATTTTTTTCTCAACTGGCTGCTCCGGATCCATCCACGGTGGATTTGACTGTTATATAAAAACCCTACAAGTCTGACACTATGTGAGTGTCTTGCCAAGTGGATTTTAAAATCCTGAGTTAAGAGAATGAGTTAATACCCATTTTAGAGAGACAATTAAGCCAAGAATGTCTTTGCAATCAGCTGACTATGCAGATTTTGCTTCATTTGACAGACCCCTGGTGGATGCAGAGTCTTGATCACATGCCTAATGGATCGTACCAATGAAGCCAAGCTGAGAGAACTCCAGGATCATCCAGTCCTCTGACGAGAGCTGAAGGGCAAAGTTCTTCATAGTGGAAAAGTAGTTGGGCTTGGCCACAATGTCATCCTCCAGCTGGAGGAACAGAGGAACAGAAAGAACAAAATGTAGGAAGGAAGAAACCACTCTACGAGTTGGGGTTTATTGTTGATGGAAAGAGTGAGAAGCAGGAGGGCGACTCAAGTTCACACAAGAACAACACTCTGAACTGAGCTAACAAACACTTCTGCGTCACTACACTAAACTAGAGTAGCAGTAGATGTTGGACAGGCAATACCTCTTCCCTCCAGGTGAGAGCAGAGAATGGAAATGACACACCGCATGCATAAGACAGAAAGATGAGAGATTAACAACACAATGAAACTAAACCGTGCACTGCTGGTGTTAGCACTTCAAATCTGCTAAGAGTAAACATTTATATAAACATTCCCAAATTGGACGCCTAGTTTAGCCAAGAAACAGATAAGTGCTGTGGAAGTTTAAGAGGATTAGGCTAAGAATAAATGAAACTGGCTCCGGTCTGAAAAAACAACACTGGCTCTGACGAACAACTGCAACAACACACATTTGCTTTAAGTTGTGGCCATGTTTTAATTTGGTATGACATGCTCCAAACTAAAAGCAACCCAGTGTTAGCCTAGAAACAGGCTTTCACGCTGGAACATTTATTTGTTTATTTATTTATTCTTATGTATTTATAGGACATACCTGGACATAATAAACTCCTTTGCTCACAGCATACATCATGAGGAAGGAATAGTCCAGATTCTGCTTGGTTCTCCATCTAAACAAAGCAGAAATCAACACACATAATAAAACTATACACACACACACGAAAAGTGAATCCATCTTTCTGTATTTTTAAAGGACGCTCAGGGAAATTTTACCTGTGGAACACACAGCCTCACAGGTAAAACTGTGCAACTGTGCTTCCAGGTATACTGAATGTGACAACAGCTGACTCTATTTGAATTATTTATAAACCAGTGCTGTCACACTTGTTGGACCTGAATGATCTGCCCTTGTTGCAGTCTGATTCATGGCTGTTCACCAAGGGAAACAGGTGTTCCACAGGGCAGGTGGCACACACACACAAGAATACACAAACTTGTAACACTCAGCACCATAAATATGTGGGTGTGGATGCACGATCCACTTAAACTCAGCCAGGTGGTTGAGTGTTGCTGCAGCTTCAACAGTGAGGGAATGTAATATGACATTCACTTGGATCCACGCACACACACCCACAAAACAAGTGTCTAAAATATAACACTTTTACACCATGGCCCGTGTTGAACAAGATACTAACTGTTCAGATTGCCATCAGAAGCATCTGTGCTCACAAACACCCACGTACAAACATCACACAACACATAGCCCTCTGGACCTATAGGCTATTATCCGAGGACAAGCTGTAAGTAGCTGGCACAAACTGCACCATAAACAGATTTCTAATGAGTCCAGTTGTTAGCGGACTACAAAGAGAAGATAAGTACAGAGGATAATACGAGGGAGCACTACAGAGAGATAGAGATAGAGGGTGCTGCTGGTGATGACCTTGATCTGACTTTGAGAAATGCCTGTGGAATACCAAGTACCTCAGCAGCCTACCTAAAAGCTCTCACTCGCTCCCTCCCTCCCTCCCACCTTCCCCCTGACTCATCCTTCTACTTTTTCTGCAATCCTCATCACAGCTTTCCCATTTCATTTTTCTTGGGGCTGGTTTCTCCATGATTTACATAATGATACATAATGATAATGATCACATTTTTCATAATCAAATGTCAGAGCACTGAACACACAGATAACACAGATGTCATTGCCTATGTGAACTGCTTACCTGACTCTCTCTCTGGAGTCTCCAAATGTCTCTTTGAGGTTGGTGAGCTCTGGGTAATATGTGGCTGGTGGGGAGATCACCTCCAGCAAGCCTGAACTCAGCTCTATAGAAAACCTGAAGAAAGAAGGTCATTGGTGAAGTCGACAGTGTGACACACATACACACACACTTTTTCTCTGGGTTAACAGCCTCTTTTCACTCCTTCACAATATTTCCACCTTTTTATGCGTCTGTCAGGAGGCAGAGAAGTATACTCACTCTTTCTCCAAGCCAGCAACCACGCTGTGAACATAGTCCACGTCAGTCTGAAGAGGTCAAACGAGGAAGACATGTTAGACACACAGACTCTTTCGCAACATTTTTGAGTTTAGTGTGCAGAAGCATCAAGCAATGACTCATAATGTATGAATGTGAGATCTCACCTCCCCAACAAAGACAATAATGACACAGTCAAGTTTCTCCTCTGGTGACAGCTTGTCTATTAGGGAACGCAGCGTCTCTGACAGGTAAGATTTCACCTTCCGCTTTACCGTGGGGATCCCCATCACCATGGTAACTGAGAAGAAGAAGAAGAAGAAGATGAAGAAGATGAAGAAGATGACGAAGAAGAAGAAGAAAATGACGAAGAAGAAGAAGAAGAAGTGTGAGGTGAGAACAGAAAGTGTCTAAGGTTGCGGGGGTGGCAATTTAATCAATCAAATAATCTTTGCTGTTCGACAACGACAGATTACATCGTCTAAATCCACAAGAACAGAAATCCATGCCCAGAATGACAGATGGCAGTGGGAGGGATGACTGATGGAGGTAGTTTGTAATGCATCTGCACTACCATGCTGCATGTTATTAAAGAAATGTCTCTTCAAACGACAATCTTACACAATGTAAGTAATTTATTCCAAAACATACAACATTTGAATTTAAAACTTGATTAGAGAGTCACTGAACACTCAACATCAAGAAGAAACAATGTTTGGACTTAAGACAGAAGTAACAAATATTTATCATAGCTGGCATTTACTCAACATCATTCTTTCTCCAGAGATCAGCAAGTGTAGATCAATTAATTTATGAGCTTTTCCTACCCACTAAAACAAACAAAGCCATGCAACAGCAGTGAGAAAGAAAAACTAGAGAGCAGAACTGAGTTTCAGAGAGGGGCTGAAATGTTATTACTGATGAATCTGTCATTTCTTTCCAATCAATTTATTGAAAATGAATCTATAGAATATCAAAAGGTTACCAGACCCCCTACAAATATTTTCAACCTGCTTGTTTTGTCTGACTAATGGTCCAAAATCCCAACAATATGACGCTGTTATAAAAACAGAGAAAACAGCAAATCCTAGAGTTTGAGAAGCTGAAAATAGCTGAAGTTTTTATCTTGATACAAACGATTAATCAACCTTAATTGTCATCAACTAATTTTGTCAATCAACTAAGCGATTAATCATGTCAGCAACACCCGCTGATCGCAAACATGAAGCTGATAATCATCTCTGAGCTAACAAAGGTTACAAGTAGGAGCAGATATTACAGTCAGCTGAGGACAGGCTGATGGAGTGAGACAACAGTAAGACATGGAAGAGAGGAAAAGACAGTGGCTATTGTCATCTCTTTATTGCTCCTATTGTGTGAGGCTTGGAGTGATTGTGGCTAAACAGACGGCCTCTTCTTTAGTATGGAGAGGGTCCCTTAACAGTACACCAGACTGAAAGAAAAACCTGTTACGGACATAAAACCAGTTCATTTTATTTGCGAGGATACAAGGATCACTTTCACTAGAGAAAGAGAGAGCGAGGGAATGAGAGAGCGGAGAGGATACAGCAAGCCCACACTGGTGTGACAGCAAATACGAGGATGAACAAGTTATCAGGCCGGTTATCTGACACTGAATCAGTGTTTTCCTCATGCTAAAAGGAAATAAGTCAAGACAGCAGCATTCCCAGGGAAAAGTAAAACAAGTTAAAGTGTTGTCTTAATGGAAGTTACAAACAACTTGTCCTATAAAGCCAGTAAGGATTGTGAAGTACATGTACCCAGGCTAATGCATGCACGTGTTTGCATGTGTGTGTTCAGTTTAAAAAGGGGAAGCATGCTAACGGAGCTGATGTGGGGGCACAGGGGGCCCCAACAAAGGCACAAAACAAACTTGAGGTGCAGAATGAGTGAGCAGCACAGTGGACTTGAGAAAGGGTGCAATCCTACAGAGTGATCTGTGCAGCGTGGAGAATCTGTCCCAGTTTTGCTTTGTGTTTCTCACACTGAGCTCCGTGTCGTATAGCGACACCCACCACCACCAAGAAAGTAGGTCGAGGATGAAAAGAGAATGTGGGAGGAAGGAAAAGAGACAGAGAGTGACAGAATAAGGGAGGGTGGCAGACAGTGAATGAGTGATAATGCAGGCAAGTGCAGCGTGAGCAGGACCGACTCCAAGACTGCCCCTCCCCACGTCCCTTGATCAGCCTGCCCGCTTCACGCTGACATCCTTTCATCTCCTTCAGGAAAAGCAAAACAATCTAGATTTCTGTCCGCTTCTCTGTCACATCAGTGAAAAGGACTGATTTGGCATGCCATGTACATAAAAGGAGCTGGTGTTCGGCTGTGTTTGTAATGTCCAGCAAAATGACGCTTGATCTTTGGCTTAAACGTAGCATGTAAATGTTTTTATTTGACTGACGAGGGACCACAGCTATACATTATTTAGGGCTAAGGGTAATGAAGGAACAGACATCATTGGATCATTGCTTAGAGTGTGAATAATCACGCAAGCATGTGTGTTCGAGCAAATACTCACACTCACTTTTACTTGAGGACTCATCAGTATGTTTTAGGTTTAAGTCAATTATGTGATTTTTCAAATGTTATTAAGAACAAGTACATGTTAATAAAAAGAACCACACATTTTTAAATATATTTCTTATACTTAGAGAGAATATATGTTATTTATCATATTGCTTTTGGAATAAAAAAAAATCATGAATTAAATAATATATAAGTATAGTGAAATAAAATACAAATACGATGAAGGGAAACAAACAAATGTGGTCATAGTGGCGTTTGCATATGGCTGTCCATCTGCTCTGTTCTCAACAACAGGGTGGGGAGTTTGTTTTAGTTTTGTTTGAAGCTGGGAGCTTTTATGTCCTGGTTCTTTTGTTTGTATCTATACTGTAACATATGTTTGTTTTTGATATTACATGAACTAATTAAAAAAAGAATCAAAATCTTGTTCGGCAAAATTCAAGAAAATCACAACTTTGGGGTAATTCAGGCAACAGGTCTCATTGTTATTATCATTTTTACAACTGCTTCTGTATCAAAGTAAATACTAACAGTGTTTTCCTCAGGAAGAGAAGTGTTGCTGCCAGGGATGAGAGGCATCCTAAGTTGTCTGGGGGCAATATATTAATGACAAAAACTGAACCTTCTATAAGATTTTTAAGCTTTCAAGGTCTGACAAAGCCTAAGACACTATGTATGTGTGCGTGCGTGCGTGCGTGCATGTGGGTGCGCGCCCAAGTGAGTCATACCCCTTTTAAACCAAGACCACCTATTAAAAATCCTTCCCATCTCTCACACTCTAAATTTATAGCATCTTGTTACTTAAGTGGTTCGTTCAATACTTTTTATCTATAATACAAGGGGCCTGGTAAAAAAAAAAAAAGTCTTATCATCAACAACCAGTCAGAGCCATCATAAATCCTACTACCTGTTATATACAGTGCATCCGGAAAGTATTCACAGCGCTTCACTTTTTCCACATTTTGTTATGTTGCAGCCTTATACCAAAATGGATTAAATTCATTTTTTTCCTCAAAATTCTACACACAACACCCCATAATGACAACGTGAAAAAAGTTTTTTTGAGATTTTTGCAAATTTATTAAAAATAAAAAACCTGAGAAATCACATGTACATAAGTATTCACAGCCTTTGCTCAATACTTTGTTGATGCACCTTTGGCAGCAATTACAGCCTCAAGTCTTTTTGAATATGATGCCACAAGCTTGGCACACCTATCTTTGGGCAGTTTCACCCATTCCTCTTTGCAGCACCTCTCAAGCTCCATCAGGTTGGATGGGAAGCGTCGGTGCACAGTCATTTTCAGATCTCTCCAGAGATGTTCAATCGGATTCAAGTCTGGGCTCTGGCTGGGCCACTCAAGGACATTCACAGAGTTGTCCTGAAGCCACTCCTTTGATATCTTGGCTGTGTGCTTAGGGTCGTTGTCCTGTTGAAAGATAAACCGTCGCCCCAGTCTGAGGTCAAGAGCGCTCTGGAGCAGGTTTTCATCCAGGATGTCTCTGTACTTTGCTGCATTCATCTTTCCCTCTATCCTGACTAGTCTCCCAGTTCCTGCCGCTGAAAAACATCCCCACAGCATGATGCTGCCACCACCATGCTTCACTGTAGGGATGGTATTGGCCTGGTGATGAGCGGTGCCTGGTTTCCTCCAAACGTGACGCCTGGCATTCACACCAAAGAGTTCAATCTTTGTCTCATCAGACCAGAGAATTTTGTTTCTCATGGTCTGAGAGTCCTTCAGGTGCCTTTTGGCAAACTCCAGGCAGGCTGCTATGTGCCTTTTACTAAGGAGTGGCTTCCGTCTGGCCACTCTACCATACAGGCCTGATTGGTGGATTGCTGCAGAGATGGTTGTCCTTCTGGAAGGTTCTCCTCTCTCCACAGAGGAACTCTGGAGCTCTGACAGAGTGACCATCGGGTTCTTGGTCACCTCCCTGACTAAGGCCCTTCTCCCCCGATTACTCAGTTTAGATGGCCGGCCAGCTCTAGGAAGAGTCCTGGTGGTTCCGAACTTCTTCCACTTACGGATGATGGAGGCCACTGTGCTCATTGGGACCTTCAAAGCAGCAGAAATTTTTCTGTAACCTTCCCCAGATTTGTGCCTCGAGACAATCCTGTCTCTGAGGTCTACAGACAATTCCTTTGACTTCATGCTTGGTTTGTGCTCTGACATGCACTGTCAACTGTGGGACCTTATATAGACAGGTGTGTGCCTTTCCAAATCATGTCCAATCAACTGAATTTACCACAGGTGGACTCCAATTAAGCTGCAGAAACATCTCAAGGATGATCAGTGGAAACAGGATGCACCTGAGCTCAATTTTGAGCTTCATGGCAAAGGCTGTGAATACTTATGTACATGTGATTTCTTAGTTTTTTATTTTTAATAAATTTGCAAAAATTTCAAAAAAACTTTTTTCACATTGTCATTATGGGGTGTTGTGTGTAGAATTATGAGGAAAAAAATTAATTTAATTCATTTTGGAATAAGGGTGTAACATAACAAAATGTGGAAAAAGTGACGCGCCGTGAATACTTTCCGGATGCACTGTAGGTTGCATTATCCAACCAGCAATGTATGGCTTTATAGACCTTTGCAGAAACAGTAATTATACTCCTTGTTGTTTTGGTTCTGTTCATGTGCAATTTAATACTTCACAATACTGTTTCACCAATTAAATGAAGAAATTCAAAATATTCAGAGGTGCAAGCTGCCCAGCCTGTAGGTGTAGGGTGAATATAGAGGTCACACATGTATGTGACACACTGTCTGAAAAGCATCCCAAAACGCCCACATCTTAGGCATGGGAAAACAACGAACCTGATCATTATATTCCAATGTCGGCAACATGTGGGCATCAGGTCTGATCATCACCCTAGGTGCAGGCATATCAGGTGAAACGTCGTGCAAAGCTCAGCTGGTATAACATGAGTTACTGCTTGCAGCTGGAAAACAGAGCCATGTCCTATTTTTTTCCCTCAGTGTTGCATTACAGCGTTGCAGCCAACCAATCAGGGCCCACACTGAAACAAAATAAGAGTGTCGTTTTTGAGATTCAAGAGAAAACGGTGGTGGTTGAAGGCTTTGGCTCATGTTTGGTGCTTCAGCCAAAATGTCTGCCCATAGGGTGAAGTTTGATATACAATATTCTACCACAGGTCAGACAAGTCCTTGGTGTATTAGGGGATTATCAATATGCTTAATAGCAATTAGCACTCTGGTTGAATTCCTTGCACTACCCTGGCACACTTGCACATTTGTACTTGGTATGAATTTTCATTTCCCTGAACTGATGTGATTTATTGTTTATGTTGTATTCTGTCATTATGTGAACCCTCGCTGCATAACAAATTTCAAAGAAATATAATACAGGTTCGCCAGCAAAGAAACAAGCAACAAAATATGCAAAAATTAGGTTTATATTAATATCAATTGTTAATTCTGATGTTCATGCCTCTTTCACACAGAGGCAAAAACCAGTGTTGCATCATACCGAATACAATTGGCAGTGCAATTAGCAGCAGTGAGTGGGAAGTCGGTGAGGGATCATATTCTTGTCACTGCACTGGCGATTGCTACTGGTTAGTCGGCCCCCCTGCAGGGAGAGCAGTGGGATCTGGTGGAGACTGTGTGAACCTTTACGCGTGTTCAGCCCTTGCAGTGAGGTTCTTTGCAATTGGAAGAAAAGAAGCAGCTGGCACCGCATGTATTAGAGCAGACACATGACTGACTTCACTCTCCTCGGGCCAACAAGAGAGTCAGCATCGACAAAGTACAAGGAATTCAAAATTGGGAAGAAAATGGGGGGGGGTAAAAGAGATCTTCAACTGTAGCTTCTAGCAAGTTTAATAGCTGGACAGTGTTTGGCAATAATCTGACTGTGTGTAAAAGGGCAAAAGTTGGCAAGCATGGAACAAGCAAGGCTGTATTTACAATAATGCTCTTTTGTTGGTTTCTGTCTGAAAGAGGCTTCAGTGAGGCCCGACTCCAACCATTTCAGTATCAGAGGTTCTCTGAACGGTTTCTTCCCATAATTCTTGTTCAATTTAAAGTGGGATGATGTCCTAATTTGGACAGCTATTAATATCCCAATGTCAGATATGCTTAGACGAGCAGAGAAACAAGGGGTGAAGTAAAAAAGACACAGGGGTAGGCCAAGAAAAACAGTAAAGTAACGATAGGATAGAAAAAAGGGAGGTTAAAGGCATTACTGGGGCATGTAAACTTCTCTGAGGCAGTCGTGTGACCCACCACCACAGAGATCACCTCCCAGTAGCAATAGTTGCAGCATTGTTGTGCATTCTACTGAACACAACTGATAGTGTTTTAGGGTGGGAAGCTGTCAAGAAGAAGGCAGTAGGCAGAGACAAACTCTGCATTATCAGTGGCTAGGCATTCTCTCCAAGAGTTCTAAGAGAAAGTCAAAAACAGTCTTAAAGTCTTGTCTGGAGGCAACAGATACCTGCCCACCTGTCGTGAAACCAGACAGACTGGCAGTGACTCACAGGTGGCAATGAGGCCTTGTATTTTTTCTTGGTTCCTGAGGGAATACCTTGTACTCATTGATCAAACAGACTATGGGGGCCAGGGACAAGAAACCCCTGTTTGTTCCCGACTTGTCCCTCCTTCCTTTCCTCTAATTCGTCTAGGGCCTCTGTTCTTCCCCTCCGTCACTGTCATTAGGAGTCTGGAAACATCATCTGAGCTGTTCAGCCCCTAAACTTGTGCCCTAAATTCACTCCACCTATCACATTTGCAATGCCAGATAAGTAATCGTCTAAGAGAGAACTTGATATAGTAGAGGTCATGCTGTATTGCTGCTGCTTGTAGGGTGAAAGAGGAATAATCCATATGAAAGGGGAAGCTAATGACAGACAGCAGCTTTGACAGAACATGTCAGAGTCTTCAGTTTATGTTCCCAATGTAAACTTTCTTTGTATTGCATTTTTCAAAAAGTGTACCTCTCAGTTTCAATAAAGGGAAGAAGAAAGTTCAACAGAAAAGCACTTGACCACATAAAGTTCAAGTAGATGTCAGATAGAAAAAGGAAAAGGAAAGGAAGAGGGAAATCCCTGTTTGATAAAGCTAAGAGGTAGGATATATAACTTGTAAAGTGAACAGGGAATTATACTGCACATACACCGCAACATACGCTACACTTGCAAGGCTCAGTCCAGAGGGGATACTTGTTGTGAACTAGGCATCAACTGAAAACTTGTTGAGACTTGATTCTCTCCCTGGTGTTATGAGGATCTCTGGAGGTTTTACTGTGTTTGTGTAGGACCAGCGTGCATACTCTGGAGAAAAATAGCCTCATTAATCAGGGAAGTTACTGTCGTACGGAATTTGCAGCCTGCACATTCACTTCTCACCTCCTGTGCGGCCGAGCCCAACTTGCACAGCAGGTTGCAGGCTGCCCTCATTGTTGAGCAGATGAGGCAGGTGGTGGTAGATATTTGGCACCTGGAGAGGTTTCCTATTAGTCAGCTCCTTCAGTAGTTTCTGTGTCTCATCTGAAAGCAGGCACAGAGAAACACGTTAAATGGGATCCTCCTCTCAGCTTCACCAAATGATGACAGGAGTGAAATTATGCCGACTTTTAAAGCACCACCTGTTAACACTGAAGTGCTGTGGTAGAACAGAGATGCTAGAACTACTGAATCATTGAATATAATATTCAACTATACACCGACTTACTCACAGTAGAAAAGCTTTCATCATTCCAAATATATGAATACTCACTGGCTACAGGGCCCTGTCTATGCTATGACTTATACCATACTACATGGTGTACAGGTTTATACTGTATTTCCCTTTTGCAGGACTCTTGATGTTTTGTACTTGTCCGCTGCAGCCAATAATAAGACAAAATCATATAATCAAATTCAATTTTCATTTTCCATTTGTGTTTACATGATGCATGACAATAATAACAATAACAGCCATAACTGAAATTCAAATACAATAAAATGGATGGTTAATGTTCAATTTCAAAAGCACAACACTGCCATTTTGATAATGAAACTGAACATGAAATGTACTATTTCATTTTTAAATAGGCAGACAATGTGCAACATAAGCTTAAAAACTAAACTAGACTTATTAACCAGATTTGTAAAGGTTTATTTGAATTAGGAGCTGTGTTAAGCAGTGAAATGGTCTTGTGGTTGGTGTGTTCCAGCCAACTGGATTCTATAACCAGAACCCAGTGGTTTTGAGGGTTGACTGACAGAGATTTAACAACAGAAACCTGTGAGAATCCTGCCAGTCTGAAAATGACCATGGAAAAAACTTGTTTGATTTCACTTTCATTAGAAATTAGCTAGCTCTTGGAAAGGTACTGCCCCTGAGCATTTTCTTTGAACTAATAAGAATGGGAGCCTTCTTTAGAACGCTGTGTTAAAATGTCTAGAAATCTTAACGCCTTTGTTACATCTAGGAGCCCTGCATGTTTGTGATTTTAACCTATGCAACAGGTGATACAGAGCCAATGCATGCCATTAGATGAAAATTAGAATATTCCAGAATTCACAGACAGCACTACGACATCTGTTGTCCACAAATGACTGAAAAACGTCTTTACTTAACAGTGTAGAAGCTCAGTGGGAGCTAATGAATCTTCGTATGTGTCACCTACCTGAGAAGTTTGTGAGGGCATCTTTGCTGCTGTTCGTCTCAGCGATGGCGCGCCTGAACTGCTCGAGAATGTTGTTGAGTTCAGACGAGCGCTGCAGCGTCCTGTGCTCCGCCACACGAAGGCGCTCTTTCAAGGCATGGAACTCCCGCTGGTAAGCTATCAGCTTCTCTATAAAGGAAAAAAGAGGATGCAAAGCAGGACGTATTAGCTGGTGACAACAGGCACTGTGTGAAGTTCCAGGAATTGAAAAAAAATGTTTTTCCCTATTCGGATCCACACCAAAAACTCAGTTGTCACTTGGACATTGGCCTAAATATCCCTAATAACCTCATAAGGGATACAGTTTTCTTAATTCTGAGATCTGTAGAGTACTTCCAGACAAGCTGCTGAGGGAAGGGAGAGAGTGACTTTTTCAATTTCCTGCCCAGGATTTCTAAGATTGGACAAGGACTGACAGCACTGTTGCAAACCTGCTATTCAAATCAGACCCACAAGATGACATTGTCAATAATGACACAGCACTCTGGAGCAGCCATTTACTGGCAATACTTGCTGCATGTTTTCACTGGAAATACTTTTGAGGTTTAGTGGCCGCCATGTGAAGAAACCTGTCTGTGGTGAGCTCTTATCAGGAAACGTAAGTTTAGCAGTTGGTGTAGGAGGCTGTGAAATTCTATGAAAAGGGGAGTAGCTATGGTCTGTTGTTCTGTGACTGAGATCATAGATGTATCAAATAAACTGGGCACGCACAGTGAGTCAGTCTTCCTGCTTATCTTATTTCAGTTGTTTTGGTGTTAAATTCTGTTTCTTTTCTATTTTAGTATTTTTTGTTTTGTCTTTTACCTGACTGTTTTATTGCTTTGGTTTTGTATAAGTTGTGGGAATGGATGATGATGAATCAGAATCATCTTTATTGGCCTAGTATGTGTACAGATACAAGGAATTTGATTCTCAATGTACTTTCACAGAATAGAAATACAGCTAAAAACAAGGACAACAAAGCTGAACAAAGGTAAGAGAAAGCAAAAGCAAAGAAAGCACATGTGGCATTCATTGACATCCCTAAAAAGCAAGTGTTAATGTACAGACTTGATTTGGTTCCAAAATGCATGAGGTTACAGGGAGAGCACAAAGAACATCTCAGGTGTGCGTGTGTGTATGTGTGTATGTGTGTATGTGTGTATGTGTGTGTGTGTGTGTGTGTATGCGTGTGTGTGTGTGTGTGTTAGGTGAGGTTATGGGTTTGGCCAGTCTCTGATCTCCCTCTGTGGGGATATTTATTGTGCCCTTTCGGAGAGCCCTTCACTACAACAAAACCCAGACTCCCTTTATCTTCCCTTCTCCATCACTCTCTCTCTCTGGCTGAGCTATTGTCTGTCCACTCGGCCCTGACTCCTCTTCCTCACAGAACCATGTTGTTCCTCCTGAATGTTGATCTCTAAGACACACAGACAGATGCTGTCATTTGGCCCAAACCTCATGAAAAAGGGCAGCTTCAAACTAAAAACAGACTTTCATCTTCACATCAGTCCTTTGTAGGACTCCAGGCCCGTTGAGGTGAAACCACACCTGTAATCCCACTGTGCAAAGAAACAAAGGCACATAGAGCACCACAGAAACAGAAACAATAAGTAGATAGGGTTTCTATTTCGCTAAACGTTACCCATGCACTGATGTATTAGGTGGTGAAACTATAATAACACCTTCTCTTTTGAGAATGTGAGCAGTGTCGATGCCCAAACCTTGAGCAGTGTTTACACAAGTCTCCTGACATTTCAGTTGAAATGTCACTCTTGATATACTTTCATTACTGTAAAACCACGTTTGACCTTGACTTCACATAAGAACATTGCTTGATCTGAAAAAAACCCCCAGAGAACCTTATTGTTCTAATTATTATCATTTTTAACAAATCAAGTGGTTTCAACATAACTTTCAAGTAATAGGGTGAACGGTGAACCCACTCTACTGGTATACAGCCACTGGATGACTGAATGGGTAAACAAAATGCATTAAACAATTAGACCTACATGAGGTCTGGAGTACATCCATACAATCTCATTATTCTTCTCTTCACTCTCTAGAACCAGGAGTAGTGGGGGAAGGGCTAAGTGGCAATGCTCTGCCTCCGAGCTCAACAACCTCTCCTCTCCTTCCTCCTGTTTGCATCCAACCTCTTTTCTTAACCCTCATCCCTTCCTCCTAATATCATACAATTTTTCACATTTCAATGTTTTTTAGAGTCCCATATTTGTCTAGCTATCCACACTATCTGCACTTCCATCCTGGTATACACTTTTGTCTTTTCCCTCCTCCTTCCTCTCCTGGTTTCCTTGTACCAATCGCCCCTCCTCTCCGATGATATTTTGCCTTGACAGGTCATCGTTTATTCATTTGCTCAGTTTATGCGATTTATTAATGAGATACATGGGAGGAATGGGGAGTTGGATATATGCTGAACGCTCAACAACTAGCCTTTAAAATGAACAGACTCAAGGCCTCACACTCACTCACAGACAAGCGCGCACACACTTCTGGCCAAAAATATGCTGTTCCTTATAAAATCTTTCATTCAGCAAATTTGAAGTTACTATGTTCATTGTCATCTACCAAAAGTTTAGTTTTGGGTATTGATGCTACAATCGATTAAATAAGCTTATTGGACGTCCTTTAATTTGCCATTCAGAAAAAAAAACGGAGGCAAATGAATAAACGTTGACATGGGCATATATGACGAAAAATATTTCAATCCTATTTAGCAAGTAGCTTGCATGTAATGACTGCATCTGTTTCAAGCTGACGTTTCAACATATTCAAGAGGAACATAGGTGTTAAGAACATCAAATGTAAAAGTGTTCATGAACTGACTGTTGGATGTATCACAAATGTATGGGATCCAACATCAGAAGAGTTACATTAAACATCTAGTTCATCCTTTGAAAACTCAAAGCTCTCCTTTGTAAACAATGTTTAAAGGCACTTATTGAGTCATAGTCACAACATGACAGTTGCACTTGTTGTGACACTGTGCTTACTCACTTTGACCTCAGTAATTGTATCTAAAGACGGGATGTCAGGAAGAGAGAGAGAGCTGACAGACAGACATAGATCTTCAAACTACCGAACTTCATAGTTAAAGAGAGGACAAGGATGATCTTAGTGCTGGGAAATACTTTACAGAAAGTGTTAAGTCAGTCCGTTAGCTCATCAAAAGCCCTCTCAGTGATCTTGTCCTTGACCTCACTCTCCCTTGCTGATGCATGCTGCTGACTGCCAGTTCATGAGTGCTGATAAGGGACTTGTGCAGTTTATGTTTGCATGAGTGAGAGAGTTGCAGCACATAATATGAAGATGTCCTTGTTGAAGCAATGTTTCACTTTTCCAACACATTTTCACTTTGAAATACACAACTGCCTGAATTAACAATCAAATTACAAATGATGTCTGAACAAATAACCAGGAAATCCATACACACAGTAGGCTATATGCTGGCCAACGAGCAGCGCTGAAAAAAACTTAACAGTCTGTCAACTAAATTTGCTGACCCCTGGTCTACTGTACTCAAAACATTTAGTTTCTAGATGGAAAAAGAAATCAAACCTCACCTATATATTTCGAAGGAGTTTGTTCTTACAACATAATCACTGTTAACTACCTGTTTTGAGAAAAAAGTGGTGGTGAATTCTCCTTCGAATACAAGTCAGTAAGTACAGATGATTCAACACCAGCTGTTCGGAGGAAATTGTGTTTAAAACGGTCAGTTAACCCAAGTTACAACACACACAAAAACTAACACTATGAAAAAAAACCCCACTCTAGCCATGGATTTGGTTTTATATGCTGAGGTTTGGAGATATCCCTCTTTGAGATTTCTGCTGCCATCCTGACACAAGGGAAATAAATAACATTTTTGTTTGTGGTGCTCACTGAAAACTGACATTTGAAGAATTCTACAACAATGTGCCTTTACAAAAAATAGACCACAATTTTCACTGAAAAATTATAACTACTTTCTACAGAAACAACAGTCCCCTTGAAAATATTTTCATTGTGATTATCATGAACTGATTTGAGCTGAACTATCCTAATACACCGTTTCTGGTAAGACGAAATGTTGAGTTTTTCCAAATCAGATTTTTCAAACATAAATTCCATTCATCCTGAAGTCTCCAGGGCACACAACTCCCCGTAAAATGTCAATATGTCGTTTTTAACACTCATGCTGGGAGGAGGATTTTGTTACCTTTGAACAGAGCCAGGCTAGCTATTCACCCGTTTCCAGTCCTGGAGCGAAGCTAAGTTAGCCAGCTGCTGGCGGCAGCTTCATATTTACTGTGCAGACATGAGAGTGGTATCAATCCTCTCATCTAACTCTCAACAAGAAAGCACATCTCCCAGAATATTGAACTTTTCCTTTAACCTATGGAGTTTTCCTGTAGTGCCCAGACTTCAGTAACACAAAACCTGGCAAGGACTGGATAAAATAGTTAAAGAAAAGCAAACCATTACCACCATGTACCACAGGCCTTGCATTTGTAAGGCTGGTGAAGGTACCACTGTGCACATGGCAACATTCACTTTGATTTTCTATTTATACAAAGTCAGTTACTAGATGTTCAGCTAAAATCATGTGAAGCATGTTAACTCAAACTCTTTGTCATTCCTCCTTTTAATGAACCCTTTTTAAACTGTGAATCAGGCACTTTGCCAGAAGTCCCATTTATCAAAATGATTTTCCCCTCTAATTTCAATCTCAGCAGAGTGTCTCTGAAAGCCAATTTACCTCAAAAGCACTTCAGCTTTTATTCACATTACACTGTAAAATCTGCAACCTTAACAAATTTAACAGTCCTTAAACTCATTGAGTCATTTAATAGCCCTTGTTTTGTGCCATTTCTTACGGAATTGCAGCTACAGATTCCACTTGCCAGACATAGGAATAAGAAGCATGCAAAACATGTCCACATGCATTATGCGTGTATGAACACCCTCAAGTGGTGCACCTGCTAGCCATGTGGTTCTACACTGCAGCTGCTATGTGCAAAACAAGGTATTTAACAAAGCTGTTATCTCATAAGTAGGACAGATGGTGCAAAACATAAACTTGAGATTAATAGGATAAAACAGGAATAGTTATAAGATGTTGGTTTTGCTCTCAAATAGGGGGCAGATCTAAAAGTTCACAGATGCTCCAACATTGATCTAACATGTCTGTTTAAATCCATAAGTCATACGAAAACTCAGAAGATACTTCTTTTTGACCATATGAAGAATCATACTGTACTGTGACACCTCATATCCATTGGGCAGAAAAGATCAGATCCATGTGTTACTCTTAAGTGATACACATTTAACTTGTTTGGTTAAACAGTCTCATTAGATATAAATCATGCAACACTTATCTTCACACAGAAAAAAAAAAAAAATCAAGCACACCCCCAACACAGATAAATAATACTGCACACGCACAGAGTAGTAGTAGTATTGATTTTTTTTTTTTGGTGGTATTCCCCTGAAGAGAAGTGCAGGTCGATCCATGAGTAGGCGAGTGATACTCCCTGAACGGCTCCATGTAGTTTGCAGAAAGAGACACTTCTTGTCACTTCTTGACTTGGGGTTGAGAAGAAGAAGAAGCCAGTCTTCCATTTGCCCCCTTGGCAACTTTCCCAATTTTGCCTCCTCACCATGGGCGCATTGTTTCAACTGACCTCCACCCACTCTTCTTCCTCTCCTGTGCTGTAAGTCACGATAAGCTCCTGCAGCCCGTTGTCTCTCTTTGTGGCAGGGCATGCTGTCTGAAAGCACTATGCTGAGCGCGTGGCCCCGCTCTGCTTACCTTCACTCCTCTGGCTCCACTTGGCTCCTGTAAGGCTACGATCAGCCAGGGCTATCGCTCTTTTTTTGGAAACTCCACTTTCAGGGATGTCACCAATCAATTGCTTAATGATATCCAACGAGATCCAGAGTCCACTACAAAAACTAATTTCAGAACTGAAACGATTAGTTGATTTAACAATTAGTTAAATGACATAATCAGCAACTATTTTGATAATCATCAGTAATTTTTTAAAGCAAAAACATCAAACATTTTCTGTTTCAACCTTCTCAAAAGTGAGGATTTGATGCTTTTCTTTGTCAATATAATAGCAAACTGAATATCTTGGAGTTTTGCACAGTTGGTTAGAAAAAGATGAGCAATCGGTAAATGTTGCCTTAGGCTCTGTGAAATTACAATGAGAATTTTACACTACAGTCTGTCATTTTATAAGCAAAACAATTAATAAATTAATCGAGAAAATAGTCAACACAGTTGGAGCCTTCAATACTTTCTGTCAAAATTTACCAAAACCTTAATATATTTGTCTTCTTTCTTGGTGACAGTGCATTACATTGATGTGGCTGTCTGAAATGATTTCAGAGCATAGACTGTATATAAAGATGGACGACTGTACAAAAATGAAGCTGTTGCCATCTTGCGCTGGTGATGTCATTTGGAGCCAGAGCCAGCGCAGTAGCGATTGGGGGTGGAGCCGTGAGCACACCACAGTCAATCACAGCTGTCATTCATAACGTCTCACCCTTTTTTACAGCAGCTCTAAAAAACTGGGGGACATTTGCCCATAAACTAAAATCTAAAGCCCCAGAGTACACTTTCCAAATCTGCGTGGCCACGAGGATTTGCATGATAAAAATGTCGTCATCTCCCCATGTCAGTGAGGTTATGCGTGGGCTGCTGTCTGCACTGCTGTGTACAGCACAGAGTTTATGAATTCCTTTGAAGTATAGCTGGTTCTCGTTTTTGGAAAATGACAAAGACCTTGAGCACAGCCATCATGATGCTAGTAGGTATGCATCACCACTAGGGATTAACTGATCATTAACCCTTAACTGACAAGATTTAAATGTACTATTTAGATTGGACGAATGTCTGTGACCCATTAAAAACACCTTTTTTTCCCATAAGGGTGCAATAGCAGCACAAACAACAACAGAACATGAGGATTCTCACATTGCTGAGACCGCTATACAGAACATTTAGTAGGCATAACAGCCTAGATCTCCCATGTAGAAAAATATTTTATAACTTATTAAAATAAATAGCCTAGCAAACAGGAGCCAGACTTTTGTAATATGCTAATTACTGATCAAAAACAGCCGACAGGTTAACAAAACGGAAACTTGTAGTCGCATTTTTCAGGCCTCTAATAGTCCTGAAATAAAATAAACAGGCCAGGCCTACCTCAGTCCTGACTCTTGGACAGCTTGTCTACGGGTTTTTATTCAGAAATAGCAACATGTTAACACCCAACAACCACCATCTCTCCTCCCTCACACTGGAGGAGAAATTGTGTGCCATCAGGGAATTCTGTCCAGAAGCAGAGAAGGAACCTGAATGAATGAATAGCAGTGTGGGATACAGGAAGGGAGCTGAAGCACGAGGAGGGAAACAACGATGAATGTCAACGGCTGAAGACGCCTGTTCCTGTTTAGACAGAGTAAGGCTGTTGGTATGCGTGTGTGACTAAGTAGGGCACAAAACACAGAAAAAATAACTAATCCTACTGTCCCACTGCTTTGTCAGCACTCTCATCCTTTCTCTCCATCATACTGCCCACCTCAGGCTCTTCTCATCCTCTCTCTTTTAAGATTTGGCCTTTATACTCTCTTCTTCCTTCCAGGCCACTTAGGATTTGTCTGGCAGACTGCCCTACCTCACAGTGAGTGCACACAAGCTAAATGTATACACACACATATAACCTGACACTACAAATGAGAAAACACAATGTACAAGCCATATTCTCTCCCATTCCAACTAATAAACTATATATCTGGCCTACCACCCTCCTCATCTGCCGGCTCATTTACCCCCTTCAGTACAATCCCTTGTGCTATTTTTGGCCCATTGTGTTTGTAGAAATGTGATGATGGAAAACGATTCCTTAAAAAAAAAAAACACAGAGGAAGGGGAGTGCATGGGTTCAAGGAAGGCAAGGAGGAAGTTGCATTTGCAAAAGCGAAGAGTGTACAGTGCTTGGTAACTGTTAAATCTCAGCAAATCTGCTGAAACCATAAGCACCTTAGAGCTGTCTCAGACCATGGCAGGGAATCACAGAGAAAGTATTAATATGGTGCTCACAACTATAGCATTATCAAAATACAAACTCATAATTACTCTAACACGATAACTGGAAAACACACATGACATGCCATTCGATTAATTACTCAAGATATTTATAGCACACACCACTGTGAGTTATGTGAAAAGTCGCTTCGTTAAGTTGAAAGGGAACAACCACAACACCAGAGCACAGTTTAGGTTTGCTTTAAAAGTTCTTCATACCAGCTCTAAACTTACCACTGTAATGAACTGCAAAACAAACTGAAGTCAGGGACACTCAAAGTCATCCTTACTGATATTTTAATATTTGTGACTGTTTTAGTGTGCGTGTGATGACTGCTTTGTGTGACTGACTCGTCTTGTTGTGATACTGTACAAACATAATAAGTAAAAGACATCTTCATTGCCATGAGACTTACTGAATAAAACAAGCTAAGTACGTAACTAACTATGCCTGAAGCAGAAATAAAACACATTTTGTGTGTCAGTGCTAATTTCTTCACCTAAGGTTGACAACAAACAAGGTCACTAATGCATGCTTGCTTTGCCACCAGTGTACTTTTCCGTCAGGAGGCTGCTCTTGTACATTGTGTAGTCTTTATCAAGCTTGTGAGAGGTGATATTGAGACTGTACTTCTCTAATCTGCTTTTCCCTGCTACCCACTCATCTGTTTTAATTGTGCACCACAAGTAGGCTACATTTACACTCTACTATTATTAATATGGTAAACGCAAATACGAGAAGACATCAAGAAGAAAAGCTCTGCTAATTATCGGAGATGTAACCACAGAGATACCAGAGAGCAGTCTCTCACTAGGGGGTGGGGCAGACTCTGACAGGGAAGTACACATTCTGGAGAGTCATTCAACATGGAGTGTTTGGACAGCTGACTGCCACAGTTCTCATTCACAGCAGTCAAGTGACCAAGAACAAGACAGGCTGTCGGAAGCGAAGGGTTAGGCAAAAGAATAAAAGTAAAAACTTTACCTAAGATTACCTCTCTGCCCCAGTAGCCCCCCAAACAAAACCACCAACTGTGTCTTAAAGACTACAAAAATTGTATCATACAACACAGCCATGAGCCTGTTTCCTGTGTACAACTACTATAACAGGTTTTGAAATTGTTCGGAATGTCTCAATGCCTGAGGCCAAGTACCATCTGAAATACCTATGCTGGGCAGCATCAAGAGAGGGAATCTATCATCGTAGGGAGAAATGATATGGAACATCAAAGAGGCTCATGTGTATGAAAAAAGAAAGAAAGAAAGAAAGAAAGAAAGAAAAGAAAAGAAAGAAAAGCTGTATTAAAACAAAATGTGGGAAGCCAGTGCAATACAAGGTAAAGTACATGAATAAAGCTTGTGATGTTACTGATGCAGGTAAAGCCTGCACTTGAAATCAATACACTAATCAGAGTTTTATGTACCCTGGGATTAATATACTGAAATATAAACTGAAAATATAATTGATACTCTTATAAATAATCATTTTCAGGCATCTTGAAGTGACAAAACCATTTCCTGCAAGAATTCAAGTGTGCATGGGAGTATGTCGCATTTTATTTGGTACCTTCGAAAGATGCATTTGGTGTCTAGATCCAACTGCACCTCTTTCGTTTGTCCTCCTCCCTCAGCTAGGATACTTAGTGTTATGTTTGATCTTTGTCACAAAAAGAAACCCCAGCGTTGTGCACAAAGAATGCAACTTTTCAGCAAAGAATGAGAGCTATTTGTGTCAGTGGCCTTCACATAAACTAATGCTGCCCAGAGTTTATGGTATAAATCAATACTCTTGCTTTCACTACAAGGCCAAAAAGAGATCTTCATTACTGCTCGCACCCTGTTTACCCCCAGAACATGAACATTTGACACATTTTGTGGTCCAAACTGAAATGAACCTTTGATTCAAACAAATAGGCTTGCTGTTTGCAATACTATGCCGCTCATAGACAAAACATAGACAAAACAAATACACAAAACATAAACAAACATCTTTGACAATACATAGGCAGCATGTAGGAAAGAAATGCTGCAAATAAGCAAAATACAATCAAATTAAGGAGCACATTCTCAAATTGGTCAACACCTACGTGGCATAAAGTCCAACTCTACATCACACTACTCTAAAAATGATGAATATGTTGACCACTTGTCTATGGTGTTCGAAAATTTTGCAAATGTTTATTTTAGTTTTTAGTTTGGAGATAGTGTCTATATGCCTGCCATTGTTTGCCCTTTGCCACTGCTAGTCTTTTAGCATCCCTTGTAAATTCCTATTGTGCTGTTGGTTCTGTTGTTGTGTATGACTTGCAGACTGTATTTGCAGCATATTTCTTTATGCTGCACATGCGTGGTCAGATTGGAAAATGTGCTGTTTAAAAATTGTATCATACAACACAGCCATGAGCCTGTTTCCTGTGCACAACAGGCTTTGAAGATGTTCAGAACGTCTCAATGTCTGAGGCCAAGTACTCTCTAAAATACCCACGCTGAGCAGCATCAAGAGAGGCCATCTATCGACGTAGGGAGAAATGATATGGGACGTCAAAAGTGACCACATATAGGCAGCATGCAAAGCACAATGTTTTCTTTAGTAATTTTTTTAGTTTAGTTGCAGTGCGTTGAGCTCTCTCGGCCACCGTACAGGCAAGCTCATTGGCCTTTTTCAATTAAGTTATTTTGACATGTCACAGAAGGAAAAGCACAAACATTTTAATAAAATTGATGGTGGCTGATTTCAATTTTTTTTGCTTCAGTTTCAGGGTCCTGGTATTCTGCATACTGACCCACTGTCACACTTGAATAGAACTGAGCCATCATTAATGTTATTAGTAATACATGTGCTTATCCTTCTATGATAAGTCAAAATGTCTGCTGTAAAAATGGCCTATTGACCATCCTTGAGAATTCAGGTTGCTTAGGTGTTAGGAGGAAAACATCTTCTAAATCCTGATATACAGTGCAATTTAAGGTCAAACTGTTTTCTCCTTCATGATCAGTGGATCAAACGTGTTTCACTGCATGTTTTAATGCTTCAAATGTTTTACATTTGAACGTATGCCAATATCATCAACTGTAGAGACAAGTGTGAGGTAGGCCTTCAGATAAAAGGGTGTTTGTTTCCAACTTACAGAAAACTACTAGCCAATGTTATCATGCTCGTATCTTGTAACAATTGTGTGAAATTCAACAGAAGGGGTCTGCTCTCAATATCCCTGTTCTGACTACAGACCTACTGGATTGTATCAACAAGTGTAGCAGACACAACAAAGGTCACAGTCACTTAACCTTTGCTTATCACCCCCGCACTTTCATCAACCCATGGACCAGTCTCAGGCCTGCTCCAGTAGTGGTACTCACTGGACTCCATTGAAAGGAAAATATTTCATCAAGCTGATAAGCCCCACAGTAATCACAACATGAACCCTTGGCTTGGAATGTATCTAAAGGCTGCAATTATTTACACTCTGCTGATAATAAGTCACTAAGGCCCACACAACCCTCCCCACATGGATTGGGTTCACCATGGCAAGTAAGCACTCGGCCCTTGCCCAGATGTTTGACAGGACATATAAAATATGGTCCAGATGAAAGATGTCTTCATGTCTTTGCAGGAAGGGAAATGGCATTGAATGGTTTTAGATCATCAAGAAGCCTGGTGCTTTAAATTCATACTAAATGATTCCTAGCTGATTGAGGTTGGATGGAAACAGAGCAGTGTGGAGATGAGAAATGAGCTGTGAGGGCTGACTACAGATCTGCCATGCTGTCAAACTGTGAAAACGCATTCATCAGTAGTAATACTTCAAAAACAAAAACACACGAACGAGTTTAGAAAGGCTAATTATTACAATAGGAGTCCCTTGTTTAATGTACGATGCACCACGACGATGTAAGGAATGACAGGTTGCCTGTTAATATCAATCTACTGGATAGAAACAGGATGGGGTCCCAAGTGAACGGCAACACCTGCCGTCCTACGACATGCCGCTTGACCCATGTCAGCTTGATGTCTGCTAGCTTGCCAAGCAGGCCCTCCAACAGTCGCTTCTTCTAAAAGCCAGTCGCATCTTATATTGGTATGATGACAAAAAATGTCCAACCTACCTTTGCCATTCTGCCACGCTGTGTACCAGGACAGGCTGAGGAAAGAGGTGAAGAAAATAATCGCAGTGGCCACAGTTCCATTTCTGAACCTCATCTCATTTCAGCGATGCCTCCCGTCGGCTGAGTGTCGGGGACCCCGGAACTGCCGTTGCCTCCCTCCCTCCTCTCTCTGCCTTCAGGGTGTTGAGACGGGTGTAGGCGCAGGCATATGGGGGCGTCAGACGGTGAAAAAATAAAAACGCTCTAGTTAACGGGACTGTGAACACGGACTTCTGCGCTGGGAGGTGAGTGCTCGGATGTACCCTCACAATCTCGGTGCGTCTTTCCTTGTCGTTGTTAGGAGGGCTGTAACTGGCTCCTCCTGTACCGTCCTACGGCGATCAGTCACGAGTCAACTGCCTTCCGTGACAAGACAGCTTACATGGCCGGTGAAGGTAGAACAAGCTAGCTGCCGATACAATCCATTGTAATTTGTGCAGGCAGTCGTTAGCTACAAGTTACAAGTAGGAGGCATTTCGAGTGTGTAACGGTTGATCCTCTGGGATAGGCTGCTGGGTCTATGACGGTGGCCGAAAGGCAACGCCTCAAATGACGTTAACCCAACTGGCAACAGATGAATTTTAAAAATAAAATAAAAGCAGCGTGTTGCTAACTAACCTGCCGTTCTCTTCAACGTTGTCACTAACGCCATTTTCAGACGTGGAATATGTAAAACTACTGGCTTCTTCTATCTGTTAAAGTAACGAGATTTTGTCGTTGATACGCAGGTAACTTTCACGTTAACGTAATGGCTTCATTCAAACAGAACTGCAACGGAACGAGCTGCGTGCTCCCGCGATATTTGGCACCTGGTGCGCGAAAGGGAGCAGAGAAATAGAGAAAACAGCGATGAGTTCAAGAAAGTAATGATAGTGAGAAATAAGTTTTTTTCTGTTCTCTCACAGCCTGTATCACGGCGGGTTAGTGGTTACTTGTAATTTTGCCATTGAAGACTTAGGCAACATTTTCACATCAGTTTAACCATTTAATGATATTAAAGAGCTAATTCTACTGCCTGTTTTAACACATCACACGCACAGAATAACAGGACGTTAAATTGGGATTCTCGTTTATTTCCTATTAGCTCACATGCTGTATGCAGTGGTGGAATGTAACTAAGTACATATACTCAAGTACTGTATTTAAGTAAAATTTTGAGGTACTTCTACTTTGAGTATTTTCATTTTATGCTACTTTACCAGCTGCAACATTAGTGATGCTTAGACATTAATGCATCACTCATTATAATCAAGTGATATCATTTATATTATTCTGAAATGGGCCATTCTCAGTAATTTTACTTTTCTAAGTAAGTTTCGAGGTGGCAATACCATGAAATCACCAGAAGCCTCTAGAATGAACACTTTCTGTAGACCACCATGCAGCAACTATTCATTTTACAAGTAGAAAGCGCGCCATCTAGCGGCCTTGTCCTTCACTGCGTTAAGTACATAATATTTGCATTATCTACTTGTTTAAAACCAGTAGCACTTCCTAATAGATAACAAGAACACAGCCCGCCCTCACCATTCGATAAGCCTTTAAACACAAACATTATCACATTTGAAGATAAGATATCACGTTTAAATGTCAGTTATAAGGGCCACTCCCGATAACAAATGTGGAAAGAGAGTAGTACTAATTCCTATCAATTCTTATAGGTCTAGTTGGTAAAACTAAAACTTTAAAACTCAATATTTGTTACCAATGGTACTTTTGTATTGGAGTTTGGCTTGTACTATGCATGCATGCAAAACTATGCTTCAAGTTATGATTCATGGAAACACTATAGATAGGCTATGATGCTTTGTTTGAGCAGCTGTATGCACACCGTATCAAAGCATATTGCTAATTTATGATTAGATTTCATTCTTGACCTTGAGAACAGTCATCAAGCATACAGTCTAACTAATATCAACTGATGTCAACCTCCGTTTTTTACAGGTACTAGATTCTTAAAAACCACACATTTTTGTCTCAAATTGAAAAGCAACTTTGAAGGTTTAAATGCTAACTGAACACAACAAATAAATATTTTCTTTAAAAAGTATGCACAATAATTGTGTTCTGACATTCATTTATTTTTCAAACAGCACACGTTTTAATGCAAACCCATTAAATAGAAATCAATGTTTATAGAGAATATATTAAATGACATAGAATTTCCTATGCCAGCTGTGATGACTGTGACCATTAAATTTAACTAGCTTATTGACTTTAAATACATTCACACACCAAACATAGGAAACTGATTTTGTGTGACAAGCCAAGTTGAAGGACAAAAGAGAAAAGGTGAGGAATATTCACTTCCACAAATTAAAATAGCATCAGTATTTGAAAAATATTTTGAAAGTATTCTTTGCACATTGCTGCTTTGGGAATTCTTGCCCCTTATTCGAGTGACATCTGTGGTGTAGACAGCTGAATTGATCTGTATAGGCAGACATGTTGCAGAGGGAGGGATGTTCTCAGAAAGGCGTAGCTTTAAAGTAGTCCTCCAGTGGAATGAGTGATATGCCACCGATCCAGTCCTGCAGCCAGACCTGGATCAACTCCAGCTTCATAAAGAACCACTTGTGTCCCACTGGCCACTTTGCCATCACAGGATGTCTACAAAAACAAGAGCAATACATGAAGATACGTGTGCCAGATATTGTTGTTTCCCTCAGAGTTGAAGGAAGCCAACAAGTATTCATACGCTACTGCATCTTCCATTAGCTGAAGTACCTTGAGAACAATGCCTCCTTTGCAAACACAAGCTCCTCTGGGGCCACCTCCACCATCTTGCCTGTTAGTGTGAGTCGAGCACATCTTGGATCCTCTGGATCGTACACCATTTGCCTTGAAACACAGAAGACCATGTTACCATTGTAACACACACACACACACACTAGCTTTTCTGAGCCTCTCAGTACCATGCAGTCATTTAATTCAGTCACGACTGGAACACCAGCCCCAAAAGCTCCAGGCTTACTGTGTCAACTGGTTTGTACTCATTATATTGATATGTTGTTTGAAAATAAGCACTACTAAAGCACAACATCAACTGACATGATAAAGTCCTAAAGGTGGGTCCTGCTTTATTACCTGATCATGAGGCCCGTGCTGAGAGGACCCTTGTTTTAAGTTAGTTAGTTTAAAGACCTTATTTATTTAAGTTTTGTGATTTGTTACATTTTCCTCAAATAATTTTTCTTTAGTCAAATTACCACACAGCTAACCTTAGGGCCAGGTAGTATTTCAACAGAGAAAAACTGTACATATTGCCTACAGTGTGGGAAGAACTGGGGGTTAATGGGGACCCAGTAGTCAATTGTTTACCTTGGGACTCTGGTGAATCTGGTCATGAGTTCAGGGGAGTTTCATTAAAAGTTGGGGCTTACCTGCAGAATTCTCCCTCAGCCTCTGAGAATGTGAGAGAGGCATAGGGGTTGCTTTTCAGGTCTGAGACGGTGTTGTCCATCGGAGTCACATAAAAATAGATGATTCCAGTGCTGTTGTCCAGCGGTCCATCACTGACCGAGAAGATGTTCCCAAAGGGGAGACCCTTGATCTGTGTGAGAAGTAGGATATTACCAAGGACATCTTGTTACAGAGAAAAGTCAGTGATGCACATGAGTTTTCAGAAGAGTCTAACTTGGTGTGAATCTTTCTCTTTCAATGTTAATAACAAACTGAAAGATTTTCAACATGCAAATATCTCAAAGTGGTAGATTGTTAAAGCTATGAAATGAAAGCTGAGACCTGCCTTGACAGAGAAGTCTCATTATGCAGAATGGTCCCTTTCAGAGTGTTAAATTATGCAGCCCCCAAGTTTTTTTTAATCTTATGCACAAGATAATAATATGTTATTATCATGTGCAACAAGTACAACTTTCTTGTCAGTTTTGTTGTGGGACCAGTTACATCATTCTCATTGGTACATGCTGACCTTGCATAAATCCCAACAAAGCTTTTTGTTGCAGCTGGTTAAGGTGGAGCTAATTTTAACAAATTGATATACTGCATAGTTGCTTAATCTATAATAATACATAGTAATTCGTTTGTTAATTATATTTTGTATTAATAATCTGAATCTGCAAAGTAGCTAGTAACTACAGTTGTCAAATGGGGGGGGGGGGGGGGGGGGGTTACAATATTTCCCTCTCAAATGTAGTGGAGTGGAAGAGTAAAGTAGATTAAAACAGAAATAGTACAGGTACATGTACTTCACACTTGAACAGTACAGTGTTTGAGTAAATGTACTTACTCTTGAGTAAATGGCTCTACTGAGGTCCTCTCACTGTCCATTTAGTTCATTATGAGAAGCTTGTTACTTGGCTAGTCCTGTTTAAAACACTGAAATGCACTGACTGTGTTCACATAGTAATAATGTTAGGATGTCCCAGACCCGAGAAGACTTACATATTACATGAGGACCACACCCCCTGTGTGTGTTACCTTGTCTTGAGTTGAAATGGTGGCCAGATGTCCCCAGTCACTGTAGTGAGCTATGTATCTGGCAGTCCTGGCGGTCTCCTGGTGCGGGGGGGGGCCGCTGCTGCTCACCTTCTCCAGCCGATATGAAAACAGGCGAGAGGACAGCTGCGCCACATTGTCGCTCTCCGGCTTGACTAGGTCTCCGGGGCTCTCCACGCCGTCTCCGAGGACGTTGGAGGACGGGTAAGCCTGCTTCCACAGCCCCGCACCGTCCACCAGCAACGCCGGGGCGACCTCCTCCGACAGGTCCGCGTCCTCCACCACATCGTTGGAGGAGACGACCCAGGACACCGAGCTCCTCAGGGTGTAACTTTGACACAGGCAGAGGACATTGGCAAGCAGCGCCAGGGGAAAGTAACGGGCCCCCCTCATATCATTGAGTCTGGAGAATGGCCGCCCTCCTCATCCACTCTGTTGTTGACAACCTCACGTGTGTGCGCTGTCGTAACACGAGGAGGTTCTGTAACAGAAGGCAGCCTCACAGCGACCCCTACTGACCAAACACGGAAATTCATTTTATAATGAATCCACTTTGTATACCTGCCTTACTCATTAAACTTCCTGACGTTGACACTGAAAGGTCGTATGTTTAAATAGCGGTGGAAAGTAAAAGTACATTTACTCAAGTACAAGTTTGAATACTTAGTAAAGTATTTATGCAAGTATGAGTAGGCTACCTACGTGTTATATACTTCTGCTCTACTAGATTTTAGAGGGAAATGTTGCAGTTTATTTCCCATCTAGGGTCACTTTATTTTGTTTTTACATGAAAAACCTAATGATGAGTTTATGCATTGCAAGGTCAACCAGTGGTTCCTAACCTGAGGGTCAGGACCTCCAAGGTCACACATGTAGTTATTAAATTAAATGAATTAACCATATACACTTTCCTGTACTGCAGATTTGATAGTGTGCATACATAGCTATATTTGGCATTGTGTATATTATGGATTTGCATCTTATTGATATTTTATATTTGCACTCTTTCCTACTTTGTGCTGCAACTGCTGCACTACAATTTCCCTCCGGATTTTTTTGTGTGGTTATGCACCCAAACAATTAAGTACTGGTAATGTGTTCAATACATGCTCTGGTTTCAAGCTAAAAACTACATTAATCATATGCAGTGTAACCTACCACGTAAAGACCTTACAGTTTCAGGCAAGAGGTCCAGTAATGATGTACAGCTTGGGACAGGGTCAACATCAGGCCAGCAGGAGGTAAATTAGTGAGATGTCACATGTTAAACTGGTACATTAGTGCTACGTTTACCCCACAAGGAAAGGCTGGGACAACAGTCACAGACTTAAACGTCCCTGCACTTACTTCAGTCTCGACCCACACTCTCCACATAAGGTCTTGAATAAATGCTACAATTATATTTTGGTCTTGTTCCACATTCACTCTTTATTGCCTCATCACAACTAGTTAAAAAGTTGTTTTAGTAAAAACATTTTTATGTTCATATCTGATGTTGAGGGAGCATGAAGTCAATTACTGTATACTTTAATTAAGTCATTTATCTTCTCCTTAGCCATCTCTCATTAATGCACAAATGACACATTAACGTAACATTAGAATTTTTATTACTTAACAAACTATTAACAGCAGTGACATACTGAATCACATAAAACATTATTCAGAAATACCATTTATCTTGAAGTGCTTGTGGTGGAGAGGGATTATAACAAAGTTGAGCCTTTTCAATATTTACTCCCTCTCTGTCAATATAACATTAACACTTTACAATTCAATATATAAACATAGTTGAATCAACACCTTTCTGACAGACTCACCAAAAGTTCAACATAACTTTTGTCTGCCTGGCTGTTGTATGTTCATATCAACATGTCTGTCTGTTTTCTGTCTCACTCCATGGACTTATCACTCCAGGCCATTGATTTTCTTTTTGCCAGTTCCATCCATGACGGCTGCCCGTTGTCAGATGTGGATTGCAGCACTGATGGCATTGTAGGTGACGATGAGGGTGATGAAGATGACGGCACATTTTTCCGCAGCCATTTGTCGTCACGAGGCCTGTCTGGAACTTTGTAGGGACTTGACTCTGAAAGAAAAAACTGTATCATGTTGCTGCACATGGGGACACTGAATCCTAATTTACTATTTCTACAGTGGTAATTGATGTGTGTCAACACACCTGCAGGTTTTACCCCTTGTCTTCCCTCTTGTTTTGTGTCTTTGCTTAAAGGCGTGGTTTTGGCTGAGTCAGGGGATTCACCTGATGTCTGTGCTTCTCTTTGAGCTTTCTTCAATTCCACCTGAGAAAAACTGTGAGTTAGACCTTCTGCTGTCTGAAAAAAAGTTGTTGGAGAATAAATAACAAGAATTATCTGTGTTGCCAAAGCCTGATATAACTTATTCCCTTTGCACCATAGACCTCCATTGTTGTCTATTAAAAACACATCAGTGAGCCTCAACATAGTTGATGATGATGTCACAATGTAGTTGGGTTTTTTTTACTCAACCCCACACACAACGTCCTGCTATTGTAAATACTAGCAGACTAAACTCAAAGTGTCTCCACAAATGCACTATTTACTTCTGTTTGAGTAATATTTGCTACAAACTACAGTTACGGAGCCCTTTTAAAACATGAAAACATACCGGTGACCTGATATATAAGATATACGTCCTCAGAAGGACTTTGTGACTTGCCTACTCTAGGCAGGAAAGTATTGAGAGACAGACTCACACTCTTGGTTTTTTACTTTTCATGGGATTTGTTGCCAATAAGAAAAATATAGAACATCACCAGCTTGATTAACAGTCAAACGCGGTATGAAAGACAGTTACAAAGAAGTACCACAAACCCCCTTGGTTCCAGGTGGAGTGGTCCACTCTGCCCGTTTCTCCAAAAAAGCAGCCTTCTCGCTTATTGACCCAGCCCAAACTGTTCGTCTTCCTGACAGTGATGCACCCTCTTTTTCCTGCATGGTGGCTTCTCTTTCCCCTCTTCCCGAGGCAGAAACTGGAGCAGGAGCTGTAGCTGATGAGGTGGTAGAGACAGAAGTTAGAGCTGAAGTTGTGGATTTGAGCTGGGTGGTGGAGGGAAGACCTCGATTGCTCCAGGGGGGTTGCTGCTGGCCCGAGGCAAGGTAAGATTGTGCAAGAGACTGTGTGACGCTCCCTTGTGCAAACTGAGATGAGGTCTCTGTTTGTGTAGAAGAGTACAAGGGAGACTGGGTTGTCCGTGCGTCGGCCTGTATAGCCGCAGACTGAGTTGAATATGGGTGTGACTGGGGTTCATTGGTTTGTTTTGATGTTTGTTGTTCTCTATAGATGATTGACTGAGCAGGAGATGCCGTTGATGTCTTCTGTTGCACTGCCATTAGTGATGGTTTGGCAGCCTGTGCTTGGCTTCTACTTTGTACTGTTTCTGCTATGACTGCATCAGTTGATGGTTGGTTTGCAGCTTCTAGTGGTGTTGCACTTTGTTGTATTTTTACAGTCTGTGTCTGTATTATTGTCCCAGTCGGTGTCTCTGTTTGATTCGTAGTCTGCACTTGTGCTTGTGGTCGAGCTGCTGTCTGCCCGCCTGTAAAATCTCTGGGAAATTTACTGGTAAAAAGCTGTTGGAAGCTTCTGGTCTTTTCCATCGCCAAGCTCATCCAGGACATCTCAGATGAGGCTGTTTGGGGGGCAGGCTGGGGATCTTGAGGCGCTACTAGGGCAGTTTCAACTTCTTTGGGGTTTGAGGAGGTTGTTTGGACTTCTGTTGGCATTATGTAAGGATTGCCGGTAGATGGCAGGTTATGCTTCAGTGGAAGAGAGAGGCCGCATGTGGTTGGATCTAAAGAGTGACACAGTTCAGTTAGACACACTTGGCAGCACTGTTAAAGTTAGCCTGGGTGGTATTTTAAAGTACAAAGGTCCCCTGTGATCAGTAAAAATCTTATCACTCTAGAGTGATTATTGCCAAAACTACAGTGTGTATCTGTGCAATGTTTAACCCTATAGGGAACTGGAAAAGATAATAGCACAGTATGGAGTAAGAAAAGATGAGAGATTAAACATCTTCTACATGGTGAAATTAATAAGATTTCTCAGAGACTCACCAGTCAGTCGGAGGTCTACAGAGGTGGGTGGCGTACAAGGGATGCTTGTTGACAGTTTTTTTGACATGTAACTGGCATTATTGCTTATTTCCTGTCCTTTTTGTTTGTCACCTTGCTCCTCACGCACTGGTGGCTTTGGGTTATGGTTAGAAGAGGCATCAGAACGAAATCTTGTGGACTGAGATGTGGAACGCAGTTTAATACCAAACGCTGTCTTTCCGTCTCCCTCCTCCTCGACCTCCTGTGCTTCCACTGCCTCTTCCACCACCTCCTGGCTGCTCACCACCTCTGCAGTGCCTGTATCTGTGGTTACACTTGTAGATGGTGTCACTGATTCCACCTTTTTTAGGCTGTCCCTCCTGTCCCATGGAAGAACTGGAATTTTATGTAGAGCTCCCTCCTGTCTAAGTCTTCCCACAGCAAAGGGACCCCCTCTTGGCGGTAAGTCTCTAAGTTCTTCCTTTGAAAAGGGTTTATCCTCTGTTTGGTGCCTGGCTTCAGTTTGTTCCAGCACTCCCACAAAACTGCCTGATCGGGGTCTTTCTTCATCTCGGTTTTTGGCAGTGGTAATGGAGAAATGGAAGGATCCAGATCCTGGAGGGGGTCTCTTTATTCCTCGTGTGCTTTCTGTCTCACCTTCAATCTGCTGGTGAACAGAGGAAGACCTGAACGCCAACGACACTTCAGCCATTCCAGCCTTGTTTAGGGTATTTTTCTTGTCATGGGGCATTACTTGTATCTCAAAGTCCCCCTCTCGTTTGTCCTTCAGTTCTGACTGTATAAAGGATGAACGTGGCCGTTCGCTGGACATTACATCTGCTGGTCTGTGAGGCTTAACTCTAAGTACCTGAGAGGGGACAGAGGGCACTCTCTCAGGAAGAGCTTGGTCCTGTTGGGAAAAAGTTAGGCTGGATGATTTGGATGCTGCCTCTGATGTGATTGGTGCCACCTCTGGGGATTTTGCCAGAAGACATTGAGCTGTAATAGGAGTGACAGAGCCTCCTTGTTCTGTTTCCAATGTCACCTCCTCTTGTGTACTAAGACGTCGCTCATCTTCTCTCACAGATTCAGGGTGGTTGATGTTGTTCAGGGTGTGTAAGTGAGACCTAGAGTCATCCTGTGAAAGAAGGAGATAGAAAGAAGGTAATGGAAGCGCATGAAGTGTGTTTGTCTTCACAAACAATATATAAAGTGAAAAAATTAGTATGTTCACTCACTGCAGCGGGTCTCTTCTTGGTGCTGGCCCTCTGGTTTCTGGGCTTGACGGACATTCGGTGGCGTGCAGCAGAGGTATCCAGGCAGGGGGTGAACTGGGCTGGAGAACTGAAGTCCAACGGGGGCTCAACAACAGAAGACTTGGAGGTGACAGAAAGAGGCAAAGGGAGGGATGGAGTCTGGGGCACAGTTTTGGTAGGTACAGGTTTGGGAATGGGTGAGAGTGGACAAGAGGGTGGCTGGGATATGGTCTGAAAAGAAAGGAAAATCATATTATTACAAAGGGTGAACATGAAGACATAAAAATCACAAAATGATCACACAATATATAATTTTTGTATCATTTATTAATGGTACTTTCCCTAATACCTAACCCCAAGATGACCATCTCCTACATCCCTGACTTTAAAAGATAAGGGTGGCTTATATCCTGCATTTATAGTAAACAAATCCCCTGAAAAGACCAACACCAACTATGTTACAAACAAGTATTTCCTGTGTTGCCAAAGCCTGATATAGTTTATTCCTCTGTAACATAGAGCTCCATTGTTGTACAAAAACTATTAAATACACAGCAATGAGCAGCACCATCACTGGGTGACATGGGTACCATGAACACGGGTACTCCAGTTTATAATCCCACCTACACTGTCCTGCTGCCGTAAATACTCACGAGTGCGTGTTAATCTGTTTCTGAAAATAGTCCCCAACAAATGCACTATTTACTATTTAGTAATGTTTACCAAAAACTGCAGTGCCCAGCTGTTTAGGGATTATTGTGCCTTTTTTAAAATGATTCTATGTATTTGTGACCCATTTTTTTTAAGATTTACTCTTTAAGTAGGAATAAATGAGCTTGGTTGGGGCAGCAAACAGGGTAGGGAAAATATTGAGAGACAGACTAAAGTATTGTTGGTTTTGGCCTATTCATGGGATTTGTTTAACCATTACAACCTTAAAGTAAACTGAATCCCAAATCTAATCTAAGACTTGAACCCCCCAAGAAGTTAGGATTGGCAAAATGTCCACAATTTAGAGGAATTCCTTCCTTGCAGGGTGTTGGGTTTACATAACTACAGACAGAAATGCACACAAAGATACACAAATGGACACATTCACACAAGTATTGAACTTTGCCCTGCTAAGCAGGCAGAGGCAAAATGTGTGCATGAAGGTTGCTACACACTGAGAGGATCCTTCTTGTTCCTCCTCTTCACTTCCTGTCCCTGCTAAACTAAAAGTGCTATGGCTCCTGGAGCCCAAATGGTTTGTTGAGAAGTAAAGCCAATTCATTCAGGCTATGCATCTAGAGTTTTGATAAATCCCCTCAGGAGGAACTCTCAAAATCATAAAAACGTACCCTCAAATATTCCTAAATTGAACAAACTGATCAAATTGGCCGATAACTGACTCACTTAAGCTGGATAATAAATCACCTTGCTGAGGGCTCCCTGGTTTGTGACGTCAGCTCCTAAGATCTCAGAGGGGCTATGGGGAAGACCGTCATCCTCGGAGCGGCTTCCCAGATCCTCTGGTCGTCTGATTGGCAGAACCAGAGGTGGCGGCCCCAAATGCATCTTCTGCTGCTGAAGCTTCATCTATGACACCAGAGCACAGGTGTGTGTTTTTTTTGTTTTTTTTTAAATAACTACATTTATAATGGCCCAGTTCCCAACTAAATGTGTAGAATAAAAGACTATACCTGCAGAGCTTTGATCTTGCTGTGAACATTTTCCTGGGATAAGACCCTGGCTGGTTCAGCATCTGTCAGGACCTCATCAGCCAGAAAAATGCTGTCATGGGACAATGCCCGTGATCCCATCATCCCTTGGGAGCATCTGTGGTAGCGGGACGGGGAAAACAGACAACAGGGTTAAGGCATAGACTAGAAATCAGAACAGAAACTGAGCTGTAAAGCAAACATTTGCAAGGTTTATTCTCATGTAGACACTTACGACAAGTCTTCATCTGATCCGAGGGCCTTTCCTGCTGTAATGTCACTTTCTGACTGACTGAGCTTGGCGTTTCCCTCTCCACCTGCTCTCTTACTCCTCCCGAAGAGTCGAGTTTTCAGAGACTTGAGCTTGGACTTTTTACGTCCTAACAGAGATTGAGATGGATCCAGGTCACAGCAGCTCACACACACACACACACATGCGCAGAACTCACATAGTCTCCTCTGTACACCCAATATATTCCCTGATGATTATTGTTACATCAGACATATGCCAACCCGTGCTGTAGATTATGACATGTCATTGGCAATAAATGGTCAATGGTGTGTGCTGGTCTTGTACTTCAATGTTATGCTGACAAAGTCCTTTATTTTGATAGCAAATTTTTGTCAAAGACTTGATTTCTCTTCACCAAAACACTCACTTATGTAAAACTACACGACAATCTCACCTGGAATGTCCTCAGTGTTTTCTTCTGTATCTCCAGAGAAAGACTCCATCGGTCTGATCCCTGAAAGAAGTGCAGAACAGACGACAGGAAAGTGTGTAAAGAAAGACACCGATAATGAGAAGCAAGTGTCACAACGAAAACCTCAGGCATTCAGTTTTTAGAGGCTGTTGTCGCATGTCGGCGGGCATCCAACGTGGTGTGAATACTCCGGTGGTGTGTTCTCTGGCAGGCACACATATGCACTTAATGCACATGTGTGATAGCCTGAAGATGGAACACCGGACTTGAGGTTCAAAGGTTTATTGGCATTATCAGGAATGGTACAAACCTTTACTAGAGCTAGGTGGGGCGTGCTGAGAAAACTCTGTCCTTATGATCAACAAAATAAGAAGCTTTTACAAGAGGACCATATTCTGAAGAAAACACATGCAAACAAATGCAGTGTCATCAAGAAAGAAACACACCATGTAGGTTACAGAGGAGGGATTACGATTTCTAATATGACATTGCACTAGAAGGAGTATACATGAATACCACGCTGTCACAAAGCAGTGTGGCCTGGATGTCAAAGCTAAAATCTTGCTCTCAGGCAGCTGTACTTATGCAACACTTGACTGACAAACCTCCGGATTGGGTTGATGTGTCACTGGATGTAAGATTCAGTGCAGAGTGCTTGTTTCCTTTGTTTCCCAGACTCTATTTTGTACCCTGCCCTGAAGCTGTTGTTCTGTTCTGAGATATGCATACACCATTTCCTGTGAATTGTGCTGTTCTCCCTGCGTAGCCTAGGAACTGTTGTCCACAGAGCACAATGTAGTGCAGTACGAGTGCCTGATAAGACGGCATGTGTCAGGTTATAAACATGCAAAGTCCACACTGCACCTCTTATATCGCCCAGCCTGCTCTCAGAAGACCAGCACACCCTATTGAAAATGATATAAGCGTATGAATAACCTAGGACACAAGAAAAGTTGCATGAGATGTCACGTTTGACTCACACAACATTTTAACATTTTTGCCCTACAAATACATTTCAACTTGTCTGGATTTACCACTACAGCCCTGAATGAAAGTGAAGTGCTCATGAATTAGGCGATACCTCAGAGTTTTGTCACCCAGTGAGCCAAGCTATGGTCCCAACAGAAACAGAGGATAATCCTGTGGATTATTGACATTGCAGAGGGATCCATGTAAGATTCCACAGCACCATAATCCACAACAACAGTTTAATCACAACTTCTCATGCCACCTACTGCAGCACAACATTCACCTGACATTCACAGGGCAGGTTTTCACATTGAGAAGAAGTACTTCTTCTCAGTGTGAAAACCTGTTCAAACACACACACATTCACATGCCGTTCAGTGCAAAAATTAGTGAATTTACCCGACGTCTAACAGCGGCACCTCTGCTTTTCTTCCACCTCTTTGTCCTCCTCTCTACGCCAAGTTGTCTTATCTCGGCTGTGTCACTTATGTCCTAATGTTTAAACCTCAGGATTGCGTCGTCCAGAACTGCAGACAGAGGGAGATGCAGAGGGAAGGGAGCGAGGGGAGTGGAAGGAGAGAGAAAAACAGGCAGGGAGAAAGAGAGAGAGAGAGAAGGACACTCCATGACAGAGTGAGCGAATGCACAAAGAGAAAAGAGGACAGAAGAGAATGAGAGAGAAAGAGAGAGAGAGATAGAGAGAGATAGAGAGAGAGAGAGGGAGAGAGAGAGAGAGAGAGAGAGAGAGAGATACTCTATTACATTAGTGGCACACTGTGGCCCTCTGCGCTAAGCTTCTTATAAAACGCTAACCTGATTTTAGGCCCAGAAATGAGAGTAGAGGGAAAAAAATAAAGCTCCAGTTGGAAAGAGGACAGGCATACATAAATTACGGCTCATAGGACTGTTTACTCATTACACCGGGTTGCTTACCCCCCCGGACAATCACAGAGGGGCATTCACACTATGTATGGGTGTGTCTTAGAAAGTTAAAAATTAAAAATCCCTGGTGAGATCCAGACTTCTACTCCAAATGTACCAGACATTGGAGCTAAAATAATCTTTTATAGTGTTCTTCAGTAGTTACATAGAGATATTTGTGCTTTTATGCATACATGCATTTGCATGTCCACACACTACTAGTCAATCATGTTTGCATGCATACAATGGACAAATGATTGCTCATATTCAATAAATACTAAACAAATAGTACGGCGTTGTGGTTGAGGTGTTTACCATATAACTGCAATGTCCATGGTTTGAATCCAGCTGTGAACATTTCTTGCATTTTTCCTCTATATCTCCACTGTAAATTGTCTAATGAAGTCCAAATATAATGTTAAAAGAATAAAAAAGTGACTCCTTCAGTGACACTAGTAAAAGAGACAAAGATATCTCTCCCACACACGTTAGGATAGTATTCAGGGACGGGAGCACTATCTAGGCCACTGGGCTACAATCAGCGAGAGGGAGGGCAGCAGGAAGTGCAAAGCAAACCTTTGCATCCACATTTGTTTTGTGTCTGGGTGTGTGGCTGAACAGCTCCTCTGATGAGGCTCCTCATCACACAAATCCTTATCTCTTTCCACCAGAATATAAACCCAGCCGGTGACATCTGGATTACATGCAACCAACCACAAGCCGCATGTTAACAGACCACAGTGACGTAAGAGTCTGGGATGTGGTTTTATTGAAGTCCCCCATTCATGGATTTATTGTCTGTCATCTGCACATAAGGGACAATATGTATGCAAGATTATCTTATCTGACAATGTGATTACAGCTGATGTGTAGTCATGCACATATTGAAACTGCATGTTTACAGCGCTCACTTCTTCTTGCACTGCAGCCTTTTTCCTCTCCGCTCATGGGAAACCAAGGTACCGACGTTTGTTTCTGTCACGGTCATCTCTGGTTCATGTGGTTTCCTGATGGATTATAATTTCTTCCCCTCAGAGCCCAGATGAGGACTGTGCATATCGAGATTAAGGCCGATAGATAATCCGATCACACCACGGCGCTGTTTGAACTCATGCGGGTTGCCATTCATTCAAACAAACAAGTTTCCCATGAACATTTAAATGAGGGAGATTTTTTTCCCATGATTGCTTTTTTATGAGGAAAATACTTTTGTCATTAAATTTTCATTGGACTTGTATTGGACTCATCCCAGCACATCTGACATATTGACCAATATGTGAACCCCTGTGAGATACACCAAATCACTGCCACCACAGCCTGAGTTTTCTCATACAGCCAAATCCACAAAGCTTTAGATTCACGTAACATTACAGATATCATATTTTAATAATTTAGATTTTAACACTAACCATTGACTATATGTCATTGTGGAATCCATTGCTAGTTGCCAAATATCCCAAGGCAGTTTCAACCCTTTACACACAGTGTGCCTGGAGCCAGTAGCAGCAGCAGAATAAAACTTTACAGAATAAAATAATTTAATTAATTATTTATTTATTTTGAATTGTATATTTTAAATGTGAGTGCTTGAAATGTGATTAAAATCACATAATAAATCACAGAGACATTGTAGGATATTATAAAGCACTTTTAATACAATTTTAAAACTTTTAATTTCTTTTTGTTCCCCATCTGATGGTGGCATGAAAAAAAGCATATTTCCTGTAAACAATTATAAATCAACAATTTATAACAGAAAAGTAACAAAAGGTGATAGAAAAGAACCCTTACTAGAAAAAAAATCCTTTGCATAAACTCCACATAAGACTGAAGAAATGTCCAATAAATATCCCACAGAAATGTAGAAATCATTATACAGCGCAGAATCATACAGTGTGAAAGAAAGCTTGTTGTAAAATTGGTCAGTTACAAAATTGTTTTAAGGCTGATCACATGCACCTGTATGTTAAGGCAAATCCAACAACACACAGATGTGCCTGTGTGTTTTGAGGGCAGGTAAGTATATTAAGATGTAAAAAAAAAAAAAAAAAGAGAGAAATTCAAGCTTTATGAATCTCATAGTGTTTTTGTGTGTTTGGTGTGAAAAATGTCTACGTTGGTCTCCTGGCACTGCCTGAGGTCATAGTCACAATATCCAATAGAGAATCGTCCCTGGAAGATAAATAAAATAACACTTCTTACAACCAGAACTCGAAATGCTGATTCATAGACAGTAACTCTGACACTGGCAGCAATAGAAAAGGATGAATATTAATTAGTATGAAGTCTCACTTTAGGTCTCTTGAAGTAATCCAGCCCTCTTCCTATCTTGATGATCCAACCATTGTCAAACCTAAAAACACAATTCATTTTGGATTACTGCCATAAAATAAAGCTGCAATCACAGAGAGCACTCCACTCTAATGTGAAAGTTAATACTACGTACTGCAGCAAGAACGTCTTTAAAACAAACCAAAAAAAGAAACCACCATTTGAAAACTATTTTTAGGCTATACAGTGTAATGTTTTGATATCCTTCAGATGTGAGCTGCAGCTGTACCTGATCTCCCTGTCATGTATAGTGGAGGAGTACTGCAGATCCAGAGTCACTCCCTGAGCACTGAGACTCTCTTTCACCTCAGCCAGAGCGCTGCTCTGTTGGCGACTGTCCGCCTGCAGGACAGGACGAACGGCAGTGAAACAACAGCTCAAACTTTACAGAAGAGACTGCTATGGCTGCCGTGCATTCACTACATAGCGTGACCTCGTTAGTTAAATAACCTACTTCATCCTGTGTAGTGAGGAGATGGATGTTTTTCACCTTGCAGGACGCTTTTAGCAGCATCTCACAGAAACGCAGGAAGTTGTACAACTGTAGTGGAGAGAAGGAGGGAGAGTTTGTTTGACATGGTAGGGTGAGTTTGGTACAGTTTTATGTTGAGATTAAAATTTTGTGTTACGCTATAAAAAGGTACAGAGTGCTTTGCACATTGTGAAAATGGAAACAAGAGAGAAAATTCAAAATTTAAGGCAATAAAGTTTTCCATTAATGCCTATTCACTGATAAGTAAGTTGAATAGGCTAAATTCTGATAATGATTCTGATTAATCATTTAAGATGTAAAACAAATACCAAATACTTGCTGGTTCCAGCTTTTCAAATATGAGGATTGGCTCCTATGTTGCATATCATTGTAAATGTGATAGTTTTGGCATTTTTAATGTTGGTCAGACAAAGTTATCAATTTGAAGACATCACTTATGTAACCTGGTTAAACATAAATTAATTTAGGAATGTGCAGCATTTAAGCAACATATCAGTTGAAATAATGATGATCTTAAAAATACATTTTGACACAGAGACCCTATAAGATACGGTAATAAAGCACAACCTACCTCAAGGCTCTTCTCATGACAGTTGATATTGTGTTTTAGTAGTGCATATTCCCATTTACCCAAATGAAGTTACAATTAATCATACTTAACAACTTCCACATAGTAAAACTGGGGCTTTTTAAGTGATAGACTGATTGATAATAAACATAATCAGTTGAACCCCTAAACAAAGCAAAATAAAATAAGCCAAATCCAGCTTGAAACAAAAAGGGAAAAACCCACAAAATAAAACATTGATGAAAATAAAGATCTTACTTGGTGGGTGTGCCGTATGTATGGGTCCTCTACCCAGACCTCTGTGAGTAAACTGCTGATGTATGGCTTGAACAGAGCATCATAGCTGTAACCAGTAGCATCCTCTGCTATTCTAATCTGCTCATGGTATTTCCCATCTGACAAGAAAGGGAACACAGAAAGAGACAAGAAATTGATGTTTGAGGTGGCGCACACACACACACACACACACACACACACACGCACACACACGCACATTACATTTATATTATATTATATTATATTACACCTATTTTACTCTAAATCCCAAAAAACAATCAGCATTTCTACCCTAAAATACAACGCTGCCCCACGTTTTCTTTATGTCACGTAGTTTGTGATAATTTGATAAAACACAAATTTGTTTAACGTTATAACATGGGTACAACTGAAATAATAAAAGGTATTCATTCTTGGTAAAAATGTCTTTACTATTTTTAGTTTTTAATTGTGCTTGTGTGAGTCAATTGGTTTGTGGGGCAATCTAATTAACCAGATTTCTTTGGGGGGAAATATGCACCACTAAAGCACATTATCAGCTTATTTGTTGAGGGCCTTTAAGCAGATTCTACATTATTACCTGCTTGTTGACACAGTGGCCCTGTGTCTAAATTGTACATGGTTCATATATTCCTAAATTAAGTCTGTTGCCAAATTACCACTTTGCCCGGTTCCTTATTCAGTCTTTAGGGATTGTGTTAGTTACCTTCTTTCATCTGGTTCACGTGAACTTTGATCTGCTCTGCTCTGTCCATGTAGCCCTTGATCTTATCCCTGTAGTGCCCTCTCTTTGAGTCATCTTTCACAGCTGCATGCAGGAGACAGGAGACAGGAAACAAGAAGACATTATGGTTCATTTTGTCCTCATCATGTTGCCCCTGCTGTGTATATGTCTGAAAGAGGGAGATAGAGACCTTTCAACACGTCTATAAGCAGCTGGATGCCCTCCTGGTAGCAGACAAGAGACTCCTGGAAGCGGCCGCCCTGGTCGAGCTCCACTGCCCGCTTCAGGACGGAGATGGCGGAAGTCTCTATCCCTGACACATGATTTTGTGTCATTGTTCTGCCTATCCTTCGTCTTTTTAGTACTTTTAGAAAAACAACAGGGTATTCATGCTTGTCTACCGTCAGGAAAGTCACTGAAAAGAGTCGTACCACCTTCCCAACTTCACAGATACACAAGTACGCCACAAAAATAATTCCCCGAGAAATGATGGAATAATTGTCCACGGTTCCAAGGCGGGTGCAGTTTTAACAAAAACATACAGCTACAACGCCTATACTTTAATCACATCTCATTAAATTTAAACAGAATATTATTTTCTTTTTAAAATCTCAAATAAACTTCAAAAGTAACTCTCGGAACCTTGTTCAAGGAACGTTTGTCACATCGGTGCAGTTTCAAGGTAACTCCTCCAAGCTTCCGGTGGAAGCATACATGGAGGAAACTAAACTGTCATGATACTAACGTGTCGGTCCGTATGCCGTTGTTTTTCAGCTGTTGAATTAATGTTGCTCGTGTACATTTGGTGAATATGATATGAATGTAGTTTGTAGTAGTTTGTGTTTTTTTTTCATAACGGTTAGTTACGTTTGACCCACGCGCTTATTTTGCGGTTAGCAGGGCTGTAACCTTGGCGTGAATGACTGTAGTTTTTTATAACTGAAGAGGAGCTATTGGCTGTTAACGGTAATCTCACTGAAAAATACAACATGTCAGGTGTCTGTCGCGGTTTGAGCTCTCTATCAGTCAAGGTAAGAACATCACTCCATATTTTTCATGTTTCAAACTTGAACTGTCTGATAAAATTAAATTAAATTAAAAAAACGATGTGATCTCACAATATTTTTGTCTTGTTCCATACATTTTTCAATTCTACCTGCCAAAACTTTGGCTATGTTGAAAGTTCAGACTCGACTGGAAATCTGACTTGCACCAGAATAATTTACATTTAATTTCATTAAATTGTTGATAGAGGACACGACTGGGTCCTGCTCATTGACTTAAAATATTTCCCTCAATGGCTGAATAAAACCAGAAGTATTAAGTGATAGCCACCACAATATGAACATTATGGCAAAGTCTGATGGTTGACAAACGTCATATGGTCTAACCCTGCAGCACACTGTATTTGTGTGCTCCTATTAAACAAATCTGCCTCTTGGCCTATGGTGTATTACCACGCTTTGGTTTTAACTTCACTATTTGTGTATGTTTACAGATCCTGACAGAAGCTACAATTCTGTCACCTTGCCCGTGGTTTGTGTCGGCACGCAGCAAATTTACGAAAGCAAGAATCCCAAAAGAGGTAAGAATCAAGGCAAAAGCCTCAGGTGCACTGTAGGCCAGTTAGTTGGACGTAATTTAATAAGTTGCACATTTGTCATGGAATTCACAACACTAAAGGACAATGTCATGATTACTTCAGCTCATTTGCTCCGTTGTCAGTGTTCAAAGGCGCTGTGATTTTCTTCACAGCTTTTTGCAGAGAGATCAAAAGAACATAAAAAATATGGCGGTGATCCAGACCAACCTCATAAACTGCATATAGTGACACGAGTCAAAAGTGTGATGCGAAGACCGTACTGGGAGAAAGAGACGGTGAAACACCTTGGGCTTGAAAAGGTAAGGATGTTGTTCCCTTCTCTTCTGGACTTGTAACGCTCACAGTCTTTTTGCACCAACTCTGTTCTCTCTTTGTCTTGCATTTAGGCACATGTACCTGTGATTCATAAAAATACACCTGCAGTCAACAGCCAACTGAAATTTGTCAAGCACCTTGTAAGGTAAGATTAATGTACAAAAAGGGGGTAACATATATTAAATGATGGTCTCTGCAAATCATTAAAGCATGGGCTAAAAATCTGATGACAGCAGAAGTAGATTTACGATTTGAGTGACACGAGGAGTTATCTTTTTTAAGAACTTTCAATAAATACCTATTAAAGCTATTTGTCGGGTCATTGAAGGGACATTTAAAGAGACTGTTTGTATGATTTCTTGCTCTTTCCTGGATCATTCAGGATTGAGCCGCTGAGGATTCCCTATGGACTCCCTGCTGAACAGGACATGGCCGACACCTACATTAACAGCAAAGGAGAGTTGATTGTTCGTCGCCTCCTCCAACCTGTAGACCCCAAGGCTATCGAATCTTAGCTGTGCTTTACAAATATCATGGAGAAACTTCTGCTCCTTGGCTTCCTGTTCTGATTCCACTACACTGAGGAACTGCTGTGGCATTAGCCGGACTTCAATTTAGCCTGACACAGTGTGCGTTTTGAGTAATTTGACTTTAGAGTCCAGATGAATGTGAGAAATGTTGTCAGCATTACCAGTTTATCTGAGTAAAAACCGTCTGTGTTCCAGGTTTGAATGGTTTCTGGGTTTACTCAGTGAAGTTATCCAGACAAGTGGGTTTATTTTGTGTGTCCATCAATAAATGTCAATTTAAATTTAAAAATCGTAATCCATTTTCATTTAAGTGTTATTTTTTTTAACGATTACACCTCACAGGACTGTGGTTTTATTATAATTCCATGCATGCTAATTGTATACACCCATCAGCACTCTCCGCTTATCCTTTAGAGGGTCGTGGTGGGGCTGGAGGCGAGCCCAGCTGGGCGAGGAGGCAGGGTACACCCTGGAGAGATCGCCAATCGTCAATCACAGGGATGACACAAAAGGAAAGACAGCCATTCACACCCATGGGCAATTTAGAGTCACCAATTAACTGGCATGTAATACAGAAAGGCCCCAGCAGGTTTGGACCCAGAACCCTTTTACTATTAATCTGCCCCAATGTACACTGTTCTTGACTAAGTGGAAATTATGTAAAAAAAAAAACTTCCAAGTAATTTCCTTTGTTCATTGTATGAGAATATTGTATCAACAGTACACCCAAAAATCTGGTTTATTTTTTAGGGTACTATGGATTTGGGAGTTCGCTTAAGTTGGCGTGTACAGGCTGCTTTTGATCCACACATGCCTCACTGTCTGTTGCACCTGTCAAACAACTTTATTATTATTATTATTGGTATGTTGAATTTGGTCACCTCACTTATCTCCCAGCCAACTTTTATCTGCAGAGCAGAGCTCTAATCAGCCAGAATAACTGAAGACACCTGTACGTGTACAGGGCCTTTGACTCCTCAATAAAGCAATTCAGATTTACACATGGCTTTCTCAAGTCTCTGTGATGAAAGTCGGAACCAAATATCAAGGGGCACTTGACGAGCACGTCGCATTATGGGAATTGTAGTAACCAGCGTTTTCACCCATACTAGCGACTATAACTCAGGATACATCTATTATTTTCATTCGTCTCTCACAAGTAGCTATACAAAAATCACAGGAGCACACATTCTTCAAATCCTTTTATAGTTTTTTATTAAGTCTGCATTAGTCAAGTCAAACTCTTGCTACAAGGAAATATCATGTAAAAATGTCTTCTGATGCTAAAAGATGATCTTGGCACTCATGCATCATGGTTTCTGTTCTAACATTAGACTCACGCAGTTACAAGGGAACACATGAAATAAACAGAAATACCTAAATGAGCACGCCTGTAATTCAAAAACAAATCTTCAAGGTTTCAGCCAATTAAGAGACCAAATCAACAACAATACAAGTTACATAGTTCATACATGAGTGGCTCAGTGACACATACTGTATCCTCTACAATTTGACGTGTAATGTTTCCTTGTTCTTGAAGTACTTTGTAGTCAAATACAAAACATGACAGACAATTCATTAAATAAGGCTAACTGCTTTTATAAAGTAATTTGATTTAAGATATTGTAAATTAAAATATGCAAAATTGTAATGAATGGGTAAGTCACATAGAGAAGGGGAGATGGAAAAATGAATGCGGGCTGTCTGCTAGGCTTTTTTAATGAGGTAGCCCTGAGAGAGAAAACCAGACGACTGTCAGTGGTTTTCAGTCATCTCCAGAATCAGAGTCTGAGTCGTAAGCTCGCCCTCTGATGGTTTTCTTCTCCACCTTCGTGAACTTTGTGCCTGACCTCTGCGTCACTGTAGGAGGCTCCATCAGGTTACCACTACAACAGGGAAAAAGGATGATGTTAAAATCAGGTTGAATTTACATATTGTTTTCATCAGCACATTACTAAAGCCTAAAAGGTAAAGGAGGGAGTCTACTGTCTGTCTCACCTGTAGTTAATAACATCCGCACAGCCGAGTCTCCATTCAAGCATCTCTGTGGGAAACTCGTCTGTGTTTCCCAGGTCACTGAATCCAACCACGTAGTCCTTTGTTTTTCCGTCTAATAGCAGGGCCAGCGTGGGAATAACCTTGATCCGCAGCCTCTCTGTCAGAAATGGGGCCTTTTCCACATTCAGTTTGATGAATTTGGTCTCAACATGCTTCTTTGCCAAGATGGCCAAGTGTTTATCGAGGATCTTACATCTATACGTAGAGGATAAAAGATAAAATTACACATTCAGCAGCCTGATGACACTCAAATTAAAAAACAAAGTAATGAACTTGTAGAAGAGATCTAACATTAAAAAGAAAGATCATGTTAACAATACTAAAATAACACAATGAACCAAAAACTGAGTGCTAGTAAGTTACTGCACTGACTCCTGGAAGTGGAATGCTTATGCATAAAAGTGACTAAATTTGGGCTGCAACTAAAGATTTCATTATGGATTCTTTTTTTTTCATCATAGTATACGTCAGAAAATAGTAAAAAAAAAAGTCTACAAATTGCTTGTTTTGGTCAACAAAGATGTAAAAACTCTAAGATGTACAATTATAAAAACCCTTCACATCTGAGAAGCTGAAACCAGGGAATGTTTATCATTTTTGCCTGAAAATTTCTGAAACGATTAATCGATTCTCAGTATTATTGCAGATTAATATTCTGTTGACTGACTGAATTAATTGACTAATCTTTTTAGCACTAGATTCAACATCTCAACCTGTCGCTCTATCACTTTGGGTCTTTATGGATATAAATAAATAGCAGCAATGGACTCACCTGAATGTGGAATTTCTGTAGAAGTGGCAGACAACATTCTTGCTATCCTTGACCTCGCCAAAAAAGTCTTTCTCACTTGGGACTTCTCTGTACTCTCCGTGGCCTTTAGACAACCACTCCTTAAAAACAGAGAACTCGGGTGAGTACCAGAACAATGAATCTCAAAAAGTAGAAAAACTGGAGTTTACATTCACAATGACAACATGCAGTCTATTTTGTTGGCTGATTTAGGATGTGAACAACATCAAGCCATTTTCCTCATGAACAGAGGGTGCTGATGTTGTGATATAAATGTTGCACTTGCTGTAACAAGTAAATTTACTAAATGACCCAGATAATTCCATCTACTTTAGGAGTATTATGCAGTAAAATAGTACAATTTACTGTATCAGACAAAAGCATAAAACTGTTAAAAGAAAACGTCCCACATACCTGCTTCTGTTTCTGGGCTTTTTTAAGTGCCTCTAATCGCCTCTCCTTCAGTCTTTCCAAATCATCTTCATCCATTTCATTCAGTTTGCTCAACTGTGCATCCACCTTATCCTCCACCAGCTTGGCTGACTGCTCCAAAACCTTTGTTATGATATCAATTGATTGGTTGGCCATGGTTGCCTGCTCAGTGTGAAACTCTCTCTCTCTGAATCTGAGGAGGTAAAGAACAGATAATGTAAGCTGAGACATGACACCCGATAACACTGTCTACAGCTGCCTGAACATTGATATAATAACAGCCACATCATCAATAACTTTTCAATGCTGAACATTATAACACTCATGAAAGTAGAGTTTATTTCAGGGAAGTTGTATTAGACTGCATTAGATTTAGCAGGGTCTAATAAACTGGCAACTCAACGTAACTGTTATCTGTAATCAATGCATGGCTGCCACTTGCCCAAACATGAGTTATTGTTACGCAGCAACCACTTGTGTGCATAATCAAGTGTGTAAGGAAGGCCCTGGCGTTACTGTCAAGTCACTGAGAAAAACGTTACGCCAAAAGCAGCGTCTATTAGCTAGGTAACGTTAGAGACAAAGCCATGGTGACAACTGGGCACACCTTGTTGCCGCAGATTGTTAGCTAGCGTTAGCCTAGCTGCGTTAACGTACGTGGTTATGGTTGTCGGTTTGTTCGACATTTCCATTTTCCCTCCGTAGTCAATACACGCCAGTTAATCGAGAAATGTAGGCAGGTACTAACGTTTGCCAGTAATCAAGGGATCTAGACAATACTAGCTAGGGCTTATGTTAACCTGCTAAGCTAGCTAACGTTAGCCCTGGGAGTTTCATAGATGTTAACACAGATACGGAAAAAGAATTCATCAATATGTGAGATAATGATAATAAACATCAATGATGTGTGGCGTTAAAATAAACATGTGCTAATTCATAACCACACTGCCGTTAAGTTATTGGGTTACCTGATAGGGTTACAGACGCTCGTCAACTCAGATGGTGCGCGAAATGTAAACGGAGGCTGCGCGTAGATGCTGCGGATGTAACGTCACAGTAGGCGGGTTTAACAACCTACATCCGGGCAATTCAGAAATTAAAAACTTGTGATATCTTTAAGAAGGCTACATTTTTAGCTAAATTAAAAGTAAACAATCATTTTAGGCTGTAGTAATTTTTCTAATTATTATTTTATTGATTATTTAGACCTCAAAATCTCAAACGAAATTAGGATGAGTAAACCCTGACCTTTCTGTATGTAAACCCTGCACAATATAATGTGTTATTATATATATATATATATATATATGTGTGTGTTTGTATATAGTAATAACTAACAAAATTATATTAACAACTTGGCTTACCAGAAATATAACATTCTACACTTATACATATTACATGGAAGAGAATTGTTGACCCCACAGTATGGTTATTGGCACAAACAGGCAATATTTCAGCATGTTTGCAAAGTAGTGAATTTCATGCCTGCAAGCACACTGCAAACACAATAAAAAAAAGAAAGGTCTTGAGTATTGGAGTACTGAATAATACTGTATTTATTTGCTCCTCGCGGTCTGTCAGCCCTGATCAGTCAAGATTAGACATCCTTCACTACTTCCAGTTTGTAATATATATCAGAAGGGGAAAAATGCAATTTTCCCCATTCAAAGATTATTTTCAGAACCAACATTATCTTGATGGGACACCTTTATAGTGTTTTTACAGGTTGTAAGTATAAAAAATGACAAAAACAAATGAATTAATACAGAGTTTACAGTTTATTACCAAGATTTAGAAAACTTACAAACAAGTTCACAGCTTCAGGTCTTCAGGCACAAGCCAGTTTAGAGAAAACAAGACTGGCCAATTTTGACTTCTGGCCATTCCCTTCTAGAAAGATAAGACAGTTGAAGATAAGCAAACATCTTGAAAGTGAGTGGAGACTTGCACATTCTGAATTACATTCATTTCAACAAGTTTAGTAAATGGACAGATTGATTTGGTTTGCATATAGGGATACCGTTTTTAAACAAACTTTTCAACCACACACATAATGTCTTGCATGGTGAGATCACAAGCCAGCCAGCCAGCCGCATCTGCTGAGTACTTCTAATCACCAATCATAAAAGTCAACTTCACAGAAATACAAGGATGTAGCCACAAGCCATACAAATGTATGTACACAAGTACATACAACGGGTTTCAGAGTTAAAAATCAGGTCACCTGTTCCTATGCTAATCCAGCATTATTTCAATATTAAGATTTGTGAAACGGGTAACTAGGCTGGAAACACACTAGAAAACCAAGATTTACTCCAGACACAAAGGCTCTATGAAGTGTTACATTATCTTGAAGGAACATCTCACTTGTTAGTGAAAAAAAAAAGAAATGCATAGGCTACTTATTGATTGCCATAACCCCTGTGAACCTCCTCCCAAGTCAGAGTGCTACTGAGAATCAACAGTTAACCTCACATGAAGTGCTTTGGCCAGCTTCTGATTTTCATGTTGGAACACTTACAAACAATTAAAGAGTGAGAAGATTTACAATTTAAAGACAGTTACTAAGAATTCACTACATGTAAACAATACAAGAGGTAAACCCTCCACATACATCTTTTCTTTTAAAACTTTGAAGAAGTGTCTTTAAAAACATTATTTACATACTATAATAACAAGTTTTGGCACTTTTTTTTGCAAGAGACAGGGAAAAAAAAAGATACTACTGTATGCAGCAGACTATGTTTAGTTCGCTTTTTTTGTGACACAGCAGTTAGTTAGATATTTCACAGGTCAGTAAAAAGTGGCATGGAGCACCAACAAAACACTGATGAAAAATAAGATATCCTATTTCTGGGATTATTATAAGTCTGATGTCTGAGGAGTGCTACAAGACTGACTGCTTCTAAAACCGCTAAAAGATGCTTGGCGTTTGAATATGATGATTGTGTTTAAGGTCAGTCATTATTTTAAACCTGGACTGATTTAACCGCATAAATTAATAAAACATAAAAATGTGCCCGTGTAACACTATTTAAACCTTAGGAACACATAAGGGAAGTCAACTGCTTTATCAGATGGAAAACGCTCACCAGGAGGAGGTAAATTTTAAATCTTATAAGGCCTGGCTTAGACTGGATATATAAGAAATAGTTACACACTGCCTGCAAAAAGCTTTATATAAAATTTCACATACGTTTGAAAATGAGTCTTCATTACTTAGAAAAGAACTCCATATGAAAAATTGGATGAATTTGCAAAAAGCTGCTACGATTATCACTGTTTTGAGTTTTGGTGAGTAGATTCTAAGTACATTTCCTGCCATTCAATTAGTGTTACTTGTCCCTTAAAGAGCAAGTACAGAAAATAACGTACTCTGAGGTGTAGTGGTGAAGTCATTAATTTGTGTCTCACTCTCAGGAGGTCACTGAGAGCATTCTGGTAGATACTGGAGTGGTGTCACAGTTGAGAAGGAGGAAAATCATCACTTCATTGTCATAATTTGTATTGCAGATGACCTTGTGAAAGTAGCAAAACAAGAAGTGGCGGTGTAATGGTGACACACAGTGAAAACCCTCCTTCTTCATGGTATCTTCAGGGTGCTACCGTAAGCTTGCTGCACAACCACCTGCACATTGTCTAGGATGAAGTCGAAAGCCATACACCAAACAGACTCCACGGACTGCTGCATGAGTCTGCAGATGAAAGATCAACAGGCAACGTGAATAAATGAAAACAAAAAAAGAAAGAGGACGAATAGAGGAATGGAGGAGGCTAAACTCTATACTACTTACCTTTTCATATATTTTATAATCAAATCGAGTCTCTCCAGATCTTTATCCTCAATCAGATCAGTGCAGTACTTCACCACCTGCAGGATGTCCTCCTCCATGGGTTCTAACAAAAAGTAAGAAGTGATTAAAACATTTTTGCAACCCCACACACAACAAAATAGGCAATGTAAGGATCTTGCACTATGACACTGTATACCTGTTATGGTGGTGACCCATTCCCGTAGGAGTGTTTTAATGTCCGTCAGGTCACAGGCTCCGGCCAGCGCTGGAGCAGGGCGAGGAATGAATTTGGACAGAGACTCTGGGATGTCCGGTTTTGAGGTCGATGTGGAGGGAACGTTTTCAGTCTGGGAAGGGAAAACGGGTGAGAACTGTGCCATAAATTGTCTACCTTCTCATACTGCCACCATACAAAAAAGACCTTCCTCTTCATGTATGAAACTGTTTATTGGCTCACCTTCAGTATGTTCATTGGTTCCCGAGATTTTATAGGAGATGGTACGTTTTTGGCAGGGCTGTTCGTCGTGTGACGCCTCTTCACAGGGGAAGGACCTTTTTTAACAGGGCTCACTGCATTTTTTCTCTTGTAGCGCCGCTTCAACCGACCAATGCCAATTCCTGACTGTTTTAGCTGCAACAGTGGATTCTTCTGTTCCACTGCTGAGAGGCCAAGAGGAAAAGCATGAGCTAAAGACAATATGCATGCTGATAGTAGTATTTTAAAAAAGCAAAACGCATTCCTTTACAACTAATTCACCTGGGGTCTTGGACATTTTTGCCGGGACCTGGACATTTGTTACGCGGTTGTAAGCAGACTTCAGTTCTTCCTGGAGCTCTTTGGGAAGAGCAGCAAATACATCCGGGTCAACCTGCAGTCAGAAAGCCGAGAGACTGAATGACGTTGAACGTCTAGTTACAAATGAATTAAATGAAATCAGCTTTGTACAATTGGGGACTAACATGCACATTTGGAGAAAAGCTTTTGACCTTCAAATAAAAAGGTGCCTCTTGAGGAATATATATTTATGTATTTTAACATAGAAAAATCATAGAAAATATATCCACATGAACATTATCATCTGTGACAACTTCTGGCTTCTGACAGACTTATGGATTATTTACAAAAGGTACAGTTTTCAAACTGGAAGCATTTTAAAAGCAGTACAGTCTTTTGACTATGATTCTTTGCTGTTTAATGCCTTCAGATGCATCCATGTGTTGGCTTTGGAGCGGGAGGACATAACCAGGGAAATATAGATATCTAGTCGAGTCAATATTATTCATATAGCCCAATATCACAAATCACAAATTTGCCTCAAGGGGCTTTACAATCTGTACAGCATACGACACCCTCTATCTTTAGACCCTCGATTTGGATGAGGAAAAACTCCCCCCAAAAAAAACCTTTAACGGTGAAAAAAGTGAAGAAAACTCAGGTAGAAAAACAAAGGACAGATGTTTGTGTTGTATAATTAAATTACCAGTTAATAATTGTAAAAATCAAATAGCAAAATCTTAAACTGTTGCATCCTTACCTGTGAGAAGTTTGGTAGTTCCAGTACAATTCCCAGACTGTCTGGCTGGTCTGGGATCTGTAAAACCAACGTGCCAACAGGTGGAGTGTACAGTGCAGGACCAGGGGTGGGATGACAAGGAGGGGAGGTTGGATGAGACTTCAGAGAGGGAGGCTGTGGAAGAGGAGCAGGGGGCTGTGGACTGGGTGACTGAGGGTTACTTGGTCTCCCATCCCGATTAGTCCACGACTGCTCCACTTGTTCTCTCAGCTCTGCGGGCAAGGCCTCCAACACAGAACGATCCACCTTGGATATCATAAAGAAACACAAGTTGTTGAAAAATTTTTGTTGTTCAGCTCTTCTGTAATCAATCTGATTTTTCTTCAAGTCTTCACCTGTGAAGGGGAGGGGACCTCAATACTGAAGTTCAGACGTGATCGAGAATGTTTTGGAGTTTGTCCGCATGCCTGCTGGTCTCTGCTTGTCCCTGGGACTGGCTCGGGAGGAGACAGAAGATGTGGAGAGGAGCCAGATGATGTGGCTGCGGTTGAGGAAGTCTTTTCCTTTTCCTGTTTGTTGTTGTCAGCAGCATCTGTAACATTAATCTTGAACTCAATTGATTTCACAGACGACAACAAAAGACATAAATTGAAACACAAAGACTTTACACAAACCTCTGTTACTAGATCTCGCACTTAATGCCTGGTCTAGCAACATCTCTTTGATGGAGCGCTTCCGGGAGCCCATGGAGTCCTGGGGGACAGTGTGATTTCCTTCAAGAAGCTGAACCTGGATGCCGACTCCTCTGAGGTCCTGAACCTGCAGCTTCATGGCATGGAACAGCTTGATGACTGCAGCAGCAATCAGCTGACCGCTGTCAGTGGACTGAGCGAGCATCACAGTCCTGAGAGAAACAGAGACCGATAAAAATTAGTCTACAGAGAGACAATGACATGCATAAGCAACGGAAAGAAAACATTATCAATCACTGGTAACATTCTTACCTGGCTAGGTTATCACATATGCCATGACCACCGTATTTAGCAGATTCCAGTGGAGCTCCGACCTTGCGAACCATGACCTTAAGGGTAACTCTGCGGCCCCGCAGCCCTGCTTCTTGTAAACGTTTTTGCACCTCCATGGACAAGTTAGTCAGGAAACACTCTGCCTCATCAACCTGGTCACAGAGGTAACAAGAGAGTTAGAGAGTTATTAGCTATGAGAGAGATAGGTGGGAAACGCAAAAGAAGAGGTGACACAGGAGAAAGAAAGTAGGTCTAACCTTAGTAAAGCGAATGTTGTAGTTCATCTCAGCTGAGACAGACTTCCTTTCCTTTTCGTAGCGGACAGGCCGGTCATCTAGACCCCTACAGAAGCGGAACAGGGTTTGTCCAGTCCGGGGTCCAAACTTCTTTTGCAGCTGAGACAGAGACATCTGTTGAAGGTCCCCACATGACCTCACACCCATAGCAGCCAGCTTTCTGCCCATAACAGGCCCAACGCCTAGAAAAAAAAAAAAAAGAGACAATCAAAATATTTAGCAGAAAAAAGCTGAAAGACTAAAGACTGCAGGCCATGACCAGCAGGTGGTGCTGTATCTACCTGGTAAGCTGGTCACCGGCAGGTCCCTGATGAAATCATCCACTTCTTCAGACTTCAAGAAATATTGCCCATCTGGCTTGGCCTTACGGGTTGCCAGCCGGGCCAAAAGGATGTTGGACCCTGAATAGATGGGCAGTTTGATGCAGATGAGTTTGTAAAATAGGAACACTGTCTTGATCTATTTTACAGTATAAAACAAACATAAACTCACCCATGCCCACTGACGCACAGCATCCTGTTTTCTCCTTGATGTCTGCTCTGATTGCTTTGGCCAGATCTTCTGGGTTGATGCCCAACTCAGCTAGCAGAGCCGAGCCGTCTATCAACACTTCATCACAGCTCAGAGCCTCAATGTCATGGGTATAACTGCAAAGAAGAAATCAATGAGAAAATGTGCTTTAGGTCATTTTGCATGTAAAGGACAGGGAAGTGACCAGGTAGTTCTTCTTACCCTGCCAGAGTCTCATACATGGTGAGAGCCACCTCTTTATAGGCCTCAAAATCATATGGGACTGACTGCAGGGAAGGACACAGCTGTTTTGCTTTGCCAAAAAACATCCCGTTCCTCACGCCCACCTGCCTGTGAGAGACAACAGATTTATTGACATTGCGGTTAGAGCAAAATACTGATCTGTGCCGTTTAATATAAATGAAATGTCCATGAGTGTGTGTGTGTATATCTTACCTAGCCTCATAACTGCAGGATGCAATCTCTGCCATTGAGAGAGTAGCAGCATCCTGGTCCACTCCGTTGGCATGGGACTCAGGACTCTCTTGTGAAGGAGTTCTGTGTAGATCCTCATCTGCCCTCTCTGAGAGGCAGAACAATGGCTTAGTCAAGCATGCTACAATAAAGTAAGACATGTACAGGAAAATACAGGAAATACACTGAGCCAGGAAAACAGGCTGGGCATGACAATCTCACCGGTTGGAGGATGAGTTTGTTTCCTCTGGTAGTACTGCAGCTCCAGCTGAGGGTGGGCCCCGGGCCTCAGGGGCACTCTGCCCTGTCCACGGTTACTGGTCACAGCTACAGGCTTACCTGCAAGAATACCATGAACTCAACCAGGAGCACTGACTGAATGTAGACTATCCTATGAACGTTACATATGAACATGTTTCACTGGCAGACAAAAGGTGCCTTACCTTTGAGCTCTGGTCGATGTCGAATCCCCACAGACACAAAGAAACAGTCCATGTCCACATGAAGAATACAAGATTTAACACTTGCGGGTGCCGACGTGCCTGACCACACAAATAAATACATACCAGATCAGAGGAAAGTTGCTTCTTGGACACTGAGCCACGATGACACCCAAATACACTCTTCTTTGACAAAATAAAAACACCTTTCCTACCTCGACTGTCTGTAAAACGCTGGGCCACAGATTTTCTCAGTCGGTCTTTCCCAGGAAAGGAGGCTCCACCCGCTGCTTTTCGTTTGCTGTGCAGTTCGTTGACATACTCAGAAAAGCAGGACCTCCATGTGGAGATCTGGTGTAAACGCGAGTGAGAGTAGAACTCAGAGATCAAACCTCCTGTCTGTGCCAGCAGCTGCGCTGAAGACTTACATGACGGTGACTTTTCAGTGGGAGGATGAGGTTTGGCTGTTACGTTGGTTGTGTTTGGAAAGGCAGAGTCAGATGAAAAGGCATTGTGGTGACTTCCGTTAAGTCGAATTGGAGAATGTGAAAGACAGCGTGATGCAGGTGAAAGAGGAGTCTTTTCAGTATTTGAATCAACTTGACAGGATGGCTGGAGCCGTTTTGGGAGTAGGTGGCTTTCTGTGGCTTTTATAGCCTCCTGGTAGCTGGGGGGTGGAGGTTTAGGTCTCTCCTCATTGGCTCCTTGTGAGATGGATTGCTCCAGAAAAACAGGAGATTGCTTTGGAGGACTGTGGGGAAATTCATACGGGTCGGGTTTGGTCTGAAACTGCACTGGAGAACTTGGAGGTTTATCCTCTGGACTCTTGACTCTGCATTCCTTGTCAACAGAGGGTCCATCTGTAACAGGGGACAGATCCTCTGGCTTTAAGGCACCATTAGCAAGGTGAGTGTGTCCGTTGGTCAGGGGGACTTCCTTCACCACCTGCAGGAAAGGATCTTCTTTGCCACACTCTTGCATTTCATTCATTTTTGAATGGCTCATCAAATCCATTGAGGTCTGCAATAATCCGTTTCTGTGAGAAAAAGAGATCAAGAAGAGATGTCTTATCTATTAAAAATGAATGTAACATGATGTTTAAACTGTGCATGCAAAAATGTTCTAATTTAAAAGAAAAAAAATAAAATAAAAACAACTTATGAGCTTTGCATACTCACATTTTTAATTCCACTTCCTTGTAGCCACTGCGGGCACTGTTGCAAGAGGAGTTGATCTGAGGTTGTGGTTGGCCAGCTCTCTGGTGCAGGAGATTAGGATGAGGTGTATGAAGACTAGACTGTGGGGGCTTGTGTGGGTGCTTTGTGGGGCTTGGGTTAGACAGCGGGAAGGTGTGTAAAGGACTTCTGTGCCTGGGATCTGTATTGAGGTGACTGGATGCTAAGTGACTTGGTTGGGGGTTAATGAAGTGAGCAGCAGAGTTGTGCTGGATGGACTGAGGTTGGATGTTGCCTTGGTAAAGTCGACTGTGGCTGGGGTTAGGGGTGGAGTTATTCTGGCAGCTGGATGAGGGCTGCTCATGGTTGAGGACGGAGTGCTGAATGCTGCGCTGTGGCAGATGAAGCTTTTGATGGACGCTTGGCTGAAGCAGCCCGTGGCTGGGTCCGGCGATCTCTGACGTCTGCCGCAGAGTCATGCCAGGGAAGAGTGGGCCTTTCTGTTTGGCATACAGCTGGTACTGTAGGTAAGGCAGGAGACGCCCAGCCTTGATACTGTTTTAAACAAATGATAAAGTAAACACAGAGATTTTCAGCTAATATTTCACAATACCATATTAAATGCTGAACACACCTGTCAGTGATCCACTCTGGACTGATGACCTTTTCCCCTTTGAGCTCCTGAATTTTGCAGTTGGGCAAGTTATTGGCGATAATGTGGGTGGTCTTGGAGCGAGAGTAGTAGATGTGGAACTGGCCACCATGCAGCATCATCAGTCTGCGTAGCTCATCTGCACTTGGCTCTGCAAAAAATTAAAACGGTAAACCAAAAATGAACAAAAATGATAGAGTCAGTTTACTGAGAACCCCCCCATTGAGTTGATTTATTTTATGAATCATCTTTCTGTAAAATATTTAGCTGTAGCTTGACAGTGGCAAAATAAAACAATGCCAACTCTATTGAAAACTGAGCAGTCGGCCACCTGACCAGTTACCTGTTCTCAATAGTCAATCAAGTAATCTATAAAAGACAAAAGTCCTACTTACACATCTGCACAAAACATCACAAACACAGGAAACATATACATGAGTACAAGATGTGAAAGAATCTGCACTTACGTTGGGCTCATTTGGATTTTTTTTTTTACTGGTATTGCCCAAATTAAGCCATGATCTGTATTTCCAAGACAATGTTGTTAAAAACATTAGAGAAACCAGAGCATTATAATAAGGTTCTGTACAGCTAGAGCTTTATCTTAATGAAAATGAAGTTATTAGTTCATGTGAGAGGAAAAGAAATACAAGTCAAAAAGCAGAGGAAAGAATTGCATGCAGATTGCTTGTTTTTCTCCCTCACTCCTCTGGGACATTGCTGCAGAACATTTACATTACCATTCTGTTCTTCCAACTGTTAAAGACCGACTGAAGAAACTGTGAGGGGGAGACGAGAGACAAACTAGTGATATGTAAAATTGTGGATGTACTGTAGCATAGTGTTACCTGTGTATCCATTGACATAGATGGACACTCCTCTAAAAATGTTGGAGCATGCACCTTCCTTCTGTTTTTCTCTGGGGGCATCAAGTTTAAACTGCTCGTCCAGCTTCGACACTTTGGCAGCCATATAGCCGCCCTGCAGACAAGGAGAGCAGTGACAGAACAAGGTGAATCACAGTTGGAAAATCATTCACAACAACTGTGCCTGTGAGTCGCAGTGCTGAAATGGCCACCATGGGAATTTGTACATATTGTGTCATGTGTCTGACACATAAGCATGGTATGCAAGTTTTATTGTGGTTTATATACTAACCCCCAAAAAGTGATGGGTGGCTACAATATATCTATAAATGATACATATATGTATGTATAGTCTTGATATGCTAGTAAGAGTATGATAGGGCACAGTATCTATATATACACTCACACAACACTGTTTTAATTACATGTATAAAGAATAGACTTTACAATATATGTATGCATTTTTTAAAAATAAATTGTTACTTTCTTTTCTAACATGCTTCATGTGCACAGATTACAAAGCTGAATTACCATGTGCATTGTCCTTCATAGACTACATACCTTATCAGTGTGTATGACATTTAAATAAAAGGAATGTACATGTTGCTATAGATTAAAAAATACTTTGCCATTTTGGAGTCATCTTTCCTCTTCAGCTACACAAATATTACATATTGTTCACTTACTGTCAAATTACTGTCTTGCCTGTACGGTGACACTACTGTTATTATGGGACGTTACGGGCTACATGCAGCTCTTGCGGTTGTGTTAAAGTTTTGCCTGGCAGTCTAGCCTTTACCTAATTAGATAGTGACTAGTGATGTGCTGCAGGCTCTTAAATGTTATAATGAAATTGCAGGGAGTAAAGGAGAACAGGGTGGTTGGCTTCCAGTTTACCTGTAATAATGTGAAACTCAGTATGCATAAACCATGTCATACCTTTTAACCAACTACATCATTTTTACACTTCTCAGACAGACATATTGCCTACTGTTACTGTTAACCCTAACCCTTTTTAGGATGGGCATGTCCTCATACTGGGGTAATATCTGTATTTTACACATTTAGTTGATTATGATGAAATGATACTCACCCTTTCAGCCCAACCATTGTCACCACTGGCATTGGCTTTCTTCTTTGTCCAAGCATCTCGACTCATACTGAGCTACCTGAAAGCACAAGAGGAGCAATTCATCAATACCGGGTCATGCAAGTCTAAGCTGGATTCAGACACCAGACTGTACACAGTTTAGTGTTTAGGTATTGATTAAGTTATTTATAAAAATATTTAGAGGAGAAATGGACTAATGTGTTTATGATGCACACAAATCGTTTACCAGACATCTTGAAATCAATACTACTTGAAAACAATAATCAGATAAGTGTGTCAATCATTTTAATAGCCAGCTTATTGATCAGGTGAATAAGATTAAATTATAACATTTTGGAGAAGTCAACAATTCCTGAGTGATGCTTTGTTGCTAGTTTACAAAGCTTTGTCAGGACCAAAGGACACTGTCAACAACTGACAGTTAAAGCTTTTGTGTTGTGAATTTATTATTGGGGTTTGATGTCAATTCAGCATAAATGCTCAGGGAAAGAGCTTTGTGGCCAAGGGCATGCCCGGGCAGGTCTTCTGCTATTGACAGGTAGGCTACAACAGAGCCCCATGTGGCACTTTTGTCACATTTTTCATGTAAGCAGCTAACATTAGCCTAGCCACTCTAAGCGATGCTTAGCTAGTTAATCATGCATGTCGCTGCGCCACGACACGGCTGTAACATCATGTCAGTCCAAGCAAGCAAAAATACGAGTATAAGTGTGTTGCCTGCACTCGCTAACAATGCTGGCAGAATGAGCTACCAAACAATGGATAAGGTATATGACTACGTAACTTCAGGGGTAATCACGGTTGTAAACAAACTACAGTCCTGAGTGACTGTTCGCTAACAGAAGTCACTTGCTTTTTACCTTTTATCCTGTCAGACTGGGTTGTTCGCCACAGACTTCTCTCTGCAGATACTGCCCAACACAAACGTTGTGTGCGCACTGGTTACGAGGTAAGACCAAAAGCAAAGCGAAAAGAAAATCCTCCTGACAGTTAGCTCGACTCCTCTACCTTGACTTTATTCTTCAGAGAAGTCCTGTTGGTGAACTGAGATCCCCTTATTTTGTCACACTGCCACGCCATGTCTCTTCAACATTTTCGCTCACCCTCCCAGTCCTTTTGCTCTCCATTTCTACCGCCTGATCTCTTTGCTTTCCCTTCTCAGAGAGACTGAAGCGAGCAAGACAGGTAGTTCCGGAGAACATTTTCAAAATAAAACATTCGATGACAAGGGAACATGTTGTAGAGGTGCGTGAACAGAGGCAGTAAGCCACAATAAATGTGCTTTTGTAGCTTCCTTCTACCCAGTCAGCACTAAGCATATTGAAGTCACAGCTTTAATAACCAATAAAATAGAAGAGGTGTCACCTCTGTAATGACGTAGTTTCTAAATATTGCTGATGCCAGAACAAGATGTACTTCTTGTGATGTAAAAACTGAGTCTTGACAGCACTTGTTCATAAACTGGAAAGATTTAGAAGATTTGTTAGAGAATTTCAGTGTCTTTATACATACATTAGAGGATGTTGACAGTTTATTCAATTTATTTCTTCAACTTCAATTCATTATGAATCTTTCAATTATTCTTTGCATTTTCTGTCACAAAATTACATGTCACAACAAAATGCTAATCTTAACAGTCTTTTATGGATGTGGGAATGCATGGGGTATTTATCTGAATGTGGGATTTTAACCTTGTGACATTCCAGGATAGTCAGAAAGAGTCCTCTTCTAGATTCAGCTTCTGTCTTCTCTTTACTTTCTCATTTAAATGTATTATTTACATTGCTAAATTCTTGTTTCTACATAATACAAGTGAGACCTCGTCATACTTAACTTTAACTATTTGTGTTTGAAATTATAATAAAATACATGACTTATATTATGTATATTTTTGTATCTATCCTCACACCAGTTTGGCCTTACACTTCCCCTCGGCTAGTCAACTTATGAAAAGTAACTCAAACTGTCTTTTATTTTCAAAAACAAAATATGCACCACTTCCGGTTCCTCGCAGCTTTTCTTAGCTAGCTTGATCCAGCTCATCCCCGGCTTCTTGTTTTTAGCCTCAAGTTGTGTTGTAATGCTGCCACTATGCGGGCAACCGAGTGCATGTCACCTGAAATGACCGTACAATCGCTTTTGGACGCTCTGTACAGTTTTAAACCACCCACTCTGATACTTTCACACCAATGGGCTCTGCATAAGCAGGAGAACCGTTGGTGCGAAGCTGTTTGATACAGTAGCCGTTGGTTATCGCACTCTGACAGATTGTTCACCTCTGAAATGTGTCTCTATGGTTTGAATCAGGACGGGTTGTGTGCACTGGCTAAAGCGCCCACACCGCATGCTTTCCTGCGGTAGACTGTCGATCCAGAGCAGTCTAGGTTTTTTTTTTCTCGGTGTGTGTGTACTGTCTGGCTCCGGGCACGGATGTCCTCAGACGGCCCGGCACACAGCCACTAACGACAGTGACGCAGAGGCACGTGCGGATTGAGCGAGCCAGCAGCGTAACGGCAGCCTGTGAACATGGTGGTCCGCTCCGACAGCCTCACATGGAGGCAATAATAATAACCCTGTACAAGAATAAAAATAGCACATTTGTACCTGATGTCACGCCTGCTGTGCATTTCCAGGTCAATGAATGGATTATCATGGAGTGAAATAAGGTCAGACAGACACTGATCCAGCATCAGAAAAGAATACCTGCAAAAAAGGTACAATGAGAGCAAAGTGTCAGTATAATTATCTCTTATTATCTATGTCCTCACTGTCTGTTTTGATTTTGACTAACAGACACGTGATCTAATAGCGTACTGAGATCAATTAAGGCAGCAATGGGTAAATATTATAAAAGAGCACCAACAGATTGATTAACTTGACTTCAAATCTATTGACCTACTTAAATATAAATAACAGTCACCTTCAAGTTAAGGACAGTGGAATAAAGTGGGTCATAGTCCAGGGAAAGAAAATTGGATTTGTTTGCAACATACCACATTTCACAGAATCAAAGAAACCAGAATGCTATTGACCCAAGGCTTGTCGTGTCCCGAGGAGCTCCCCTATTGGTTGTCCTCTGTTGCTATGGCACCAGACATCAGATGCTTAAGTTTCACGCGCGACTTCTGCGTTGGTGCAGCAGGAAGTAGTTATGATGTTGAGAGTCAGAGTGATGTGTGAGTGTGTAGAGAGAGGGACAACTCTGCACAACTAGACTGACTAATGAGTCTGACTCACACTCTCTCACGCCTACAGAGTGTGTTTGTGTTTGTGTGTCAGTGAGAGCTAGAAAGCCAGAGAAAGAGAGGAACAACCTCTAGGGTCCTCTTCCTTTCCAAGACAAATGCATCAATACATTAACACGTGAATGATTGAACACCGTTACGATCAGTGAAATAAAAAAGACGCTGTGAGACAATAAGAGCAGGATGTTCAGTGAGATGCTCGGGAGCTTCTCACAAACATTGATGGGTGAGTATTGTTAATTGTTTCCAGCCTCAGGGAGAAATCTGCATTGTGATGTAAAGACCAGGTTTGCTACAGGCATCGGAGGACACAGGATCACTTTGTGTATTTGAAGCATCCTTGTTCATAAATAATTACAGACAAATAATGCAAAAATCACCAGAGTAGCTTACTGTATGTGTATGTCTGTATCTGCAAAATGTTCATAGCTCTGAATCACTGCCCACATATGTTATTTGTTGAGCAATTCAAATATTTTAAAACATGAATATAATTCAGTTTGGTTGTCAGACTAATCCTTTCATGGGGTAAAACAAAACACACTTTTTTAGTTTATTGCCATCATCTAGAGGGTTTCACAGGCTAATGATTTGAAGAATGTTTTGGCCCTCAGACGACAGTAAGTAATCCTTCAGTTGAAGTTAAAACATAATCACCTTGACAGTGATGCTATGTTATCTGTGTCGCCCATGCTGTAAGAAAGCTGGGAATTGAAAATGCATACTCCTGAACCAGACCCAAGACAGTGAATTTACCAAGAGTGACCTCTTCAACTTCATTATTCATTCAATTACATAATCCCATATTCAAAACAGGGACAAAAATACATTTAGCATGAAAGGGATGTTGGCAACTAGACTCATCAACATTTTATTCTCTTGTTTTTCTTTTTTTTTCTAAAAACAGATAATCCATCAAATATTGCACAGTAAAAACACATAAAAGTGAAAATATCAGAGATTTAAAAAGAGGAGTCATTAAAACCTTCATTATAAAACGATGCAGACAGGTTGTCTACTTTGCAGAAAGTGGTATATGATTTTTCTTTTTTTAACATCTTCTCCTGTTTTGGCCCCAGAGAAACAGTCCACTGTATAATGATCAATTTCAAAGAATAAAAAAGGCTTCACACGTGAAATTTCACACACAACTGTATGAGAGTCCTGTTTCTGTCACCATCGGACATTTGGCAAATGATTAAAGACTTCAAATCCATCGCACGCGCAACTCAGTTTAATCCAATGATGAAGAAGAAGGTGCATGTAGTTCATCTGTGAGAAGTTAAAAGACTGCTCCCTCAGAAGGCTTTGCACAGAGTAAGACCCGGACGGTGAACACCTCCAGCATCCTATGAGGACGATCAGGCTCCATGGGATTTCATCCAGCTCCATTTCACACAGCTCAGTAGGAATCAGTGCTGTCCTGTCAGCTGCATAGAGATCCAGAGTTTTGTCTCTTCCAAGATCCAGTGGGCAGGTTAAAGTAAATCCTCTCCTTGCTAGTTAAGTTTGGCACTGATGCGTATCCACTGAAGAGCCTGTCTGGTGTATTGGACTGCGTGAGCGATGCTACTGTGAAGAGTCAGTGGTCCAGACAAAGTATTCAAGTAGTTGAAGAACTCTGTAATGAAAAAGGAAGACAGTGCTCTTAAAACCTCTGTTTCATTGGACACATGTGGCTCATTTTCATGTAAATCTGTAAACAAATGTTTTTATATACATTGGGGGTGTCTGTACGGCTCAGAGGAGCTTCCATACCTTTATTCTCCTTTGCGAGGTTGTCTGCCACCTCCCAGTACTCGTAGCTGTACAGGACGCTGTTGGTGATGTTCAGGTGGTTTGCTGCCATCTGGTGGATACGTTGTGGAATGCTTATGAGAGAGGAGAAGGCGGCCCCGTGTGAACCCCGTCCGAGGTGTTTGGCATTGGGTGAGAGCGAAGAAGGGGGTCCTCCTGTACCCCTGGGAGTGACAACACATGTACAAAAGAGTGACGGTGATCAATGACAGCTCAGTGGCAGGAGAGAAGGCAAATTAATTAAACAGAGAGCCTGTAATATAAAGTTATTATCAGAATCAGTTTTATTGGCCAAGTATGTGCACACATACAAGGAATATGACTCCGGTTTTAAGTTAAACCAAACATAGAACTATTATATACTTACAAGTAAGCGAAACATAGGTGTTTCTATAAATATATATATGAAAAGCAACAATGAACAGCAACATACAATGTCTATATATAAGTCAAGTGTTCTGTAGGTTGTAAACAAATACAAACAGGTAATAGTGTACAGTATATGCAGGTTTACATGTCTATATACAGTATATACAGTGTGCAGGATTTAAATATGGGTGATACGTACATGTTAAAACGCAGTGTATGTTTTAAAGTGTAAATATATAATTTATAATTCGTAGGGAAGTGGATGTTTTAGTGTTACGTGTATCCAGTGTAGCCACCTACTTCCCAGAGTCATTCCAACAGGGTGGTGTAGAAGGCGCTTTGGGAGAACTCTGTAATGAAACAATAAATAAGACTAACGGTCATCCAAACCCAAATGTTTACATCATACCAAAAACAATTACATTCATCCTCTATGTAAATGGAAAATCAGTTTTTAGATGTACCTTAAAGTAGTCCAGCAGAACTTTGGAGTATTTCAGTGCATGGTCCTTCTTTAAACGAAACATTTGCCAGTAAAGTAGGGCAAGACATCGGAAACTGTGGACACACAAGCGGAAGTCAAATAGACCCAGACGGACCACAAATCATCCTCAAAATGCAGGTCCTTCAGTGTGATGATAGATGTGGCATAAACAGAGGAGATGACATACGCACCACAGAACCGCCAGCTGTTTGTCTTCCTGTCTCGCCCCAGGGCCAGAGTGGCTCTTCAGCCTCATCGCGTACCTTAAGACACAGGACTGTTAACAATGGAGCTGCAGTTCATGTATATTTATGTGTGAGTGTCTGCCTGGATGTCCACATCCAAACGACTTGTATCTGTTTTTGCATGAATGTGTAATTCACCTAATAAGCTCCACTGTCTCTGAGTACATGGTATAAGGAGACTTTGCCTCCAGTGGCCCTTCCTCCATCGCTTTCCCACATTCCATGAAGGAGAGAGCAGCGTCAATGTAATTCACAGCCTTCCCCAGCTTGTCCACCTGGAAAAAAGACATCCAACGTAGGTAAAGACGGGAGAAAATATTAAAGGAATAGTTTAACATTTTAGTCTTTAGTGTCTAAAACAAGTAGGAATGAGCTGAGAAGGTCTTCAACTCTTATAGTAGAGAGATTTATCCAGGACCTTTTTAGCCTAACTTTGCACAAAGACTGCACACGGGGAAACAGCTAACCTAGCTCCATCAAAAGTGCTTTCTAACAACGGTGTGGCTCTTCTCTTCTTCGTTCACGTATGGTAAGTCTAGTCTATGCCAGCCTCTCTCTCCCTGAAAAATACCACAAAGGTCAAGAATTCTGCGTGTTATCATTTATTCTGTCTTTACGTTCCAGGGCTCTGCACCAACATAACAAATAAATCTACAATAAGGGAGTTCTTGTCTCAAGAAGATGCACAAAACGTATACATACATTTATCTTGTGTTTGTTAGACTAATACAGCATCCTCCCGTCTGTGGGTCGACTACTTGGCTTACTTTTATTAGTAAGTATTACGTTTTTAGGCCTTGCTCCACAACACCTCTCTCACTTGCTTATCCAATATTAACCAATCAAAAATGTAGGCCATTTGACACAGGCCCTCTGGTTGACCAAGGCACAATGTGTAGATATAATGTATATACAGTACATAGTGATTCTCTGTGAAGCAGTTTGTATCTTCACTCAGATAAAGTTTTGTTTACTTGCACAGAGAGATTAAGTAAGAAAGCAAATGGTTGTATTCCCCAAAAGGTCAGAGTATTTCTTCAATGATTGTTCAACATCCCAATTCAGCTTCACTGTCTGCAATTAATATTCAATCGAAGGACTCACCATTGCATCGGCACGGTGCTTCATCCTTTTAGCTTCATGTAAGTAGTACTCAGCATGGTGTGGACTGGGAAGAAAGAAAGAAAGAAAGAAAGTGTGTGTGTGTGTCTCGGTCGAGTCTGTATCTGACAAACATGCAGCAGTGCTATGCAGTGATGCACTGTGTGGACTTCCGATGATTGCTCACATTTCATGGTTTGGCACGGTCCCCCTGTGTCCTGCAGGGCCCCAGGACTCAGATGGCGGCTGGGGCTGTCTTGACACTTTTACACACTCCACCTCCATCTTAGGCTGAGAGTACAGGTCAAAAAGAGGTGAAATACACCGAAAGGCTGCAAGCAATGGAGATGCTGATGATTTAAATAAGTACTTTTTTTGTATTACCTTTAGAGCAGGATCTCTATTCTTGTCTCTGTTCTTGTGGACATGGACGTGATGCTGCTCTGAGGTCTTTGTTTTGGGGGGAGGCTTGGTGGACTCGGGGCTGTCGGACAGTGGAGACAGGGGAGACAATGGCCTCTTGCTGTCCAAGTACTCCTCCAAATACCTGCAAGTACACACACCCACATATATGTACATTGACACGCACAATACTAGATGTAAATATAAATACACTTGTTGTATTTGTACCCACAGTATGATTGTAAAAGCATACAAGAGAGAAAGTGGTATGTTTGGTGTTTTCTTACCCGTTGTGTGTGGTCTCAGTCACAAAGTTGAGCTCAGCTGTGTGAGTTGAGGACTCTGTGCCGCCTGAGAGGTCATTTGAAAAAGGAATACTCCTCTTGCTTTCTCTGTGTGACACACCATTCTCCAACTGGTCACACACAAACACACACATTCGTGCTTTGAACAACAAGCCTATATCGATGCTAAAAAAATGGTGTACAGACACACATCAGAGAAGAAAAGTAAATACACATGTTGTCTACCTTGCGCTTCCTCTTGCTGTCTTTCGTCACAGTCTCAGGGACATGCAGGTGTTTCATAGCCTCTCTTTGCTTGTCCTTGGTTGATGAAGAGGAGGAGGAAGAGGAGGTTTTTTTAACAGGGGAACCAGTAGTGCTGTCTGGGACTCTTTTGAGAAGACAGAGGTCTATCTGCACCACCAGATTTCTAAGCCCTCGCTGGGAAGACGCTGTAGCCTTGTCACCTCGCCCGAACGGGACCAGGGTGTAGAGTTTTTGCTTCCCCTCACTTTGCTGCCCCTCGCTTGGATTACATGAGGTGGGTCCTTTGGGGTGCACCACCTTCGGCCTGTTGGCGTCAGGTCTGCCTGGGCCTCTGTTGGTGGGTCTCTTGTGAGAGGTAGAGTCTGCTGGAACTTTGGTGGTGATCGGAGCCTGATATTCAGATTCCGAATCTGACAGTGAAGAGGAGGAGGCAGAGGTTGAAGAGAACGGTCTACGAGGAGTTGGGGAACGTGGCGAGGGAGGTGATGGGTCTGGCTGTAACTCCTTCTCCTCCTCACTTCTCCCTCCCTTTTTTGTCCTCTCCTGGTGGTGTGAGTCGTGCTGAAGGCTGTGCCGCTCGGTGTTGGTAGGCAGTCTCTGTTTGGCCTGGACCGTTTGCCATTCGTGGCTATGTTGCTGCTCCCTCCTCCTCCTGTTTTCCCCTCTTGCTGTCTCCTCTCTCCTCCTCTGCCTCTCTATCACTCCCTCCTCCTCCTCCTCTTCCTCGTCCTCTTCTTCTGCCGAACTCTGGATCCAGGGACGTCTCAGTAGCTGCTCCTCCGCCAGCCTCCTGTCTTCCTTTCTCTCCTGTTTGCCTTGTTGTTTTTCCTTATGTCTGCCCTCTTTTCTCTCGTGTTTTCTCCCCTTTGCTTGGGTCAGATGATCTCCTCTGTGTTCCACCTCCTGTTCCTTGGACTGGGGTTTCCTCTGTATTGTTTTTGTTTGGTTAACATGCACAGGAGTGGGGGCTGTAGCTCTAGGTTTTTGACTGGGGTTTGATCTAGAGTTCAACCCACTATTAGCATTAGTAGCAGCTTTAGAGGTAGATTGGGAATGACCAGTGTTTGTTTCACGACTAGTGGGAACCAAGTGCTTTGCTGTTGAGGGGCTATGTTCTGCACTAGCTTGAAACGGAGGTCTGGGCTTGTGGTTGGAGTTGTGGTTAGATCTCCTGCTCTGGATTTGCTCAAAATGTGATGTGTGTTTGGCTTTGGGAGCCTCAGCGAGCTGTTTAAAACTTGGATGAATGTTAGCCTTGGGTCTAGATTTGTGGCTGTGACTCTGGTTGGAGTTTAAAACAGCAGAAGCCTTGGATTTGCTTTGGCTTTGGTCTTGGTCCTGTGTGGGCCGAGTCTTGGGCCTGTGCTGATGAGCTGGCTGAAAATTAGTACTGTTTGTGGGCTTGCTCTTGGTGTCGGCATTAGGCAATGGAGCAGTCCATGACCTAATTTTTGTCCTGTGGGGATTGGTTGTTATGCTAGGTTGTGTTTGGTTCTGACTCTGAACCTCAGAGTAGTGACGAACCCTGGAAGGAGTAGGTAGGCTAGGACTAGGGCTTCTTGGAGGGTCTCTAGGTATAGGGCTAGGGCTACGGCTGGCTCTCGGGCTCCCACATGGACTGGGGCAAACACTTGGAACCGGACTGGGGATCGGGCTGTGCCTCGGGCTAGGACTGGGACTTGGGCAGGTGCTGGGGAATGGGCTGGGACTAGGGCAGAAGCTATAACCAGGGCTAGGTAGGGGGCTGTTGTGGCTGTAACTGAATTGCGGGCTGGGAATAGGGCTCTGGCTAGGGCTGTATTCCTGATTGCTGTCCCAGGATCTGGCTGGAGATGGGGCTCTTTGGGTGTGGGGAGAGGGAAGGCGTCCTGGAATGCTCTGGGAGGGGTCCTGTTCACTGCTGGCAGATTTTTTCTGGGACTTCTTCAGCCATTTATCCAACTGCCACTGGGCAGCAGAGGGGTGATCAGTCTTAAGAAAGAGAGAAACAGATGTCAAATATTAATGATAAACTAGATCCATTCAAAATGAATCTTTGCTAATAGTGAGTCTTTACACATACACATGCAGCGGATGAAGAATGTTCCATGTCATAAATATATATATATATCATATTATTGGACTAGCATTACTTATGTATTAATGTGTATGTAGCATTTTATTGCTGCAACTGGTCAATCGAAGACAATTCTGGCTATAATTGGTTCCTATGCCAACCAGTTTTTTTTTTGAATGAACCTGTCTAAAGAACTAACTGTGTCTTGAAACAAGAAAGTAGAAGGTGAGTCTTTTAGTATTGAAAACAGGCGAAAACATTTTTCCACCTGTTTTTTGGAAATATGGGGTTAGAACTCAATTATAGACTAAAATGACTTGATAAGAAGGACATTTTTGCCAGGAACATATCCATCATAATTTAAAAGGTGATCACTTGAAAGTTGAGAAATCTCAGTTAGTAGACTAACGAGTAATCTAAATATAAATGTAGAGAAGTAGAAGTATGAAGTAGCAGAAAATGGAAATAAAAGTACTTAAAAATTGTACTTAAGTACAATACGTGAGTAAATGTACGTTGTTGAATTCCACCACCGTACATGTCTTTTTAGGTACTAGTCAAGAGATAACTTCATGCAAACAGAGAATACAGGATCACTTAGCGTTACATTTAACCATGTGAGGAATGACACATATACCCAAACAAGTGTGCACATACCACAACATTCTCATGTTGCAATAGAACCACCTAGAATGCTCCACATTCACTGCACATAACAAATACCTCACTGACTCAGCTGCTATTAAAATAATTTAAACTCCAAAAGGCAAATCTGTTTCATGAACCATGCCTAAAAAGTGTTAGTTCAATAAAAATTCCAGCTGACATTATAACCTCCTTTCAACAGCCTACTTGGTCTCACAGTCCACATCTGTGCTTACAGTAGCTCAACCCCCATCCAATTATGCCAAATGACTCACTGAATGTTTGCTTAACAACTGGCTTGGTAACCGTGAAGAATGAGAAGAACACCAGAGACAGAGAGAGTTTTTACTCAAGTAAAAAAATTTTTAAAAAACGAAGAGGATACTCACGGCTGAAGAGCAAACTGCTTTCTCTCACGTTCTCTTTTCGCTGACCAGGAGCTAAATTAAACCTCTACTCCTCAAGTCAAACAGTGATCCCCCTCCCCACATCCCTCGCCCTCTTTTCCAGAGAAGACACTGCATCTCTTGTATCGTCTCGGCTGCCCTCCCTCCTTCTTTTCTGTCCCTCCCTCTTTCTCTCACTACCTGGAACTCTGGATTCGCTGCTTCCAGAACTCCAACCCCCATCTCTTCCTTGGGAGACATTTAAACAGTCCACGTAAATGAAAAACACATGGTGTGCACCCCCCCCCCCCCCAAACACAAACTCCACTCCCTCCCTCTCTATAGGGGCCCAATGTAGTGCATGTTTAGTAATACAGTCCACTATGTCGTACAGGGCTTTCCATTCATAAAAGAGGAGCAGGTTTCCCCTTCATTCCCCACATAGCAGCCGTCTCAAACCAACCCCCACAATGCCCCACACCTCCAAAAGCCCATCATACCTACCACGCTCTACACCTCAGCACCCATTCAATATTCATCTGACATAATGACATGCAAGTAGTCCACATTTTCTGCGTGCACTGTTGTTTTGAAAGAGATGGTGACTCTCGTTGCAGATGTCAACATGAACTCAAGTCTTGATGACTTCCACGTCCTGAGGGCTTTCCTCTTTAAGACTGGGCCTGTTGACATGACACCCAGGCACTAATTCCCAAAGCTACCTCTTCCCCTCCACCACCAATCCCCCATCCTCCTCCTCCTCCTCTCCAACTCACATGCATTCCTCATTCCTCTCTCCCTCCCCACACCTGCCATCAACTGCCCCGAGGCCACCACTCCCTGTACAGAATTCACCCGAAGGCACACAGCCAGAGGAAGAGACAGACAAGCGAGACATGGACAGCGAAGACAGAGAGCGGAACAGGGGACTGTGGCTCCAGCGTTTTGGTACCTCCTTGCTGCTGCATGGTGGCTGTGTGTTGGCAGCAGGCGACGCGGGATCTGGGTGAACTTCTGGGCTCCGGCTGGGGCTCCGGGAGTGAAGGCTACTGCTGTCCGACTCAGCAGTGGAGTCTGAGCCTGACGAGTCCGAGCTGGAATGTCTCACCCGCCTGCCATGTGTGTGCGCTCGCTGTGCTGACAGGCTGCCAACACACACACAAACATCAGAGAGGGGTCAGCAGACGTACATGGCCGAGTGGAGCGCACACACATACACAGGCAGACAGATACTGTTGACATTCACACAGTTTAACAGACAAACACTCAAACATCCAAAGCTCATATCCACAATATGCACACATTTGTAATCGAGTACCTGTGTCCATCCCAGGAAGCTGACTCATGAGTTGCCTTCAGGGACACAAAACAAAAAAACTGAAACTTATCATCCACAGAAGTAGCATAGTGAACAACTCTGACACAGTTCTTGACTGAGAGCCAGTTGTGCAAAACTGAATATGGGTGTGTGTGTGTGTACACCATTAAACACTACCAGAAAAACAGGCATCCCTCAGCAGGAGCTGCCAAACAGTCCAATCATAATCATAGTTTTGATTTTCCTTAAACTTTCTCTCTCTGTTTTCTCACGTTCTCTCTCGCTGTCTGTCTGCCTCCTCAAACATACACAATGAAGACATGTAGAGCTTAGGTCAAAACTACAACTTAACTAGTTAGTTTTTATTTCTGTGTCATGCCAAACAAGACACTACAACAAACATACGAGACACTGATATCTTCAGTTACAACATTATAAGTACTTCTATATACTTTCAAAAGACATCTTTAACATATTTAGATCTATTTATAACTGGATACTTTTAATGTTAATTTGTGGACAGCCAACTCAGTCTTTGTGCATCGGCCATATTTACAAACAGTTTTTATAATACTAATGTTATTATTATTATTAACTATTAATAATAAAGACAAGGTAAGCAATATGGAAATGTTATCTGAGTATCACCTACCCTCTGAGTGTCATCATCATCACTGCTTAACTTCAGGTCATCAGCAAGCATGCTGAACGCAAAGAAACACACAGTCAGAAAAATCACACACTGGTGTGCATTTAATCGCTAGGGCTAGCTAGAGATGCATCCCTAGTTTTCAACACTTTTAAGTCTTCCTGAAAATATTCCTTTTCATCAAAATCAAACACACTAAAATAACAAATAAGTGTTTTCAACTTGGTCAGCCTCCACACAGTATGCTTCTGTAGGTGACTGAAAATGTGATAATATCAAACCAAGAAACTGTTCCTATATAGCCCTATTCCACCAGTAAAACATGGTTGTTTTGAACCTCAAATAAAACTTGTAAACCAGTTATCTTTCAAAAACAGACATATTTCAATTCTCAAAGCCTAACAAATTTTGCATCTCGGGTGTTAAGATGACCTATAACAAAAATAGCCAATGAAGATTCATACTGGCAATCATTTTTTAAATAAATAGTATAAGTTTATTCAAATCTCAGTATCTTGTATGGATTAAGACTCTTAATGTACCTTACAGATTTATTGTGGAAAACTGTGCTTGCTGTCTGACTTCTTCCAAATGTTTTGGAAATGTGATCTGTCATAAAACTACTGTGTTACATAACAAAGGCTGCATGATAATGTGGAACATGCAGTTGGCTTACAACACTGAACATGTGTTTAACACTAAAAAGAGGATGCAAAGAGGTAACGAACAGGAGCACATCGGTCTCCACTGACAACTTTCAAGAATGTTAACTGACCTTTGACCTGACCTTTGTTATGTGTCCTGAAACACTGTTGACTGACTCTGTCTACTTCCTTTCACTCTCTTTCTCTATCATTAATGCTTTTCCCTGTGGCTGTGCAGACAGTCATGTTCATGGTTTTGGATCTAATTTTACAAAAGTTGCTGAGAAGAAAACATAAATTACGTGCATGTGATATATTATATCATCTGTGTGCGTGCCACAGCGGCAGGTCAGGTTTGATGACCTTCGGTGGATCAGGTTTCCTCATGTCCCACTTACGATTTGTGAGGTGCCATGCGAGGGTGACGGGTCATTCGCAGCTGAACATCCCCCCGACCTTAAAGAGAAAAGATATTTAAAACCAGGCAATAAACCCCATCTTTTAATAGAGAACCAAGTGTAAGTGATTGCACACATCAGATAAGCAATCTTATTAGTCAGTGAACACGTACTTTGCCTTTGTTGTGTGGTCGGTAGTTTTGCTTCCTTGGGAAGGAGGGAGAACAAAAGATAGTGAGCAAAAATCTGTATTTATACGGGTAAAAGAGCACTCCAGAGATTTTGCACTTCACTACAAAATAACTGTCAGATTCATGATGGACAGTTTATAGATGCAGGAGAGATATCTTCCTTTTTACTCCACGCATTCCTCTTCCTTGTCAAAACCTGGCGCCTACATTACCCACAATGCAACGAAACCGCAGACAGTTTGCTTTAGAGATTCAGGTGTGTTAGCTAGTAGCGCCTAATGTAGCCTCGAGCTACAGAGGTCTGGTAAGTACATGTCTTTCTAACTCCACATTCCCAGATTTTAGTCATTTTCAAACCTCTTCAGAGCTGCAAAAGGCCTTATACAACATACAAAATTGGTGGCGTTCCCCTTTAATTACAAAGATAAACAACAAACACATGTACAACACACACATACCTTAGGGTTGTAGAGGATTCGTTGGGCCTGGTCACCCCCTAAGGCTTGCTGTGACGTCCAGGACTGAGTCATGTCCTGTGCAACAGAAGGGGGTGGGGGGGTCAGAGGTGAATTGTGAGACGCCATTGTGATTGACGGTCTTCACACACAGAAACTCCAGACATCCTAAATCTGTCATTCGAACTTTCTGCCTTTTTCTTTCATTTAGGAGTAACTTATCTCTCCCATTTCCACACATACAGTGCAGAGAGCCTCATATCACAGCTGACTCTTGTTATCAGCACTGTTCCTCCCCAGCAGGGGGAGTGTGACTGGGTGTAAATATGAGTTAGTCTCAGTGTTGGCTGCACTTTGAAGTCTTGTCAAGATTTCTGTGCAATAATTCTGTTTCTTTTTGATTGATCTCCAGCTGCATCTTTCTCCAGGCATTATAAGTATCCGCTAAAGTTTTGATCTGTTTTGGGTTTTTTTGGAGGGGGGGGTTTATGTTTTTTTCTCTTTTGGAAAGTGAATTTGTTTACAGCTGTGTTCACTCAGTGAGCAAATTAAAGACCCTGGCTCTCCAGCTCATGCATCGCTACAGCAACTGCTCTGGCGCATGCAACAGCAGCTCCATTTGTTTTGTTTGTGAACCAATTACACAGAAAAGGCAGAAAATGTGATCTAATAAACTTTCTAGTCTGAGTACGACTAGACTGAAAAGTTTCTTAGCTTTTCATAAGAGGCAATCTCAAAGGCGTGCAATCATTAAACCAGAACACAAGACAGCTCATCAAAACATTTGTTGGTTGTAAGGCAGCCCCCGGGGATATGAACGTAAAAGACGTCAGGTGGCTCAGGCCACAACAAGTAATCATCAGTGCAACAGTTAAAATCACAGCACAGTTGTGGGGTACAATGGCCAACTGAAAACTGCACAATATAGGTGGAAATTACGAATCACTTTGCAGAGTTAAATTGTTTGATCATTTTTAAGAAGAACTCGGATGGAAGGAAATGAAATGTCTACAGGTCCTTTGTTGAGTCACTGGTTATGATGGTTAAGAAGTTGTCCAATGGGGACTGAACATGGGTGTATATACTACAGGCCACTGATAGTGCTGATATGATTTGTCAACTAAACTAAGACATCTTTTAACAGAAAATTATTCAAGACATATTTGGTAACTGATTATAAATTTTCTCCATTTATAAAAGACAAATACAGATAATTTGTTGTTTGCAGTCTCTTGAATGTGAAGATTTTCTTGATTTCCTATGAATGTTAATTGAATACATTTAGGCAGACATCACTTCATGCTCAGTTAACTTGTGATGGACATTTGCGCTTTTTGACATTTTACAGACTAAAAGATTAGTTTTTATTTGAATCCTCAATAAAATACATTCATTTATTGTGAACATTATTGTTATCTGCAACCATAACCACCCCAAAATACAGTTATTCAACTCTTGAACGAATTGTATGATTACAGCCAAGTTGATGGTATTCCACCTATAGGTGGCGCTATAGCAACCTGATACATTTCTATGGCCATAACTCTCTAGTCATTAGTCTAACTCTCTGTTCTGCACACTCCATCCTTTAACAAATGCCTAATATTCCCTCACACAGTTCTCCCAGTCAGCCATCTTCCAATCAGTATGATTGTCTATTACTTTGTGTTGTTTGATACAGATTAAATCCTGCTGTGAAATAATGTGAGGATAATGTAGGTAGAGGTGTGTATGATCTGAGTGCTTTTGAGTTGAGATGATCATGATAAATAAAAAATTACAAATTAGTCACAGGTAATTATTCCATATTTCACATATTTCAAAATTCATGTGGTAGATGCCCACAGCTCAGTGTTTGTGCATGTGTGCACGGGTCGCTGCTCACCCTGAGGGAAGATGGAAGAGTCTGTGATGATTACACATGATTATACACCTGGACTATTATGAAAATGTACTCCATTTCTTATTTGTTCTCTCAGCACGGCGCTCGAGAGGAAACCAGCCACAGAGAGCTCTGCATCCACAGTACAGTCTTTGCTCCTGCTCTGATTATAATCTCTGCTGATTAGATTGCCCGCAGTCACACTCAGACAAACAAGACCTCATGGATGCTGACAAAATTGCCTGATTTTGTACCATTCATTTATCATTTTAGCATGATCTGGTTCCTCAGCTGTGTCATAATGTGGAAGCACTAGGGTTCAGTGTGTAATGTACGCATTTGCTTGACTGCTGAAACAGTGAGCAAGCTCTGGAAAAGGCCACGTTTTATCAGCTTGGATGTCTGAGGATTGGTTTGTGTGTCGGTGGGCTGAGTGCAGATCAGGATCTAACAGATGTAACAGACACCGAACTCAACTAGAGCTGTCGAGGTCTAAAGGAATAGATCAATACCACTCTCATGCCTGTACGCTAAATATGAAGCTACCGCCAGTAGCAGGTTAGCGTAGCTTAGCTAAGCAAAGTCACTTTTTACACTTCTGTTTTTGTACGCATAAAAAAAACAACTAAATATAACATGTGAATTGGTGAGTTTTAGAGGTGCTACAGTAATAGGCAGATTGTGTTACCTTATGACAAAGCTAGGCTAGCTGTTCCCTGTTTCAAGTCTTTATGCTAAGCTAAGCTAACCAGCCTCTAGGCTGTAGCTTCATATTTAGCGTATAGACATGAAAGTGGTATTGACATTCTCATCTAACCATCAGCAAGAAAGCAAATAAGCGTATTTCCCAAAATGTCAAACTATTTGTTTATCCCTGATGGGAGGCTGCTGGAAAGAATGTTCCCAGTTTCATTCATTCAAATCCGAAGACACGAGATGACACATTTTTATTAACCTGGCAGGAGACTCTAAAGCTTTGCTCTTCCTCTTCCCTCCTCCCACCCTCTACAGTAAACCCTGGTGGGCAAGTGTTTCGTCTCTCTGCAAATCCTTCCACTTCATTATCTCTCCTCCCTCAGTCACCAAGGACACAGCACCAGTCCTCACCCCTCTCCTCCACCAACAACAACAAGGTCTCCCAGGTGGAGCATTATGTGTTGCTATCTTCCTCCCACCCTTCCCCACCCCATGCTCTGCATCCCTCTTCTTCTCCTGCGCTCCTCCTATCTGTCCCACAATGGTAGCAGGACACAGGGAGCATCTGAATTGTAAAACCTAAAACACCAAAAATAGGTAGAAACCTCACACCAACTGAGCACAGACTGAGTGAGATTAGAGCTGAAAAGATTAGTCAATTAAGTGATCAAGTTTAAGCAATTTTTTCAAGCAAAATTCCAAACATTATTAGATTCCTGCATCTCAGATGTTAAGATTAGCCACTTTTCTTTGTTTTATATTATTTCAAAATGAAGATGTTGTTCAGATGGATTCTGGGAAACTTAATGGACATTTTTCACAATTTTCTGACATTTTATAGTGTATAGGACTAATCGAATAATTAGAAAAAATTAAAAGGATGAATCAATAATGAATATAATCATTAGTTGCAGCCCTATGTCTTATGTATTGCTTTGTTTCATCCTCTAAGAAACAATTATTCTATTCATCTAAAGACTGTTTCAAATGGCTCAAACCTGGAAAAAAAGAAAGAAAATAACACCCACAATAAGACATGAGTCTGACTTATTGCACAAGCTCAAAGTTAATTACTGCTACCGTTATCTAAAGTAATTCCTTACCTCCAGAATATCTTTGGCACAGCTGTTGTGTTGGCTTCTTGTTACCTGTGCAAACAGAAAAGAGGAGGAAGTAACAGGAAGTTAAGACAGACAGATAATCAGAGGGAGTTTTGTAACACTTCAGAACAACAGACACAAGTCCAGTTATCAAGTAGACAAGCGCACGGAGAAAGAGCTGTTGTTGACTGTGCACACAAACCATATTTGGGCATCTAAACTACAGTAAAGTGCAGTGTGTTTTCAAATTCAAACTGAGTACACACTTCCGCAAGTTCAACAACAAATATAGCCGTGCTCATGTACTCACACATCCACTACATAGACTCACTACATAGATTGATTTCTTTCACCAGTCATTGCTCAAGATGTGAACATTAATATCTCCATCACACAAATACATACACACTAAGATAAATCACCTTCTGCACTCTGCGTCCCGCCTTTTTGCCGTAACATTCACAACACAGTGCAGCCCTTTACTGTAACCCTTACAGTCATACAGTCACATACACACACACACACACACACACACACACACAGTAATAGTGAGAGTTGAGAGGAGGCTTGTTGATGACTCATATCTTAGATATCACAGGTGCAGATGATCAGACGGATGCTGATTCTGTTGCAAGCAACTTTCTGTTTCCATCCATGTTAGGCAACCCCTCTCTCTCTCTCTCTCTCTCTCTCTCTCTCTCTCTCTCTCCCCCACGTTTCTTCCCTTTTCACAATCCAGCTCACAATTCAAATTCAACTTGTCGGCGTGAGAGACGAGAACCATGTTGCTCAAACGTTAAGATAAAGCACAAATACTGAACATTACTCGCTCCTCCCCGTCTGTGCAAGTGTGTGTAGGTGCTTTCTATTTATGTGGGAGTGTGTGTCATTCTGATTGTGACTTTTGATTGAAAACAGATGATCCCGCTGCCTAAAAAAATATTGCTTCCTTTAGTTTGTCATTTATAATAGATATCAAACTCATTATATTTGTCAGGTTTGGTGTTTGTTTCACTTTTTCATCGTTCTGAATTTCTTTGTGGACCTCGTCTGCTGAACACTTATACTGTCTTCCTACTTGGTTATATACATTTAATCTCTTTAACATTTCCTTTCCTTTCCTGATTTGCTTCTTACTTCCATGCCCCACTCTGTCTTCTGTGCCATCTGCGCAGCATAAGTATGCACAGTAGAAAATGTGTGTGTAGTGCAGCGTGCAAGCGTGTGTGCGAAACAGTCTCTTCTTGCATGCATGACTCACTAAGGTCAGTGTCTGAGTGGCTGGACTCTAAGCCTGCGGATGGAAAACAGTATGTGTGAAATCCGTCTGATTATTACAGCCACAAGGCAGTTATGAGGCCGTAGGCACTACATGAAAAACATAAACACATACAGACGGTATTTTATCTCCCTGTGGCGGACAAGCATAAGCCAGGTCTGCTTCCTCAGTTTACACTAACAGGTCCTTTAGTATGGATATTATCATGTGTTTCACACATCCATAACCATTAGCATCACAGGCTACAGTACTGGTGCAATACCCTGATGAGTGAAATCCCCCGGGGCCAAACAAACCACAACCCATCACAACACCTGCAATAAGCAGCAAGCCAACTAGACTCTTAACCACCTGGTACACCTGTTACATTCTTAAAGTATCGGCAATTACTGAAGTTATGCTCATTTTCAGTTTCTATTCAGCACTTCCGTCTGTGCTGAGTGCCTTTAAGCAAAACCTGAAAGGAGTTTTAATCTGCAAACTGAATCTTAATGAAGATAGGATCATAAAACTCTTCCCCTTATTTCATAATAAGAGAAGTGTCATTCTTTACAAATAACCTGCAGGTACTCTGTGTACGAAGCGGTTACTTGAAGCATGCTGCACTAGTCTTCTGCAAGAACAACAATCACAGACTCACTCAAGCTGTCAGTGATCCATCTATGGCTCTCTATACTGCCAAACATGACCACAACTCTTCAGTCTTGTTACAAGCAGGCTATATTTACATACATACTCCGTGCAGCCTCTCACCTGAGAATATGCGCATCGGAGTGGAAAACAGACAGCGGAAAGTTTCCCTTTGCCACCGAGGACAGTAGGCATGGTTCCTGGCTTGGTCAGTGCTCTCCTGCGGTGTCCATGCCAGCGAGCGACGACTCGCGTTCAGAGCAGCGGATGCGGTGGTCGACCCGGCTCTCCTCTCGTGGATCCGCCGTGCAGCTGCGGGAGCGTCTGTGTGACACAGCGGGAGAGACACAGGGCGATGTGGGCGGGCCGGTAACGTCAGAGATGACACACACGCAGCTCACGCAAGGAGATCACGACTCAGAGAGTGGATGTTCGACACCGGTGCTATTTTTTTCAAACGCGTAATTAGGATGTCACATTTGTTCAGAGCTGCTAAATACAAGGAGAGTTTTAAGACATCCAGTCCAACTTACAGGGGCGAAGCTGGGAATTGTGGAGTCTTTAAACCTGCATTCATTAGTTAGTTTTTTGGCCACTTGGGGGCATCCAACAAGCTGTAAACAACATTTGACGTAGCCTAGCATCTCCTTATATTCTTGATATGACTAACGTGTTAGCAAACAGTTGCCTTCACATCTAAAAGACGCTGAGCTACGTTACCACATATCAAGATTCATGTTCATTCACTTCCTATATTCATTTTCCTTTTTGGTCTTTTTGGCTAGCTAAATGTATCCACCATGTTAACCAGCTAACAGCTAATCACTAACGTCGTCTGGTGTCGGGCTGGTAGAGTTTATCAGAGCTTTTTGCAGAAAACAACTGCCTGTTGTTGCTGGAAACGACACGATGAGATCAGTGAGAGTGAAAAACTATGAGCAACACCGTTCACATTACTTTTTGACGCTCGACACATTGTTAATATGAAAAAAAAAATGATTAGAGCAGCTTTAACACCCATTGAGATGTGTGGAAAGGAACAAGGAATTGCATCTTCATACTATTTAAATATCATTATTTAGCCTGCATGTCAGCCGCTCTTTATTCTGCAAATAAAACACATTTTATAATGTAAACAATGTTGTAAAACGTGGTTTAGAAATACATCTTTGCACTTTTTACATACTTTTCAAGCGTCATACATCCAAGGGGGAGTAGCCCACGAGACACTATTTACGTTACATACAGAGGCAAGAGAAAACACAATGAAAAGTGGGCAAACATATTCTCTGGTACTGTATCTGAACGCGTCATATGTCAACATACTATATCAGGTAAAAACTTAACAAAGCAAACATACAGGGCTCACATATATTGATGGTATTGAGCCAAGTCAAACACCCTGTGTGCCTTGTTACAAATATCTGTTAGGCTCACAAAGGGACTTTTGTTCACAACTTGATCAGCTGTGTAATTCTAATCTAATCTTGAGTTTTGCTTTGCTCTTTTTAAGTCGGCGGTTCCCAATGAGGTCCAGGACCCAGCATGGGACTTTTTTACAAAAAAAAAAAAACTGTTTTACAAAATCCACATTTAAATCAGGTTTGCAGAACAAGCCAGTAAGTGGACCTTGGATTGATTTTGTTTTGTTTGTGTGGTTCAAGGCAAGTGAGCAAACTCAGCGCTCATGAGGACTGCTTGATAGGCCCAAAAGCTCCAAACACCAGTTATTGGTGACTATTTTGTTTGTTCACTGTTTGTATTGTGCCCCTCTCATGATGTTATTAAGGTTGTTTGCTCCTGGGCCACGTCCCTCTTCAGAAAATGTTTGTCCGATCATCTCTCCTTCCTAAATCTTGGCCTTGCGTGCTTGTCTAGTCCACCCATTATTCTGCGTAATGCATTCTGGCCTGTGAAGTGGCTCTGGGTTGCGTGGATTTTGCCTTGTCATGATAAAATATGAGCTGTCTCGCTGGCTCTGATGGCTCGGGGAGGAGGGTGAGAGAAGAGAGAAAGACGAACACGAGCATTGACTGCATTGATTTGAAGGGCACCATCTTCCCCCTCTAAAACAGAAGCATCATTTTCAATTGATTATATCTGTCATTTGGTTCTGTGCTGCACACCCCTGAGACCACAGTGCCCCTTATTTGTTTATGACACCTGTCAAAGATTGAGCACAGGGGCAGCCCCAGATAACCGTGTGACACTCTGAGTTTTGCCCATGTGGATGGCTGCTAGTCCTGATGTAGAAACTCATTTATTCAATGAAAGTTTTCATGGGTTTGACATCCTCACGAAAGAGATCAGAGGAGTATGCTCACATACTTTAATAACGGGAGATTTTGTGACCTCCTTTATCTTTTTGTTGGAGATAATTAAACCTAACTTCACGGCATTAATTAATTCTTCTTCGTCCATCTAAGACTAGTATGTGTTTGTGTAGGCGCACATATTGTCGTCTGTGGCTTTTGCGTTTCCGTGTTTCAAAGGGAAGTTTCATATACTCTTTACAGTATGTGTCTTTTGTTTCATGTGCATTGACTTGTGGAAGTGTTTAGTTAAGATGAGCCCTGCACTTACCAGAAAGATAAAAACGGACATATTTTGCATTTTTGGGTGTTGACATTGGCAATAAGTGACCCTGACGTTCTTGCTGGGTAAAGCTTTCTCTTTGACTGGTGACAAACTGTGAAATTCTCACAATTTAGATACTGGAATTAGTTTGTTAGTTAGTTATGTAGTTAGGCAGTTAGTTAGTCTCACCACACAGCATTAAAGTCAATACAAGAACAACACAAGGCATTGATGAAACAGCAGGAACTCAGCATCAATTATCTCACAGGTTTGAGGCATTATGATAAATCCTTAGAGCAATAGTAGTAATAAAAAATCAGTAAATGTTGTTTTAGGAACATGCTCTAGCTGAGGAGAGATATGGAGGAAGATGTTAGATGTGTCAGCACAATTTGAATATTTCTGTCTTCATGCACCAATGACGATGAAAAAAAGGAACACATCTTTACTTGGCCTACATCTGCACACACACACACACACACACACACACACACACAAACGTTTGCTGGTTCCAGCTTCTCAAATGTGAGGATTTGATGCTTTTCTGTCATACATGATAGTAAGACAGGTGTTTCTCTATTTACATACATAAAAATAATGCAGTCCAGTACAACACCACCACTAACTACGACCTCATTGATTAACACCTTTATAACATTATAGGCATCATTAAAGTAAAGTTTAGGGCAGAACTGCTGCATTAGGTTGTACAGGTGTACCTAATAAAGTGGCCACAGAGTGTAAATGGCTTTCTGTCTGCTCTTTTCTTTGGATTGGATTGACTCACAGCATGTGGTCCTGATGTTACACAAACTCTCATTCTTTCTCTGAATCTTTCAGTTTTCTAATGCATCCCCACAAAACTAGGAAGCAAAGAGAAACAACAGCATTTTCCTGTGGAGCAGAGTGGAAAAAAAACATAGGGATGAACTGGGAATGGAGGGATAAGAAATGCCTGGGGCCAGTCTCCACAGCCACACAGTAGCACCCTTGGTTACAGACCCATGGCGACAGGACCTCAAAGGCACTATGGCATCCCTCGACGCTGCCAGTTTAGAACATACTGGCCTCAAGAGTCAGCCTTCCTGACAACACACACACACTCACTCTCTTCCTCTTTCTCTGTCTCACATGCAGCCTAAACGAGGAAGATGGAGATGGAGACGTGTTGGGAGAGAACGGGTGGGCCTGAGCTAAGTTGTCTGTCCCTGCAGCTTGCTTTGGTTGCCATGGAGATCCTGTGGGTATGCCAGATTCCTGCAGGTAGAGTGGAAGACAATTTGGTACCACTTTCTAGTAAGACACCCTTTATAAAGGCCTACATAAGCTCTAATGTAACTTTTTTAATCATATATGAATGCTGTATAGATATGGAATACTTTTGGGTCGTCAGGTTGTGAAAAATTAGGCTGGTACTAAAACAAATGTTGGTAAAACACTCAAAAACACTCTTACTATCTAATCCAACACGTCTGCAGTTATAAATGTGAATAAAGTCATTAATAATAGGTTTAATAAAGGTTAATAAAGGTTTTTCTCTTTCTAATGAGCCCAAAGCAAATTTTAGTGAGCCATCTGGAATTATAAATGTTAATAAGTCATTACTACAGAATTTTTACATCAATCTAAATATTAATAAGTTGTTATTAATGTATTTTGGTTCCGATGTTCTGCAGCCTTTTCACGTATTTTAAGTGGTCGTCTATTGAAGGGGAGGATAAACACCGCATGGCCACAACCTGACAACCCAAAATGTGTTCTTATTGACAGTTTATACGTGATTTATATAGCATCAGTAAATAAATAAGCCAGCAATAAACCCTTTATAGTAGGGTTATAATAATAGTGCCTTATTAGAAAGTGGTAGCAGAGCCTAAATATAAACTGCAAAAACCTTTATATGCAAAAGTACTTTTGAAATATGACTTTTAGGGATATTTCTTTGTCTCATTAGTATTAGCCTTCTTAATATATTTCCCCTGGGGGATCAATAAAGTATTTCTGATTCTGAATTTTGCAACCAAAGGCTCCTGTTACCTCTGGTAAATGCATTGAATGCTAAGCAACCATTCGTATAAAGGTGATAGAGATTATTACAGGAGATAACTGGCTTGTTGCTGTCTTTGCAGTTTGATCAGTTTGTATATAGTTAAAGGCCACCTAGAGGTGCCTTATGACCCTGGCAGCATCCATGCAACACAGGATGAGTAGATGATCAGATCAGTATACAGTGAGCAGAGAGCGCTGCCATGTGGCCAAAGTGAGGAGTGAAGCTACACTGCCAGTTCCTGCATTACAGTTTCATGTATAAATGTTTTATTTTTCCTTTTTCCTCAGGACAAACACAGTGAGAGGGCTTGATAATGTGCTCGTTTAATAACACCTCCTCAACACACACACACACACACACACACACGTACACAAACAATGCCCCCCTTGATTTCGGCTGTGTGACTATGATGATATGATGTGATATAATATGTCTTAGTGCTCCAATTTACGATTATTTTCATTATTGATTAATCTGCTGATTATTTTCTTTTTTCATTTGCTTGTTTTGTCCAGCTATTAGTCCACAACCCAAAGATATCCAGTTTATAATCATATAAGACGAAGAAAAGCAGAGTGTTTCTGTGGCTTTCATCCTATGCAGACTCAGAAGCTGGGGCAGGCTGAGATATCAGATACATAAAAAGAATGAATGCTATGATATTTCTCATGAAAAAATAATGGTTATAGCCTCAGCATGGACACATTTTTCCTTCGATTGTTTCATTTGAAGGATTTAGATGCCTGAAGATGTGAAAGTATCCAGTATTTCACAAGAAGAAGAAACAAACAATTAGAGAAAAGTCAAAAACGAACATGATTTTGTTGATCATAATTAAAAGATATTGTGGCCCCTCAGATTTATCAGGTTGGGAATCACTTCTCTTGGGGCAGATTGAAAACCATGAGAAAGAATTACTCATAATCAGCTCAAATCCAGCGGTCTTGACTAAATGTTCTGCCTGTTTTTTTTGTCACCATTTGATAAATGATGTCTTTATTATGTAGCCAAATGTAAATATAGGGCCATTATTGCAGCTGGTGCTCTATATCTATCTGACTTCCCCTTTTGAATCGGCCTGTCCGAAACACCACAGTTTACAGCAGACAACAACAGACAGCCTGTGGCGCGGTCATAATAAACGGATAAAAAGAGCAGGATATGCAAAGCCACGCAGAGAAAGCCTTTTCATGTCACGCTGAAGTGCCCTAACAACTGCTTGGACTGGCTTGTCCCTCTTGTGTGATGTCATCCAATGGATGAGTGGCTGGCGGCTGCGATGCGCATGTATGCAGTCCACTGCCTCAACGCATCACAGCGAACCGCTCTTGACAGCTTGCCAGGTTAGAGGGGGGAAAAAAAACACACCATTCAAGGGAGGAAACCAGACCTGCTGAATATCCACCAGCCAGCCGTCATCCGCATCCACCCGAGGTAGAGGGTTTCTACTCCCATCGACATCTCCTGCATCATTTTCTTTTTTTGGGGGGGGGGGATTAATTGTGTTTCTGTTCTAACGCACAGATGACAGCGTAACCGGGGCAGCAAGCTGTTAAGATACCCAAACACAGCCGCTTTGTTGAATAGGATCTGTTGTGACTGGACATGAATTCGGCGGAACAGACGGTTACGTGGTTGATTACGCTCGGGGTGCTGGAATCGCCGAAGAAGACCATCTCGGATCCTGAAGCTTTTCTGCAGACCTCCCTGAAAGATGGGGTGGTCTTGTGTAGGCTGCTGGAGCGGCTCAGCCCGGGGTCCACGGAGAAAGTAAGGGCAATACACCCCCACCCCCTCCCCACCCCTCACCCGCTCTCCTCCGCATAACCAACCGCCCGCCCCGTCGGCGTGTCTGTGTGCTGCCCAGATCCGTGAAACCGACGCGGTTTGTTGTCTGGCTTCTCTTTCTGCCCAGTGGTCCATGAGGCGATTTCTTTTGTAGGTCACGGCGGCCCGGGTTATTGTCTGCGAAAACAGCACCAGCCTATATGGTGGCACACACGACTGTCAGCGTGCGTAAAGAGAAAGGCCGATGTTTCCACTGCGTATTGATCTGCTCTAAAGACGGCGGCATCACGGCAAACAGAAAATTGATCTAATGTATCAGGGAGCTATTAGACCCACTAATGCTATGGTGTTAATAATGAAGGCCTCCTTTAATATGCTTCCAATGCTGTGTCTGAACACTCAGCAGATCTGCGTTACCGTTTCAAGCCCCCGTTTTAAATTCCTCTCTAATCCAGGGGCGATGTGGCTTGTATGTCCGTGTGTTTTGATGCACACTGTGTGATCAGCCAGGGGTGACTAGCTATCTGTACACAGAGACCACAGCAATAAGAGTGGGCCGCCATTGACTGCAAAGGCGCACAGACAGAGAGATGGACCCTCTCCCCATTTAAAGAAACAGCGCAGTGTTTGTGCCTGTCAATGTATAGCGTCAGCCAGTGTAGGCAGCCACCTAAGGGAGGCAATGTTTTCCTGAAAAGAGGATGTTCTGCTCGGGGCTGCCTGCACCTCCACAACAAGTGTGAGACATTTGCCTGTTCAATGGCAAAACAGGTTTTACCCCCCCCCCCCCCCCCCCGTTGACAATGGGGTGTTGTTTAATTTCCGTGACATGACCAAATGATGTTTCACCATTTTGTGCACATGAGAGGATTTCATGTAGGTTAAAAGACAGCCTCTCTAAATTGCTGTATTTGAAGTACTCTCATGGGGGGAAACAACTAGGAAATAGGTGCCTCATCCTGTGTGGCATAATCAGACAATAAATATATTGCTGATCTGAATTCAGTTAAATATGCTGCCATCTCATTCTGGGAGGATTTAATATGTTTTATTGACATATAACTGGTAAAACTGTCATGGGTTTAATGCATCTGCCCTGCCCCATAACAATATGTCCATGTTATCACACTAACTATTGTTATGATACATTAATCCAAATAGTATGAAATAGCAAAAATCTAATTACAATACAAATATTTTCCCTTCCTGGTCAGAGAAGACTGTAACTCTGAAGTTAACTCTTAAGACCAGTGGCCACTTCAATGGAGCCCCAGAGGCAAAACAATGTCTCTAATAGATCTGAAGAGACAAAACTAAACAAAATGAGTTGATTACAATGGTAATACTACAGCCAGTGAGATGCTGGATTTTTGAGGTTGATAAAGATATTGATATTTGAGAGTTTAAAAAGTCCAAAAGTGATATACCGGTCAATAAACACACATTTTTCATAAGGATCCCATTAATTTGCTTCCAAGTATCCGCTCTCTGGTGGACAAACTATGTAATGATGACACTTTTTTAATTAACCTAGAGTATTTTGGATATCTCGGCCTGGCTGATTTATCAGTCGTGCTCAAAATACTACTACTACCATTACTTCTGTCATTACTACTAATAATTATACATAACATTTTCCACATGCCGTGCTTCCCACTTTTTCCCCATTTAAATGTTGCGCTTATATAATAATGTGTATGGTGTCTCTAACATCCCTGGGCGAGTCATTCATTGGCTGGTCACGTCGAGCCACTGTCTGGCCCAGATGTGGCCCTCATCTGGTTCTGTTTTGAGTTCCCATGGCCACACTTCAGTCACCACTCTGTGTGCACAGTAGAAGTAAGTTGGAGATGTGGACCACGGCTGGGTCAGATCTCGGTTGCTATCAGAGTAGATATCAGTGCTATATAGACCAAAGATGGTGTATACTGTATCACGGTTCTTAACAATTCGCTATAACAGGTCTCTTCGCCTTTTAGATTCCTCCCAGTTCCGTTTTGATGGAGAGATGCAAGGCCATGATGTGAGGATGGTGGACGACACACTCTTTTGATTGTTCTAGTCTGTATAAATCTCTAAATCTTACATGCACGCTTCCTAGACTAACCTCTGCCCTGGACACACTTAGACAACAAGCTCTTCTCAGTAGCAAGAGGTAAATTGGGAAATATAAGAAATACTGAAATTGAGAAACATGGGAAATGTGTAGGCTGGAGAATGGATAATATTGTGAGTACAGTGGAGGAAAATACGAGCAAAATGTTTTGAGGAAAATGGAAGAAGAAAGTGTGAGGAAATGCAAAATATGAGAAAAATTGGAAAATATTAACAACATAGTAAAATTCACAAGTGCTTGAGCCTAGATTTGAGAACGTGGGAATGTGGAGAAGGGAAAAACAGCTGTGCAGTAAGTTAAATGGAGGACAGATATTTTTTCATCTGTTTAGAGGAGTATTACTTCATGCTTTATGTACCATATTTTGTATGAACCCATTAGGAATTATATATTGGCCCCCAAAAGAGTTTGTCATTGGTAAAAAAAACAAAATAATAACAATACTGGTGAAATTGAGGCATTCATACCAGTTTCCTCAGGTCCACCATCCTCACATCAAGGCCTTGCATCTCTCTATCAAAATGGAACTGGGAGGAATCTACTTTCTTCTACTGTGCACACAGAGTGGTGACTGAAGTGTGGCCATGGGAACTCAAAACAGAACCAGATGAGGGCCACATCTGGGCCAGACAGTGGCTCGATGTGACCAGCCAATGAATGACTCGCCCAGGGATGTTAGAGACACCATACACATTATTATATAAGTGCAACACTGAAATGGGGAAAAAGTGGGGCACATGGTATGTGGAACCTGTTATGTATTATTAGTAGGAGTAATAGTAGAGGTAGTAGTAGTATTTAGAGTGCTACTGATGAATCAGCCAGTGTTAACTTATTGCAGATATTGCAGATAAAAGGTTTGTCCACCAGGGAGAATTGACAAGTTTATTTTTCAATTATAAAATATCTTGATCAGTACATATCTTAGTCACAATTCTTTAATGATCAAATGTAAGGGATCCTTATTAAGAATGTTTATGTTATGTTTTGGTTAAAAAGAATCTAAATCAATCAAATGATGTATCAGTCATACTGTATTAAATCATGAAATACACTCAGTTGCCAGTTTATTAGGTAGGCCTACACCTAGCTAAAACTAATGAAGTCCAATACAACAGATCGGCAAAAAGATCAGTGTGGTAACTCTGGAGTCTGCATTGTGCTGCTGTTGACTTGTATCGCCTCATACTGAGAGGTGTTTCTAATATTTTGTCCACCCTATCTGCATCAATGAGGGTAGAATGAATTCTTCTTCAGCACTTTGTCGAAGTAGGTTATTATCAAACACCAAAGCACCCATAGGCTGCAACAGCATCAGTGGGGATCCTTATTTGTCAACGTCATTTCCCTCCACCCAGCACTCCAGCCTCCTCCACTTCCCCGCTGCGGGATCTGCGTTCAGCCTCCCGGAGGGTCAGGCCCGGTGCAAAACACAGAGTGCGTGTAGATTTGAAGAAGATACGTTTTTTTTTAGGGCTAATGAACTCTCGGAAAACCGCAGTGTGAAAAGCCACAAACCCGCAGCGTGAACTGGGAGTGTATCTCTAACCTGCGTTTCCGTCTCTCCAGATTTACCAAGAACCGAAAAACGACGGCGAGTGCCTGAACAACATAAAGGAGTTTCTCAAGGGCTGCACATCGTTTCGCGTCGAGGTAAGTACCTTTTTTTTTTTTCTTCTTCCAGATTTGGGCTTGCCTTGCGTTTCTGCCACGCTGTTTTAACAGCCGGAGGTGCTGTTTGAAATGTGGAGTTAGCGTGTTTAAGAGGACTCACTGGTACAATAAACAATGGGTTCATGGAGCCCCTGACAGAGGGAGGAGGAGTGAACTGCAAGCCGGGAACAATCACCCATCGCCCGGCCGAGAGAGATCGCCCTGTCCGTCCAGTGGCGATACATTTGCCACATTTTGGCAACTTCAAGCAACTCTAAGTGATGAAGATATTATATTGTAGCTTGTTCACGTTTCCCCACTGACGTTCAGAAGCGCCTGCGTGATGTGCAGGCTGTCTAATTAATGCAGAGCTTTGTCCTCGTGGCTTTATTGTCACCACCACATCACACTAACCCGTATATAAACATTTTGCCGTCAAGAACAAATTGCCACTGCAGCTATGAACAATATAGGACCATGGTTATGTAAGTAGGTCCTAACAAGGTCATGACAGTCTTATTATTATAAGGTGTAAAGTCTAAACATGTCCTTAGATTAAGCACCTCACCCTTGCAGGCCTATGTAGAAGTATTTGGTTATGTTGTAGTTATGGCTGGTGAAAATACCTCCATAATGTCAAGCAAATGGAGGACAGTGTGCTGTTTAAGGCTGTGTGTTGGCCAGTGCATAGAAGGGTCATTGAACCACCCTAGTTTGACAATACAACTCAGTGTTCCTCAGTGTTGCCTCACCCGACTGAGTCTCCAGCCTCCGAACAAGAGGTGGAGATGGGGTGAGACAGAGTGTTGTCATATGAAGTGTGTGAAACATGCCCGTCAGTCGTTGCAGAAACGCCAGGGAAACAAAATGCATCCATCATGATTTTATTGGAAAAGGCCTCTGTTTGTTTTGGCTCACTACAGGGACGGGTTCTGGCAGCAGCGTTTAGCAATAATCTGCTGTTTTATTGGTAACAAATAGTCAAGTTCCCCATCATAACTACTCCTTTATGTCTTGCTGATTTGTGCCTTCACTGGCGGAGATACTGCACTCAGTACCGTCACCATTTATTTTACACTGTGTTCCTTGCGTGCAAGAGTGTGTTCAAATATATGTGACCTTTTTTTTTTGAGTGAACCGGACAGAGCAGGATTAAAGTAGTTAAGGACATGGCAGTCCTCCCGCTCACCATCTGCAGAGCAAAAGATGGATCTTCTCCAAAGCCCAGAGCACTGCTGGCTCTGACCCCAGGTAGCTGCGGCTGCAGATTAGAGCAGTGGCCGCTTACACAAGAAAGACAGACAGATAGTCGCTCTGTTTTTGCAGTCCTGACCTACCTCTTTTTAATGGAGTTAAGCTGCATGTTTGGCTGAGCATCAACATGTTAGCCTTGCTGTGTTTCCACGTCCAATGGGGATATTTCAGCAGGATTCATCTTTTTAGATCTGAGTTGGATACCTCTTGCAGATTCAAGACCACGTCTGACGCTTAGGCAGCTGCTATTGCTGACCCTTAACCCCTAATGTCTTTGACCACAGGAAGTGATCATTACCCATTCCCATGACCCCACTGGTCCCTCTGGAATAGTAACCTCACCCTGCGTCTACCCTGAGAATAATCACGGATCCATCTGTCTCGACTCACAGGAGACTCTTAATCCATTACCACCAAAATAATCAATTAATTGGCTGCGCCAATACATCAAATCAGATTTTGCAAATTCTCAAATATCGATATTGGCCTCAAAAATCCAGCATCAGTCGGGCTATGATCTTGACTTCTTGTTCGTTTCTGGGGCTTTCTGTCTTCAGGGACTAAAACACATGATCAGTTGGATTGAGGTCTGGTGACTAACTTGGCCGTTGAAGAATATTCCTCTGTTAGGCCTTAAAGAGAAATGCTTGGCTGCCTTGTCTGTATGTTTAGGACCATTGTCCTGTTATATTGTCCTAAAATTGGAGGACCATTTGTAAAAAAAGAGAGGTCCAATGGTGTCCACCCAATATGGATGTGAACACCCTCAATCACCCTTAAAACTGAAAGTCAGCACTTAAACCGTATCGTTACATACTGCATGTCCTCACTGTAGTCAGTTGTACTACTCTGGATGCTAACTGTAAGGGGAAGAAGCATTAATATTTCAATATCATTTTGTATATTTAAGTACTCTCTTATGAAGAAATGTGATCTGTAACCATATCCCATTAACTGTAGTGTACGTGGAGTAGTTGGTTGTAATGCCCCGTGCAGGTAAACACTCATTTCCTTGATCACGTCAAGTGTGGGAGCGTTTCACCACGTTGTTGCAGCTTGCTGAGTCACAGAGGGGTGTTGCACTCAGCGTGCTCTGACGGGTCATTACCTGACTGTGATGCTGAGGCTGAGCGGACGTGTCGAAGCTTGTCATGTTAGTCATGTTCATTATCTCCATGCACGAATGTTTTGATTTACATAATGTTTCGCTGTGAAGGCTGGTAGCTTTTTTTTTTCCTAATGGAGGATCTGTTGAAATGACTTTTTAAGATGGAGGAAGATCCAGCATTTTTGCAGTTTTCGTGGGAAAGAAAAGTTAAGTACAAACACTGACTGTTAGTTGTAGTTTCAGTCCCAGTGTAGACGGGTGAGGAAGAGGGTGCCTTCACATGAATGTTCCTTAAGGACAGCAAGTCTTTCAGTAGCTTGTACACACACACACATACTTGCAAACACAGCCATTCACATATTCCCTCAGGACATATCTGCAATCAGAGCGGAAGATGAAAGAGACTCATATCTCACAGTCACTCACCCTCAATATAACTGAAGCGAGAGTAACTAATCACATGAAGCCGTTACACAGGAAGAGAGAGGACAACTACAGTCATCAACAGAGATACAATCACTGCCATTCATACTGAGGCCTGTGAGAGTCGCACTGATAGTGATACAGACCGTGCTCACACTCTTTACTGCAGTTAGGATCAGGCTGGTGTTATTTTACATTTTTCTTATTGTCAACAAATTCCGTGGAAAAAAGCAAAGCCTTCCTTGCGTTAGTCTGTTTGTTGACACTTCATGACGTCCCTACCCCGACTTGTAAATAGCGTTCACGTCAACATCCAAGTTGTGGAAAGACTTTTTACTTTTCTGAAAGCTCCAATATATCCGACTTAATAATACGGGAAGTGCCTGAAGCCAAGCAAACAGGGATGCCTTATTTCAGCTAGAGTCCGTCGTTCAGTGTGATTAATTGTAATGAATATAGTCTTTATATTGTCAATGCAAGTAATTTTATCCCTCACTCGACCAACCCTACAATCATCCCTTTTAAGTTGTCTGATCTTTACCATACATCCCATATGACGCAAACGCAGCATTCGTCCCAAATGATGACATAAATCTTAAAAAACAGATAACAAATAAACAGTTTATCATTTTTAAAAGGGCAACATATTTCCTCTAAAACAGCTGGTTACTGTAGTAGGAAACTCAAACATAGGGCTGGGTATCGTTTTGAAATGTTTTTTAAGTAGTCTTGCCGAGTTTCTGTACCGATACCAGAATGAGACGTTACATTGAGAAATATAAACATGTCTTTTTACTTCGTACCCTTTGTCCCGTTCAACAAAAGATAACCAAACGTCTCAAACGTCAAATGTCATATAGGAAGAACAAGTAGGAACTATCTACCTAAATGATAAGTAGACAAGATTACCCACCTGAACAGACAATGACGCCATCGTGTGGTACTTGACAGTTACTTTGGTCACATTCAGCCCCACTCAAACAGGTACATTTGATGGATGGACATTTTCCACAATTTTCTGGCATTATTATTCATGGAATGATTAATTTGACTAATCAAACAAATAATAGAGAGATGAATCAGTAACAAAAATAATTGTCAGTTGCAAGCCTAGATCTTTCACACCATTTTACACTTGGTGTTAAAATGCATGTTTCTGTATCCGTTGTCTGGATAAATGACATCTGATCAACCTTTGCATTTACACTTGGTATTGATGAGAGTTCTTGTTATCTTGATTCTGGCCGCATTATGATTGGATTGCAACACGCAAATTAACCCTATATATCAGACCACACAGCAAAGGCTTGTTAGTAGGATAAAGTCAAAAATATAGAATATAGCCAACCTTATCCTTCGATGCTCTTCATGAAGTAGACATGGGAACTCAGCTTGTGTCAGTATCTTTTGTAATGCACATAATTCAACCACTATGGAGGAACGCTGTAAATAGTGTCTGTTTGTAGCTGCTGTAGATATATGTGTGTCTGCTGAGCTCGTGTGTTTCGCCCACATCTTCTGTCAAAGATAACAAGAGTTATCGATTGACTGCTCAATGCTGGCAGTGTGACACAGGCCTACTGCGCCGGGATAAGCGATTAGCTTTAAAAGGGAAATGCACTTGCTGATGACGCTCTGGCTCGTAAGCTGAAGCTCTCCCTCTCTCTGTCCTCTCTCACCCACAGCCGTTTGAGGCCAGTGATCTGCTGCTGGGACTGAACTTCTCAAAGGTGCTGAGCAGTCTGGTTTCTCTGAATAAAGTGACTGCAGGTTAGTCAAAATGTGTGCAATGTGTGTGTACATGATGCCTGTGGGTGTTTTTTTTTTGTTTTTTTCTCTTTTCTTTTTTTATGAAAGACAGTCATGACAGAGTGTGTGGGCGCTGACTGCAGATATCAGGTCTGGTGTATTTATATTTTGCCCTTTCTGTCCAGATATCGGCGTGGGCAGTGATTCAGTGTGCGCCCGACACTCTTCAGCCCTTCGCATCAAGTCGTTTGAGTCGCTGTCCTCTCAGGCTTCACTGGGCCGGTCCTCCAAGCTGATGCAGAACCAGTTTCGCAGTCTGGTAAGGTCAACACTCACTAACAGCATAGTTTAAAAACACAATGAGTCTGAGTCACTGAAAAGATAGACACAATAACATTAACACGTAGTAACAATCAAGTACTGTTTCCAAGTTTATATGTATTAGATTTAGTTTTCAGTTATTCCTGCTGGTTAGATTTCTGCTCATGTTGAAGGTTGGCAGAGCAACGCCCACACGGTCCTGAGAAGAGGTCTAATCAGGCACAATAAATTGAAATACCTTTGTGGGTGTACCATGGGTGTGAAATTACTTTAGTTAAAGTCAGCAAGAACTGTTTATAATTTAGTTCTTCTTGCAGGATAGTACACTTAATGTACATATAATTTCTCTAATGAAATTAGCAGAATGTTAACGTGGCATCTTAGTTAAAGGTTTGAGACTTTGCAATTGTATGGTATGCATCTTAACCACGAAGGACATCAGGACGCCCACTTTAGACTTGCATTTTCATGGAAGCTTTGTGTAAACACTCACAATAAAATACACTACAGTACTACGGACACAACTCAGTCAGTCAAAGCAAGAGCTAGTTATAGATGGTAAAATGTACAAGAAAATAAAGCTTGTTATGGTAAACACTGCAGAAAGGGAGCAAAAACTGCAGTCACAGTGGCATTGTACTTTAAAGGTTTTGTTTGCAACATAGTCAGATCTGTGAGGGATGGAAAGAGTATGATGAGTAATAAATGTTACACAATAAGTGTTAGCTTTGTTTCACAAGATTGATGAACGGATGTTTGGTAGCAAAACTCTTCTTGTTGACACTTGTCTTCCTACCATCTACCTTCCTACCTGTTCATCTCCTGATGTCTGTTTCTGCTCACTTTCCCTTTCGCTTCTCTCCCTCCTCGTGACGTCCGTCCCTCGTTTGTCAGGACATGTCAGAAAACAGTGGACAGCAGCTGGTGAAGGCACGTTTCACCTTCCAGCAGACCAACGAGGATGAGCTCACCTTTACAAAGGGTGACATCATCAGCGTGACTCGTCAGGAGGACGGCGGCTGGTGGGAGGGGATGCTCAATGGCAGGACTGGGTGGTTTCCTAGCAACTATGTCCGCGAGGTCAAAGGCTCTGGTAGGTACCTCATTACAACATCGATGCAGGAGTGTATTGATTTATAGTATTGCGTATTTGTTTCAACCTCCAAAATAGTCAGTTTGATCCTTCAAACTACATAATCTGAAATAGGTCTTCCTCTCCTGCACGTGTCTGTTAATGATCACAGAGCAGCTTGAAAGATTAAGTAATTTGCTAAACAGACGTTTTCACATCCCTCTCAGGCAAAAACTGCCAACCAGCACACTACATCACAGTTGCCTTTGTCATTGCCTTTCCATCTGGCCTCGTGACAGCAACACAGCCCCACATCTGTTGCTTCTCCAGGCCTGCTGTGGTCTGTTGTTTTTCCTTTTGTGAAACAGGTTGAGATGCCATGTGGCAGGAGGTGGCAGCTTAAAGTCTGATCCTCTGTTTCACTGACATTTATTTACTCAACCCACCAATTTAATGATCATTTTTGGTGAGTAAAAGGAGCAATGATCAAGATATCTGTGATTCTGATCAGCACCCAACCGACATAGATATATTTCTTTTAGTTCATGTCGGATATTTATGGTCCTACAAGAGGAAATTATTTTTTGCAGAAAGGCAATACAATAAAAACATAAGACCATTGAAGACAATAAAAGTGTTGGTAGTACACAAGAAATATAGAATACAATAAAGGTTCATTTGAGAAAAGCAAGAAAACAGTGATATGAATAAGAATAAAAACAAGATGAAGAAGTGCTAAGCAATGTGAGGACACAAGAGGCAGTTTGTGGCGTATTAGAATGAAGAGCACTTGTTGCACATGGGATAAATGATACGTTTATGTGCATTTACTGTGGATATGGCAGTGTAAAGATGTTTTGTGCTTTAGATGTGCTGTAAAACGCTTTTTTTGACAGGGAGTTTGCTGTTGTTTACAGCCAATAGCATATTTTTATGCAGCCAATTATATTTCTAATTTCTTAATTTGGGAGTGAAGATGTGAATACACTAAGATATATACAGTATGAACAGTATTAACAGATATAATATACTCATTTCACTTCGCTGCATATATATGCAGCCTGTGCAGCAGTAGGCATTGCAGGTATAAGTGTAAATATACAGTGCAGGTGTAAGTACAGAATTAACAGCTGGATATGAATGTGATTTATGTGAGAGCAATGTATGTGCAGTGGTGTGGCAGTGTTAAGTGAGTGGGAGGCAGTCCTAGAGCAAATGCTGCCTATTGGTCCGCTTTTATATGATGATAATAATATTTCTTGCATAAATGACCTATTGTGCTTATTGAAAGTATTTTCATGTCACACTAGATATAATGCGTGGTAGAAATACATTTAATATATTAAACACTAATATATTTATTTTGCCTCTGGCCACAGACAAACAGGTGTCCCCCAAGTCTGGCACTCTGAAGAGCCCGCCTAAAGGCCTTGACACTTCTGCAATCAGCAAGACGTACTATAACTTGGTAAGGACGCAATTCAACCACTTATTTGAAATCAGTCTTTTTTTCCCATTTTTTGCTTTCTTACTCTGTCTCTCCTTTCTCTACAACAACATGTTGAAATTAAAGGATTGTGTCTGTGTTTTTTATTGGTGCCTGTTTTTTATCTGTGCCTGTATCCATGCGTTTTCCATTCAGTATTTGTTCTCTTGCTGGAACATAACACAGAGTAACAGGATAAAATCGAGTTGACCTCTTCAACCGCAGCTCCGTCTACACAACTCATTAACATACTTTATCTCCTCTTGTCTAAAATGCTCTGTGAATAGCCTTGAAAATGTTACTGCAGCTGAGCGCAGGTGTGGTTTGTAAGACTGTCATCACAGCTGCATGATGAGCAAAGTGAATTCATTATTTTATATAGTTCAAACATAGTCACACACACACACACACACACACACACACACACACAGTGCAGGATGCATCTTGTAGGTTGCTCTGGAACATGTGGGATGATTACTGTTATTTGGAAATTTATTTTGGTCTGTTTATTGGCTTCTCTTGGCTGACTCTAGGTCACTGTTAAATAAATAAAATATTTGGTTTGTTGATCCTTTTTTCAAAATGTAACATTGTCAATTAGCCAGCAAGTCTCATCCTCTGATATGAAATATATAATGCAATATGCTTTGTTACGATTTAAGTTTATCACAGTAGTTGATGTCACTCTTATCAGTGGGGAACCCATAACTTAGACTTTGCTATACTTTGATATTTTGATTTTGTTTTCACTATATGTGAAAACTTATGTTTATGTAGTTTCTTTAGGTGTTTGAGTTAAAGTTTACATTTTAACATTTTCGTGTTATAATGTTTTTTATGGATTTCTAACTCTAAAGATTTGTGGCACTAACTGATTAAATAAACTACAAAGAAACTGTGATCTTCCAAATCTTGAGACAGGGACACTTTCTAAGTTGAAACTGTTTTTTCACTTTCTATTGCAGGTGTTGCAGAACATTTTAGAAACAGAGACAGAATATTCCAAGGACCTTCAGAGCCTCCTGACGAATTACCTGCGACCTCTTCAGAGCGTTGACAAGTACGACTCTTTCACAAATAAAGCTCGATGACACCAGAACCTTTTTTGCATGTCACCATTTTGCTTTACCTGTCCTGTCTTTTCCTCCAGACTGAGCAGCTCAGATGTGGCTCTGATTCTGGGAAACCTTGAGGAGATCAGCACCTTCCAGCAGATGCTCGTCCAATCGCTGGAGGAGTGCACCAAGTTAGTCCCTCCCCGCACACACGGCCCCACTGCAGCAGCATCCTCACTGTTTCATAATAAGCAGAGGGACATCTAGTGTTGGACAGACTGTACTACAGGGAGGTTGGATTTAACCATTGATGAGGGAATATATCACATATTGTGCTTTTAGCTGATAACACACATTCCATATACTTCTGCTCCGGCCTGTCTTCTTATCTGTGCACAAGAGTTTGCATAGAAAGCATTTTATCAGTGTGTGATCTTTTGTTTTTCTTCAGGCTTCCAGAGAGCCAGCAGAAGGTGGGAGGCTTCTTCCTCAACCTCATGCCACAGATGAAGGCTCTTTATGCCGGTTACTGCTCCAACCACCCCTCTGCAGTTAATGTGCTAACCCAGCACGGGTACGTTTACACATCTGATCTGATTCTGATTCTGATTTTCTGATCTAACAACTACATTTAGTCTAATTTTAAAGTGTTTTCAGCCTGTTTTCAAGGAGAAGTGTTTCTGTTATTTCACAACAACACCACAAACAGCCACCAAAATGATCATAAAGTTGAAGCAACAACTCTCTAAAACAGTTAAAACAAAAAAGGAACATTATCCCTTCATGAAAGGAGGATTTATTGCAGGGCTGTTGTATTAGACTGCATTAGCTTTAGCTCGGTGTACCTAATAAACTGGCAACTGAGGGTCTTTCATTCAGTGTTGTTTTACAGCTTTTGGTATATTTGGTCTTTTATAACTTTGTTTACTTACTTCAAAGTTATTTTCCTTCCTAATGACAAAGAGAGTTAGCAGTGTGTGTCAAACAGAGGCCAGCTAGTCTCTCTTTGAACAGTGTGTTGGTTGAAAATGCTGTGAAGTAACTGGTCGTGATGTTGGTAGGAAAAAATCATTGTATGTCGTCGAGGTTACATAATGAGCTAAATGAATAATTTATTTTGTCTCCCGGTCTGTCTCTCTTTTCCTCGTCTTGCAGTGAAGTGTTGGGGGAGTTTATGGAGGGGAGGGGTGCGGTCAGTCCTGGGATCCTCACCCTGACCACAGGCCTCAGTAAACCCTTTATGAGACTCGACAAATACCCCAACTTACTCAAAGAGCTGGAGAGGCACATGGAGGTGTGTATCTAAACATCTGTCTCGAGCCACTTGTGTTAAGATGTGTGTCTATTAATCGACATGTTTGTTTCAGGAGAGTCATCCTGACCGGCCAGACATCCTGAAGTGCATGGCGTCTTTCAAGAATCTGTCTGTAAGCTGACCTCACTTCCTCTCCTGTCGGACGTAGCATGTAACCAGACTTCATATGAAATGAAATAAATTCATAGCAGGTCTTTAAGCAGGTGTTTGTCTCCATTGTGTCAGGCTCAGTGCCAGGAGGTGCGGAAGCGTAAGGAGCTGGAGCTGCAGATCCTCACAGAGTCCATCCGGCTGTGGGAGGGGGATGACATTAAGACCCTGGGCTCTGTGCTGTACATGAGCCAGGTCTTAGTCCAGAGTCCTGGCTCAGAGGTACCAGCACCATCTACCTGCTCTATAAACCCCTATAAACTGCTATCATTATTGCTTCTACACTACATTTTGCTTAACTTAAGCTGTGAATGTAATATCACAATGTATAAATGAGTCATTTTATTGTCATTTAACTAAAGTTATTTGATTACAACAGTAAATTAACGTTGTAGCACATTTGGGTTAAAACCATAGGTACCATCATTAGTATTTAATTCAAGTTCATCAAACAAGATGAATGTAAAGATGATGCATGGTTGTCAGCAGCCAATTTCTCCTCACCAGATAATGCACACACTAATGTAACTTTTCTCTGAGATTGTCTGAAATGGTTTTTATGTCGTTGTGAATCTGTGATCTGAACTGTTGGTATACAAACTGGATTAGATCTCATCTCTTGCATTCCCTCTCTATTTTTCTCTCGTTCTTGAACCTCTTCCTATTTGTCAGGAGAAGAGTGAGCGTTACCTCATGCTCTTCCCTCACGTCCTCCTCATGTTGTCGGCCAGCCCCAGGATGAGTGGCTTCATATTCCAGGTCAGTAATAAACATTTCCCCAGATCAGTCTCTGTACGATTCCCCCTCTAGTGTTTAACCTTAATGGAGTGGATGAAGGGTAATCTCTCTGTTGCGTCTTGATTCTGAGGTGATGATTTCCCTCTGCAGGGAAAACTGCCCCTGGCCAGCATGACAGTGACCAAACTAGAAGACTGTGAAGCCCATAAAAACGCCTTCGAGCTCAATGGTAAGGCTACATAAGATGCTGAGATGAGTAATTAATTAATTTGCGCATAACGCCTTCAAGAACATTGTCTCTATCCCTGCAGGCACAATGTTTGACCGTCTCCAGGTGGTGTGCACCAACCAGCAGGACCTGCAGGACTGGGTGGAGCACCTGACCAGACAGATCAAACACACTGCAGCCACAGCACCCAGCCACAAACCACTCACTGTTCCCTGCCACACGGTCAGGAGCTAATGATTACACCCACTTACAGATGATTTTCTTGCAATTCATTTATACCTAATGTGGTGTAAACATTGTAAATATATATGTTCATTTTATCATGTGAACCCTAAAATCAATATGTCATTAGAGGCCAGATCACATAATGCCTACCAATCATTTAAAATTACTATGTAGCCCTGTGTGAAGTGGCTTATTTCTCTTGTAGAATAATGCATGATTGCATTGCAATGAAATGAATACAAATGCATAACAATCAGCATTCAGCCTTATCCCTTGAATAAACAATCAGCAATAATGATATCTTTATTTACAATAGGCCATTTGCATGTTGGTGGCTGCTTCATGGCAAGAGGTAACTGTCGGAAAAGTAATTTTAAAATCTATGAATCAGTTAGGTTTAATAGATGTAAAATAAGTGTTCAATGTATTTTACATAAAAATCTTTCCAATCTATCCCACTCCTTGTTCAGCCAAATGATATAGTTCTTAAATATTTTTGGCCACAAGGGGGCAGCGGAACAAGCTGTAAACACAACCTATTCAGCCTATTTCCGACCAAAACAGTAAAGTTACCCAAAAGTAACCAAAACAATTTCATTAATTGTAAAAATATTGATTAGAGCGGCTTTACAAAGTAAGCAAAGACTATCGTTTCTTTCTGATCAAAACATACTAAACAGAATATGTTGGTGCATCTACTGAGTGTTTATCAGGAAGTTAAGTGGAGGAGCAGAATTGTCTGTTTTATGATGAATCTTATTACATTGGCTCTTTTTGTTTTGTTCCTCAGCTCCCTTCTCACCCTCTCACCCCATCCCGGCATGCTGAGGGGAGGGCCATGACCGTGGCTCCCACCTACCACACCCTGCCTCACCCCTCCTCCCATGGAACGTCTCACAGCACCCTGATGTGGGGCCCACTGGAGCCACCCAACACCCCCAAACCCTGGAGTCTGAGCTGTCTGCGGCCCGCACCCCCTTTACGACCCTCCGCAGCCCTCTGCTACAAGGAGGTGAGGGACCATGTTTTTATGTAGTTAAGACTTCTCCATGTGTTTTTGTTATGTTGCTTTTCTAATTGTCACTTCTTTTTTCTGCCCCCCCATCTACAGGATCTTAGTAAAAGTCCTAAGAGTGTGAAGAAACTCCTTCCCAAGCGCAAGCCTGAGAGGAAACAGTCTGAAGAGGAATTTGCCTTGAGGAAGAGTATGTTTCAAATCTTTCCCATTTACGTCCAGAGTTTGTGATGAACTCAACATACACCAAACCACATATTGTCGTTTTTTACATTTCTGTTTCTGTAAGTGTGACAAACTTTAGACAGAGCCAGGCTAGCTGAACGTTTGCTGGATCTACCTTCATACTTAACGAACAGCTGTGAGAGTGGTATCGATCTCATCATCTCACTCTTGGCAAGAAAGCGAATAAGAGTACATCCCAAAATGTTGCACTGTCCTTTTAATGTTTGCAGATGCTGTAATTTGTGCGTTGGGCAACAGTGACCAGACATCTGATGAGCATGTAAATTAATTATTTTTGTACCTTTTTCCTTCTCTCTCTCAGGTACAGCTGCTCTGGAAGAAGATGCCCAGATCCTGAAAGTTATTGAGGCATACTGCACCAGTGCCAAAACCAGGCAGACTCTTAACTCCAGTAAGAAAACCAAAAATCTCACTTACGCTGTACATGTGCATGCCCAAAAGAAGAGAGGTTCATACTGGAGCTTGCTGTTACTGCTATACCTGTATTCTGTTACTCAATGCCTTTCTTTAACACTGGTATTCTGAACTGATCTTTCTAACAGTATCTTCTCCTTCTGTCTGTCTGTCCTCCACTCCTCACCTTCTGGCATTGCTCTGGTTTACTTCGAGTTCCTTCATTTTCTCCTTTTTCATCCATTTTTGTTTCCTCCATACTGTACTACAATTTTTTTCTCCATATAATCTGGTTTGCTCCATCATCCCACCCTGCATCTCTCATTGGTTGTTATGATTTACCATTTGTTGCGTGCTGCATATGCTACCTCCTCCTCCTTCTGCCCCCCGTCACTCCTTTTTTTCGCCCACCATTTCCTCCCTCTACATTCGCAACGTCACCGCCAAACTTGGCTCGCCCGTCCAGCCTGGCAGGGCACCGACCTGATGCACAACCACGTGCTGGCCGACGTGGACCGGTCCTGTATGGACTCGCCGGGCCGCCGTAGCAGCGTGTCACGGCCAGAATTGTCCTCTGACCTTTCGGAGGACTCTGACTATGACTCCATCTGGACCACCCACAGTTACAGGATGGGTTCAGTGCCGCGCAAGAGCTGCATCTCTCACCAGAACTAAAGAACGTACAGTACTGCCACGCTGTGCTGCAATGTAACGTACAGCGCGCTTACCTCTTTTACCTTCAATGTATTAAAAGAAACTAGATTTTTTTAATTTATCTATTTATTTTCTATTATATATTTGTTCATTTCTTTTGTTAACTTATTTGGTTTATTTATTTTTAGGCTGTTTGTTTTAAGATGTTTTAAGCATCTCCCTGTTGCCTTTGCCACTTTCCCTTTTATGTGCCTCCTCTCTATGTGTAGTTGTCATGCAGTAAGTGTTTGGTAATTCTTGTTTATTTATCTTGAATGTGACCACTCCCCTTGTTTGACCATAAATGTGGCGGACCCTCTCCGCAGGGAGTGCAGGGATGTTGGAGTGGAATATAGGGGAGGGATAACCAGGGGAGGGAGAGATGGGGACTGAGCTTTTCCTGTCTGATATTCAGATGTAATTCAGGAACGAGTGTATTCTATTTACCATGTACTACTACTCTCCGGTATGTGTTTCTAGAGTATGTATGCTCAAACATAGCACAGATGCCATACACACACGCACAGGTTCAGGCACATGTGCCCCTGCTGCCTGATAATATAGCAGCATGCAAAGGAAATATCCAAACATTTTGCTGTTTTCTTAATTTGAATCTTTTATGATGTTCCCAGTGCTAAGCAGGATTGAATTTAACATACAACATGACCAAAAGCCTTGCTAAATTTAATAGCTTGTGAAACACAGTTTATTATTTAATATAACTGCTACAGAAAGAGGAGATTATCACATACACTTCAATCTCTAGTCAAGCTTTCTCCAGCTGGATAAAAGCTAGTGCACTAAGAGCAGTTGATTTAAATGGTCGGCTCACCCCAACTTACAAAAATGTATTTTCACACTTGCCTCTAGCTGTACCCAGCCACGCAGATATTTACAGTTTTCTTTGCCTACGTTTTGAGATATTGTTCTCTTAGATTTCTGCCTCAACTCCAATACAGTCAAAGTGATGAGGATTTTACTTGTGGTGCTCGCAACTTTGAAAAAAGACATTTATTTAAAATTCAACACCAGTGTGTCTTTCTAGGATCAGTGTCCCCATTACTCTGGATAATCCAAAGACTGCACTGTCAACTGTTTAATTCAAACCACTTCATGCTAAAGTGTCACTATGGAAACTGTTCAATTTATTTTTTTAAATCCTGTGAGCACCACAGACTAAATTCCAGTTAACTACATTGTAATGTTGTGGAAATCTGGATAATTTTCTGCATCACTAGATACCATCTCTAAGTGAGTTAAGTGAAAAATATATGTTTTTGTATTTTTGGGGAACTGGCCCTTAAAGTCATTAATCTGAATAATCTTACTGTATTGTGTAGTCTCCTAAGCATCATCCTTTAAAACCTGATCTTCCATCCAGTAATGTTGCTGTCTGTCAGTGGTTCTACAGGGTTGCATTTATACTCATATTGTTTTAAACCTCGAGTTAGTGCATTAACAAAACAAAAAGATTAATTTAAACCAGGCATAGCATACCAGCCCAACCCTTATAAACTATTATAACTACAGCCTAACACAGCTACAGACCTGTAATACAAATCAGATGCTTTTGTTTAATGTCTTCTGCTAGTTAAAGGAATAGTTCATTTTGGGAAATATGCTAGTTTTCTTTCTTCATGAGTGTTAAGATCGATACCACTTTCAGATCTGTCTGTTCAAAATGAAGCTGCTTAGCTTAGCATACAGACTGGAAGCAGGGGTAAACGGCTAGCCTGGCTCTGTCCAAAAGTAACAAAATCCAGCTACCATCACCTCCAAAGTTCACTATTTGAATTAATTAAACAAACTAGTTATATTATGTTAATTAGTGAGCTTTAGAGGTGCTCATGGGTGCATTATTTTAACCTTTGGACAGAGCCAGGCTAGCAGTTTCCCTGCTAAGCTAGGCCAAACATGTCCCGACCCCGCTCTATACCTCACACACAAACATGAGATTGATATTGTTTTTCTTGTCTCACTCATATAAAGAAAACAAAAAAGCATAATCTAATTTCACCTAATCCAGTCTCCTAGTTATGTGCCAAGAGAACAGATAACAACTCATCACTTTAAACTAGCTAGGCTAGCAGCGTCCAGTCTTTATGCTAAGCTAAGCTAACCAGCTGCATGTTCTAGCTTCATATTTACTGTATAGACATGAGAGTGGTATCAATCTTGTCATCAAACTCTCGGCGAGAAAGCGAATAAGCCTAATTTTCAAAATGTTGAACTTTTCCTTTAAGGTGTAGCTGTTACCAGGGTCTGACAATGTGACCAGGTTAGCTTACTGTCAAAAACAACAAACTAGCACCTATGCTACGGCCTCATAAGCCAGACATGCCTTTGTGTTGTCTGGCTTGCAAGGTTCCCCATGCTATCTCTTGCATTAATGACTATTTTTATGAAGAAGTATTTTTCCAGTGTTGGTATTAAAAGTACAGGTTGGCATCCTCTAAGAGTCTATCTCCTCTTCCGGCTAGCAATGTGAGCGACATATGGAATATATTGGTCCATGTTACAGTACTATTTACTGTGTCTGAAATGATTTCTTTATTGTATTCATTATTTTGTATACAGGCGTTTTTTAATTTATATTTTATTCTGTATGTCAATGTTTACAAAATGATCCCTGGAAGAATCATTTGTTTTCTTTTTTACAATTTATTGCTCTGTATCAAAGTTTACACTGAAAATTATAACATGAAGTGTTTGAATTATTTTGCACAATCATGTAACGGGCCAGTGGGTGTGGGGGATAGAATCTGTTAAATTCTGTACTTTTTGTTGTCTACCTAGAGTGTGTATGATATAGTCCTACAGGTAGACTTGAGTATTCAGTGTTACTGTAAAGTAAATGCTCATTCGTAGTGTAAATGCTCACCTTCTGTGTTTTGAAAGCATTGAGGGTAAAAAAAGAAAACGAGATCGTGATTATACAGGAACATTTCTTAGTGAACTACTCATTCAACCTCAGAATACTGTCAGAGTGGACTTGAAATATAAGAGCACATAGTTTCCCTTTCTGTAAATACTAGTTGTCCTGAAGCAAGAAAAAAAAATCCATTCTACCTTCTATGAGTATTTGATCTAAGAATATCACTGTCCTTATATCATGTGCTATACTTTGTGACAGGTGTATTCTGTGGTTTAAGAAACTAAGTCAAAATGTGGGACAGGCAGGGCGAAGAGACCAACTGTCTTTGACCAACGTTGTCCTCTGTGTGCTCTAACGCTGTATTAAGTTCACACACGTGACCATGTCTTATCAGCAAACAGCGCCTTCGGTGTATTTGTTCAACACTGCTGAAGTGTTCCAAGTCCCAAACGCTGTATTATGAGTTTTGAATAAATCTGTCATTTGGTAGACGCTGGCATTCTGGTGATTTGTTACAACGGCAAATCTGGTTGTGTTTGATGTGTGTTGTCATTTGGGGAACATGGTGGAGTTCTCATTCATTTCACATTGATAGAGAAATGTAATATAAATGTGTGTGTGTGTGTTTTTGGCCAGATACCTCCACAGCTTCTCATTTCCTTTCACTTTCCTCTGGCTCTCGTCTGATATCTGGTCTGTGCATGACTAACACACTGCTACTACAGATCGTGGTGTATGTTTGGTTCTCTTCGATGCCGTCACTCGTTCCAGGAAAGACGTTCAGTAATTTACTGAAGATGACTCAGTACTGACTGACCTTACTAGATTACAACATGAGCCAAAGCAAAGTACCAATTGTTGAGTGCTCTTCTTTTTTGAAACAGGACCGCGAAGGGAAACAGGGCTGCATGTGATCATCCCTGGTGAGAAGAAAATCTTGTCAGAGGATCCCAGTCGCAACGGACAAAGTGCAATGGAAGAAAAGTAAGATTGTCAAATCTCTTTCTTTTTCTTTGCCTTGATTGACTGTCTTTACATATTGTAAACCCCATGTAAAGACCATAACCAACAATGTGTTAATACACTTTAATATCCTGTCTGCGACACTTAGCCCGAAGCCCATTCGTTCCTACTGAAGACATAAATCTGAAAAAATTGGTCACAAATGTATGTACCACAAATGTCAGCTGGGCACTTTATATTGTTGCTGGCATTACTCGAACAGGAGTAAATAGTGCATTTGTTTGGGACTATTTTCAGCTGCGGATTAATACACATGTGGTGCTCTAATGAGTGTTTACGACAGAAGGACAGTTTATGTTGGACTGACTCAAAATACACTACAGAGCCCACGTTCATTGTTATGAAGGAACATGTCACTAAGTGCAACAGTGTGACACATTGATGTGCTTTTAATAGTCTTTGGACAACAACGGTCTATTACACAGTGGAATAGGCTCTATTAGGCTCTGACAAGTTGTTAGTACGATCAATTGTTGGTTTTGCTCTTTTCATGGGATTTCTTAACAAAAAGAAAGTATAAAATATCGCCAGACTTTAAGTACAGTGTTTCATGTGTCCGCGAACTAAAACTGTTGCAATGTACATATAGGCATGTGAGTGTTGTTTTAAGATGTGAACATATCCTTTAATAACCAGTGTTGTGGGCATCACTGATATGTTGACCTGTAAATGTTAACATCTTAAAGGAGCCTGGTGGATGTGGTGTACGCCCTGAGGGATGAGGTTCAAGAGCTGAAACAGGTGAATGAAGTGTTCTATGAAAGAGCATGATGGTTTGATTTATCTAATTTCAGTTAGAATTAGCTAGTTTGACTCTCAGGTAAGTGTAGGCATAATGTTGGAATTAAATATATTTGTAATGTTTTACCTGCCAGGATAACAAGAAGATAAAGAGGTCACTGGAGGAGGAGCAGAGAGCACGGAAGGATCTGGAGAAGGTTGTGAGGAGAGTGTTAAAGAGCATGAATGACCCAACATGGGATGAGACGAACCTTTGAGGATCTTGCGCACCATCTCCACCTGAAGCTTTGAAAAGAGAAAGAGAGAGCATGGTATGTGTGGACTTGCTTGCACTGTGTGTGTGTGTGTGTGTGTGTGTGTGTGTGTGTGTGTGTGTGTGTGTGTGTGTGTGTGTGTGTGTGTGTGTGTGTGTGTGTGTGTGTGTGTGTGTGTGTGTGTGAAATGCACACAATGACACATAATTTAAGGTTGGGTGTGTGAGTGAGAGAACTAGAGTGACTCTGTGTGCTTGTTTGAGATGAATGTGTGTGTTTGCTCTAAGAGGAGTGTCATTACTACGCCTCTGGTGAAAAGACAGGAATCACTGTGGTGTGATGCTGAACAGGCTTGGCCATCTATTCCATGATAACAGGAGGACTATTAACCCTCGGTGTGACCATCACTTCGGCATCCATCATCAGTGTTCAGCGTGGCTGGAAGACAAGTCGAGAGAAGTCCTCTCCCTCTGTTTACAATCATTAAACAGTATGTTGTCCAATGGTACATAAATGGTACTTTAATGGTGTCCATGCTCACAAAGTCTGAACTTAAACCATGCCATTTCATAACCTCTCTTATGTTATTTAATTTTTTATAAATTGATTTATGTTCTTTCTCCTTTCCTGACACGTGTTTAGCCTGGTGTTTTTAGCCTGAAGTGAAGCTTGTGCCAGGAAACTCATCTTTTGCGTGTTTAATTTTTTTTGCCTTTTTTGTCCTTTTTGTTATTGTTGTGACCACTTTGCGGTTTGACGTTCTTTCTAGGCATCCTAGGGAATTGTACAGATATGGAACGTGTACTGTATAATGTAAATACTGCTAAAAGATGAGCCTTTGTCCTTTGGGAGAAATAAATGTGTTTTCAAAGAATGACTTTGAGTTGGTGCTAAATCTTTTCCAACACCACTAGGGAACAAGGAAACTCTGCTGTCTTTGTCTCTCAGTTACACACACACACACACACACACACACACACACACACACACACACACACACACACACACACACACACACTCAAAGAGACACAAAAGCACCAAGGCTGGATTACCAACTTGGCCTAGCAGGCTCTGGGGTCTCAGACCCCCCTTTGTATATGTACTATGAATTTGTGGTACATAATTTGATTTATTGCAAATGTGTTGAGGCCCTGTGTCAAAATCTAGAATTTATCTTAGTTTATATTGTACTCACATGGAGTTTGTGCCTAAATATGTTGTGTTCAATCAAACTAACTGACGCACAGAGAACCAGGCAGTACACCATCCTGGGAGTACTTGGATTGTGTTTCTTGGTCTCTGTGTGCTCAACAGTGGCCAGACATTTTTTTTCAATTTAATGCATCAAGGTCCTCTAACAGGTTAATCCAGCCATGAAAAGCACCTCCCAAACTAGATGGCTTTGTGCAGTGGTTCCAAACCTTTTTTGGCCTGTGACCCCTTTATACATGAGTCTCCTGTATTTTATAGAAAAAAGCAATATTACAGAAAAGAAATACTTCAAATAGCCTGCTAAAATACATTGTGTGTAGCAGATCTTTTTTCCTTCTCCTTTAATCATCTTGTGACCCCACAGATTTACCCCTTGGAGATCCTAACCCCCATATTTGGAACTATGTGGTCCATTAATGTGTACATTATATAACGAGGAATATGAGTGACCGCCCGAGATTTGGTCATACATGTCTTTAGTGTTGACCCTGCTCTTAGACCTTTGTAATAGGCCTATCTTATTATTTTACAACACTAAATCACTGCAAATTAAACTGAAAAAGACTAGTGTCAACTTGCAAACAAATTGATCTAAACTAGGTCCAAATATAGAACAAAAAATATAGCCAAGTGACTTTATCAGGCACTGTTCAGAAAGTGTTTGGCTGAAACTGACCCTACCTTAGGTTTTACCCAGCAGGTGGTGAACTAGTTCAGACCGAACAACTCATATTGTGCTACTCTGCCCGCACGTGATCCATTGAACTCACTGCAACGAAAATCCAACGCACCCTTCGCGAAAGGCGGCCTCCTTGAACTGTTTGTGTCTGCCATGTTGCTGCTACACTGTTTATTTGCTAACACCACTGCTGCTGCTAAAGTAGCATTTCACAAACAAGCATGCCTGTTAACGAACAGGTGTGTTCATTCCCTGCTGTTGTTGGTATTTCCGGATTCAGACATTTGTCATGTGAGCTGTCAGTCAAAGCTGGAAGAAGAGACTTTCACCACCTACTCCCAAACTGTGATAACTGCTTCACTTCCCCAAGCTAAGTATGTGCTGCTTGTGCAAACAGATAACTGTATATCTTGGTTCTGTACAGTTTTTGTACTTCTCATATTTTGTACTTCTTATATTTTGTACTTGTATACCAGTAAGAGGCTGAGGCTTTACACTGCTCTACTGCTGCTAATCAAACCATGAAGTATTGTCAGTTTAATGAACCTTTTTCATAGCTGTCATTTTGATATATTGATATCCTAGCAGGTGAAGCAGAGGTGTAATTAATAATATAAATGACAGCTGCATTCCATCTAGGTGTGTCAGTTCTACGGTCCTGGTAATGTGAATGTTATCTCACTGTCATGGCTTACTTAATGGAGCCGAGGCATTGTTAACGTGATCAGTTACAGCTGTGGCCTTTTCTACTATGACAAGAAAAAATGTCTGCTGTGGGAAAAAAAGGTCCAACTAAACTTTAAACTTAAGCATTAACGTTTAAGTTTAAACTTAAACTGAACTTTTGGCCACTTTTGCAACTGAACACGCTGTTCGTAACTAAAAACACCTGTGTGGGTATGCATGGCCTGGATTATCTGCTGCATAATTGACACGTCTTAGCCTGCTGTTGCACGTCAGCCGATTGCTGCATTTAGATTTATCCTTCTAATTTCTCCAGATATCATATTCCCCTGGTGGTCTGAGGTGCCCAACAGTGTCTGGGCCTGATGGCAGTGGCTGCTGTGGCTCCACATTATGACTAGTGTCATTTAAAATGGTTTTGTTGTGGAAGTTATTATTGGCACTCTGTCTCTGCTGTGCTGAGCTTGGTGTTTGCTGTTGGGTGTCATCTCTGTATGTATGTGATGCAACAATGCAGCCTTTGCCATAAGTCGTCTATTTAAAAGTCTGCCTACTGTCTGTTTAGCTCTCCTACAGTACTGCTGCTGTTGCTCATATAGCATTTCATAAGTCCCATCTTGGCCCCAGTATCTCCCTGTGAGCCTCTGAGTTTCTCACTTTAAGTGTTTCACATCACTTATGTGGATACATGTTCTGTGTTCAGAAATCTGGACCACATGAGTCGGCTGACTGAACTGAAGTTTTGAAAATGAAAGTTGAAATCTGTTGAAATGAAAATGACACATAGTGGCATTTTGAGTTAAATGAAAGCCATACGAAAGTGCAGGAGATAGGTTTGTATGGCAATGATATTGATTGCATGCTGACAATTGTGACAAGCTTTGTGGGGGGAGATGATCCCATCCTGCTGCTGTTGGATGAATAAGCACAGATGTCAACCTTTTCACTGTGACTCTCACCTTGTCCACTCATTAGTAATGAAAACAGTTGCCTTTTGTTTCCCGTTGAATATTCCTTCATAGTAACAAAGGCACGATTCCCATTCATCCTGCAAAGCAGATCTCTGCAGATAAAGCCGGGCCAGCCCTGCCGCGCTCTGACCTTGTTGGCCTGACTCTCTCATAGTGTTTCGCTGGCCGACTGCCACTCAGCCCCCAATAATGCATGAAAAGAGCAACTGCCTTGCTGCTGGGAAGTTTACCTGGATCTCTTAGCGGATGTTACCTTCTCTCCAGGTGGAGGCACATTGGTGTAATACTTTCCTTTGTTTCTACTCCCACTTTGCCAGAACAAACTTTTAAGAGCCGCCTTCTTCCTGTCAAGTGTCTGGTGGGTGAGAAACTTGTGAACTGAAGAGGCAGACGTGTATTATCGGGGCTCTGACCTGCCTCAGCCCGTCTTCACTCTCTCTGCCTCTTTCTTCCTACCAGGATGGAGTGACAGCCTGTCACTGTGGGTGCTCCACAATACGGCTCAGACCCCCCGACTATTGTGGAGCTCAGAATAAGCATCAAGGTCTTCCTCTCTCTTTCGTTCACTCTTTTCTCTCTCTTTTCAAAGCAGAGAATCAATCAGCTGTACACACACACACACACACACACACATACACACACATACATACACACGACTCACTTCTTTTCCCTTCCATCTGTCTATTCAGCAGCCAGTGATCATTTAGACTTGACATGTATTGTGAAAAACTGAGCTGCTCTGCCTCTTTCTTCTTCTCTTTCTTTCACTCCCTTTCTCTTTCAACTGTCTGTCATTAATGTCCAGGTCTTACAATATACGAACAGAGGAGAAGAAGAAAGCGAAGAGTGAGGGATGAATTGATGGATGGGAGGATAAGCACTCAGTGTCCTTTCTTTAAAGATTTGTTATTGTACAGTACTGTCTCCCAGTCATTTTTGGTTGGTGTTTCAGTCTGAAAGCCCGTCCACGTGCTCTTTTGTATGGGAAAGCAATAAGGCCCCATTGAATGAAGCTGAATGGACCTGCCATCCTTAGGGGCTGAGGCCTGAGGACTCCTATTCTTTAGCCCCCAATCTAATTGGAGCTGAAATGAAATGGAGGTTTCTTATGAAAATAGGCTTTGTTTGGCCGCAAGGCTGGTAATTCATAAACAATAAGCAGGGCCCCATTGTGTAGATAATAATATATTCATGCTGCTGGAGATGGGGAGAAGGCAAAGCGAAGGCTGAGGATATATAAGGAGGATAGGCAGAGACAGGGATGGAGAGTGGAGGGACAAGAGGAAGGGGAGGAGGAAGACTAGGGGCTAATAGCAAACAGTGGGTCAGAGAAAATTGGTAATGGTTGGGTAGCGGCAGAGGACTTATTAGAGGAAGTGAAAGGACTAAAAGTGGCTAGGAGTGAAAACTGAGTGGGAGTTAGGTGAAAGTGACAGGAAGAGGAGAGATAGACGAGATAAGAATGAGGCGAGGAGGGCGGGAGATTGGGAAATGGTTTTGAGTGCCTCTAAGCCTACAGGTGACTGGTTTGGCAGCAGTGGGGGGAGAAGGCAAGTGAGTGAGAGTATCATACAAATGGAGTAGGTTGCACAGTGCAGATCTGCGTGGAGTTGAGAGTGGTGGTGGAGCTGATAGAGTGGATTGGTCAAGTGCAGAGATAGAGCAGAGCAGAGCAGTCAGTGTCTAACAGGCGAGGTGGGAAGAGGAGAGAGGAGACCAGTGTGTCTGCGGTGGAATAAAACTGACAGGAGGGCTTTCACCGCCTGGAGAGACGATGGGTGGCTGAGAAAAATAGGTGAGCTTTCATGCCACTTTGATGCATCAGCCTATCTGGATTATCTCTCACTGTTATCATCTGTAATCGTACAGGTCAAAGCTGCTTCTGTGAGGTGATCCTCAGCTTGAGTCTACGCACTCTTAAAGAAGTCACTTTTTCTGTTTTGACATGCTCGATCAGCAGGACCAAAAAAGTGCTGGACATAACTGCTCTGTGGAGTGATGGACTCACTGAGGGGGGACCCTGCTTCCTGTATCTGCTCCTAGCAGCTGTTACAGTTCATTTTACAGGCTTTTTACCATTTTATTGGGGAGCGCTTCTTACAAACTGTAGGACTGGAGACACCCATTCCTTTGGATGCTTCGGGAAAACACTTCCTCTGTGCTGCAACCTTGTCTTCCAATTTTTATCCTTTTTTTTTTTTTTTTTTTTTAATATTTTGACCAACAGCATATCCTGGACAGAGTTTTGTGACAGTGGAGGGAGAGCATGTTGAGGATATGAATGCAAAACTGAAAGTGTAAACACCATTTGATTTCAAAGAGATACAGGTCTTAACTAATGGTGAGTAAACCTGAAATGGCACTTTTTCGGTGGACTTGTTTGGACTCAGTGTGTCAGGGGTGTTTGCATGCTCCTGCTCAGACAGGAAGGATTTGATCTGCATGTGCACACAGTATGGAGGAAAATACAATATTTAAGTGTGATGTGTGAGTTGGTTTAGTTGTGGTCCAAAGTCCCCGCCAAAAGTTATTTTGTTAACACTATGTGCAACTTCTCAGCAGTGAAGGAGTCACTAAGGTATGCAGAAACGGAACAAGACTGAGAACTAAAAATGGCAGGCTTTATATGATAATAGTGAACATTTTTTTTAACAGTGCAGTTGTGTCTTTGCATTTTTAAATACATATACTAACATATTTAAACTGCACACAGCTTTTTGTTTGAAGCCTTCTGCCTCACTGTGAATGCATTGCCGAATATGGAAAATTAAGTTCAGTGGGGAATAACTTGTTATATAGAGAGTTAACATATCACTTGTTTACTGTTAAGAATGCACAAGACTTAGGTTCTTTTCAAGCTTACCATTAATATGGGAAAATGTAAATGTTCTTAGAGTAACTTTATATTATGTACTGATTATTTATTAACCAAAACCTTCTGTAAAACATTTAATTAGTCCTCATTTTGTTGTTACGTGGGTGTATTGGCCAAGGGGTGGTAGTATTTACTTAAATCCAAACATGTGTGATCCTTGGGCATCTGACACCGTGAGGTTTTAGGTTAGCCACTAGATGTCAGTATTTATCAGCATATGAGCCAGTTGCAGCACCTCTTGCATTTCCAACATTACACCAAAATTCAGCATAAAGCTGAAGGTATGTGCTTATGTTCTTTCAGTTGACTTGCCTGTGTGTACACATGGTGTTTATACAGATTATTATAGATCTTAACAATAGGAAGATATACTGTATACTGTGGCATGATACCTTTAATGTTAAGTTTATATTCATGCTCTGTTGTTAATGCTTTAGCAGTGTTTAAATATTCTAAATGATAACACTACTTTCACTGGCCTCATGTCAGCAGGAGGATTAGTCCTCGAAAGAAAAACGGAACAATTGCCTTTATTTTTTGGCCTTTGCCAAGAATGTGAGACTGTAACAATGAATATTTAATTGCATCTCACAGTAAAGGTTATGCATTTATTCTTAATCATATAGTTACTCCTACCACGAGATGGCAATCACACATAATGAAAATCCTCTCAGCTGTCTGTGTGTGTGTGTGTGTGTGTGTGTGTGTGTGTGTGTGTGTGTGTGTGTGTGTGTGTGTGTGTGTGTGTGTGTGTGTGTGTGTGTGTCAGGGGCATGGAAGGGTCCGGGTGTGTATGCTCTCCACACGCATATGCTTTTGCATATAACGAGACGTCTTTACATTAGTGTTTTGGATTTGTTTGTCTCTATCCTACGTGTGTCTTTTCATTAAGCGGCAGTATTGATGTGAGTATGTGAATATCTGTCCGAGCGGAGCTGGATGTTTCCCTGCTGGAGGTCCTTGTTTGTTTTGTTCATTTGCATGCAGCAAAGTGGTTGCTGGCGGTGCTGGTCACTACAAGTGGCTGGCATTCGGAGCCTGGTAATCAGGCTGCGGGCAAACTGGGTGGCAGTGCTCCGAATGGTTTTCTGGAGATTATCCCAAAATTATCCATGAATTATCCCCCAGAATTACGCCATTCCAGTCAGGCCTTGTCCATTGATGGGACTGGGAAGAGGGAGAGTGTTGGATGAAGAAGTGTGTGTGTTGCACGTGTTGTCAGGGGGAGATTTGGATGGAGCAGTGTTGGTGTCTGTGTCATGCAGCGTGTATTTCTGTGTGTGTGTGTGCTCTGTAATGATTCTGGCAGTGTTGGTACATTGGGGTAATGGAGCATGTTAATCCACATCAAACAGCTATTAGCAGCAGATTTTACTCATAAAAGTCACTAGTTACAGTAAGAGGAAGGACACAAAATTAACATACATCTAGCAACCGGTGAACTTATTTATTTATTTATTTACTCTTAGTCGGCCAGTGCTTTGTTTTTCCAAGAGGCATTTTTTGTTGTGCCAAAAAGAAACAATTGCGCTCAAATCTAATGCAACAGAAGTTTGGCGTCCAGCCCTCCAACTAAACTATCATCAAATCCCTAAAATCTGCAGCAAACTGCTACGTGAATGTTGTGTATGTCAACATTTTCATGAGAGGTATTTATTCCCAGAGCTACAGGTTTTAATGCCATTTGGAGCATTGTATTAAATTCATTTCTGTGTGGCTGCGGCCACTGCACATTGTGCTGTCATTAAAGTCTGGGTAGATAGGAGGGACTAGTTGCCTGCTTGAGTGTGGCTATTGGAGCCCCAGGAGATGAATAGTGCTGGTGAACCTCTCTGCGATAAGTGTTCGGTAAACGGGTCAGTGGATTGTCCTCCGAGGCTCAATCTGAGCTATTTTCCCTGACTGAGAACACAAATTATCCTTCGTATTCATCCCATAAACAGACCACCAGTGGCGTAGACTCACACATAGTTTTGTTGTGGCTGTGTTTGCACACTCAGTCACCCTGTTTTCTTGTGCTTTGGCTGAGCACAGCACTGCTTGTACATGTGAACCACAGTATGGGATAACACATGCACGTTTCTCACCCACTCAACATGAAGTCCAAATGCAGCACTAGCGAACAGAAGAAAGCACAACTGTTGAAGATGAGAAAACAATTTGATGTAGAATGGATGCAAGTGCAAAATCACAATGAAACACAGACCAGCAAGGGAGAGGAAAACGGTGAGAGGCAGAAGGGCAAAGAGAGGGAGAGGCCAAGGTGGTTAAAGGTTAAGTACTTTTTTTTTGGATGCTGTACTTCCTGCAGGGCCTTGTTCCTTGACCCGCTGGTTAGAGGAGGGAGGTAAAAAAAAAAATCAGGAGAGAGGGAAGGAGGGAGAAAAGGCTAAAGCTGCATGTGAGGTTGCAAGGTGAGAGGTGGAAGAGCTAAAATGGGAGGAGTATTTGCCTCTGGCTGATGGGGAACAATTGGACACACAAGGAGGCACGCAAACGCACTCGAACCAGAAACAAAAATGGACATTCTCACACACACACTTGCACACAAACACGCACGCACTTAGAACTACAGTCCCAGCAGGCTATGAACTTCAGTGCAGTTGTTGCCATGACGATGCACTGAGTTGCTGACCCCCCGACTCCATTTTTCCTGCCGCTTGGCTATTGAAAGAGATGATTGACAAGTGTCCAAATGTCAGCCAACCCAGCCGGCCACACAGATAGGGGGGGTGGGTGGGGGGGGAAGCCATTTTATGTTACTTTCACTCACAGGGAGGAAGGTGTGTGTGTGTGTGTGTGTGTGTGTGTGTGTATGTGTGTATATACATACATATGTATGTATGTATGTATGTATGTATATATGTATATATATATGTGTGTGTGTATATGTGTATATATATATATGCATTGAGTGTCTGTTAAGGCTGAAAAAAGTACTTAAGTAGCAATCACAATAAATTGTGTCTACCCCCTCCTCCTGTTAAGAACACACTGAACAAACAAATCACCAGAGATACACATACATACAGTAGATGTTGTATTGACATGTCCACACATGACATGCACAAAGAAAGCCTCCAAATGAAGCCCTTTTGAATGCGAGACAGGGTCGTATATTTGGCTTTTTTTTTGAGCTGCACTGATAACCCATTCAGTGAAAAGCTGGATTGGACGGTGGTGGCAATTGAGTTTTTAGTGCTCTGCTGTGCTGTGTGCATATTTATGTGCACAGCCCTGATGGACAGAATCTGCATGAATCCACTTTTTCATACATACATATGATAAACAGTAGTTTACAGAGTCTTACACCAAAAGTTCCATGTTGTCCAGAAGGCTTTTGCTTATTTCTGTATTTTTTATTTTTTTCCCCGCCTGTACCTCCTGGTTTTTGTGTGCTCTCTCACTTTCTCACTGTCTCATTGTCCACAGGCTTAAAGGGATCGGTCTTATCTTGATCACCCACAGCAACACATTAACCTCTCCTCTCTTATCTCTACACTGGTCATTAGTGCCAAAACCCTTAACGTCCTATTGACAAGGGGCACCGAACTCTGTGTGTGTGTGTGTGTGTGTCTCTGTGTGTGTCTCTGTGTGTGTGTCTGTGTGTGTGTGCATGCATGCTTTGAGTTATCGTAGGTGACATGCGGTTGAGATCTGCTGAGTTGGTGATCTGAGCAGATAACATTATTAGCCTGTGGTGTGTGTGTGTGCAAAATATAGCAAGAGAGTGAGAGAGAAAAATGCTGGAATATGTCTTGAAAATGCATTTGTGATCATAAGGCATCACCCAGAATTGAACAGTTGATAGTGAATGTGCTTTTCTTTGATTCCTCTGTGATCTGTATGTTATAAAATATCTGGTTAAGAAGTGTCTAATTTATTTACTAGATAAAATGACATTATGTGTGCTAAATGCAGAGTATATCCAACATACGGTCTGAATTACACTCTCCTCCCACCTGAATACTTTGCAGCAAAATGTAATAATTCAAAAGCTAGTCATCAGTTTTTCTGTTAGGCCATTTAGAAAGTATTGAGGGAAAATAAAATGTACTTCCTGTCTCTAATGTGGCAGTATTGGTGCTGAATGGGTTACTCCATTTGCTGCTGATGGAGCATTACACTTCAGTTCAGTCAAACAGCTGTCAACGGCAAGTGTATCGCAAATTAAATCAATTCAATAATATCATGTCTTGACACACAGCAATCAAATCACTTTGTAGCAGTAATATTAACACCTGCTTTAAACACTCCTGGGTTTTGAAATACGGACAAAAAGTAACAACAACAAAAAATATGTTCACATACATCCATTCATTGCTTTTCACTTTAATCTGTTCACAGGTGCTACAATTATTGTCATTTGAGTCGTAAAAAAAACAACAACAAAAACATATTGAATTGCATACGTTGGTGTCTCTTTTTGCAGACATATAATCATTAAAATCCATTCATTCTGACTGAAAAACAAAATCACATTTCTGATAATGCATGTCATAGAGAAATTTAGGCATTTCGTTTTGAGTTAAATGTGTGCCACTGTTTGTCGCTAAATGCAGTACTTATCTGTCTGTCTCTGTCTGTTTTCTGTCTCCTCCTGGCCCTGTGTGTTAGTGGAGCTTACAATCTAACAGGTTAAAAGAATAATTGCAACTCTATTTACCCCAAACAGCCTCTCCTCTGCACATAATTACATCCACACACACACACATGCACACAGACACACTATCACATACTGAGGCTCACTCGGAGAGAGAGAGAGAGAGAGAGAGAGAGAAAGAGAGGGAGAGGGAGAGTCCCTGCACTAATATTTAGGTAGTAACAGTCATGTGTTTGAGTGAACCCTCCTCTTGTCCTCCTCTTCACCGAAAAGCACTGTTAACCACCGGCACTCACTGAGAGAGGAATACACCCCACATTGACCGTCTACTCATCATGTTGTGGGTGTGGGTGTGCTGCATGTGTGTGTACTGTATGAGAGAGACTGAGAGATGTGTATGTGAAAACTATGAAAATACCAGGCTTTGTAGTAGGTGATGTATATTTGTAATTTATGAAAATACTGAGAATAATAGGACTGCAACTAACGATTATTTTCATTATTGATTATTATCTATAAAATGTCAGAAATTACTGTTCTATTTCCCAAAGCTGTTTGTTTTGTCTGACTAACAGTTGAAAACCAAAGGATATTCAGTTTACAATGAGATAAAACAGAAAATAACAGCACTGTTGAAGCTGGAACCACAGAATCTTTGGCATTTTTTCTTGAAAAATTACTTAAACAATGAATTGATTGCCAAAATTGTTATAGATTATTTTTCTGACTAATCAATGCACTAATAATAGTAATAGTAATACATATGTATGTTGTTTTTTTTGGCTGGTTGTGATAATTTTTAGTACCATACTGCTAAATTATTCTGTCAGTGCTTCATAAAATGGAGTCAGCCAATCTGTACTTAACTCCACAAATTCAGGTTTTATGAGCTTACTTCTGCTCAAAAATCAGGATCAGCTTCATAGGCCAAGTATAGTTACACAAACGAAGAATTTGTCTGGTGGCTGTCAATGTACTTATACACATTAACATACAGCCAAAACAAGGACAACAAAGCTGAGGGAAGATAAACATATATACTATTCTATACAGACAAGTGAGAAACTTAACATAAATAAAAACATCATATAATTTCTATATACAGGTCAAATTGTGTAAGTTCAAAGACTGCAGGAATTCATTTTGTTCCAGTAATGTAATGTAGTGTATGTATATGTAGTTTATACAGTGTTTTATGTATAGTACTTACATGTACTACACACACCTATGTGCAATATCTACTTAGATTTACATTTGACAGTGATGGATATTAAATACATGTTATTGCAAAATCTGTACATTCAACTGTAATTTATATGTATAATTTGTAGATTCAGTAGATGATCTTAATAGAAAAACATAAAGTTAATATTTAGACACATGTGCCTCCAAGAGCTGTACTCCAGGTACATCCCCTGTATCCAGTCTTCAGGTGAGTGATTTCAGCCAGCAGCTCAGTGATGCAGTGCTTGTCCTCGGACAGTGGTGGCGCTGCTGCTGCATTGTGATTACTGACTGCCGCTGCTATACTGTGGATCCACTCACGGCCCCGGCATTACATTAGGGGACATTATCTAAATACTCAACAAAATGAAATTTAATTTAGGGCTCTTTCTCCCCCACCCCTTCTAGTTCAACTGGCCCACTCTAGGATCCCATTCTCTCCTTATTGTTAGAGCGAGTCGAGCAGGATCCTCTGCTCCTCATCCCCTCTCAAATTGAATCAGTCTCAATTTGACCTTTTATGTACCAGAATCTGCTACAGATGTACAGTATGTGCATGCAAGTAACGTTTGACACGTGTGTGTGTGTGTGTGTGTGTGTGTGTGTGTGTGTGTGTGTGCCCATATGTGCCCCCGTGTCATCTCGCATTGCTTACAGTGAAGTGGGAAACAGCATTTCCCTATTTGCCGCAGAATAGAGCAATTAGTGTTTAGCAACAGAGCAGGAACCCATGTGAATGTGTCATTGATTAGCAGGATTTGGCTAATCATCACATCTCATAAACTCACCCGCTAATGTCAGCTGGATCTCCTACAGTACGCCTCCTTAGAACTCCTCGCTCAATCTATCCATCCATCTCCTCTCCTTCTCCTTTCAGCTCCCTCTTCCCGTCTGTCTTTCCGCACTTGTCTTTTTGCCCATCTGTCTCCGTCTGTCTTCTCTCCCTTCCTTCCTCTGTTTTTCTCCCCTCTTCTCAATTTCTTCCTTCCTCTCTTCTTCTTTCTTCTGCTTTTTTTTTTCAACACTGGAGGGTTTACAGTAGAAGGAGCTGAGCGGATGCTGACTTTCCTCCGCGTACATCAGGAAAGGAGAACAAGAGTCTGCATTGCTGCTGATACATAAAGGCAATATGTACTTTTTAAATTTAATTGTCCACTCCACGTAGAGCTTTTACTGTACTTTTCACCAATGCTGGCAAAAGCAGCTTTTCATGTTTCTCAGTTTCTGACGTCTGTTAAAAGTCCATCTTCAACAAGAGAAATAAACGCACAGAAAATACCTTTCACTTTCAGCCATCCAAAACTGTGTTAATTGTTTAATTACCTTGTTTTTATTGAATTTTGTCATTTTAGGTCAAAACGGCAAGAAAATATATCAAGTGGGGTTGTTACAAAAACAAAACCTGATGTCTGTGAAGTGCCACATCCCAAATCTAAGTAAATTTTAAGACTTTGGCTTCACATGGAACTGGGCAAAGAGACAAAACAACAGTACGTTTATGAGCGAAAATGTATTTGTTCCTTTCTACAAGTAATTAACAAAATGTCACTTGCTTTCAGAAAATTTTAATTATCAGTATATTATTGGGCTGCAACTAGCTATTATTTCGATTATTAATCTGCAGATTATTTTCTTGATTAATCCCTTTTTATATTAAATGTCAGAAAGTAGTGGAAAAATGCCTTTTACACTTTCTTAAAGCCCAAGGTGACATCATTAAAATGCGCTCCAAAACCTCATAACACACATAAAATCACATAACACAAAGAAAACCAGCAAATCCTCATAATTTAGAAGCTTAAACAATTAATCCATTATCAAAATAGTAGCAGATTGTTTTTCTGTTGATTGACTAATCAAGAAATTGACTAATCATTTCAGTTGTACCATATTACGTTGTTTTATTTGTCAAGTAGGACAAGTATAGTAGTTAAAGGAGAAACCTTTTATAATAGAAATTTTAAATTTTATAATGTAGTAAATCCTCAAGTATACTTAAGTCTAACTATCTACTCAGATATTTGCTGTATTAACTGTATATGAACAGGAAGTAGAGATTTTCTCTGCTTTTGAATAAGAAGAAATTAAATTAGTGGTTTTGGAGCTTTGTATGTTGTGTAATAGGCATTAGTTATCATATTAATTAGCAACTGTTTGACACAGTATGGTGGCCAGCTGGGAGCATGAAGGAGGACATGCGGTGTGCATCTGAGTGAGTGTGTGTGTGTGTGTTTGTGCGTGTTTGTGTGTGTGTGTGAGAGGTTGCGGGGGAAACTCGCAGCGTTTGATTTGTTGTGTTGCTAATGTGACACTGATTATACAGGTCAGAGTAAAACAAAGCGGTGAGACGCTGCAATGCTAATACAGACGCCGTGATAACAGGGTTGTCATCACACACACACACACACACATGCGCTCTCAGACACAGATAGATATACCTACGTGTGAACTCATATACATGTGCACATACACATCTACATGTACGCATTCTTCCTGTGTCCTTGTGAGAACACATGCGAAGACACACCAAAACACTCATGACACACACATTCGCAGGTCATGGAAAAACATCTCACAATGACTTCACCAAACCACACTGAGCCTTTCTTTTTTTTTTTTTTTTCTTTTTTTTTTGGAAGAGGTAGACTGTTGCCATGGAGAGAAGAGGTTAGTGAATTTGACCTATGCTATCATGCTAGCTTTAGTCCCGCAGCTGTAATTTCAAATGAGAGAAAAAAATATGTTTCTCACTGAATTGATTTATCCCTATGTTTATGAGTAGATAAGTGCAGTGATGCTTAGATGGAGGGTTATTTTCATGGGGTGACTCTTTTGTGTGTATTGTGTTTATCTAGGCCACTGTTGATGTAGGGGGTACTGTAGCTCTTTTTCTTTCTTTGTGTTTGTGTGTGTGGGTTTTCTGTATGTGCGCCTGCAATTTTTTAGTGTTTGTGTGTGCGCCAATCTCCACCGCAGGTACGGCAAAGGCATGGGAGACATTGTGGTTTATGGAGAACAGTGCGTGATCAGACTCCCCTGCAGCAGTAACGAAATCAATCACAATAGGATGGAAAAAGTAAAAGTGACTAAATAACATGTAGCGTATTTGTTCTGATTTAGTCACCACATAACCTGTTCTTCCATTTAAACTGAGCCAGTCCTGTGGCCTTGGTTCAGCTCGCATTAACTTGATGCAGAAAATAAAACTCATCTTATTCATTCATTCTTATTACCTGCAGTATCAGCCAGCTTTACATTGTTTGACACAATGAATCCATAACAGAATGGAGTGTATATATATATGTGTGTGTGTGTGTGTGTGTGCAACATATGGGAGATGACGAGAGCAAATAGGTAGCAAGATATGGTTGTCTGTCTGGGTTTTGGGGTAATTTGCCGGCGCAAGTGTGAATGTTGGTCGAGATGGGCGGGGACGTGTCAATCATGTGTTTGACAAGGCCTTGTATAGGTTGTCATGTTGCCCGGCAGCCGAGGCAGAGGAGCCACGGACCCGGGGGCCAAGCTGAGGTCACCGTCTGCCCTAAACTGTCCCCCCCGACAGCACGGGGTGCAGATAGGCGAGGCGTTGCTCAGAGGAGGTCAGCCCAGGGGTGATCCAATTCTCTGTGTTTGGGCAACGGGAGATTGTGTGCTCACCTCTGTCAACCCCTCCACATACAGGTCAGCAAAAATAAGATGGAGACTCACAACAGCGGGGAGAAGGGTTGACGTGAGAGAGGGTATAACCTGAATGTATGTATAATTCACCAAACAAGGTTTTGTCTCTTTCATTCTCCAGTCGCCTGTACAGGCAATGTACTGGACACCAATGTGCCTCTTCTCAGTTGACCCTTAAAGGCCCCAGTGGGGATAACGAGTGGGTGACTTTGCTCCTGCAGCCTGGGAGACTTCCATATTCATTGTTTCCTTTTTTCCTCTCTTCATATACCCGTTATCTCTCTTTCATTGTCTGTCTGTACTTCTGCCTTTTTACTATGTACTCTCAATTTGTCTTTCAACTTTCTTCCTCAGGGACACTTCTCACCTTGCTTCTATATGCTGAGGATGTTTATACAGGTCGGTGTGAGGTATTCTTGTGTGGCCCTGTCCATATTGGGGTATAATACAAATCAATCAAGTGCTAAGCCTTTATGGTTTTTGCTTTTCCTTCAGTAATGTCAGCAAAGTGTGGACTGTGGAGGTTGCAGTTGGCATCAGTTTGTGCTGAAGAGCTTATTAAACATGAAGTCCTTTAACCCAGAATATTATGAGCAATGTGACTGTTATTATTGAGGACTTGCACATAACAAATATCATCACTTCACGGCCTTTAAATGTGTAAGGACACCCTGTGTGTGTGTGTGTGTGTGTGTGTGGTGTGTGTGTGTGTGTGTGTGTGTGTGTGTGTGTCAGGAGAACCAGTGGGAACTACCATCTGGTAGTGAAGGCCAGTAGACCGTTGGAGCCGTGCTGCCCTACCCTTGTCAGTGGCAGCTGTGTGTGTGTGTGTGCGCCCTCACATGTGCTCACTAATTAAGGCTGTAATGGGTGTCACAATACGATCAGACCAGTAACGGTCATCATGTGTTGACACATGTAGTTTCTAACCAGCTGATCCGTTCCTGCCTCCTGTGGTTCTGCAGCAGTGAACCTCTGACTGACTCGTACAGTAATTGCTGTGGAGCGGCCATAACTTGATGTTTCGCTTGTGTGTAATGCTCAGTTTTCTGTATGACGTGACAGAACTTATCAGCTCAGTTGTGTGTGGGGTTTTTTTGCATTTTAAATAAAAATTGATTTAATTTATGGCTACGAATCATTTGGTCTATAAAATAGCCCATCCAGTTTGACACCCAAGGTGATGTCAAATAGCTTTTGTCCAATCAACAGTCCAAAACCTGCTTACTATCACGTCAGGTAAAGCAACAAATCCTCACAATTGAAAAGCTGGAAGTACAGAATGTTTGGCACTTTGGCTCTAAAAATTACAATTAATCAATTATCAAAATAGCTGTCAATTAATTTTCTGCTGCTCTACTAATTGATTAGTTGAACAAAACAAGCTGTTTGAATATGTCACCTTGGGCATGATGTGATGGGCATTTTCCCCTATTTGCCGACATTTTGTAGGGTACTGGATTGTGTGACTGATTGTGTGAGCACAAATTGGATGTGTCCCTGCCACGTATTTTCAACTTCAAAAAGTTAGTCAATGGTTAAATTGAGGCATGAAAAAAGGCTAGGATGAGTGGACTGCCCCACATCTAGAAAATGTCCTTTAATTTCATTAAACAAATAAATAAGCACATTGACAGAGATGTCAATGTTTCCTGTGATTAGTAATCCATCTCAGCAAATATTCAGTCCACTTTATTTTGTCGTTGTGAGCAGAAACGCTTTTGAAAGCATTTCCTGTTGGTGCATTTATGGATGCCGCGATATGAGCCCAAGTTTACTGTCTTCATAACTCATAACCGCAATGCCACTGCACAGCCAACTCTCAAGGGTGTTCCCACTTGTAATAACATTCCTACAATGGAGTAGTTTAGAGGTTCTTTATGTAACAATTTACATGCATTAATCGCTTCTTATTGCCAATGTGTGAATGGATTGTAATGTCACTTAAAAAACGAGACCCTCCCAGACTTTCTTATATGCCTGCTCCCGAGTGCTTAGCCCCTCTCCAGCTCAATGTTCAGCTCCCCTACAGCGCAAACTGTGTGCAACACTAGCTGATTTTAGCTTAGAAATGGAGTCCGCTAACATCAACATTTGACAACATTGAGTCTAACAATGCTTGCTTGCTAACGCGGATGAACATTACATAGCAAAACACTGTCTTGAGTGGATAATGACAGCTAATTCATCCAGACTCCCAGGGCTAATCTGGCTGGAAAATTGGCTAACTTGCCGTTTGCAAATCACTTTATCAGCTAACGATACGAAGCAACCAACGCTAGATCCATCCAGCTAGCTGGCTAACCTTAGCTTGCTTGCTCGCTAACATTATGGCTAACAAAATACTGTTTTAGTGGATCTGTTGGTCCATGATACTAACTGATTATGATAAACAGTGTTGATTTTAGCTAGCAATAACTGATGTAATGGTACAAAGCAAAGGTGAATAATAGGATTGGACAAATACATCGGTGATTGGTTGAGTCCAGCAAGCTAACCCAGAGAGGCCAGCAATGGCAGAGAGAGGCAGCGGGGGGGAAACGGTGTGAGCCAGAATATTTTCGCATCTAACATGCACACCTGTGCGAAAATATCAGCAATCGCCGGTTGTTGGGCTGACTGTGGCCGGTTGGAAAAATTCATCATTGCCCAACCCTACTGTATAACTGACAATGGCTGTCTGCTAGCCAAGAGTGAAACAAGGCAGGGGTGGACAATTAGCTAACCTAAGCTAAGATAATGTTAAGTTTAGCCAGCTAGCTGTAACTTAGTTATACAGCATGGATCTAGCCGATGAAGTAACTTGCAAATGGCAAGCTAGTTGGTACCATTACAGATAGTAACGTTATTCTAAATATGATTATAAATCCCAGTAAATCAGTCTGGTGTATGTCATATCACTGTTTTGGCCGATGCCCAGGATGCTTGCTCATTCCAACAGAGAGCGACAGGATCCTGACAGCCGTTCACTTAAGGGCCACCGGTGTCATTAATAACAAGGACTTCCTTCTTACTTTACTGGCTTACGTAAAACAAGCTGAAAAACGTTCAATGGGTTTAAGATGAGGGTTAGGCAGTTGTAACTTCAAGCTAGTTGAATTGATGGTTATGATTAAATCCGGGGGAAGAATCCAACCTAATAATATCCAACCAAATATTCTTTGCATGAGTTGGGAAATGAGGGGTCATTGGATTTGAAAGTACATTAAAACCCATCCACGCCCCCTAATCACCCTTTACTTACAATTTCTATGTCAGTCTACTGAGTCGAGCATCCTTCACATAAAGAGGCAAATATGATTGGATTTCAAATAAGAAAACATCAGGGCTGTGACTGAAACCTTAGAGTGACCCCTTTCTGCTGCTTACAAAAGATTTGGAAATGTGCAGTATATGTTAATGCAGTAATAGGCTAATGTGAGTTATTAATATTTTTAAATGTAACTCAACCCACTAAGTGTCTCTTTTCCTCTTCCTCCCCTTCATCGCTTCTTGTTCATTCTACCCCTCCTCTGTGCCCCTCACTTCAATCCCAAGGGCAAGCCAAAGCCTGACAGCTTTGTTTGTGTTCTCCACTAAGTGATTTTTAATCAACTGGTCCGCATGAGTCCTCCCAAGGGCCGGAGCAGCAGAGGCTGTGAGAGATTGAGCTGAGGGCTGGTGGATGGCTGGCTGGAGATAGTGGAGGTGAGAAGAGAAGCAGACTATGTCCAGGGTTAGCTGGCTAATTTTTAAAAAGCTATTTATGTTTATATGTCCACACTAGCGTTTTCAGGCCGTTGTTGTCTGGATCTCTGTCCATGCTAAAGTGCCTGAACAACAAGAAAAAGCTAAATCTCTTTCTTTTTTTGTCCTTTTTCGTAACCGAACAGACGCAGTCCGGTTACATTGCTGAGTCTCAGCTTGGTAAACCTTTGTTCTGTCCCGTCCTTCGGACTGCGATTACCTACACTTTGTTTTATTGTGTACACACTTTCAACAATGGTTGAAGACAGCAGATTGACCTTGAGGTTTTTACTGCAAGATTAGGAAGCTGCTACTGTCGTCATTGAGAAATCACTTTTCTAACTCCCTATCAAAAGTCACAGTTAGGGTTGGGCCATGACATTATATAGATTTGTCGACTGCTTTTTGTTATACTGCTTTGATTGAGATAACTATCCCTTCTGGCATCTCTGCTTGTATGAGGTCATTGCAGGAGATTTTGCAAATCAATTATTTAATTTTTCACGTATTAGCTGAAAACAGACATTTACATTTGATTTATTTCCAGAAAATAGTAGAGTATGTCACAACATATATGGCTATTGTTGATATTAAATTACATCTACCATGATAGACGATTTTATCCACATTATGCCCCCTTGATACAATCATGAAAATGTCAGTTTAAAGTGTATTATATAAAGATTTCCCTGCCACTCAGCTGACATTTTAAACCACGTGGTACAGTATAATGTTGAAGGGAGCGCGTACTGATGGGTTGTCGTCTGGCGGCTGTCAAAGTGGAGGCGTTGAGTCTATGATGCTACTTATTAGACGATGGGATTAGTCTACAGATTATTTATGTTATTATTTACGTGGTAATCCACAGACAGAGCAGCGACAGAGATTCTAACCTTATCAAAACAAACGACCATCAAATGCATCCACTCGCCATATAGAACAGATGATACACGCAGCATAATGCATACAGCCCTCTCTCTATCCTGGATTGCTTGAAGGAGCCTAACGTGAACAAAATGGAGGAAACACAAGTTGAAGGACGAATAGCATTTAATACTGGATCTGTTTCCTTGTGCATTCTTTTTCTGTATGGCTACCACAGTGTCATATAAAATACTTAAAGTTCAGGTGTATAAATATCACGTTACAAGCCATGGAGCAGGACAGAGAGTACATAAAGCAAGGGAGGGATAACAACACTTACCGTCTCTTAGTGGATGAATCAGTTAGCCCACACACAGAGCGAAAGAGAAAGAGGCTGAGGTCGCTATTCAGTGTTTTAACTCGTCTTATTTCATTCAATCTACCCTGAATAAGTCAAGGTCTTGGGCCTACAGAGAAATGGAGCGAGAGCAGGTCGAGTGTTATAGTATTGGAGCATGAGGGAGTTGGGTGGTGTGGGGGGGGGGGGGCACTCATAAGAGCTGTACTTGTGTTTTCCCATTGTTAAACAACCTTAAGGGAGAAAGGCAGCGACTACCAATATTACCAACCAGGCCTTCAGATGGATGGTGGAGACCAGAGGCTGTATCTGTAACAAATGAGATGTTGCAAAAATGATTTCTTCCTTGTATCGTTGCTTACATCCTCTTTCTTGTCTTCCTCTTCTTTGAAATAAGCACACAAGACAAACTTCTGCCTCCTTTTCGTGACTGGATTTGTTCAGCGAGCTCAGGTAAAAATGAGATTAGTCTTCCTCAGTGGCTCAACTTTAGCACCAACAGACCATGGCGAAGAATGTACTGAATGCATTCAGCATCCTATATACACACACTCACTCAGCTGTTTTCTATCCTGAGTGTCTGGTCTCTTTCCCTCTTTCTGCTCTGCAGAAGCAGCTGCGGAGGAGCAGAGATAACTCTTAACTTTGTTTTGACACTTTTGATTAAGGACCATTGAAGGAACACCTGTATGGCGGGAGGGAACAATGCACCGAGCCCGTAGAGAGATTGATTTTGTGCATTAGAGAAGCAGCCTTTGTCTAAAGCCACGAGGCCCTTTGTTATGCTAACCAGCCGTGGAAGATTTCCAATTCAATTTCACCTGAACGTTGGTCAGCAGCACGCTCCATTGTATGGCGTCCCTCGGGCCCGGCAGCCCCCCCCCCCCCACTACCGCTGCCACTGCTGCCTCTCCCCTGTCGTCTCTCAAACTGCAATTTAGCCGCTGAGGAGGGTGTGTATGTGTGTGAGTTGGGGTGTGTGTGAGGGGGGGGGGCTGCGGCCTAGATTGACAGCCGACTGGATACTCTTGCCACAATATTCGCTGCATCCTGTCCTTGTGTGTGCAGTGGGCCGCGGAGAGGATCACAGTGAAATGAGATGATATTAATTATCCTAATCCTGATAGCTCTCTCTGGAACTCTGCTTCCACTCATCTGTCTCAGGAGAGGACTTGGATGGTCAGACAGAGAGAATGTCAGAGAAATGAAATGAAAGCCAACAAATTCAGTAGAGAATACTCCAACAAAAACACTGCTTACTGAATAAGGTAGATTTGCTTCTCTGTCTGCCTTTTGCCTTTTTCTTTTCATGATTTCATGGTCGCTAAATTGTCCTTCCTTTTCCATTATTCCTCTCTCATCTTGTAATTGAGAGTTCTTCTCATTGAATATCTTAATTAAAACAAAAACCTGTAGGAATAAATACAGTATAAAATACAAAATATCCAATTTCTCTTTTACTTGATAATTTGATTTGATCTTTTCAAAAAATAAATGGTTGTCACTTTCCAGCTTTCTTCTACTTTGACAAAGTCAAACAGTCAAACTCTCGTGCCCGAGCCGGCATGCACACAGCGTTTAGACATTATTATTTATATTTTGCCAAATTTATTTTCTGATAAAACTAAAGAAGGAGCCTTTTTTTAATTGAATATCTCTGCAAAAGAGCACATGCTAATTGAACTAGAGGGGAAAGGCGGGCTGCATGAATAGGCCTGTATTACATAGAGATTTTTATTAAGATCAAGTCTCTACAGTGATGAAATAACACAATGCTCGGCTGCAACCATTTTCTCCGATAGATGCATTACGAGAAAGTTCTTAACTCACTCATTATGCTTGATGATTGTATTATTTTAGTGGCGTCACACTCCAATAGGCTGGATTTGATAACATGACTCTCAGAGCTCGCAGTCATTAATTGTTTTTTTTTTCTTTTTCTATCATGAAAGAAGCTGCTTGGTCTTGCTGAGTGAAATGCAACTTAAAAAGTCCTTTGATGTTTCAGTTAATGTATGAGAGAGTGCGTGCATATGTACAGATACCTCCTGGTTTTTGTGTTTGGCCTGTATTCGTGTGTATTGTCCACAGTGGGGAATCTTACTCTCCTGTGCAGAATTTCTTTATAATAACCATTCATATTTCAGCAATCAAACACAGTGTTGTTTGTACAGTTTATTTCACCACGTTTAAAATTAATTGATTTGTCGTTTATCTGTGTGTTTGCATGGTTGTTTTCGATTCTGATAGTTCTTTGTTCCGTAATGCAGCACATCAACACAAATGTGCGCACAGAAAGGCCTAATCCTGGCCTGAAGTGGAGGTACAGTATATTTAGAGCGCTTTTGATTGTGAAGGTTGTTATTATTGAATTTGAGTGACGATCACGGTCGTTTGATCATGAATCAATGCCTCGCTGTTCGTTGCGATGTGCTTGAGGGGACGCAGAAGTGTAGAAATTGTTTCATGGGGCATTTTGCGTTTCTTGGTCTTTGAGGGGCTCTTGTCTTCTCTCTTGAGCTCGCCCTGTAGCCTGATGAGACCCCTGCAGGCACCAAACTCTACCCCCCCACCCCACACTTACTCACACCCTGAACCCACTGCACCAGACGAAGTGAAGTGAGGAGAATAGCTGTTTACCCCTTGTGCCTGAGGTATCAGTGCCAGCATAGAGTGGCACACCCCCCCACCCACCCTACCCCACCCCCACCCTTCAATAGGCTTGTGAAGTGTGAAGTATATTTTTGTTCTCGTGTTTTTATACCAATTTTAATTCCACAGCTGCATATCTGAGAAGCAGGATTTCCTTGGTTAGCTTCCCAGATTTTCTTTCTCTCCATCTTGCTATTTCCCTCCCTTATATCCTCCCTCTCCCTCACCCACCCCGTCTCCTTCTCCTACCCCTACAATCCCTAACCTCTCTGTGTCTCTCTTCCCTACATCCCCCCCTCCACACCCCCCACCCCCTTCCGTTGCCTGGGGGCTGATTATTTTAGTGGAAATACCGCCATCGTGTATCGCTGCCAGATTCTGCCAGCCCAAGCCTCTGCCACCCCGCCCCTCCCTCCCCGCCCCCATACCCACATCCCTCCACTTAGAATAACCAATCTGATGATGTGACAGTTTCTTTCTCCCCGTAGAAAATCTGCCTCTAACCCTTTTTCTCTCCCTCTTGCGTTTTGGATTCCAGCGTTGTTTGACATGTTATGGAAGGGTTTCAGCTTCCCACCTCCGCAATCCTTATTCTATCCCAGGGAAGCGGTTGGCATGGGAATCTAATACTTGGCAAAGAGGGCAAGGAAGAAGGTGGTGATGGAGGGGAGGGGGTGATATTTAAAAAAATAAATCTTTTTAAGCACACTCCATCTCTGCGTAGTTTTTCTCACTCGGATATCCTCGTCATTTCCAGCAATGCATCTGATTTTAAACTTTGATTTCACTGTAGCTTTCTTTTTCTGTAGTGTTGAGTTTGCTGCAACTTCACACAAAGTTAAAAAGTAAAGATTGTGTCTCTGTGAGTGATTATTTCTATGTCTCTGATTCTGTCATGTAACTATGCCAATGGTCCTTTTGGCCCTTAGGTCGATGGTCATCCGTTGCCATGGCGCTGGCAGTAGGAGAAATCAGGTCCAGTTACAAAGCTTTGATGAGAGAGGCATGAAAGCCTCTTTCCTCATAACACCGAGACAAACCACAAGAGTTGTAACTAGGCTGTTTCCGTCAGAGCCTGCGGTGAAGCCGGCCTCAGTTTGCATGTAGCTGAGGCTAAACGCTCACGTTGATGCCAATCACACCCTTACGCCAGATTCAAAATGCACCTTTTTAATATGTCACTTCACCAACCGGTGTGATGGTGGTCATGAACTAATTTTTTGTCATCAGCTTCATTGTCATGCAATCATATAGTTAGAATTTGCCAATTATGATTCACTTATGTTGGTTTAAGGTATTTTAGGCACAGGGTAAGCCTGGAAGAGGTTAATCAACGCTCTCTTGTTACATTGTCTCAGTTAATGTATTGCCCAAAAGTGCTCTCTCTCCTCTCTCTCCCTCTCCCTCTCTCTGTCTGTTTTTCACAATGGCTCAGCCTTGGTGGGATCTGGCCGCCTACAGATAACTGCAGTCTTTGTGCAACCCATTCTAAGCAGATACATACTGTACCATTCAGACAGGGTTAGGTTATTTATTTGTCCATTCTGATCATTTACATGCATTTCCATCATATGTCCATGAACCGATATGTTTATTCAGTCACAAATCCAAATATTTTTACATTGCATATAAAAGTGATATAGTGAAATAGTGGTAATTTAATCTTGTACCAATCAACAGCTCTCCATGTGTCCAATCTGCAAATGCAAATAGGCCACATATGCATTGCGTTGTGGTCCATATTAACATGTATGGGAGAGGAGATGGGTGTAGATAGCCCCGTCTACAGTTGTTTATCAATGTGCAGTTCCCCTCGGCATGCAGAGCAGCCTGGCGGCCCCCAGTGTGAGGCTGAGCAGGCAGAGCTGTCATTGTTTAACGCCTCCCCTGATTAGTTTACTCTCGCCTGATTAGAAATTAATTAAAATGATGACACAGATCCCAGCAGAGGAGGAGGACGAGGAGGAGGTGTGGAGGAAAATGAAGGATATGTGCAGGGGGTAGGGGAGGGTGGGACGAGGTGAAAAGAGGGTTAGTGGTTTGTTGGTGACGTCCACTGGGAAGGGGTCAGGGAGCTTTTAGCAGGAGAGTGTGCAGTAGGGAGGGATTTGGTGTGGAGTGTGTGGCAGGCATGAGGGGTAAGTGTTTTGGGGCGGGGGTGGGGGGTGGGGGGGGTAGCGTGCAGGGAGTGGTGCTCTGGCAGGGGACAAACATGGCTTAATGAGTGACTCTTGTTGCAATCAGAACATCGTTTCCTCATGCATTCTAATGAGCTGGATGTTGCGGAGGAGATCGGTTCACGCTCTAATTTATTCAATATATTTTGTGTATTCACCCTGTTTATTTAATAACGGGGACCGTGGCACATTAATCAACATCTCAGCCATCATCACATCAGCGCAAATATTCCAGAGTGAGTTTTCTCTCTGTTCTGCCTGGGTCATGTCACAGCTTCTCAGGACAACATTGCTGGCAAACATTGAGCTGCTATCTGCTTTCTTGGTTATTGCATCTGTAGACATGAGTGTGAGTGTCGCCGTGCAAGTCAGAACAAAAGCTTTGAGTATTACATCGAGGCCTGATAACATCGCGGTTGAACAAATATCAGCGTTGTAAACATTTGAGTGTGTAGCTGAGGCTTACATGTCACCCATGGATGAGCCTGTAATTCTCTCCGCTAATAATTCTCCCTGGAGTCCCGCCCCTGTTATCCCACCACAGTCTGTTTTGTTGCTTTTTCCGTTTCTGCCTCTCTTGTTTTCTCTCCCGGCATCATTGTCTGTGAAGGCTGGGCTGACCACAAGGCACACTTTTAATCCTCAGGGAGATTTTCAAAGTTCTATCCCTCTTAGCAACCAACTTTTGATCTCTAACATCAACTTCTGTTTTTCCTTTTTGCCTCAACCTTAGCTCTCACCACAATAATTTTGTCCATCTTCTTCTCTTTTTTCCCTTGGCCTCCCCTTATCCATGTCATAATGTAATCAAAGGGTTGAAAAAGGTAGTGCGTGTGTGCGTGTGTGCGTGTGTGTGTGTGTGTGTGTGTGTGTGTGTGAGGGGGCCGTGTGGTGCAGAGACTAGTGGGTTTCCCATAGCGATGAGGGCCTGCGGTTCTCCTGGTAACCTAATTGGCATGTGTTTCCTGGCAGGTCTTATTGTGGCCTCTCCTAATCACTGTCCCCAGCCCTAACAAGAGCGACCTACAGTATTGCTGCTGCACTGAAGGAGCATGTCTTTTGTTGTTTTATTTCTTTCTCTTTCTTCCTCTTGTCTGTCCTCATCCCCCTCGTCCTAACAGAGGGACTCGTTGAGACGGCCTGATTACCACAGTCAGATCCAGAAATGCGTGTGCGCGCATGCATGTGTATATGAATGAGCTTGCCGTTTTCCCCTACTATAAAACCAGTTGGTTTATCGAGGCAGACTCCTGCCCAACTGAGCATGTAAACCCTAATTGGGAAATGCTTTAAATAATTTCTAATTAGTACAAGTGTGGTAATAATTGGCTGGGTAATCTGAGGATTAATTAGCGGTGTTGTGTATGTGTGTGAGTGAGTGACTGTGAATGAGTGCATGCATGTGTGCTCGTGAGCACGTGTGTGGGTCATCATGTACGTGTGCATGCGCATGTGTGTCTGCGTGTGCTCACGGACGGCCGGCTGAATAGACCCCAGGTTCTGCAGCTTGCTAATGGAATCCTGCCCACTCAAGGAGGTCTGTGGAGGAGGGAGGCCAAGACAGAAGCAGCTTTGTTGGCCAAGTTGTACTGTGGGTGGCCCCCCTGCCTGCAGACCCTCATTTGTATCACGGTGGGCATCCACCCCCTCTTTTATGACCCCCACCTTATTTAACAGCTAACCTCGCCTCCACCTCCCCTTCACCTCGCCCAGCCGTCCCAGCTCCAGCCCCCCTCGTGGTGCACACTGCTCTCATCTTCTTTCTTTGGCTAAATGACACGTTTTATTTTCTTTGACCCAATATGCTCCCAAGCCCTGCTGCTGCTCCCCCTCTCCCCCGTTTTACCTAGACGTATTCTTCTGCCACTTTCTCCTCTCCAGTCATGTTCACCCTCTTCTACCCACCTCTGCATTTCCCTCTTCCCCTCTTCCTGTGGAGGAAAGGGCGAGCTAGCGCCGGGCTCTTGAGTTGTGTACTTCCACCTGGTCTACCCTCTAATTACTGCATCCTTTCTTTTGAGAAAAGAAGAGTACAACCACTTGTTGCTCCAAGTATTGCTTTTATAACACTCACCATTGAATTGGCATCATTGAGCAACAAGAACGCAAGCTTTAATGGATTTATTGGATTAGGAATTTATATTCCCAAAAAAGCTTTACTTTGAAAAAGATTTCAAGCTCTGTATCTAAAAGGATCTCATTGTCATCCTTATTTCCCCCTATATTATATTAAGTCTCCCCTCGTAACCTATTGGAAGTTTTTCCGTCCACCTTTATCTCAGAACTCATATTGTAAATCACTCTCCCTCCCACTCCTCCTGTCACCTCCTGCCTCCCCTCTCTCACTGTCTTTCTGTGAGACAGATGGCTGTCAAGGCCGTACAAATAGAAAGCAGTATGCAAGTAAACAAACAAGCCGGGATCAATATGGGAGACTAATTGAACAATGACACAAACAATTTTGCTGAAGCCTGCTCTTAGTCATTTGTTGGTCTATACGGCTTGAAAAGCTTGAAAAGTGCGGCTGGCAGGCAAGGCCAATTTGATCAAATATGTGTTAGCAGCTACAAAGCAGCGTCACTCACAAGTAATGTTATTGCAATTCACAATACTAATTCATACATAATTAATCATTTCTAGAAAAGCACCAAAAGAGGAATACAAATCAGGTAAGTTTTTAATTTTGTTTTTTTTCTTATCCCTTTGTTAATGTTTTAGCTTTTTTCCTTTTCACAGGTGTGACTTGATTTATTTTGAGTATTAAATGTAAGATTTGGGGCAGAGGGGGTAACATTATTATTTAATGACTTTTAAATATGTATGCTTTTACTGCTTCCTTCGTTATTTGCTGGAAAAATGACAGCTCAGACAAAAGTGAAAATATGTGCATTGCTGATTCTTTTGAGAAGTACTCATTTTATTTCTATCCTCTCTATACTTGGCATCTACGCTTACTGCGCTTTATGGTGTTTCTGTGACTGATAACACGCAGATTTAGCTAATGACGCTTAAAGGTGCTTATCACTTTCTTGCTAATCTGGTTGGTGAGATACATTGACAAAGGTTGTAGATTAATTGTGTCAGAGCCTCCCTCCAATGCTAACACAGCTAACACGCATATGGGGAGGATGTGGGTTTTAAAGCTTGTCCCCATTTTCTCAGTGATGTATACTCAAACCATGAGGCTAGTCCGGGTGCCTGGCCCATTCTCTGACATTTACTGGGCTGGTACAAGGACGTACCCTTTCCCTTCCCCTCCTCTTCCTTCCATTCCTCCCAGTTAATCAGACTGGTGTGAAAGGGAGGCTGATAAGCCCATTGTCTGGTTGACAATGTCTTGGTGATAGGCCCGTAGTGGCCAACTGGATGGTGCTCTGTCCCCTCTCCTCCTGCATCAACCCATCCCATATTTCCGTGCCCTGGACCCCCGTGTCCTCGCCCCTCCTCTCTCCTCACCCCTTTATCAACCCTTCTTCACCCTTTTCTCAAAACTCTCTTACCCCTCTTTGCCTTTGCCATGCCTGCACCTCTCCACCCCTGCCGCCCTGTGCTATCCCTCCCTGACCCCTCTCCTCTCTGCTCACCCTGCTCTTTCCTCTTCTCCATTGAGCGGTGCAGAGCCACCAGAGGGAACTCATTAGTGCACTGCTCCCAGGTTAATTGGCTAGCTCAAAGAAAAGGACTGAGAAAGAAGAAATGAATGAGAAGAACACCCACTCTGTCCAGGGAGAAAAGGGAATCGACCTGTGTGTTTCTCACACTGGCAGCTCCTCTAAACAGTGATGCAGCTGCTGTCAGGCCAGATGTGATCCTCTCCCACTGATTAGTGCTGCTGTCCTGCTAACTGGGCATGTAGAGGGGGCAAGGCCTTGGCCTCTATTGTTGGATTTATCTACCATGGAACTATGTAATAAATCTGTAAGGCGCCCCCATGTGACAGGTTCATATTTCTCTAAGAAAGGAAAAACGATAACATCAAGCTGAATTGAAAGTGTTATCCGTTGGCTATCTGGATGAGTCTATGCAGAAATGGCGGCTGTGTGCACATCCATGCATGCACGTGTCCACGGGAGACTCAACCACAGCGTGTGCGGCACAGCCCTCCATGTCCTAAGAAACAGAGGGAAATGACTCTTGAGGAAGTGTGTTGTAGGAGTGGTGCTTATGACAATACCAGGAGCGTGTGAGTGGAGTCTGGAGTGCTGTCCACTCTTTAATTAACAACGCCGCTTCCTGTCACCTTGGGCAACCAGCACATGGCGGCCAGAAAACGACGGGCCTCACAATGTCAAAACAATAATAAATAAATCAAGATTACATTACATTAAGTCTGGCAGATGCTGGGGCTGGGTGAAGTGGTTGAAGTCATTATCACCATAACAATGAGGATATTTTCCAATATTTATATGTATCACTGTTAGGCAAATATGCAAAATCAAACTAATGTTGACTGTTATGCGTTACAAATTGCTCATGTGTATCTGCTCTGCTCATGATATCATTCTGCTCTGAGTCAATAAACTATAATATTGAATTATCACCCAACCCTAATGGATGCCCCCCCCCCCAAACACTCACAAGGGGAGCAATTTCAGTTCAGATCTTTTAACCCACAAGAGCAAATTCTTGTGTAAGCAAGTCAGCATATAAACTTTAAAATGTAAACACAAACACAATGAGATGATAAGACAATTGAAAACAATAGAAGTGTTGGTGCACTGACGATACAGAATACAAATAAAGGTTAATGTGTTAAAATCAAAGACAAACGGCAATAATAAGAATAGGGATAAAGATAAAGTGCTCTGCTGTATGAGCAGCCAAGAGCCAGTTTATGGTGTATTAGAATTAAGAGCGTTTATTGCACACGTGGTGAATAAAAACTTGAACCTGTTGCACCTAGTTTTTGGAAATCTGAATCTCTGACAAGACGGGAGGATGTCAAATTCCTCAAAGAGAGAATGGACCAGATTTGCTATGAAAGATTAGCTTTCTGTGTCAATTTCCAGCTAAAAGTGTCTGACAAAGAAAGCTGCTGCTCACCAGTGATTTTACTCGCTGTCTTAACGGTGTTGCCCAGCTGTACATTTAGTTAGAAGGTCAGGGAATTTCTTTGCAACTGTGTAGTACGGCACAGTACAGTCAGCTTTCTCCATTAGAGCTGCAAACTTTTGGACCAGAATACCCAGACACTGCTCCACCTTCTCTAGTTTTAAATCACAATTGAAATCATGGCTGAAACACAACCAATCATGTGACCATTAAAGTACTAAACATAGAGTATTCCCCTTCATTTTTTTATATGATGTAATGTTTTAAATGGAAAGTGCTTTTAGTTTTTGCATGATGCAATGTTTTATTCTCTGTACCTCCTGTCTGAATTATAACATTTGATGCCATCATTTTTGTCCATGGTCCCTGCTAAATAAACAAATAAAATGAAATAAACATTTAACCTCAGCAGAAAAGTTTTTATTTCATATTGGCTCAAAGACACCTTGAGGGGATCGAACCACCAACCTTTTATAATTAGTAGCAAGATACGCTGCACCCAGAGCTACTAATATAAATTACATATTAAAAGAGGTCCCTTTAGGAGTATAGTGCTGGCGGAGGACACGGGAGGCCTGAGTAAAGAATAAACAGCACACATCCCTCCTTCCCTTTCTCTTTCTCCCTGTCTCTCCTTCTCTCTTTCCTCTCCCCGGTGAGATGATAACAGGATCAGTGGTTCACTGGGCTTCAGCCAGCACAGGGATCATATTCATATGAGAGGGGTTGAGACTCTCTCCAGATTGGCTGCTGCACCTGACAGAGTGGGGGGGGGGGGATTAGGAGTAGGGATGGCAACAGCGTCAGTCACGAGCTCATCTTTTCGCCGTCTTCACTTCTCTTCTGGATCTGCCTCAGTTTGTTGGACATCACTCCTTGTAACCCCCCCCCCCCCCCCCACCACCCACCACCACCCACCACCGAGAGACACACACACACACACACACACACATACACACACACACACACACACACACACACACACACACACACCGCACACTAACCTCCCCCCTTGTCTTTTCAGCCGGCAGAGAGAAAGCAAAAAGCAAGACAGGGGGGCACTGCATAGATTCACTGCCATTGTGTGTCAATCATTGTGTGTGTGTGTGTGTGTGTGTGTGTGTGTGTGTGTGTGTGTGTGTGTGTGCGCGCAAGAGAGAGAGCCCTTGCCTCCAGTGATTAGCTCTGTCAATGCTGGGCTCTTGCTGCTTACAGAATAATACAGTAAGGCCTTGAGGAGCAAGAGGGAGAGAGGAAGGTGGTCTGCATAGGTCTGCGTTTGTGTGTATGTGTGTGAGAGCGACTGCGTTTGCTCATCGGTCTTCTGGATTATCTGTTTGTGTGGGAGTGTGTATTTTTGGAAGTGAATTCAAGCTGAGTTACTTGGTTTTGTTAGACGACATGAAATAAGAGGTGGATGTCTGAGACTCTAAGCACAAAGTCTGAACACACAAAAAGGAAAAATATGACAATTAGTAGAGTCAGATCACACACACACACACACACACACACACTGGGTATTCCTGCATCTGCTGGTCAGGTAGCTGCATGCACCCTTCCTCTCTCTCTTTCTCTTTTTATTCAGTCTTGCTCACCATCTCCCTCAGACACACACACACACACACACATCTTTTTGCTCATGTCATAAGTGGGTGTGCAGAGTATTGCCTTGAGCTGGAGATGAACATGAAATAAACACAAACTAGGGTAGTGACAGTTTTAAATCGGCTTTAGATCACTATGAAAGGTAAAGGATTAGGATGCTTTTTCCAGTCCTGAGGAGATAGGACACAGTCTTGGAAGAGAGCCCACTCCTCTCAGCCCACTGTGGGCCGGGTGTCTATCTTCTAATCTTCTAAAGCACTCTTACACCATTTGCATGTAGCATGGCCTACATAGTTCGCATATGCCCGTCTATATAGGCTGTGATAAAAACGGATCTTTTACACAAAGAAGAAGAATTTTCTTGTGTGATATTGTCATCAATTTCACCCTGTTTTTGTTATATTTCTACCTCACTATCTAGATTACAAATTGTCCACTGGAGGCTGTTTTAAATTGAATTTTAAATTGTAATGCAACTTCTGTTCTGAACAAGGTTTTTTTTAAACGTTTACATCTAATATGTTAAATCCAGTTTAATGTTCCTTTTTTGTGGCCTTCGGATCAGTAGAATTATTTTCAAATTTATATTTGTGAATTATTAAGTTTTATTTCACAAATAACACTTCCTGTCCAATTTTTGCCTTTTCTGAACTGGCTTTAAATCTTAATATTTTTAATGTCAGATCCATTAAAGACACTAATTATTTTCTGTAATTAATAACATTTTTATTTTTATTGTGACCCAATTTTCTTATGAATTGAGAACAAACGATAACAAAACTTTAAGTCATTGCTTTCATAATAAGCCAGGCTATTTAATTTCATCCATGTTTAGTCAATATGTCTTGCTATCTAATCGCTCTCTAATTGTGAATATATATGCTACCGTGTAGGCCGTACTCTCCTCTTTTGATTACCGTGGGTTTTGTCAGCTTTTTTTCCAACCAAATCAGGCATGAAACCGTCCCGGGAAGACTTTTTTTTTTTTAATTTGTCCTTATAATGCTTTTCTCTCACTTTCCCTTTCGAGTGCACGGAGGAAACTCGCAACAAAATCAAATTAAAATTTCCATTGAAAATGTTGCTCTTGTTATTCAGATGCTGGTTTAGGGTCTTTTGTGTGAATCTAATTATTCTCCACTATCAGGACGGTCCACAGGGTAATTAGTCACTTCTCACCAAAGTCCTCCCTGCATCCTCAGATTCTTATCACCATAACTCTGACATTTTAAAAGAGACATTTTTGTCTCTTTTATGATAGCCTGAGTTTTTTTTTTTATTCTGTCGCATTCGCTTATTTTTTTAAAGCAATTTGGTGATACAGTATGCGCGTAAATAGCCACTGCTTCCCGAAAATGAGCCTGCCTTTCAATTGTGTCGTGCTGGAGGGGAGAGAGAGGAGAAGAAGAAAAAAACCGACGGCGTTGCTGCCTGTGTGGGGATCCTGTTTTGCAGACGAGCAGAAATGTTGCACCGTGCCAATCAGAGCAATAATGCCGTGCAGAGTTGGGGAGGTGAGGAACGAGCGAAGGAGGAACAGTAGCCTGAAAAAAATCAAAAGGAGCACATGAATGGCTGCTTTAAGGTCCGGAGCAGGAGGATAATTCAGCGCCTGCATGGCTCTCAATGAATTGCAACACTTGCACTTGGGGTAAATTGGTACATTTGAGTGGTGGTAATAATCTCCACAGTCTCTCTTACAGGAGAAACAAACTACATGAACGCAACTGTACGACAGCAAAAAATAATACAAACTCGAATATCATAATACAAAAAAAAAAAATTCTGAAGAACAAGATGGTCTCTGTAAACCCCAAATGAATAGACAGTAAGTTCCTGTTAAAGGAATATAGTGGTGGTTTGATTTGATCAGGCCTAATGCAATATCCTCCATCACCTTTTTTTGTTTCACTACTTAAATAGCCACTAAAATATATATTCTTGCTACAGCTCCAAACCTCTGTCCCTGTTTACTGATGTTTAATTGCTGAAAATCGACTCTGCTGCTGATTGTTGCACAGCATGTCATGAATTTTTGTCTGCAAGCATTTATTTTATTTTTGGTGAACGTGTTTCCCCTCTGTTGTTATTGTTCAGGCTGTGGAGTGTGGACTAATAATGGCTCTGTGTAGTCGGTGATTAGGCATGGTCATTTAAAAGATTTAAAAGAAAACTTTTTCTTAATCAACAAAATCGGTTCAGTACCTTCTGATCCAGCAGTCCTTGAAGCACCAAGTACCTTTTCAGTCATTGTGGCTTCCATGTTTTTAATTTTTCAGGTATACATTTCAATTTTTCCCTTCAGTGTTTTTACAGCAGTGCTTTATTGCTGACTACACTGGCTGCTGCAAACCTCTGCTTCTGCAATCCATAATACTCATTTCTACCACCTGTAGGCTGTGACCTTTAGGCAACAGGAGGAGTGTACACTTTGTAAAAATGCCTGAAATATTTGTGTGCATCAAATCTCAAATCCAGCCAAATAGTCAGAGCCTGACTGGTGGTTTTAAGGGAGCAGCTAAAATATGAGTCATGTCCATTAAATAATACAAGAGAAGAAGAAAAAACAAAACACAGACAGTGAGGCTGGGAAACAGGACAGTCAGACAGCAGCGGTCAGATCAGCAGATCAACACTGACAGCTGGAGCAGTGATATCTTACCAGTAATTAAGATGAGAAGATAACAAAAGCAACATGAGTGTGTGTCTGTGATGCGGCAAGTTTTGCATGTCTGTCTGTGTGCCTGCAAATAATGTATTTGTGTTTATACACTACCTGGCAAGTGTTGATAATATGTGATTTTGGTGGTTTTAGAAAGAGAAAGAAAGAGAGAATGGTGGTGGTGGTGGAAGAGAGAAGGAGGGTGTTTTCTAATCAGAGTCACTGTCGTTTTGTTGTCACCTGCTTCCAGACAGACAAAGTGGCATTTCCTGACTGTTCCCATCCCCGTCTGAGTTATCTGACACCCAAAAATACGGCTACGGGGAAGCAGGGAGACGAGGCACCACAGCCTTATCCCGGTAAGGAGATGGCTTCTTATCAGATCAGGCTAGGAAGTTTATTTTATGGAGTAAATCTGTATAGAGGGGATAAAGAAATGACACATCCCTTGCGGACACAAAGGGAGAAGGAGATTAGTCCTCCAGCAGCATATATGGCTTTAGTTCAACCTGACAGGCAGCGGATTGAAAGGTCATGAAATAATAATCCCCCTATTCTTCTGCTCTAATCCTACGAGGGTGTGTTTCACTATGGGAACGTATGGGCTGAGGCTATGTGCTGCAGGGTGGATGTTCATTTTGTGTTGTCACTGTATTTAGATAGGCATCCAACACTGATTTAAATTAATTAGACTAATTATGATTGAAGAGGGATTTTTTTATGATGAATGTCAGTGCCAGTGCGTCTGTGTCTTTAGGGTTTTAGGTTTTTTTTCTATTTTTGTAATTCATGTTTGTACATATGCTGGAGGTTGTTTTCTGCGTGTCTTTTTTTTTTTTTTTTTTTGTAAATCAGACAGGTTTGGGGTTAAAGGGACATTACAAAAATCTCCTATCGCCAGTAGCCTTTTCCTCCAGCACCTCTCTCTCTCTCACACACACACACACACACACACACACACACACACACACATCAAGCATCAGGTGTGATGCAAACACACACTTCAACCCATTGTGTGTGCGCAAGTGTGAGTTTGTATGTGTGAGTTTGTATGTGTGTGTCCACACGTGCACAGAGAAAGAGGGGGAGATTGTGCCATTTAGGGAAGTGTGATCTAGCACTGTGTGTGTGTGTGTGTGTGTGTGTGTGTGTGTGGGCGGGCATGTGTTATGTGTTTGGAGTGTGGTGGGTAGAGAGGTGAGGGGGGGGGGCAGAGTCTGCCCAACAGCCTGATAATCAAGCATCGAAAATGAGAGAGAGAAATTCAATGCAAACTAATGTGTTCCACACAATTACTCGATTAATAATTCTTATTCCATTACTGTGCCATGGAGACTCAGAAAGAAAGAGAGAGACGGTGGGAGAGAGAGATTTTCAGAAACAGGGAAGTAGACGAGAGAGAGAGGGAGAGAGAGAGGGAGAGGGAGAGCACATCAGGCTAAGAGATCTGCAGTGGCTGTATATTTCCCAATGCCTAGTTAAGGCTGCAAGGCAGGGGTCAGGAAACTTAATTATAGCGTAAGTGGATAGAAACTGCAGAATGATAAAGAGAAACATGCAGACAGATTGGAATGGCAAGGACAGGTTTAATACTATTTTCTCCTGTGTGCCTCCCTCCCACAATACAAGCCAGACCTGCAATCATACAAGGAAGCGGCCCATACACCCCTCCTGACAATAACACTAATGCATATCAAAATTACATACTCGACAACTGCAAGGCATTTTGCATGGCCACTATTACTTTCCAATTTTGTGAGTTCAAGAAAATACATATCCAATGTAATGGTGATATCAGAGGAACTTATTTCCATGCTGTGCATGTCAGAGCTACAGATAAGCGTTCACCTGTGGTCGAACAAGAGTTATTAAACCATATCTACCCTGATGGACCAGCTGAATAAATAATCTGTTTTTTAATTTCTAGGTCTGCCATTAATTCTTCATCTTCTCTCCTCTTTGAGATATTAAGGAAAATAAATAAAGTCCAGATTTTTTTAGGAAGCCACATGTGTGTGACTTCCACGTGTCTTGATTTGGATTTCAAATCAGTGGGCCTCAATGGGGCGGCCCAATACACACCGTCCACTGTGTGAGCTCCGCAATCTATTTGCACTGTATACGATTTGCATATTATCTGCAGCTCATGAAGCAAGGCTTTAATTTCCTCCTGCTGGAGATAAACATCACCTTGTTGGAGCAGATGGGCGGAGGCAGGATGGGGTCAATGAAGAAGAAGCAGGACAATGGCCCTGGTTCAGGCACTGAATGGCCAGAAGTAATAAAATTGGGGGGGATAAATTAGGATCAAATGTGATATAAGGAGATGCTGCAGAATTCTGTGAGGGGAGGAAAGGTTTCATGGTGATGTGGGAATTATATTCAGCTTGTCACAAGTTTGTAGCACACATATGTGTACATGGAGGACCACATTTGCGACTGACAGCATTGATTGTTACGGACTTGAAAAAGGTGACTTCCTCTGGTAGATTTTTGACGAACACTCCCAACCCGTCTACCATCTTTAATGTTAAGTGATATTATATTTAAAGCTAGTTCCTTTTCACACCATCATCTTCATATAAACTGTCTTGGTCAATGTCTATATTGAATATAATTAATACTCTCCGAAGAGCTAAATTCTATTTCTTGCTACTGTTGGCATTTTGTACTGATCACACTAGACGAGAGGTGCCATATTCTGTGAATTAGAGTGTCAACTAAGCACCTTTCTTATGACAATATTAGTCACAATGGAAATGATTAATTAGCTTCAGATAGATTTAATTTAATCAGTGTCTCGAGCTGGAATTCAGTTCACATGTAAGGAGGTAAATTGGATGTAAGGTTAGACAGTAGGTGAACTTTTCTTAATTTTCCTTTTAACTTATAGGATGTGCATTGTGGGAGCTCACATATTGTTGTAAACCATTAGTATTAGAGGGGGCAGACAAGGAGAGCAAGAATAGTTTCTGAATAATGAGCAGCTCATGCGGGAGTTATGTAAACCTCTTGTTATTTGGATGTAGGAACCTTGTAATTAAAGTACTTCTACAGGGGATGGTTCCGCTTTCTGCCTCGAGGAGAGCCGGGCCGGGCTGAAGGTTACAGAGGGTTAGAGAGGGTGGATGAGCACGAGTGGAAAGAACACTCTCGTCTTTTATTAGCTCGCATTATCTTATATATATTTATTTATTTATTTATCAAAGACACCTATGCAAATCAGGATCCCAAGTCATGGATCTTGCTAATGACGCAGACAAGAGTAATTAATTAAAAGCAGATGCACATATACACACAAGCGCACACATTATACATGTGCAAACCCTCGTGTAACAAGTTCATCTGATTTTCAAAGACGCCACACAGTCGGATAAGGCAAGGAGAGAGGGAGAGAGAGAGAGAGAGGAAAAGGCAAGAAATCTGCATCACAGTGTTAATTTAATCAGACTTCAGTAATGCCTCTTCTCCTCTCTCCCCAGGCAGCTTGCGGTTTCTCTGCTAGCTTGAGGAGAAGATGAAGGGAGCTTTCAGCCTCTTAGAAGATGAGGGTTAAAGAACGGAGAGATTAAGGAAGTGAGAGTGCGACTGAAAAGAGGGCTGGGGATTATGTCATCTACAATTGATGTGCTCTCTTAATGTACCTTTAAACATGTGCCACTGGGGCCTGCTTTTATAATGTCTATTCACTCATGGGAGGGGAGGGGGTTAAAGTATTAACCCAGAAATACTTTGCAACATATGTGTGGCTCATGTATTGAGAGTAGTTATCAGGGTTTATGTCACTTTGATATGTATACGGCATGTGGAGAGATCGTCTTTGTCAAAGGAAGTCCATTCCTGCTCGGCTTCCCATACACTGCCATGCATTATACTGATCTCCATATCAAAAAAGAGATCCTTTATCGAACGATCATAGGGACAAAATGTGTCTTTATTCCACGTCTTCAGCTCCAATGAAAATGTTCCCGCAATCTAGTCCAACTTGGACTATGAGCAAAGGATTTATTAAATTGACTGATTCTCCTCTAACCGCCGAATGAATTGTCTCACAAATTGCTGCTTGTCTCAACAAAATGACAGCGGAGAGAGTGTGTGGAAGATCTACAGATCTTATCCATAAGAATTGTTATGGGGTTAAGTGTACTTGGAGGTGTGTGCGCGCACATACACTTGCCTTCGTGTCTGAGTGTCTGTAGTGTGTGCAACCATTCGATTAAATCCACAGCTATCACTGACAGGATTAGCTGAGTGGACAGCAGAAGTCTATCATTGCTTATTGATTTCCTCTGATTCCCATCAGCCCATCAGGGCAGGACATTCTGAGTGGCCCCAGTGGGAATCGCTGCTGTGGGCCTGAGTTAACGTATTGTGGCTAACGTATCCGAGAGGCTTCAAAGCAGGTAACCATCTTTCTGTGTCAGGAAAAGTCAAATAAGTCAAAGCTATCAGGGGCAACAGATGCTCCCGTCTCTCCTTCCTGTGTGAAAAATAGTTTGACTCCGTCTCAAGAGAAACACTAAAGGATCAATCTAATCAATGAATCACTACGACGGTAGTGTTGAGCAACAGCAACTGAGTCTCTCCTGACACTGCGTAGGACGGGGCATTCCTTCCTCTCCTGTGGTACATTTTTTTTGTCAAATTAAACAATGAAATCAGTGGCATAATGTCTTACTCTTGCCCAAATCTTTCATGCTTGCATGTCACAGTTTGTTAACAAGATGGATTTATAGTTGATACAAGGGGTTAACAGGATTCCCGCCATAGCTTCCCACAGCGTAGGTTTTGATTTGTAGAGTTGATAATCAGCATCCACCAAAACACTAAACAGGTATATCATATGTGATTGGGCCTTATTGTGCTTTAATTACAGTATATTCCCCACAGTAACTACAGTATGTTTGCATTTTTTCATTTACCTTGTGATATGAGCGACAGTGGGAAGGTCCGCCTCGTTTCATATGTGAGACTATTCTGTGCAGTTGCTGAAAGTTTAATTCATTGTGACAGTGAGTAGCGATTAGCAGGTTTGCAAGTTTGGAAATGACTTTGCTATTTGTGTTTTACTGAAAAGTAGAAAATAACTTTTAACATGCTTCATGTTGTATTCCCTCTGAACACTCTCTGCAGCGAGTAACACAAGCAGCCCACACTCACCAGTCACACTTCGGACACTAAGTTCGTAGCCACCGCAGGTATAACCTCTTAACACTTAAGTATAAATCCAGCTTTAAAGGGTTTTGATTTCTGCCTGGCTCCTCTCAACCAGAATATTTTAAAAATGCGATGTGGGGGCTAGGTGGGAGCAAACAGCTGTGTGTGGACTGTTGTGTCCAGTTTGAACCTCCGGTTGGGTCTGCAGCACCTCCTGGACCCAGTAGCTGAGAGTCCATGGAGATCCAAGGAGATGTCACATAATGGTACAAAGCTAACATTAGCTAGTGTTGGTTTTCCTTAGCTTAGTAATTAGCCACTAATACATTTTCAATTCAACTCACTTCCAAAAATATTTTGGTTTTAGCTTTCCGGAAGAGCAAGTCATGTTCAATGAAGGAAATAGACCTCAGAGTTATGGCTATTTCGTCATGGTTGAAGAAGGGCCACAGTTTCGGCTGGCTAGTTTTGAGCAACGAAAGCATTTTTTGCACCCAAAATGTGTATTATTGAAAAATGAAATCGCCTGTATTAATTTATTATGGAATCTATGTCAGTGTGTGTCCAGTGCAAAAAAAATTGCTACAACAGACAAATGAGCTTCTGATGTTCACGTGGCTCAGGCAGATTGAGTCGCACTTAAAAGGTCAAACATATGTGCCGATGAGGTTGATGAGTGACGCGGTTGTTTGTCCAAAAGATTTTGTACACAACATTAAAGCTCGTTTGTTAATTGCAACCACCTTCCTCCATCACAAATAACTGCACCATTGTTTCCTTCCTTCAATAACCCGAGGAGAAGAAGTGATGGAGCACGGAGGGCGTAGAGCGTCTGTGTGAGAGAGAGAGATACCAACGCGAGATAATCATCGAGGGGAGGCTGTCAGCAGTTCACCCTCGATGGCTCAGGTGTCAAAGGCTAAAAGCGGTCCACGGAAATTTGTGAAATTAATAACAGTGTTTGTGAAAGGGTGAAAAAGACATGTACGAGGAAGTGTACCTCTGGATGCAGCTGTGACAGGACCAGAAGAATTAGTCCAATTAAAAGTGGTAATTGCTTTGCTAATTTCTCCTATTAATTTTTCACATACGAAAGAGTGGGAACATAATAGGCAAAATGTTTTAACCCTTCATTGCCTTAACTCCTTCTCTCACCTCCTCCCTGCTGACATCTGCATTCTCTCCTTGTATTTTAGTAGCTCATCTCAGCTCTCAACCCCTTATGTTCTCACCTCTGATTTTCTCTTGAGCTTCAAAAATGTCTTTGTCTTTTGCTTTTCTCCACAACCCGAGGATTCCCAAATACTTTTTTCATACTGGCAGTTTGTGAGAAATGACGATTGAAACATGGATAATAGTTTATTTTGATCGTGGTTTAACAGGTTTACTAAAATGCTACTGTGAATACTTTTTTCAACAAGCTTGCATAGCGCTAGTTATGTATAAATAGGGATGTAAGATGTATTTACAACATTCAACATTTGGAAGGACTCATTGTAATTGTAGACCACGCGGAAAGTGGAAGCTAACAAGCTGGCTAACTAGCTTACTAACTTGCAAGTCAGACTGACTAGCATTACTTTTTGTTCTTGTTATTTCAGCTCCTCCTGGACACTCATGCCGCATTCATGTGACGTCGGAGTTATCGTAATTACGAGTTCCAACATGTAAATAGCGCTTGTGTCAACCTCCAAGTTGTAATTACTACTGGGAAACTCTAATTTAATGGATATAGTGTTATATTGTCAATGCTCAGTATTTAAATCCTCACCCGACCAACTCATCATATCTCTTGATGATGACCATCCATCCCATATGACGTGAACGCAGCATCAGTGCTGTTCATTATACAAAGGAGGGGGGTCTAGCTAGTGTTAAATGTATATCTCTCATGAGTCCAGTTATGGTGATGGCGACTGACAGGTCAAAGCTCATAGCAAAGACAACTTCTGTAACCTGTTACTCTGTGATTTGAATCATGACACGCAGCATATTGCACCAATCAAATTTGGAGACCAACTGGAAAACACTGATGTATGGGGCGCTATCACGGAATCTTTTCTTTTTTTTGGTAATTAAAGTTTTGACTGAATAAGTCAAAACAAACACCAAGGATATATACCGATTTATTAGCAAATTTAAATTTCAGTTTCACATTTACTAAAACACACCAGCTTTAGAGTTCAGCATTCAACTCACCAGTGAACTGCCTCATTATTGTCACATATTTTGAATGCGGGAAGAACAGAAGAGCATTTATTTTCTCATTAATCATTATATCACTCTGTTGTGACTGGACATTACTATTGCAGGGTCAGAGAGGAGGATTTCCCTCAGAATAGTGTCTTGTCTGACTTGATTATAGTCCATACTCGTGTCAAAAGAAATATCCTGGGAACGAATGAATCTTCTCCTCTGCTGAAGCCGACAAGGTGGTCAGCCGTGTAATTTGTTCCCGTCTAGCTCAAAGTGTGTAGTGTAGGCAGTCCATTGAATTCCCATCCGTCATGGTTAGTTACACGCTTGTCAGCTGCTCTCCCACTGCCCAGCGGGCTAGCCATCACCCCTGACCTGGAAGCATTATATCTAAATCACATTACATGGCCCTGTGTTCTTTATTTCCCTTTTGAAGTCACCAGAGTGAGACATCTGTCCAGCCCTGTTTGAGTTTACTTCCCACTCAGCCGCCACATCTTAATTAGCTGATCTGATTTTCTGTGTTGGTGTGTGTGTGCCTTTTGTGCCTGTTTGGGTGTATCTATGTGTTTGACAGTGTGCATCTATGTTTGTGTCAGCAGATAGGGGTTTGTTTGTGGGCTGAGGGTGATTGACAGGCTGATGGGAAGATAATATGCTGAGAACAACAATCAAAAGGACTTGGAAATCATTCATTGTGACGATAATGAATCTGAGAGAAAATCCTTGTGTTTGTTCATTAGCCATTGAGGCTGGATGACACGGCCTTCCAGGCACTGTCAGCCACAGATGTCCCTCACTGAAGGATTCTGCAGCACCTGAGTCCTTCCTGGCTAATAAGGTTGTATTTAGCAAAGCAGTGAGAGCTGCATGACCCTGAGATGAGCTTCTCAGTAAAAAAATCCTACTCATTTTTAAGCAAGTACAGCTTCACTCAGAATCAATGTACATTTTCCCCTGTAACCTGTGTATGTAAGTGTGCACTTACATGTGGCACAGATTCTCTACCTGGACTTCAACGCGACTGAATGCTTGCCTAACGTTTGTGCCTATAGCAAAGGGAAATTGATTTCAGTTCTCTTGTGTCCTTGTCAGCAACTGTTATGTGATTAGTAGTGTACTTTGTGAACATACTGCCGTGTCTCTTTGACATAGTTTCAACTAAACAGAAGGAGAAAGGTAGGTCGATATGAATTTTTAGCAGTGTGAAAGACAGAGAAGTGAGAGGTGGAAGAAATGACTTGTTCCTCTCCACATTAAGGCCATGGCCCTGAACCCGCAGCTAAAAACATTCTGCTGTAAAATAGTCTCATTTATACTCTGCAAGAAAACTAATTAGCGTAGCAGCACTCGACCCCTACCATCACACACACAGTATGTAGAGATGTATGTGGACTGTGTGTGTAGTGCTCAAGGTGTGCTTTTACTGCATAACTGCATGATTCTACATGGCAACACCAAGACATTTGTGTGATCAGGGCCATTAGCCTCAAAAATTAGACGGCTATGTTGCTGTTCAGAAAGTCAAAATTTGACACTTAATAAAAGATCACTGATATGCCAGTTTTAAACTGAGCTGAGTGCTGCCAGTGCCTAGTTGAAATGGTAAACTTAATGAGATGCATCATGTCAGTTTCAGCAGTAACCAAGATATTGTGCGTGACATAGAAATAAACAGAGAAATACTGAGCCACGTTGTCCCTTTCATGGCTGTGCACAGCTTCTTTGACTAGCTGATACGTATACAGCATTTACAACGGCTAAGGTGGAATCAGCTTTAAGTGGTATCTCATGTTGTTGGAAAATTTTCACATTTTGTTGCACAAACTTTAATGAATGCTGTAACCCTAATGCTGGTTGTAGACCTCCAGTTTCACCTTTCACTTAACTGGTCTTCGACGGTCTACATAGCATCCATTTTTATAAGCACAGCAAAGTGGACGCAGTTAAGAACCCATTTTATCTTGCGCTCACATTCACTGCCCCTGAGGTCCCATGGAAATGTGGCAGCTAAAACGTGAAAAATATCAGTCTTTTAGTCTGGGCAAGAGGAGGGAGCAGCTAAAGATAGGATCAGGTTCCTGTAAAGGGCAGGTGAAAGTTAAGTGAATCCAAGGGTAGGCAAATCTTTAGAAGAAGAATCTGCTATTGAGGGAGTAATGTTCAGGCAGTAACGTGGTTTAAATTTTCACTATTTTCACCTGGTTCTCAACTGGCATGTAGCATTAGGTTGGATAAATTAACAAAAGACCATGAATTGACCTAGAGGCCGCTGAGTCTGACTGGTATTTTATTATGACAGCTAAGTTGAACCACTGCTTGCTGTTCACATGGGTTGAGCGGGGCAGAGTAAAGTAACTTTACACAAACAATAATAATCCGATTCTACACAACTATTTAAAAAGTTCCAAATGTGAGGGTTAGGTTTGAAGAGTGCAGAAAGTTGCAAGTAGCCTTTAGTGTGAACTCAAATATAAACAGTGAACAGCAAGAATTACCAAGAAATCTGCACATAGTGTGACTTTGCAGTGTCATACTATTGATGGCACTTTAATAGTTTTTCAGGATCCCGACAAATCCAACATGGATAATCAAAACATTTGTATTTGGCATCAAAAGAGGGAGAGAGGAATGTGAGACAAGAGATGAGCAAAAGAACAAAATGACTTTATTTTTTAGTTGCAAATCCTTTGACATTCCAAATGGTTGTACTGACTATGGCCAATGTTTGTGCAATGGCTCTGATTGATTTTCTGTCTTCTCTCACCCTCAAAATTGCGTTCTTTTCTCCCACAGACAGCTCTCAGGTGTTCATGTTGGTTACAACTTTTTAACTAAATGCAGTCTGCACAGGCTGACAAGAAACACGTGTCAGTCACATGTTCCAATTGTTTTGCTCACGTGAAAAATGGGTGGGTTCAAACAAAAGGTGCTATCTTCTAAATTGTTTGACAGAACTAGATATAAATAACTGGAAATAAAAGCTGAAATGCTGATCTCTTATTTCATATTCATCTCTGGATGTCAAACCGAAATGCTTTCAGTGTACAAATATAAAGGACCTGCTGTTCCAAAAGTTTCAGGGGGCACTGTACAACAAAACTACTTAATGTTAGTCACCTACTGCAGGAGAAAAAGTTTGTCAGATGCGTTTCCCCACAGGTTGAGAATTGATTTGTGCAGGTCGGCCTTCAAGGCTGGAACACTTGAGATGCTGCTGCAACAGCACAGAGAAATAAATGTTCCCAATCTTTACAAGAGCCAGACAGATAAATCAGACGAACCAATATATCTGATGAAGACAGAAGCGTCTAGAAGTCTAAATAAGTCCGTAACTGTTTGTAAGATTTAGACACATTCACAATGTAAAGAAAAAACTATGCGCTATCACACTATACTAAAAATAAGTTGTGTACTACTGTATACTACACTTGAAATATGATTACTGACCTGCTGCATGTAAATGCAGATTTTACAGTTACCAGGTTACTGCATTACATGTATACATGTTCCTTAATTTCCTGCTGTAACCTAATTTCTCCCAGTAACCGGGTTTCTAGTATCCATATAAACGGATATACTGTGAGTGTATACAATTGCTCCCTAATTCAGTAGTGAAATACAGTACAGTGAATTAGATTTCGGACAGAGATTAGGTGTATTGAATGAACACTGGGCCACTGACAAATCAATGAGATGCAACACAATTCCACGGAGGCTCGTTAAAATGACATGAACAGCATATCTCCCAGGAGTTCGGTCCGCTATAATGTAAGAAGTCCTGTTAAACGAACAGTTGACAGTGTGCAGACATTAGCTGTAACAACATACCAGTAGACCTCTGTATGTGTTACATCCTGACAAAGGAGAGAATCAATAAAGATATGTAGACACATATTTATGGAGCGTACATTTAAGGTTGAAAGAAAATATACAATACGACTTTCCTTTTCCAGTGCAACTGCATATTTTCCATGTTTTGTTTCTTTTCACAGAAATTTAGTCCTTAAATCCTCTTTTTATGCCGCTACAGGATCACTTCACATTAGAGCAAATGGTCAAAGCAACAAGTAGAACAAATCTACACATTATCTCACAAAAGTGAGTATTTCTTCCAGATTTATCCTTCAACACTGAACCATTTAAATTCTACATATTAACCTAAAGTCTGAAACATATCAGTGTAAAGTGTTCAAACAAGAATTCACACGCTGGGAGATTTTTTTAACTGTTGTGCGAGTAAACAAACCCTACCCCATTTCTGTAAAGCTCAAGAAATGTAAGAGTTACAAATCCAAACTTGCATAACTAACACATATCTAGACCTACCAGCAGATTTTGGAACTTTGGACAGAGCCAGGCTAGATGTTTCTCCTGTTTCCAGTCTCCTAAAGTTTATTTTTGTTGGACATTTCTGTCGCTGTGTGTTTCCAACTCTTTAGGAGAGTATCTCGGATGCATAGAGCTATATAGTGTAAAATACTGGGGGGGGGGTTTAATGTCTGTGGCATCTTTTTACATGAAACAGATTCAATGTGTTTCATGAATGTTGCTCAAGGGAGCATTAAATTGTTAAGAATAATCAAATTTCATCCCCATGGGACAAAGTTATGATAGCCAGTTTAAGGTAATGTCTTGTGGGTGGGAGTGTCTAATCTGCACACTGCTATCTTTGGGTTTCCTTGCAAACATATTTGAAGAAAATTTGAGGCAATATATGAGCCGTTGTCTTCTACATCGTCTGGCTTCAGACTCCTCCAACCTTTTACTCAGCTACACAAGCCGGTGCTTAGAAACCACTCTCACGGGGTTTTAACAAGCAAGCAGAAAATCAACAAGTGGCATAATCAGTCGCTGTCTGTTATTTGCTTCAGTCTATAAAGTAGAAAATAGACATGACTGGTATAACACCTCCCACCTGCCACCAAATGAAATGATAAAATACGTTGTTAGTCCATGCCCTCTAGAATGACACATGGAAGTGTTTTCTGATTTGACGCCCCTATTCGCAGGACGACATCATTTGTCTGCTCCTTCAAAACTGTTTCAAATTACTGTCAAAATGATGTGACATGATGTGGGTTAGGTTTAAGCACAGATTCAACTTGGTCAGGTTTAGGGAAAGATCGTTTGAGTTAAAAATGGCTACTTTGTAAAGGGACCTACGTCGTGGTTATGGCTAGAAAAAGATTGTGGTCACGGTGAAAAGAAACCAGCATTGACAGTTGGGAGCAAGATACGAACAGCTGTCTCCGTGGAAAGGTCTGATGTTTTGTTGACCCATCCATCCACCCCAACCACCTCCCGACATGAACTTTGTTGCTCTATATTAAGTCACCTGACTTGCCTACAACACCTGAATTTGTGGATTGTGTCATATTTAGATATGTCTCTAAATAATAGTTATTAACAGCAGGTGTTCAGGGTGACAACTTTTGTTGGAACCAAAGTGGAAATGAGGCCCATATTTATGTTTGTCCCTGACACTCAAAGTTCTACAATTATTTCCAAGTACTAAAACTTTTTAAGTACCTTTAGTACTCGTTTGTGTTGGTCAGTGGCAGACAAATCAACAATACAACATATAGGAATTAAAATAGTAGTTAAAGGCTAAAAACACACAAAAAAAAGGTGTTGTAGGAAGCATTTATAAATCTTATCTCATTTTATTTATACAACTGTCCTTCTCATACTCATTCATTACCTCACCACACATGCACTCCCAAACCAAATAATAAATCATTTGTTTATTTGCTTGAATTTATCAGATCATTGTACTAACACTGATTGGTTGATTGATTTTGCCAGTATCTATGTGCATCTGTGTATCTTTGTACATATATAGAATCCATCTCTAAGTCTCTGTTTACAAAAAAACGAGTGTCCATATACCCACTAGTTGCAAGCGTATACACACCGTTTTTAGCTCCTTCTATTGTGGTGTTGTCAGTCCAAGGCCGTGTGCCATTCAGGCTGGGCTCTCAGAACTCCAAACCTCTGCTGCCTTCAATTAGCATTTAACTCATGAGTGTCAGTCAGTGTCTCCTTGTCCACCAAAGTAGCTTGGAATTCAATTTCTCTGTGTCCTTACAATCATCTGCTCCCCCTCAGTCTCCCTCCGTCCTCCATCTCTCTCTCTCTCTCTCTCTCTCTCTGTCTCTACTGTGGCGACTATTTTTATTCACAGCTTTACTCATTGAGCTGTTGAAGCAAATATAACGATTTGATTTAGATAATCTGTGGTGATAAATAAGCAAGGCTGTTCATTTTTTTTATGTAGGAAAAGGGCGGCAGTAAGAAAACAGACACACTTCAGCATGACCTGTGTTTTAGAAGATTACTGGCTTCGGGTAAACAAATCAATTAGAGCTGAAATTATTAGTCGACGAATCAATTAGTCCATCAGCGACTCAATTTGACAATTTGATTCATTGTTTAATGCTAAACATCTGTTTTCTTACATGTGAGGATTTGAAGCCTAATATTTTAGGGTTTTGGACTAGTTAAAATAAAATTAACATTTTAAGATGTCACCTTGGGTTCTGGGGAATTATAATTTTCTGACATTTTATGAAGAAAATGATTCATTGATTAATTAAGAAGATAATCGTTGCAGCCCTAAATTCAATGCATCATTGGCTTAATGAGCAGAACAACATTACAGTTTCTTTCAAGAAACGTTCCACTTTTTTGTGCGTAATTTGACCGTCACAGAGATGACATTCAATCATCTGATCATCAGTCATCAATCATTCAATATCTGAGAAGCTGGAACCATCAAAATGTTTGCCATTGTTTCTTGAAAATTATCAAAAAAGGGTTGCTGATTCATTTTCTGTCGATGGATTCTTTTTAGCTCTACTCGCATCCCCACCTGACTGTGACTGATTCACGTTTGTCTGTACTTTTCCTTTCTTATAAAAGCTCGCTCCCCAGCGGTGCCGCGCGCTGTTCTGATCATTTACTGCAAAGCAAACATACGATGTGATCGATCAGATCACTGTCACCTGAGCTGAATCAGATCCTGATATGTCTCGTCGCGCAGATAATGTAGAGATTATGGTCTAAGGTCTTTGTTGTGGGATGTAGCTCCTCTGCTCTTTTTCTTTGAAAGTTCATGTTATTAAACCTCCTGCACGTTACTGAAGTTACCTGTCATGACAGAAATAAGTTGACATGACGCAACATCATTAATATCGTAATATTCATGTGCCACTTGGGCTGAACTCGCATCCCATCTGCAATATGCATCTGGACATGGGCACAGTCGCAATATGCCATTACAGCCGCCATATGATCAGTAATTCAAATCATCTGGCTGAGAGTGTAATGATCACTTTCTCTGTTGAATCAACAAATGTTTTTTGTTTTGGACGTTAAAAACATCACGTGTGGTCCAATCTTCTCAAAACATCTGCATACACTTAACAAGGACACACATATAGTGCATGACAAAGGCGCACATACACACATTGGTACATCAAGCTCCTCTCCATCTGTATATCCAAGGGTCTCTTGCGACCTTCCTCCCAACAAGGCCAAGGGACATTCATACTGATTTATTCAAAGGGACGGTTCTCATTCAATTTTCTCCATATTCATAAGCGTGTTTCGCACCCCCGCTCTCGTTTTCCTTTTCAGCTTTAAATTAAAGGTACAGGAACGAGCCAGGCCTTTCATCTAGGGCTGGGGGTGGAGGGCTGTGGGAGGAAAGCAAAGGCGTGTGTGTGTGTGTGTTGGATGGGGGTGCGTCGAGTGAGGGAGGGAGGGGAGGGAATTGGTAGTGGTGAGACTCTCTCCACTCTGTATTTATTAGCCCCCTCTCCCTCCCCTTTGCCCCCACCCAACCTCTTCTCCCCCTCCTCCCCCAACGACACCTGGCGAAAAATGATTCATTAATTCAAAAAGCAGCATTTTTGAAAGCCGTATTTCAAAGGCTTCGACAGGAAAGAGAGAGGAGCTGAGTGGGGTAGGGTGAGCCTGAGCGAACAGGAGGAGATGGAGGAGGTGGAGGAGGTGGAGGTGGAGGTGGAGGAGGAGGAGGAGGAGGAGGAGGAGGTGAGGTGAGGTGAGGGCAGGGGAAGGCAGAGCCAAGGTGTTTGAAGGGGCAGAGTACATTTCAAGTTTCTGTCACGCCAAAGATCAAGCTGGTGAGGGGGGAAAGAACGGGGGGGTAGAAAGGATACATGGGGGTTTGTGCAGGTGGCTTTCATTTAGCAATAACATAACAGACTGCAGTACGATAAGATTGGCTGCAAACTTGATTCAAATGCAATATTCATGAGGTGACATAAATGACAGTTTTTGGGTTAAATGCACACGTGTAAATTAAATAGAGCACATTCATGCTTATTATTTCACACCTTGATATATAAACACCTGTTGGCAAAATCAGAAGATTCTTCTGAGTCACTGTAGCTACAACGCATTAACTAACACACACACACATTTATACACACAAGCAGTAAACACCAACAGCAGGATCATGTGTCGGACACTCCCAGTCCAGCTGAATCTTTCATACGGCTGCAGATGATGTGGTTAATTATAGATGGCAGGACAAGCCGGGATCCTTAGCCTCAATTAGACAGGGCCACAGGGTTACTGACCTGCACAACGACTGTCAGTGCCTATTACACACTACACATGGCCAGTGACAGCGAGAGGGGCTGGGGGTGGAGGGCAGGGCAGGGTTACAAGGGCTACTACTGTATTCTTTTCTTTCCCGGCAAAAAGCGACATAGACGCACACGCACACACACACACAATCAGAAACCCACAAATGGAAACACAGTTGTCTCAAGCAGGCTGATTTTGTAATCAGTGGAATTAATCGCATTATTAGCTTATTACTCTTGCCTGATTGTGTGTGTGTGTGTGTACAGTTTTTTTGTGTGTGCTCAAGCCATTTTGCAGCTTTATTCGTGGTATTATCAATGTGTATTAATCAAACTGTAATTTCAAACAAATTCTTTAATCTGATGAGACTAAAAAGCGATGCTGGCTGTACAGCTTGGATCATATTTCTGCCATTTTTGCCATTCATTCTTTTGATTATGATAACATTATAATCTAAGAGTTAATTACTGAGATCCGGGACCACTGCAACATCGTTAAAAATAATGATCCGATACTGAACTCTGTGGTTAAGATTTCGGTGAGTTTAGGAACAAAAACGGCTTGGTTAGGAAAAGAGTAGCATGGTTTGGGTAAAAATTAGTCCTTCGCTAAGGTCAGTGGAGTTATGTTGTCATGGTTACAATAATAGCCACTTGGTTAAGGTTCAAGATGATCATGGTCATGGTTAAACTGACTGTTGACTGTGGGTAGAAAAATCCCACGTTCTGTTGACCAATCGATCGGCACCAGCCACCTCCCTTTGCGGACTTTGTGGCTCTATAATAACGACTTCCGCCTTCGCTCCTGACGGTCATAATGACAACAGCTGCTAGAGGGCTTCATCTTTTGAATAGAAAAACATAAGTTTATGACGTGCTGATGCTGTCATTTTTCTTCGAAGGACAGTCTCCAATGTTCCTGTGCAATGACATTACTTTTAGTTTTACCTCCAAATGAAGAGGTTTAGATAATCTGGCTAAACTATTGGTTTGTTTACAACCTGAATGGTCGTCTGACCACTCGTGTTTCTTGCCCCTTTGGATGTATTTGCGGCAATTTCCCTGTGTTTCTAGATCTCAGGTAAATGAACCTGTTGAGCACAATGTTATCGTAACATAATAATAAGCTGTAATAAAGGTAAAAGGAACAGGGTAATTTCAAACGCTACCAACAAAAGACAAAACTTTTGAAAATTTTGGGCATATACTGTAAACACTTTTCTTTTGCTGTATTAATCTGTGTTCTGATCTCTAACAATGTGGTATGAAAGCAAGCGAGTAAAAACATCAGTGTCACCCACAGCTCGGCACAGAGCATTGATATTTGCCATGTTTTTCTCACGGAGGTAGCTATTGGTGTAGTATGTCCCATTCCCAGGGTGTCTCTCGTAATACTGTCTCTGGGAACAAAACCAGGCAAATAGCCCTGAAATCTATCATATAATGATCCAGCCCTAATGACTACGGCTTCAGGAATAGGACAGTCCTTGAGTTAACCACTGCTGTCTACCTTAAACTCTGTATCTTGTAATTACCGTGTCCTTCTGGCCTCCTGTCTCTTCTCTAATCCACCACTTTATCCCTCCATCTGCTGTGCAGGAAGAAAGTTTCTATGCAAAAATAGATTTATTTGAAACTGAGGTTGTGTGTGTGTAACCTTCCAGCTGAAGTTTGTATTTGTTGATCAAAACTCCAGGTCAAGCCACTGCCTCTCACATCCAACCTGGCTCGTCCTGCCTCTCTGCTCCCCATCCTCCTCCTCCTCTCTCCCTGCTGCCTTACCTGTACTCACCTGTGTCTGTCTGTGCGGGTGACTGAGCCAAGCCCCCTTTGGGACCTGCTGATTAGGGTATTAAAAATAAATGGGCTCAGTTTAGGGGGGGTTTGGTGGCACGGTGGTATATATTTCTGTTAATTTTTCTCCCCCCCCCTCCTCCCTCTTCTATGTAGTGACTGATCTAGCAGAATATGATAGCATGGGCTGTCACGGCAATAATTAGGCCTATTTTCCGTTGAGGTCATCTTACAGGGACGCTGGGCGGCTGTGGTTCACACACAGGGTGCTCTGTGCTGCTTCTGCCCCAGAGCCCCCAGGATATGATCGTCCACACAGGGCAACAAAGAATCACTCCGCAGCAAATGAACGAAACATAAAACACCTACAATCTGATATGGACTGTGGTTCCCAACGCTGGGAGAGTTTACCTCGCTGGGCTTTCACAGCTCAAAATCAAACAGCATTTTGTTAAACTGTGTCCAGTCTAAAATATTAAACAAGATCTGAAGGAGGATTAAGTTGTCATGGGAATCACCTATGATGAATATCAAAGGGAGAGGCCGATTTTTGTTTGTTTGTGTCCCAGAAGTCAAGTAATTAAATGTGAAAACTTTATGCCTGAGTCTAAATAAAACCTTAAAGTGTGAGGTAGGCATGAGGGTATTTGGTAATGGTTCTGCTACCAGAAAAGCCAACAGTGCCAAGTCAGAGCGCAACATATTTCAGCTCCATTCAAAACACTCCCTGGTTGGGTCAACAGCTGCAGGCTAGAATTAGAAATCAATTATTCAGCTTCGACAAGCTCATTAAGTCTCTGAATAGGATTTTCTGTTCTGAGTCTGCCTGCTCATTTCTCCTAGCTTGCAGTTTCTAATTAGTATTTCTTTTCTCTTTAAAGTTTGATGGGAGTTTGGGTAAAAAACGTGGGCACTGACTTAACACTCGCAGGCCCGCTGGCTTCTCTGAACAGTATCATTATCTGTAGAAGAGGATGTATCGGTACATTGGAAGACCACTGAGGTTGTTTGCTTTCAGTTTGGGCACCGTCTCATGATTGGAGTCATCAGGCTAAATTAGGCATTAATAATCAAAGGAGTGTAATCTGGGTAAATTAAGCATTAATAATCAAAGGATGACTGGAAATTATCACACACACAGTAAATGAAGCAGCACTAATCAGTGGGAAGAAAAGGGGGCCACGAGGGCGACAGAGTATTTTTGAGACAGAAAATGGAAGTGTACGGGAAAATGCATTTATAATCAGTTCCCACTGAAGGACTACTCTGTGCTAAAATGATTGATGTTGTCATAGAAACTTCCATCCACCACACTCTATGGCATCCTTCGAGTGAAGCCAGGCATAAGCTTGCATTTCATAATGTTGCCTGCATCACCTACAGTGCAAGAAGGCTTATTAGCAAACCCATTCCATCCCTCTCTCTCTCCCCCTCTCTCCCTCTCTCTCCCTCTCTCTCCCTCTCTCTTCTCTCTCCCTCTCTTCCTCTCCTCTCCACATTGTGTCTGTCTATCTGATCCCGTGGCCTTTTGTTGCGCTATGAAAGGCCTGATGCCACACTCATTATTTTCTCCTTTATCTCTCTCCCCACTGCTCTGATTAGAACAGTCGCCCCTGACAGACGCCCTCAGCCGGCTCCTATCCATTACACTGTGTGTGTGTGTGTGTGTGTGTGTGTGTGTGTGTGTGTGTGTGTGTGTGTGTGTGTGTGACAGAGACATGTGAAGCTACCTACCTATATAAATCATAAGTGTTTTCAGCACAGTAAATATAAAGGAATATATGAAGATATAGATATTACATAAAGAGTAAAATATGAGACGGAAAATTAGGTGCATTTTGCATGTTAAGGTTTTTGTGAAATAAATGACATTCACTCCCGCACATGATACACACTCTCTCTTGCACTCACTCAGTCACACACATGCACACACACTCACATTCACACACCATGGGAAAAGTGACTTGCTCATGCCAAGTTTTCTGTTTGGGCTTTTGTGTTTTGGTGCGGCAAAGTTGGAGAGGGATCTGAATCCTGAATACTGCTGAATTATTCCTGAGGACAAAATGCACAGACGTCCATCGCTCAGCTTCATGTGTACATGCATTTGCTTGTGCGTTCATGTATGTGGATCAATAGACCTTCACAACCACATACCACCCCCCCCCCTCCTTCTTCTTGTAGTGAAAACACAAGTACGTCACTCCAGCAAATAAATGCTAATGGTGGTTGTCTGTTATTTCACTGTTGTTTTGGGGTTTCTCTGCAGATGTATGCCCCTTCAAATGAGAAAATGCACATTGTGTCAACCTTTACAGAATCATGGTGATATTGTAATATAAGGTGTCAGATACAAAGTGTGCAGAAAACCAGCAGGGAGCGTTTAATACATCCGTCGCTAATCTCCAATAAGCTGTTTACAGTTAACGATTTAATTTATGCATAAATCAGTCACACTGAATTATGGGAAACACTTTTAAATATTTACAGATATGTAAAATAGAACAAAAAGCCTTTTTACACACACATTATTTTCTCATAGGTGCTCTCCCTCCCCGAGTAGTCTGAATATGTCATTTGCTTTTAAATTGCATTATCATGCAAAATGAAGCAGAAATTTGATGAAACTCAGATGGATTCACCTGAGTTAATGGAATATGGGTTTAAGAGGGAACTAATTATCCTAGTTTATCAGAGAGTGAATGTGTCTCTTTGGAAGGCCTGATTTTGAATGTAAACATTAATGGCCTCCTTGATTAGCATAAGAATCGCGTGTTATTGTCCTGTTCACTCTGTGTCCTATTGGATATGCATCTGTGCTGCTCCAGACACACATACACACACACACACACACACACACACACACACACACACACACACAGACCACAAGCTTTAATATACTTATTACCTGCCTTATCTACTAATGATGCCATTTCTGTTTTTATTGTTTCGCTAATCCATAAAATTAATTTCTCCAATCAAATTACAGTTTTAAGGCCCAATAGCATTACTGGAAGCTTCTTCTTTTTTTGCAGAAGCCAAGACAAAAACAAACAAAAACAAGCTTCAACTGTTGAGGTAAAGGACAATATTTAATATAAGCACAGCTGAAGAGGCTGAGTCATTGTGATGTTTCTCTTCTTTGGTGTTCATGCTCTCTTTGGGGAAGTGTTTATCTGTGAAACATACCAGAGGAATGGGCGATTACAGCATAAACAAAGGAGAAATGGAAGGAGAGATAAGGAAGTAAAAGGAAAGAAGGAATCATGGGACCCAGGTGAAGAGTTAAATTAAGAAAAGGAGGTGTTGAGGAGAGTTAAAGGGCAGGTGAAGAAGGGAGGCTTTGACTTGGGGCCTCCCGGGGACGATGACCTTATTTCAAATTCTGGGTAAGGGACTATAGTTAGGCAACTGAGGAGCCCCCCTAAGTTTCAGATTCACACACACACACTCTCTCAAACACACTTTCAAGGCTGAGTTGAGGAATAGAGAGCCCCCCTGAAGTCCTGCAGCTCCCTCAAAGGCCAAGCTGCTGCCATTGTCGTTGGTAAAGCTACACAATAGGTTACAGCGTACAATATTCCTCCAAGGTTCAACTCCATGTCCTTGGTGGAATAGTAGCAAGCTAGGAACTAAATCCCCCTTTAACTATTATGGGAGAATGAATGCGTAAGTTGTGCATTTTGTGCTTGATGCTGATTTGCTCAGCGTGCCCCTGTGCTTGTGTTAATTCTAGATATACTGAATGAGACCTTTTCCTTTTGATGCACAATGTAAACTCAATTTCTGTGAATAACTACGCTGAGGCAATTGTGTTCCCCAGTAACCCAAGTTTACGAGATGTGTTGAGTTAAAGTGTAGAAGGATGTGCGGTGATAAGAGTGGTTTTAATTTCCAGGCTTTAAATTTTTTGGTTAAAAACAAACAATAGAGCTATTGAAACATTGAAAAAGACGTAACTGTCTTTACAGTCTGCCAAGGAAGTGCACTGGTGTCCAGATTTCAGTTTACATTTGAAAGCCTGTAGACTAGACTGTTCCCTCGTAGACCTGTCCAGCTGATTCCAGATAGTGACACCACCTGCTCTTGAATGCAGCACGAGATGTTGATACCACCTTTCACACAAGCCAACTTGTACTGTTAGTTGTAAAATGAAAGCTGCTTTATTGTCACCCCCCAAAATAGCTTCATACTGCTTGCATCCAGCTCACTCACATCAAAACAGAGTACAACCTGTATTTGTGCCACGCTCATTTGAAAATTTGACATGTAATCCAGCTTTTGTTAATTAAGTTTTGCTTTCCGGCACAACACTAGCAACTTTATTGTGAGACCAAAATATAAAATACAACCAATCATAGACACACACCTGTGGCTGGTATGCATGTGTATATGATATATTTATGTTCATATCCATCTTATTTGAATGTTCTTTGTAATGTGTTACATTTGTTCTTTGTCCTCCTCTACCTTCTCCATGCACCTTTGGAAGAAGATGAGGTTGTGCCAGAAATTCCTACTCTGCCTTGATCATGACCTTTTAAGAGAATATGTGTAAGTTGTTTTTATTACAATTGTAAATAACAATTATAACCAAAGTAATGCTTTACTCTGACATCCCATCCATGTTGACTTTTATGACAACAACGATCCTAAAAGTGCTCAAAAATTCCACGACAACTGGGCAAACTCCATCTGCTGATGAAGATCATGCGAGCTACTAAATGGACCTTGTGGTGAGACTGTTTTCTCAAATGGCTTAAATGCAAGCCACATAACCACTGTTTTGGGAGGGGGTCCTGTTGGTGTGAAAACTAATACGCCAATTTACACCACCACAAGCACTGATGCTGTTTACATCATGTGTCCCTTCGCAAACAGGAAATAGACCATTAATGCATCTTTTCCCCCTGCACTACGTCCACTTTGATAACCTGACAACACCAGTGATGGCCAATAAGATCGTGTATTGTTACGCTGGTTACTCTCAGGGTTAACTGTTAACTAGATAGCCACTGCATTATAACTATTCTTGGGTCATGGGTAAATGCATAGGGAGAACTTCTTCAGGGTAACTTTAATGACCGCCACGAAAGTTGGACAACAGAGCCCTGCACATTACATCACTTAATAACACTATAAAATATGTATCATTAATAAAATAATGTCATTCAGGTGATCAACAAATCTCATTTTACAAAAGCTACCCAGACTTTAGTTCTTCCCCTGAGACGGAGGCACTCTTCACAAAGCTCTCACTTTTCATTTCTCCCAACATTGGTTTCCTGTCATCCACGTTCCTTATCTCTACCTCTGGCGCTCTGTTTATCTACCGCCGCTGCAATTTAGAGCCGAAAAGTGTAAAAACATACATCACTAGCTGAATGGGCTGCGGAGTGCATCAATGATCAATGCTAACAAGGTCCAAGCGCCAAAGTGGTTAACTAGGAGTCTGCCTCACTGCCTTCCTCCCTCACAGTCATTCTGTCTTTCGGCTGCTCTTTCCTCCTTAATTCTCATGTCTCGTCAAATCTCTGTATCTGGACGATGTCCAACGTGACAGATTTTGACATCATCAAAGACAGATTTAATGGGCCCTGGCGTTGTCTGACTACTGTACTTAAAAACATTCTCTGCTGCTAGCCGTACTTTCCCCGAATCACTCCCTTCACTCCTTGACCCCCCTACCCCCCTCCACACCCCCCAACTTTCCATTTCACGTCGTCTCCTCACTATAATCTTCTGATTTTTTTTTCTCCTCCTCCATAAATGTTCTGCTCCTCTCACCTTACAAGAACCCCCCTCTGTTGTTTGTGGGGGCTTGCCTGATAGCCATTAGTGTTACACCCTATTACATCAGTAATGACTGACTGTGAGCTCTAATTAGAGATGTGTTAGGCAGAGCTGACTAACCCCCCCCCCCACCCCCACCCCCTCCCTCTTTCTTCCTGCTTTTCCGCAGAGCTGTTACTGTGACTCCATCGCCGTGGCGACACCATTAGCACAGCACCTCTAAGAGTTGCAACTCCTGACTGTTAAAACCATTACGTTCATTACACACCAATCAGAGGGGAAGGTGTTATGGCTAATTGATAAGGTGAACAATGCATAAAATCTTGTCTCTAATTGCCCTGCGGGAAAAGGAGAAAGCGCCCTGGGAGAAAGAGACAGTGAGAGAAAGAGAGAGACAGAGAGAGAGTGGGGAAGCGACTTGCGTGCTAATTTCAAAATCTGATATTTTTCCACTCGAATAATTTAGGTTTACAATATGTCTTCATCCAAACATGCTGTAGATTTTTTCCCCCCTTCTTGAATAATGGGATGTTTCTTCTGGGTTTGTCATCTGTGATAAGATGATTATCTGAAAGGTCTGTGGCACATTGTGAAGAGAGTCTCGCCTTCTCTGCTGGAGTAGGTAATCCTGGGTAATAGCATTATGGACACAGTGTTTTCCTAAAGCCCATGATTATCCACTGCTGTTTGCCGTGGGATTGACATTGGCCTCCCTGGTCTCTCTCTCTCCCTCTCCCTCTCTCTCTCTCTCCCTTTTTTTTTTCTTACTCTCTTCCTCACTTGTTCATGTCATCCTGTCTCTGACTCACCACTCCATCAAGCCCTTATATGCTCTTCTCTTACAATTCTACCAAGAGAAGAAGATGAAAATAGAGCACATGGAGCAACAAAAGAACAAATTGCTTGTAGACAAGAGTGCCCCAGATTTGAATGGCATGTTATGTTCTCTCTGTCAAAAAATCGCACTTTCAGTTTGTCAGTTTGGGGTTACCATCCTGCTCTAAAACTCAATAAGGACACAATGTATTCTGCTATTTACTGAAGTCTTACATATAAACCAGTTCTAACTTTAAATATTCTCAACACTGGATCTCATTTAACTTTCAACATTTTACAATCTTTCATTTTATTATATACGTATATGATATTATGTTCTGTTGGCGTCATGTTACCGTCTTATACATTATATGTTCTTATGCTGCTTTCATGTTCTGGTGAGCTGAAGACAATTTTCCACTGGTGGACACTAAAGTCTTCTATTCTTTTCTCTTTTGGTCAAATTGTGGAAATAGGCATAAAAACATACCAGATTACATGCTTTCATATTCAAGTTTAAAAGCAAATAAGATAAATTCTAGATACATTTATGAGTATCAGTCCCTCGACTTTTTATGATGCTTGTTGTTACCTCTTGCGGTTTATGTCGTGTTATGGAGACAGACCACAGGAGCTGAGTTAAGACCTCTGCTTTTAGCAGATTGGCTCACTCTCCCGTCAACCCTTTTAGGCCTGAACCTGACCTGATCCCTCTCTCTCTCCTCTCTCTTTCTTTCTCTCGCTGTCTTTCTTGTTTTGTTTTTTTTCCTCCCCCTTAACAGTTTCAACATCACCTTTTTACTTAGTTTTACCACTTTGTGTCAATCTCCTGCTTGCGTGGTTTATGTGTACCACTTATTTGACAGGTATATCTCTCAAAGTGACAAAGTAATCTCTTGTGGATCAGTAAGTATGACAGGACGTAGAAGTTGTGGAAGGTTGGTTAATCACCGTCGGCTTACGAAGTCAAGAAATACCACGAGGGTTATCATAACATTTTAGGGAATAAGTAATAATGATTTGAAAAGGTGGTGACATCCCTCTGTGTTATGAAATGTGTTCTCACTTTAAAATGAGACATTTTTTGGAGGGAATTTAGGAAGAAGACAACCAAACGCTTGCCCACTGTCTATCCAGTTTAGCTCATCAAGTCATTATACAACAATGAATGATCACTTTTGTCGTAAAGCATCTCCAAGAGTCTGATTTGTTGCCACCCCTTGTTCCTGAACAATAGCAGGTCTGGGAGATTACAGTTATAGGTACCCACAAATTTTTCACCTTGGCTCCGCCAGTAAACAGATGGATGTGTGAAGCAGCAAAGACACCTGCCAGCTACGAGTCAGGGAGGCTGTCAGCTCTGGCAGCCCTGGAGCCAGGAAGCTGCAACAGGCAGGCAGGCAGGCAGGCAGGCAGGCAGGGAGGGAGTCAGCAGCCGCGTGCCCGCTTCATTAACAGTGAAGGAGCTGCTCAACCAGGCTCTGCTCCTGTGTTTGCAAAACAAACGGGACATGTGAGGGTTAGATTGAGAAGAAATTAATATGTGAGGTAATCAACACTGAGTTTCCAGTGGAGAGGAGTAGATTGAACAGACCTGCGTGTGTGTGTGTGTGTGTGTGTGTGTGTGTGTGTGTGTGTGTGTGTGTCTGAAACAGATGCTGACAGTGCTGTGTCTCAAAACTGTGAACCTGTGTGTAAATAAGAAACCGTTAATGAGCCCAGCTGTGTCTTATACTGTATGTGTGCCAATGTGTGTGTTGTATAAGTGTGTGTGTGTGTGTGTGTGTGTGTGTGTTTCCCCACCTAGAAGCTGTCAGAGCCACATGCTTGCAAGCTGTGCAGGTTCATATAAACTAAATCGATTTGGATACTGTGGACTTCACACTATGAAGCAATATTTGATGATTTGAGGATCACATTGTCGGACACAGTGTATGTCCTGAGTAAAAACAGCCTCCAAAGTCAATACCACCCCCCACCCACAAACCTCCCGTTCCTTCTTCCCCCTCTCTTTGCATCCTTTTCTGTTCCAGGATCAGTAATGGGAGTCAGTATCCAGGAGGAGGCGAAGGGGGTGCAGGGCTCCTCCTCAAGTCCTCGCCCCTCCTCCCCGAATGCGGCACAGCTGCCTTTCAGAACCCCGCTGCTCCAGCCCATTCATCCTGGAGAGCCAAAAAAAAAAAAAAAAAAAAAAGTGGCTATTTATTAGAATACTTGTTTTGTATTGTTCTGTGCCACACAAAAGACGCTTCATTATGTTAGAAGCAAGCCCCTTTCGCAGAGAGAAACAATAACTTGGAATTGTCTTTTTTAGGGTGTATAATAAATGTCATTTCTTCTTGTCTCTGCCCCTCAGTGTGTGTTGAGTGGTGGGTTTGGGCACCGGGCATGGATGGCCTTGGCACTCGAGCGGCCAGATTGTTGTGGGAGTAGCGGTTTTACATGAGGCTTTGGAGGGTTTAGGACGGCTTTAGGAGTGTGGAGGGAGAAATCTGCCCACTTGGTCTGGAGTAGAGGGAACGAGGGGAACATGCGTAAGTTTGCATATGACAATTCCGTACCCAAGAAAAGCATTTTTATACAGGTATTTAACCTGTGGATGCACTATTAGTAAACCTATCTGTTGTGCGTAAAATGTATTTTTTTCTCTAAACGCGAAGTGGAATTATTGCTGAAAGAATAGTAACTTGAACGCTTTCTGATCACAGTGACTGCGCACAGTGAAATAAGTGTCTTTACTGGCAACCTTTTATGTCGGAGCGTCTGCTTTGTGTTCAGTTGAGTGCAGATAACGTGTTTCTAGCTGCAGGCTGCCGTTTTATTTTGGGGACAAGTGAGATCCACCAGGGCTTGGCTGCACAGAGCGCACTCCTCTGAAGCTCGTGGTGCTACCAGTTGCTCTCGAACCGACTCCGAGGTGACATTATCGGCTGCTGATCGGTTCGGGAGTGAGTGGTTATCATCTGTGCCACCTTTCATCTGCCCGGATCAACGCGAGCAATCTGTTGCACGCTGTAAAATATTTAACTGTGTATTAAATGGGGGATTGTTGTATACTGCTGTCAATATTTAGGTTACATGATTGTCTCGGTGTTTTTACTTTTTCAGGGGGCTGGGGGAGGCGGGTGGAAGTGGTGGGGGCTGGTCATAACATCTTTAGATTATTTTTTTATAGGGTGTGTAGATTGAAGCTTGCAAACAATTGCTTTTCTCTTGCTTCTCGCAGTTTATGTGGAGGTCATCAGCAGCTCATCGCGACTCCTTTTTCTTCCCCGAAGCCAACACCACCTAGTAGCTCCACGCGCGCTGGCTTGTACACACACGCAGCACACGTGCAAATAGTTGTTCTGGTTTAGGAGAAAAGATCACAGATGAAAGGGGCTAACCCAGATACCAGGAGGCTATAGGATTTGGGGGGGTTTTGTGCGAGAGATGCAGGAGTTTGCTGAGATTAAAAAGCACCTACTGTGCGTAACTTGTGAGACTTTTAGTTATATTTATTCACAACCCTTCTGTTATTTATTTATTCATATGTAGGGTTGGCGTATTGGGGGGGGGGGGGGGGGGGTGTATAACTGCTTTGACCCTTGGCCCCAGTCGTGCACCATCATCGCAGTGCAGCACATCCTGTTGCAGAGGCCGGGCACAAAGGAGCGAGGAGGTTTGAAAAGAGGTTTGTTAAAAGAGGAGTGACTGATGGGGGGTGACAGAGAGAGTAAACAGGGGCCACCGGAGTCCCGGTGTCACTGTAAAGGCTAATCCACTACAATCCTAAACCCACTCAACAATGACAAGAACAAATCATCATAATAATATGTCCGTGATTATTCCCGATCGGTCCTTAAATCTACAGGTCTTTTTTAAATCGTTTCATTAATCTACTTCATCAGATTGGTCGACTTTAACGACACCATTGTTTGTGACGTCTGAATGATCAAGTTAGGGGGTCAATGCTTAAAAAAAAACAAAACTTAAAAGTCTGAAGATGTGTTTATTTACATTTTGAAATTTAAAATAACAAATGTGCCAAAATCCAATGTATATGTGCTTGTATTACTGGAGTTATATGACATTAATCCTGTGATATTTAAAAATGTAGGCTGAATTTAACTGTCATGTGACAAGTATTATTATTAATATTGAGCCAGTTTATCAGCGTTATTTCCATTTCTCTATCACAAGAGGCCAGTCAGTGTTGTGTTTCTTTATTTTTCTTTTGTTTGTTTATTTGTTTTCTGGTGTGATGGCTCCACTCACCGCCACACAGCTCTCCGGGTGTCATCATTACATTGTCATCCTCCTCGGGCCTTAAGCCACATGGCCTGGACCACTGCAAACGTTTATTGACCATTGTGATATCCCGTTAACCCCATTACCAAAGACGCATGGCTCCGTCCGAGTGATCCCGCTCCCTCAGGCCCTGAACATAGCGCTATATCAAGCTAAGCTCCAATTAAAATAAAAACAGCAAAGAACGATAGAATGATTAAATCGTTAGTCTCGCCGCGGGAAGTGGTATTTCGTTTCCCCTTTCAATTAGAGGTTGATTGGGCTTTTCAGGGGAGGTCAGCTGTGAAATCTGGATTATATATGCGCGGACTCGGATAGACCGTTTCCCTCTCGTGGTTTACTTGACTGGAATAAGGGGCAAAAGGTGTATCAGCCACATAAAAAAAAAAAATAAGTCTACTAAAACTGACAACGGCAGAGCGGTTTACATGTGGCCTTTTTATTCCTTCTTCAGCCGCACACACAGGCACGACCAGGACTCATTCACCGTCACCAGCAGACGGCGATAACGGCGCTTTGCCCCGGCAATCTCACGTCATTATATGGCTATCCATCCTCAGGGGCTTCTCCTCTAAGACCACCAGCTTTTTTTTTATACCAAATCTCTTTCACGTCATCTTATGCATTGAGTGCGTGTAATTTCTCTCCCTCACACCTACTATTATTACATATCTTAATTACATACCTGGAGAGAGAGAGACAGAGAGAGAGAGAGAGAGAGAGAGAGAGAGATGGTCTGAAAATGGATTTTGTGGCGCTGCTCGAGCATCAAGTCGTCTGAGGTGGAATTGGTTTGGATGGACTGTAGTTTTAATTCCAGTGCATAAAAGTGCAGTTGGGCCCAGGCTTCTAGGGGGCACAATGAGAGAGAGAATATCGTGTGAACGACGGGAGGAAATATTCTTTCACGCACACAATAAAAGAGAGAAAGTGGAGGGTACAAAAAATATATTGTACCCAAACTTTTATTGAAGCCTGTGAAAAAGCTACTTGATATGGAGGCTGTATTTTAGAGGGATTTTTAAAAAATAAAAATCTTGAGATGTTTGACTCGTCATAATCACAGACTGCACCCACCTTTTGGCCGCCACATCACTGCTAACAAATCTTAGTTATTTTTGTTTAGCTGAAGTCTCTGAGAGCGTGTTTGGAAATTTCAAATGCCTTGTGCTATTTGTGGGATTGACCCTCCTTTCTGCCTCCTCCTTCCCCTCCTCCTCCTCCGGTGTGTTCTTCCTCTATGGTCCTCTAGTCACCTGACCAAACGCCATGCAAATCATTCTGCTTCTAGAGCCTCATTGGCCGCTTGTGGCTCATTTAACCGCTGTCTGTGCGCATCATATGGCCGCCGCTTTTACCAACTTCTCAACTCCGACAGGGAAAGTGGCTCAAATGCGCATTCTATCACAGTGGATGTGAACCAACCCAGGCGAAGACAGGGTGAAATACTGGTTGGAGAACATTTTATATCCCTTTTCGGATTAATTTTTATCTCGTAGCCTATTTGATTCATTTGGGGTTAGAATATTAGTTTTGTAACCCAGTCATCCTGTGCGCACCCGATCTTGTGCGCCCTGAGCTGTCTTGAAATAGACTTTTTCTCTGTTGGTGGCGAAGTTTAAAACCAGGTGAATGTATAGCATGATGATGGAGACTGACCTTCATTCCCCCGGCCCCCAAACGAATACGACCACGGGGCAAACGGGGCCGAACGGCGGGTCCAAAGCGAATCAGGAACGGGTGAAGAGACCGATGAACGCGTTTATGGTGTGGTCCCGTGGGCAGCGGAGAAAGATGGCACAGGAGAACCCCAAAATGCACAACTCTGAGATCAGCAAACGGCTGGGCGCCGAGTGGAAGGTGATGTCCGAGGCTGAGAAGCGCCCTTTCATCGACGAGGCGAAACGGTTGCGAGCCATGCACATGAAGGAGCATCCGGATTACAAGTACCGACCAAGACGGAAGACCAAGACGCTGCTGAAAAAGGACAAATATTCCCTTGCCGGTGGACTGCTTTCTGGGCCCAGTGGGGGCGGTGGAGTTGGTTTAGGGGTCGGAATGAGTTCATCCGGGGTCGGGCAGAGGTTAGAGAGCCCCGGGGGTCACGGAGGCTCCGCAAGCTCCGGCTACGCGCACATGAACGGCTGGGCGAACGGTGCGTACTCGGGGCAGGTGGCTGCAGCCGCGGCGGCGGCAGCGATGATGCAGGAGGCTCAGCTAGCCTACAGCCAGCACCCGGGGAGCGGAGCGCACCACCACCACCACTCACACCACCACCACTCACACAACCCCCAGCCCATGCACCGCTACGACATGACAGCCCTGCAGTACAGTCCCATCTCGAACTCTCAGAGCTACATGAACGCTTCTCCATCCGGCTACGGCGGGATCACCTACACACAGCACCAGGGCTCCGGCGTCTCCTCCTCAGCTGCCATGGGGACGTTAGGGTCGCTGGTGAAGTCGGAGCCGAGTGTAAGCCCTCCCGTCAGCAGCACACACTCACGGGGTCCTTGCCCCGGAGACTTGAGAGAGATGATAAGCATGTATTTACCGACCGGAGAGCCGGGGGACCCGTCAATGCAAAGTAGACTCCATGCCTTGCCGCAACATTACCAGAGCGCCACGGCTGGAGTGAACGGGACGGTCCCTCTAACACACATTTAGAACTCACAGAATAATTGAAAACTGCAAACGAACACATAACCAAATATTTACCTCTTTTCTAAATAACCCCGGTCCCGAGAACTACCTGCATTTTGTACAGAATGTTTATGATATTGTAAATGAAGGGTAAATAGCATATTCATCTCGGCTTTTTTTGAATAGCCACCAGTGGAATTATATAACGAACATGATGCTGAGATATTGGTTATTGTGCTATCAACTTTTTGTCCATTACTTCACGGTCTTAGTTGAGGGTTACGCCAGGTTCACATGGGGGTATTTGGTTCAATTGTCTCATATATTTTTTTTTGGGGGGGGTGGGGGTTCATGTAAGTTATTGAATATGAGATAACGTGTCATAATCTTAAGAAAGTGCTTTAAAAGATATGGGAAACTCACATTCTTTAAACATTTGTGTTCATTTGCAGAAGCCTGTGTCTTAATTCTTGGAGATCATCTCTTTTTATTGTAACACTCTAATTATTGTAAATTGTGAATAATTTTAATATTTCAAAGGATGACGGGCAACTGCTGTTGTAATTTAAGTGCTTTTCTGCGAGTGAAAAGCTCTGATATTGCAATGAAGAAGAATTGAATAAATTTCACAAGATGTTGCTTTGATTCTTAAGACAACGGTCTTAGATTGATTATTTTCACAATGTTCTTACAGGAGTGTTTTCACGTTTTAGGACACAAGAATACCATCAATCCCCCTTTTGAGAAACTATGAAAAAGTAGCCACCTGTTTAAATTTTGACACCGCTGCTGAACACAGATCCCACGAGCTTTTAAATAGCCTAATTGTTTGTGCGTAATTGTGCGTAAAAGCTACAGCCTGTAGGCCTATGGGGAAACCACTTTGGTAGGCTTGGTGTTGATTCATGGGCTAAACTTTTACGTGGGTAATGATAAATTTATTTATAAATTATAAAAAGCTTTTCTTTTTTTTCAGTGGCGTGCAGGCCAAACTATATTCAAGTGTAATTCTGAATATTTAAGGCAGGCCAAGGTGATGGCCCTCATCATCCTTTCATATAAATATGATTACTTACACATTCGTTTCCAAAAATCAGATTATATAGAGTACGTGAAGGCCTCATATGACAAACCACCTGTTAGTGTTATCAAAGAAACGTCCTCATTTATTTTTATTTGTAAGAGATATAATTACTTATATGGTATTAACAGATTTCATTTTCCTCTTGTAGTTGCTTATGAGAAGTGACTGTGTTTATGGGAAATTTAAGCGGCACATTTAACTCGAATTTTCATTTTAATCCATTTAATTGATCAGTGAGTAGATTTATATTTCGCTTAAGTTGTGTCAGACCTGCATTTCTTGATCAGATCACATCAAATTTTAAATAATGAGATTTTCTTCAGCCAAGATTTAACAACCTATCAAAAGGCTGTAGAACTCATTTGCTATGCGATTGACTTTTTAAAAATGGGTTTATTTAAAAAAACGAATATGACCATCAGCTAATAAATAATTAAGATACATTCACATCTTTTTGATGCAGAGAGAGAGAGAAATGTTGTGGATTTCAGTGTGAAGTTTTGAGGTAATTTCACTGCTTCTGTTTTGAACACTTGACATAACTCATAAGTCTCATACAGAAAAAGCAAAGAAGAGTAATATATAATGAACAGTTTAGCGATAAAATTATTTATTTTAAAATATACATACATATATTAAAGATTCGATTTTCAGTAATCTTTCACCTGAACTGGTTTATTTTACCTCCTCTGGTCTCGGGACATGGAGTCTTTTTAATCATCCACTTCATCTGTCTTTTGGCATTAAACTGTTTACTTGAGAGAGAAAAAACACGTGACCTGAAAGATAATATAGCTTAATTAATATATTGATAGCTACGTAGTGATCAACAATGCATCAGACCTCAGAGGGAAATGCGTACATCCTCGAAATCACCAAAATTGTAATTTCTTTAGCTGTAGTTTGGTCATCTTGCTAATCAAATGGACAGTGTTCGAAGATAACAACTACTATAAACAACTATTTGTTATTCTAGCCGGTGTTTTACTGCATGATCTGCATCATCTCATAGCTGCGAGATCATTTCTGTTTCTTTGCTCTTGACACTTTATAGAGTCAGTGAAGTAAAGTGAACTGGAAAAAACTTTAAATTTGAACAATAAATTCATGTCTGATATCACTACTGCAAGAAACGTGGTGGAATAAACAGTCTGTCTTTGTAAACCTCAGTGCCACTTCGTCCAAATATAAAACTCAGCTGCACTCAAAGCACAAAGCAGAGCATCAAATAATTCAAGATCTAATGCACTGAACCCGCAATCATCGTGCACCACCAAAACCATGCAGCCTAACTGTTGCACAGACTGGACTTTAACTCCCCAAATGGCCAAACACTCTCGTGACAGGTAGTTCATGGATTTACTGATGACTCATCAGAATTTCAAAGCTGCTGCAGATGTTTGATTTGACATGACTGAGTTTTGGTACCTTTTTAACAAAAGACAAACACCTTTATTGTGGATCAGACATGTTTAAGAAAAAAAAGATACCCATATCATTCAGATTATTAATCCTTTTAATGAAAATTTTGTCTGAAAATGACGTCACTTTTTGACAGGCCACAGCTGGGTTTGACACGTACATTTTTTTATTGCCTGTAGGCCTCATATGTAGACACGGGCTAATAGCCATACATATGCAAATGAGGGGAATTTATGCCTCCTTAGGCATTTTAAAAAAAATCAATTAATCTCAAATACATAGTTAAAGGGCCTATTTCACACTGATGAAGACTTGCATGGCATGTCAATTAAACCTGTTAGGCCTCATAGCAAAGCGTGTAACGTCTGGCTGCGCATTAATCTATTGACAGAAATCAGAGGAACAATGTCTGGAAATTAGTTTAAAATTCCAAAACCCAAAAGAAACTGCATTTATGGAGACATCTCTCCGCACTCCAGCGCGCAGCGTTTATGCCATGGGATGGCCTCCTCCGTGTGTTTTGCATCTGTTTTCTATCTTATCTGTTGATGTGAAGAGATGCGGATTAACACTGAAAGCCCGGAGAGGCGGAGCGCGTCACGGCGCATCGTCAGGCTAAAAGAGGAGCGTTCTGGCAAATTTAACCCGAATAAATTACACCTTGAGGTGAAAGGGGGGTAAGTGTAGGGTGCAACGTATGCAGGCTATGTGGTAGCGATGGTTGCTGCGTCTGTGTGTGTGTGTGTGTGTGTGAGAGAGAGAGCGCGTGTGTGTGTGTGTCTGTGTGCGCTTGTTTGTGCGCGCGCGTGTGTTTAGCTGACCGGCCAATAAATCTCTCCACCGTGCGATACTCTTATCTTGTAGCCACCGATATATTCCGTGCTAGGAGGCCATCAGCTCCAGCGCACACTCGGTTGCTCGTAAAGCCCCGATCCCTTGCACTCCCTGTCCTAAATGGGGATAATTAGCGTCACTTTATCACGCCTCTGCATATTTTCTCCGCGTCCCCCCCCCTTTCCTAAAAAAATTACCAAGCAGGCTGCTCTCGTCGCCCGCTCTGTCACAGAAGATTATGGAGACAGATTGCACAGAGCGAATGTGCCGGGCGAGATTAGCGCGGAATAGAGAAAGCAACTGGGCCAATGAATTCCTCGGAAGGGCCTTATCGTGCAATTACACGTTGACATGTTTAACAATCTTGCTGCCTCTTAATCCTGCAGTGCTGCTCTATCTACCCACAGCTACCACGCTATATGCCGGCACACAGACCTAATGCACCGAAACGCAGCACAAATGTCCTGAAAGTTATGAGAAATTGCTTTATTTTCAAACTTTGTCCAGCATTCAAACGCCTTTTTTTATTTTCTTTTTTTTTATATTTTTCAGATTTCTCCGTTGTTGGAATAGCATCTGCACTGGGACTTTTTGACAAGAGGTGAGATGAAAATGAAAATGAAAAAAAAAGAGTAATATTTGGTTTGTTGTTACCCTAAATCACTGTTTCACTTTAACAACTAATCGAAAAGTGACAAAAAGCCAAGAAATGTTTGTGCCATGTCCGTCCAGAGTGGCGATATATCGCAAAAAAGTGTCCGTCTTGTTTGGAGTTAAATGTAGACTTCTCCATCTCTATGCCCAGCACACACCACCCCGCCATCCCCCCACCCCCCGTCCCTCCTGCCTGGCGGTATATCGGGGCCTGTGTGGGAGTGATTGTGGAGCGCCACTGTAGGAATTTGGCAGCGGCCGTGGTTTGGAGAGCCGCCCCACGCTGAGCCCCATTCAGCGGCCAGCGCGCTGTGAGGTTGGGAAGTTTCAGTCAGCCGTACAACTCAATGGCCCCCACAAAGGCGATTACAAGCCCCAGCGCATTCCTGTAGGGACCTGGGAGCGGCGCAGGTGCGAGGGGGACCGGGGTAACCCGTCAGAGGAGTGATAAAAACGGGACAGTGCTGGGGCCACACAAAACCAGCCACTCCACAGGAACCGGGGAGTTTTTGGAGGAAGGAGGAGAAAGGGAAGAATAAGTTTGAAGAAGATGGAAGTTAGGGTGGGGGAGGGGGGTGTAGCATACTGAGTGGCCTCACTGAATGAAAGGAGGAGACTTCCAATCAGGGCTGTAGCCAAGACTTTACTGAGGTCATGAGTCCAATGTCCCCCAGCACAACCACACCCAGCTAAGAAGTTTGACTAGCCACTAAATACCTCAAATTAATTCACATTTTGTTGATTCATTCAACAACAATTATATTTTCTGCACATTTTGTTATGTTCTAAATGTTTCAAAGCTTTCACTGCCAGGTACTTCTGCTGGAAAATACTCAATCATTTCTAATGTATCTATTGTTTTGACATTTAGTCTAAAAAGTGTAAAAATGTGTCTAATCGACATTACACCCTCAGTGTTAGCTACAGCCCTGCCACCAATATGGAACAGAAAAGTGTTGTAGCTGAAAAATCTGCAGAAAATAGGAAGCCATTATTCTACGCTAGTGAAATAAGTCAAAGCTGTACAGCTGATGTTAATTTAGTCTCGCGTGAAGAAGACTATATTGAAAGAATTGAAACGGCTCAGTCAGTTTGCTTAAATCAAGCAAATACATTTTGTAGTAAAAGTATTGATGCCTGAATTACAATTTCATCGATATATAGTTTTATATTGAAAATATATCTGCAAACTGTTCACTGCCAACACAAGAATGTCACTGTGAACATGTATTTAATTTGCTTTCCCTACAATTTTTGCTCCTGGACACGAAAGAAGGTTAACGTTTTTATTTACTTCAAGGTTCAACAAGTCGATCTAAACAACATAACAGATCCCCATCGCCTTCCAAAACTATGGTGCAGGGTAAGGAGCAAAATTAAGACTACTGCGAAGTTGGTGGAGGTTATATCCTTGCTGAAGCCAGCTACTGATCTGGCCAATGATAAGCCGGCGCTGGTAACTGAGAGGCCGGTGGTGGGTAATGAGAAGCCGACTATTCATTGGACCAAGGTGGTAACTCATGCGTCTAACCCATGGATGCATAAAAAGAACTGGATACAGCGTTGGAGGCGGGGCCTCGTTCATTCCTATGAAAGTTGCTCATTGCTGCATGAAGCCAACTTCCGGGTGTAAAAGTTCCCGGATCTTCCACATAGCTTCCGCATCTGTGCAGCCCATAGAGCAAGCGCACTAGTGTTTCCTTTAACCCTGCCAACCGCTCGGTCTCTGATGCACGTTCATTATGTCTAAATGACTCTGGATTGGTCTATTAGTGAACTTTTAGGACATAATGATTTAAATAAGGGCGAAATTTAAGTGTTCGTACTGGGAAGTTGATGAACCTCAAAAAAAAAAGACCAGCTGATTTACAGACATCTCTTTCACAATGTAAGTCTGGGAAAAAGTCATAAGAGAGGAGTTGTAATTACATAGTTTGGCCACTATGTCAGATTGGCTTTAAAGCCCAGCACACTTCCTGGAGGCTTGGTTGAACCTAGCAACCCCCTGGATCGGCTACTGGCTTGGCTGGTCATTAGCTTCCCATGCTGGTTACTAGCATGCAGAGGCTAGCTAAATTAGCTACTGATTTGGCTGGTCACTTTTTTCTTTTGTATTTTATTTTATTTATACTGGCAGTTAAAAAAACATGTATACATGTATGACATAGTGGAGTATTCAGCAGTTAAAGAGCCAAAGGTTTCGCTCAGGCAAGAGGCTAAAGTTTGCAAAAATGTTCCCTTTATAAGGAGATAATATGTCAGTGTTGTGTTGCAGCTTGTTCCACTGCCCCCAAGTGGCCAAAAAAATCTATTATGCAGCTTTAAGTTTGGGCAACTAAAACGTCTTAGTTAAGATTCGGTAAAGATCATGTGGAAAAGAAACCAATGTTGACAGTTGTTAGGAGACGGGTTGCAAAGAGCAGTATCCCTCGTCAGAGTCAGATGCTTTGTACGGATTTCAGTGTCAAAGTTTCATGTTTTATAAGCCAAAGCATCCACCACATCCTCCTACCTATGTATTCTCTGCATAGGATGGTTACACTTCCTGGTTTGAAAAAATTATTGCAGTTAGTGAAATTCAGCAGCTAAACATATTAAGCAAAATAAATTTGTATTATACAAACTTATTTTGTAGGAGACAGGTTTATAACCAAGGAGACAGATGGTAGATAGCTATTAAAGTTGTACATAAATGGGCTTTCTTTTACAGCAACACTACAAATAACCCAAGCAGCACTACAAGAAGTTGATTTTTGCTGCCCTTAAAATGTGCTTTGCCCATCTGCATTTTTGTGTTTAGTGCAGAGAGGGCACATGGCACACAGGTTGGCGGAGCGGTGCAAACACGTGGGAATTTCATTGAAATGAAGCAGCACAGAGCAAGTTGCTGGTGTTTTAGACGTTGCACTGATGATAGATGTCTCTTAGCTGGAAATTAGGTGATTCTGTCAACAAGGGCAAAGTAAATGCAAAGACGAAACGCGCCACAATTACAGAAAAATGCTGAAAAATACAAACAATTCTGAAGAAACAGCAGTCTCTATTGATCTGTAAAAACCTCCTTCAGCTACTTGAATCTCTGCTGCCATCTGAGGACCTGTCGCCTCCAGTTTGGGAAGTGCCATCATGCATAATGATCCACTGTGTTTAAATCTGCCACCAAATAACCCCACTCACCTCTACACGCATCAGACTGCTGGGTCTCCGTATTCTCCCACTTCAAACAGGAGATGCTGGACTCATTAATCCTGTGCGTCATGGCCCCCTTTCCAACCTTTCTGGCAAAATGGCGTTCCATGTTTTATTCTTAAAATGCCATTTTAATTATGATATGACGTGATACAGAATGATGACTGAAAAAGTATTGGATCAATGTCACATAACCGGCTTAAACAAATTGTTGCTGCTATTTATTTCTATTTTTACTGTGGTCCCACTAATTTTAATGAAGCCTACAACAGAGTCAGCAGCTGCATGTAACAATAAATCCATAGACTTATTTTTAGATCACTGTGTTGCAAAATAAAGCTGGCAACACAGGCGTCATGACATGATCCAACTTTCATTATCTCCACAAACACAAACTCATTTGTAGAAGCCACCATCTGCCTTTGGCTGCAGACTTGTTGTGCCATGCTTTCAGGTCTTGCCGCTCTGCACACAACAATGGCACTTTCTCGAGAAGAAGTCTGTCCATTTGGTCTTCCGTTTTTGCGATGTTCTCTGTGATTAGCTGTTTTAGTGGTATGAGACCAGTAATGCGACTGATAAAGAGGATAAGGATTAGTCACCATTTCCTTCAAGTTATATTCCTTTACCCCTTTTGAATACAGAGATGCAGCTCCTGGCAGGTGTGCTTGGAAAACTGGGGTTTATTACAGCTTGGATTTTACTTTTGAAGCTCTGGCCATCAGTTCTATTAACATTGCACTCACCAAAGTTATTGCTGAGATCTCAGAATGGCTAAAAATAGGTCCAACAGGGCAAGAAACGCTAGCAATCAGACAAGACCCCAAAGACGAGTAATCGGTGCACCTACAGCAAACATACCTCTCATTCCCCAGCAGAGTATCATAATGAAGGTGCAATGGATCACACGAGAATGAGGAGCAGAGATGTGTTGGAGAGGGAACTCTGACACTGATGTTGTTGGGCTGACATAAATCTACAATATGTGACATGAACATGAGCTACAACTGCATGATTGAAGTTTCTAGTATGAGGGCATTGGACTTTAATTGTCTCTTTAAACACCTAAAATAATCACTCCTGAATATTAAAAAACAAGCTTATATTGTAAATTAAAAGAAAAAATAGGATCTTTTAAAGTTAAACCCCATTTTCTCAGGGTCTCTATGTGCCTTTTTCAGGTCAGACAAACTTTGTTTCTAGCCATGATGGCGGCGAGGCCTGGATAGCAAAGTTGGGTGGTCGGTCCATCACTTTGGTCCAGACTGAAATATCTCAAAAACTATTAGATGTATTGCCAAGACATTTTGTACAGAAATTCTCCAGAGTATGAATATTATCTGATCATCATACTTTTACTCTAGCGCCACTCGCAGGTCAAAGTTTTAACTTATCTGGTGAAATATCTCGACATCTGCAAGATAGATACACAATACACAAGAGTACACAATCCATGTTCAGCTAAAACGCTAAACTAAGCATGGTTAACCTTATACCTTCTTAATATTGTGCCACAATCATGTCACATCATGGAGTTATCATAATTGCGACTTGTAAATAGCACCTTTAGTTTCACGTCAACGTTCAAGTAGTAAATACGACCGGGGAAACTCCGATTCTTATGAATCCTCCGATATATTTGACTTGGCAATTTAAAAATGCGGAAGTGCCTGAAAACGAAACAAATATGGATGCCTCGTATCAGCCAAAGACCATTTGTCAATTGTAATTAAACCCAAATTTAATGGATATGATGTTATATTGTCAGTATTTTAACCTGACCAACTCTAATCATACAACTGGCTTGAACGCTCACAAGTTGTTAACAAGGGAATCTTTCCCTTCCCATCTCTACCATCCATCCCATATGATGTTAGCATTGTCATTTTGAGCATGTTAGCATGCCGCTAAATCAAAGTACAGTCATAGACTCTTAGCCTTGTGCTTATACACATTACAACTAGCTCACTGTTTGACTGACAGTCTCTCGCTCTCACTGAATCTCACTGTCTCTCACTAATTTCGACAATTCACTCAATAGAGTGTGGTGCACAACACACCTGAAGTGTTCCTCTATCACTGGCCCGCACACATTCAGACCCACCAGATGCTGTAAAGGATCTCTGCTCCTCTGTGGCAGGTGATAATTCTCACTGCAGTAGCGATGAGGTTAATGAGGGGTCAAAGTGTTCAAATAAGAAACAGCAGTTTTATGGTGCCTGCTGCATCCTGATAGCTGTTTCAACTGGCTGACCTTTGAACTCTGCCGGGTCAAGTGATCAACAAACCGGGTCGTTTAGATAGGTCAGATTGGAACAAGTGAAGGATGTGTATGTCACAGCAATATGTCCAAGAGGTACCGATAAATTGTTCTAAATGGTTATAACCCTTACTCAATTTGTTTCCAGGGCCATTAGATTGTTGTCAGCTATCAGACTGTTTAAGGTATGGGATTTAATTTGGACATTTGATTCATTTGTAATTCACTTGATAACCTGCTGGCTATGTATTCAGCTGACTGAACCATGTACTAGTGTGTGCGTGTTTCTCTTTCTATCTATATACTTGTACAGTGTGTATTTGTTATAGTTTAAACCTTTATATAAAACTACAGGGTTCAGTTTGCTCTGTCTTGCTGTGCCTTTATTTATTGACTTTTGACATTTGATATCCCTACAAATCAATATCCTCTCTTTGTCCATCTCCCTCTTTCTCTGTCTGTCTCTCTCTTCCAGCAAAGTGTCCATCATGGCTATCACCAGTGGACATGGATCAGTGTGGGGGCCTGTGATTAACAGATAGCACCTAGTCTCCTCTGCTGACAGGCCATCATTACGACGAGCACTAGAAGATGGGTGCTGTGGGTGAAAAGACCTTTTGGAAAATGTCAGCGACAGTCAGAGCCCCAAATTTCCTCCATTCACTCCTTCCTGTGTGATGCTACCTACTCTAAACCCCTTAATTACACAACCCCTTTCTCCTATTGCCTAATGTTTAGTATCTAAGTACAGTGTCTGATTTCAGAGCATGTGGAGATTTTATTTTATCTTACGTCGCTTACTTGAAGGGAAAAAAAACAGCAAAAAAAAAAACGAAAACAACCCCAACCCTATATTTCACCAATCTCAGCAAAAACTAACAAACAAAAAAAACCCAGCGGTGTCTGCAACAGCTCCTTTTTCCCCATTCCCTTTCACTGCAGCCAGCTTCACTGTCTTAATACTCTTAGTCCCTCAGTTGGCATGTTTTCCAAGAACCCGCTGCATTTTCAGATTTGCAAAATCCATCAAAATGCCTGTAATGAATATTTCTACAGCCTTGAGTGTGTTTAATGTGCAGTTTGACCGGCCCAATAAGAAACATGTACTGATCTGGCACTAGAGCATCAGTGGGTTTATTGTCTATCCCTGTTCAAACAGACGCCTCGGTCAGTCTGGAAACAGAGTGGAATTGGTATTTTTTATTTTAACACAAACTTGTCTTTCATCAAGAGAAGCAGAAAGGAAATTAACACGAATTATTCACATATGCTCTTAATTTCTAATTAACATCTTTCCTGTGCATGAATCTACATGTCATGTATATTTGTATTTTAAATTTCCAAATAAGAAGGAACTACTATTAGTACAGTTGTCTGCAAGGATTAATCTGGTAAGGCAAGTCTTTGTTATGTACTCAACACTTACATTGTACGGTCTGCTTTGCTGTTGTCTTAGCTTTTGCTGAAAAAAAGAAAAGAGAATACATATTAAATAAAGTCTTGCATCTTATTGCTACCTAAGAATAAAATAGTGTGCTTTCCATCATTTTTTTCACATTCAATTTGGGAGGTAAATTAATACTTCAAAGTGAGTAGAAAAGTTTCAACATTTAAACTACGTATTAATTTCAAGGCCTACATGCGCCCTCAATTATTTTATCATCGCCCCTAAGTAATTGATTTTAGGTCGAGAAAGAGAGAGGCGGGGAGGGTGATCTGTGTTGATGTGTGAAAACCGCAAAGCCAACAAATGAAAAATAACTAACGGCGTAATTGCTATGAGCATTGTAACCTTGCTTTATTGATTTTTCTTTTTTTTTCATCAAGGCATTTGGCTAACATCAAAGTTAAGCCCATAATAACATAAGGTGTTTCATGGCTTTCTGTGATAATTTATATTTTGTTCACTCGCTTCTCACTCTATCATTGACATGTGCAGGTGTGTGCAACCAGCCACACAAAGACAAAACACTTGTGAGTCCAGCAGTGTGTGGTGTGTGCTGAGGTGCACACTCGGTGAACAGACACAGGCAGAACGTGTACAGGGGCTAGATAATGAGCATCTCAGGTGACTACATGCAGTGATTACCAGGTTGCTGGTGTTATAGGAACTATATCACATAAACATACACTCCACTCTGTGCACACACACGCACATTCATACGCACACTCATGCACGCACACACACTCTTGAGAGATCCTTGGTTATCACACCCTTCCAGATTGTTCTGAACTACTTATGGAAAACACACACACATCTCAAGATGTGGCCACTCTTGCCAATATGAGCCCAGTGTTAAGAACAGTTGTTGTCGTTGTCGTCGTGTGTTTTTTTTTAGCATCTCTAAATTCCTAGCGTTGCTAAGGTGCTTTGGGAGGGGATTAACAGAGGCTGGCGCCGATGAGCAAGCCTTGCAGATTTCCAACCAGCAGGAAAAAGACAAAGAAAGAGGGGAAAGAAGGAGGAAAAACAGCAGAGGGTTAGACAACAGGGAAATGGCAGTAACAGCTTGTGTAAACATGATGACTTGAGAGAGGTAAAGAGGTAGAAATTAATGAGTGGTTGAGCAAGGCAGAGTGAGACTAAATAATAAGTATCCTAAAGAGGAGGCCTCAACTTTCACACACATGAGAAGCAGAAAGAGACTCTCCCTTTCTCTCTGTCCCCTTTCCTTCTTTTCCTCTCAATCTACTAAATTTTCCTTTACTCTGTCTCCTCACATATCTCCATCTCCTCGCTCTCTTTTCATGTGCTCTCTCCTCTCTTCTCTATTTCCTCCTATCTCTTTATTTCCCCCATGGGCAACAGTTTCAGATCCAGACACTTTTGTCTCCCTCTCTCCCTCTGTCACAACTTCAAACAGCGCCGGCGTTCAGGTCATACTGATGTGCCCGGAGCATCAGTGACTGTGCCGTCTCAGGTGTACGTCTCCCAGCGTGTCCTTGATGACACTCTCTCCCTTTCTCCCATCTCGCTGCTTTTAATTAGTGTAGTGAGCAGTGGAGGCAGCAAGACAGCTGAGCCACGTTTACCAATTATCAACCTGCTCGTTGGTACCTCTGCGACGGCAGTGCAATGCTTTTAATACTTCTGCAGCAGAGAATTACACATGAACTGAAGAATGGAGCATGTCTTGATTTTCACTAAATCCCTGGACGCATGCTCAGAGGAGAAATCAGAATGTGTTTTCTAAGAGTAAAATCTCCATTAGCAAGAGAAGGCGCACCAAAGGGAGGGAGGTCCACATGCTTTTCTTTGAATCCTCTCCTCAGGCTCGGCGTCTCAGGTAGAGTGTAACTGGATGAGGCCTGTTTGTGGAATACAAGGCACTTGACCAAGGGCCAGCACTCTTCCTCCCTCCCCTCCCTCCCCTATCCTTCCCCTACCTGGGTCAGGTTTCCCCTCAGCCCCCCTCCTCCTCCTCCTCTCCTTGAGTGGTGGCAGGTAGTGTGTTTTGCAGCCACATCAGTGTCTGTGGATGTTGAAAAGCATGTGTCTGTATGTTTGTACTCTACCCAGACAGGTGTTTGTGACTCTGTTTGGGCTCGGCAGCTGGGCCCCTGTAACTGTGCCCGTCTCGGCCGCGCTGGCTAATGTGACTGGGTTGGCTGAGGCGCGGAGGCGGCTGTCTTTCAACCACTGATCCCTCAGAACTACTCATCTGATCAGGCTGGATCTGCGCTTCACGGCTGCCGGGGTCACACAACCCAACCCCGGGGTCAACCAGCTAATTACAGACCCCTGTGTCCTCCGTCTCTGTCACCACCGGGGAGATGGGGAAGGTGGGGCGTACAGAGAAGAAGCCTGAGAGGGAAAAAAGAGAGAATATTGACTTAGACGTCAAAAGGTCAACAGTGAGTATAACCAAGCTGTACACTGTTTTCCCCTTCAGTTTTGTGAGCAGAGGAAGAGTGTGAGGCGTTGGTTTGCAGCATCTTTGTCACACCCTTCCCAGCCCTCAGGCAGAGATAGAAGCTTACACCCATGGGACCAGAGCTGTGTCAGTGTATGTGGATTTATGTATCAGCCTGCAACTAACTTTACATACAAGGGCTGTGCCAGTTTCTGTGTGTGCTTTCTTGTCTTTGCCGCCGAGATTTACTAGAAGCTCAATATACTGCCCTTATCATGACTCCACAGTGAGACAGACTCTGCTTTTAAGTCCACGTGTTGTTTGTGATCTCCTCCAGCCTGACCTTTGGCTGTGGTCACTGACTGAACTGGGATTTGTATGGATGCTGCACACTGGTACCAGTCATAGAGAACACACATGCACACACACACACACACACACACACACACACACACACACACACACACAAAATATGTACCAAACCACCATCATATTATGTGAGGCTGCAGGTTCATTAATCACGAATGCAAGGGCTTCTCAGCCAACGTAGGAAATTAATCAAAAAAGGGGACATTAATCACATGCATGAACAGCAGTAGTTACACCTGTGACAATGCCATCTGATTTAAACGTGTTACTCCAGACTGTGTTAATGATGCCACCCAGGGCCAGGCAAAGCAACCTCTCTGCGATCGCTGAAACAATAATGCACTAACTATGAAGCAATTTTCTTACATGTAGTCATGGAGTATGCTGATGCACGCTTCACAGGGGTCAGTGGGTGTCGCAGCAATTACCAGGTGCAGCTTTTTCCTCACAGCTTGACCACTGGGTTTTTCACTCTGACTGTTGAAATGTCTGTTGAAATTATATTAGTCATTCTTCTTCTTTTTTTTCCTCCAGCCATTTTGCCCTGACAAATAGATTATCAGTTTGAAACAAAAAAAAAACTAGTTGCTGCTGGAAAGGTTTGATTTGCAAAGATGCACAGTTGAACTAAAATAGAAAAAAGTAACAGTTTATGTGAGAGACACTGAAATAGAGGAAAGCATCAAGCAAATCCTGCATGTGTGGTTACACTGCCCTCTTTTGAATGCACTGCAGTGCATCCCTGTGATGTGCTGCAGCAGTGGAAAATATAGAAAATAGAAATATAGAAATAGAAATCCAATGCAACTGATGGCAATTTTAAATGAATGAATAAACCTTTAAGGACAAATTATAACATCATAACAAATGCTGCACAACACAATACAATTCAGATTTAAGTCATAAGGCTGTAATACTGCTACATGTGCTCATACAAACACCTTTTACTTCCATGAGTTTTCTCTTTTTGTCCCTGAACCGCAGAATCGTATGTCCTGTTCCACTCAGAAAAAAAGAAAAAAGGTGCTTCAGAAGAAAAAAGAAATCCTTTATTTTTCCAGATACGGCTCAAATCTATCGTAGGTGAAAGATGTTCAGTGCCAGAGGGCAATTACTTGTTTCTGTCCTTTTTTATAACATTATAATAATGTAACATTATGAATAACTAAGTCAGTTTTTTTTATGCAGTAATGTACAGACTGGATTGTTTGGTTTAAGAAACTCAGGACATTGTTCAGCAGTGGCCATACATTTAAAACACGTGTTATGTTATTCCTAAATACATTTGGAGAGCTCCTACAAGGACGGACTTTATGTTAGGAAAACTTTATAAATTACAACATTTTTATTTTAAAAAATGTTATTGAGTTGGAAAAAAGTGAAATAGTCTATAATATTTGGTGCAAACACACTTATATTTTATTTAATTCAACAGCAACAATCCACTAAAAGTACTCAGATATTTCAGACTTCCTCCTTTAATAATACATGATATTACTATGGCTGTTTAAGTATTTACATTGCACTTCAAAAGATATTCAAATTAATAAATTAAAGAATGAAAGAAATAGTTGAGAAGACCTGTGTTTTGAGTTCCCAAGTATTTATTCATATAAGTCTTTCTGAGATTGGAGTATAAAACCTACTAATCAAAACAGAAAGAAAATGAAGTTCAGGAGATGATCAGACCGTGATCTTCTTCTAACAGAAAATAGGATTGAAAAAGGTCGAATCAAGACTTTATTTACTGCATGTTGCACCTTTCGTGCCAAATTTCAATACAAAGTGCCTCCAAAAGATATAATAAAGAAGTGATAAGAGTCCTCAAACATAAAAAGTGCTCAGCAGAACACTTTTCTATAAAAGCCTGTTGAATTGTTTTATGTACTTTACTTTACATCAGCCCGTAGCTTTATTCAGTTACGTTTTGCATTAAGTAGTAGGTGTAGTGGTATTAGTTTACTGCTTTAGTAGTGGTAATAATGAAACTTTTACATACAGACAGTAGCTGTAATATCAGTTAGTCCCATTATGACTTCTTGTCTTCTGCTGAGCCTTTTTAGCAGCGTCTCTGAGGTTGAAAACAAAGTCCCTCAGATAGGATCTCCTTTAGTTCTGATTTGATAGCTATTTTGCTTCTCTCTTATACAGCTGAGTTTGTGCCGCGGCTCAGGCTGTAGTCTGCACTGTTCTCTGACCCCTGCAGCCTGACAGGCAGCTCTGATAAACTCATATCACACATGACAGGGAAACCGAAGACCTGGCCTAATTAGCAGGCGGGACAAGAAAGATGGAAGGGAGGGGGGTAAAGGAGGGAGAGAAGATTGAAAATCAAAACGAGGGAGACTTTATTAACAGAGCTGGTGACCCCTGGTTATTTATTCATGGCATTACTAAAGAGGACTTTGGAACAGAGTGCCCTGCCAAGTTCCCAACAACCATGTTGTGCCCGTTTGCTGTTTTGCTCCTGATACGTTGCTAAGCATCACAAACCACCTCGGTCTCTCTGTCCCTCTCTCCTTCTCTGCCTCACATACTCACATACAAACACATATATGCACTTGACACCTCCCTAGACTTACCTGTCCAGGTATTCCAGTAATCCAGGCCAAGCCTTGTCAGGTGGAAGAAAGTCTATCCCAGGGCGGAGACAGGAGGGGGAGGAGGGGGAGGAGGAGGAGGAGGAGGAGGGAGTTGCAGTAAGTCTAGCCAGTGGTGGGGTGGAGGAGGGAGGGAGGGAGAGGACCAGAGACAGGGGGCAGGTAAAGGGGATCGTATTCAGGCTCCTGGGGACAGGAGGCTTGGCGTGGCACCGCACTGCCCACCCAACATCAACACTCTCAGGTTCCCTGGCTCAGATGGGCCAGATAATCACCCTCTCTCCACAGGGACCATCTGGAGGCAGGGAGGGGGGGTGAAGGCCATATTTTATTTCCATAAAACATAAATTCACTCATCTGCTGGCGAGATGAAAACAAAAAACACTTCTCCTCCTCTTTTTTTTTTCCTCTCTACCTGACAGCTGATTCATACAAAACGTCCACACATGAGCACAACATGCAACGCCCGGTCCAGAGAAAACACCACACACACACGTGTTCACGCTCACAGCAGTGTTCCCTCTCATCTCTGAGTGTCTCCAGTTTGATTGACGCTCCTATCCCTGTAGAGATCAGAGGACAACCACTGTGATTATCATCTCACCGTGGTAACCGAGACACCCCTAATCCCATAATAATCCTCTGCAGTCAGTCAGCACAGGAGTGTCCTGACCTCCTGCAAGGAAAATACATGCACACAAACACACTTTTTTACACATTTTTAAAGAAAACAAATAGTAGACTACACAAACTCTGCCTGACACTATTTTGTCATGTCTCCAGTACAACCATTTAACTCTATAGCTGCCAGTAGCTGCAGACATAAAGCAGCACCTCACAAGTACTTTTGTCTCATTTTGTCTCTCACACATCTCTGGCATCTGTAAACAGTTTGAACGTGTCTGTACATTCTCACAGGTAAAAAAAAAGAAAAAAAAGAAGACAATAATCTATGGACAAAATGCAAAACATAGAAATAAGTAAAGTAAATATTGGGAGATCCTTCTTAAAGAAGCATTTCCAGTTAGATATAGATCTTCCTTGAACAGAAGTCTAAAAGCTTCTAAGAAACTGAAGTTATTTACATGATGTTGAGAGCTTTGGGTGTTGATATGTGTTGTTCCATCTTACAAACACTGTGATCCTGTAACATCATCAGCCTCACTGATGCAAGCAGCTGGCACACTTGGTATTTATTAGCTGCTGTTTCCTGACATCTCTTCACACTCCTGATGGCTTGGTTTTTAAAGTACAATCCAAAGCTTGGAACTGCGGCTCTGTCCTTTTTTGGAGTAACATGTTAGCAACTTTGTCTCATCTTGCTACGCAAAGCTAAGCTTCAGGGGACTAAGTAGTGAAGGGAATAGTGGAACTGAGTGCTCAGGGCCCCAACAAGTGACAAACTCTGTTATTAAAACATTGTTTTTATCTGCCATTGTGAAATTTTATGTTATTACCATTATAGTTAAACTATTACTGTTTGCTGAATAAATACTTGTATCTGAAACAATATAAGAGCCTCTTCTGTAAGTATTATTCAATATTATACACTTTTAAGATGCTTGTATTGAACAATGTTTCTCAAGCAATAACTTTTTAAATATGAGCAGTTAACTGTAGTGTTTTGATCAGTTTTACTATTGTGTTCACAAGCATCCTTCAGCAGCATCAGAAAAGTTGAATATCTTAGACTGAGTGATTATTTAATATTTCTCTCTGTGTTTTAACACCGGGGCTACCTTTTATATATATGTTATATATATGTTTAGATTTAGATATTTAGATTAGAATGAAGTTTCTAATGTTTTATTATGCTTCTTCTATGTGTTTCTATGGATGAGGTTATCACCTGTTGGAAACTAATTCACCATTCATTATATGCATCAGAACCACTGATGCATTTAGGTAAAGGTAAATACTCATATTCTCCTGAAAACGTGCATTTATGAGAACATTTAAAAGACCATATTAATGCCATTTAAATGTTTACTTACTGTGTATTCTGGTCTGGTTTGTGTTTGTGTTCATTATAATATAAAGGCAAGTGGGAAAGTCATGGTGGGTCAAACCATCCATGAGCATAATGTTCGCACTTTCCTCCTGCTTCTTCTTTTAATGACATGTTTTGCCCTCTGACCTGTGTTTATTTATCCCTCTGTATGTTCACAGTGCACATGCATGCACTGTGTGTCAGTTTGAGTCTGTCACTGTGAAGTAACTACAGCCTTTCTGAAGAAGTGGAGTGATCGCTGGTTTGAAGCCCTAACTGCAGCAAGATGTGCTCAGCGGGGGGTCTGGGAGTCAATGGATGTCACTGTTCAACAAGCTGTTTCAGCGCTGTTCTGTAGACAAGAAAAACTGCAGACAGGACAAAGAAAGACCCTGCAAGTCCCTGTGTGTGGATATGGTAATAACACATGACTATGGTTTGCAAGCTGAAGGGGCACACACCCTATGCACACACTCTGGGGGTCCAAGTGTCATTATTTCACCTCCTAGGACGAAATTGGTTGCGGAGCTTTAAATTTGTCTTGATATCCAGATATACAAAACATCCTGTGATTACTTATGACAATTTTGATTTCATTGCTATACTTGAGAATTTAATATTCATGCTGTTCTTTTATTCCTTTCACTCACAGCATTTTAAGGTGGATTGATTAAAATAAAGTTTTCTAGAACTGTATAACTTCCTGTGACGAAACTCTCATGACAGTGGTATACTAGATATGTTTTCCTTATGTTGCAAATAAGTAGGGCGAGCACTCACAAATCCTCTTCCTCTTATCAAATAAAGAACAGTGACTTACACACACAAATGTTTTTTGGTTTCTGGTATCAATGTTTATATTGACCCCGGCTCTGCTCCTCAATAATCAATCAAATTCTATATAATTTCATTCACATATTCTTGGCAAAAGTAATGAACACAATAATAATTTACCCTACCAGTGCAAATGGACATGATTCTTTTTTCTTCTATCAAGTCATAGCTTTTAGTAGTGACTTATCAATGAAGGAGCAGAGTCCATGTGACGTCAAAGTTGGTTTACATAGAGGATGTAGCCCCACTCACTGTTACATATGAGATTTTCAACAAAACAAACTTTTGACATGTCCTTCAGGCTTTAGGAAAACCATGTGTGGACAAGTGTTTTAGCCCCTTTGTAGACTGTCCATACTGGGGGTATAAATGCTGTTACAAACATTTGCAACTAAACAATGAATTAATAATGAATTAAGATTGAGAAATACCAAAAAGAGTACAAGAAGACTCTAATTGACATCCCATTTCACATAATGCACAGCTACGTATTCTCCTCTCACCTTCATACACTTTTCAAATTCAATTGAAAACTACATCTGCAGAGATGTAATTTAGCCGCAATACTTCTGTAATGCAAACACTTTGAGCTGATATTTTTAAGTCTCAAGGACAGTTTTCAGTGGTGTTCGTGAATTGACAGCTTTTAATAATTTTTCATTGTTCATTTCCATCAATGGATTGAACAAACCTCTAATGTGTTCAGCTGTTCCCTTTCCATCACATTTTCTCTGAAATACTGAAATATCATCACAATTTGTTCTAACTGAACCTTTATTGGTTACTATCTGTGCATTCGCTGGTTGATATTTTTCAATCATATCACAAACCAAGAAAAGCGTCAAAACATGATGAAATCCTACATCCTGACATCCATAACCACCAATATTCACACCTAGAAACACTTGCAACACACAAGGAAGGAAAAGAATAGAAATAAAATAAATAGGAAAGATAAAAAGGTGTAAAAGATGTATAAATGTATATACAACCACTCACACACATTTTAGTGCAATACAATATATTCAGTTCTGTTCAAGAAATAAACATTAGTAAACAGTATTAAACACAGCTTGATTTTCCAACTAAATAATATTGAATTTGTTCCGTATGCAGAAAAAGTTCAGTCAACTAGGATTTAAACTGTGACATATACAGTATACACAGGGTTCATTTGCAAAAACAATTTTTCTAAATCATGTTTTTTTGTGCCCTGCAGGGAATATCAATCAAGCTGGCGTTGGTTTATTCATTTGAAGAATGGCATTGATTTTGTATATGAACTCTTCATATACTTTATTGCAAAGCGCTATAACTAATTTCTTAGCTATATCATACAATACTGATTGCTACAATCTTTATAAATTGGTGTGTTTGGGGCAAAACCAAAGCTGGGGACCCGGGGACCCCTCACAACACCTTTAATACTGTTTCATTCTTCCCCCCGCCTGAACCCTCTGAAACCTGTAGCTGTTGATTGAATTTACACTTTGCAGGTTAACTTAACCCCAACGTGCTATAAAGGGCAGAGCAGAGCTGTGTAGATGAGCGTACAATGAAATGCGACATCACAAACGTGCCAGGATGTGTCATTTGCTACACTCAACCTGAGTAGTACAAGTCATTTCTTTTGGCATGGTACACACAGAAACATATTATCAGAATGACCAGACCTGGCCTGAAATACAGTCGACCTGGCACATGATCTACATGTGCATTTTCTTTACATTAACAGATAGTATCAGACGCTCAGTATCACTTTGTCTCACTCCCGTGTCCTCTCTTTCTGTGTCTCAGGGACACACGCAAACATGCAGAGACGTACTTTGGGAAAAGAGTGCACAAGCTCACTAACACCACAGGGCATCATATTTTTATGGCTGGTCTCTGTGGTGTAACTACAGCACACATCCACCTCTTCGGCATTAGCGTGATAGATGTATTTTTCATGCTGCCAAAAGGACTGAAGCAGTATGCTGTGCAAGGCTTGTGTATGCTAATGTGCCCTCTCACACCTGCAGTTTCCAATTACCCCTGAGGAATGGAGCGAAGCAATAATATGAGTAATGGCAAAATTGCACAAGTCTTTTGTGGAAAAGTGAAAGAAAATAAGAAATCATTCAAGAAGGGGTTGGAGAGGGCATGGAACAAGAGGCAAGAAAAGGAAAGTGAGGTGACGGCAGGGGAAGTGTGAGGAAGAGAGTGATGCAGGGGCTCCACTGTTTTGCATTGGCATTTTTGTCTATCAACTTTCCCTCTTTGAACAACATTTATAGCAGTCGAGCTCAGGAGCTATCGACTTTGGGGTTTGATGCTTCCACCAGATCAGAATTCAGCACAGTCTGAGATCAACAGAAAGATGGGAGATGAAATAGAAAGGCCCAGAGGCATCCACTTAGATGCGTCCATCTTGCTTTTCTGAATCATCTCAGCACCTCGATCATCTGTGCTCGGGTTCGTAACTGATTTTGTTTTCTCTTTCTTGTGCTCTGTCAGCTACGGGCAAGCCAAGCCAACTACGTTTTCCCTTTCTTCTACTCTCTCTGCTCCATGCAGACAGAGCCAACTATGCTGATTAGATATTTGTTATGACCACGTGAGAGAGAGAGAGAGAAAGAGATGATACTTGATAGGTTTTCTGGGTATTGCACTGCTGATAGTGTGTGTGTGTGTGTGTGTGTGTGTGTGTGTGTGTGTGTGTGTGTGTGTGTGTGTGTGTGTGTGTCAGACAGGGGGGTATTAGGGGTCCTCATGGCTGCAGGCCTCGATAACAGGGGGCGGAAAATCAATCACCTCCTTTGACAGCCATGTGAGTAGTCCCGCCCCTTTATTTCCCCTCTCCTCCCTCCTGTTTCTTGTCAACCTCTGTCTGTCAACGTATATGCAGGAAACCATAAGCGCAGATATAAGCACAGTAGCACACACATGTCAAAACTCATATAGGCATGCACACACACACATATAGGCAGGCGCGAGGCACCTGGTGAAAGCCCTGGCAGGATTAGTGAGTTGTATGAGTTGGTTACGGTGAGAAACACATGTTCAGGTCACTGTCTCTCTGACTGCACTATGTTATTGCTCCAAACACTGTTCCTCTTATTATACTCCCCTCTTTGCTTTGCTTTTCTCTCCCTTTCTATCCACAATCCCCCTCTCTTTCTCTCCCTCTCTGCACGTGTGTGTGTGTTTGTGCACAGGCTGAATATGTTTAAGGGGTGAGGAGGGGGGCATCAAATCCGTAGAGAGGACTTGGCAGTTACTCTTCTCCCTCTCGCTTCATTGCTTCGGTCCTCCCCAAATCCTATTTCACGGTGCCAAGCATCCGCTCCCTGGGATCTCCACAGCTCCCATCTCCAGACGCAGGTTTAAGCCCCTCTCTTGGCACCCGGACTGGGCACGGAGAGAGAAGGCATGTGACGCACATCAGCACCGCCAGAGACACAAACACACCTATTATCTTTGCTCAGAGAGGGAACCGGCGTCCTGCGGCGTGTGCAGTGCTTACTCACACAATCTTAGTCTCACAAGCTGTTTTAGCCACATTCAGTAACCTGAGACATGAGTCGAGAGGTCACACATAAAACCTGTGTGCCGGTTCACTCACATGCACGTTCACTCCTCATCAACTGAATCACTCAAGCAATCACAGCAAACACACTCAAAAACTCGCTCAGTCAAGTAACAACAAATTAGTCTGTTGAAGCGTCATGAATTAATAAACAGTAGACAAAACACTATTGGCCTAATTGTCACCTTCTGTAAACTTGACCTCCCATGATACAGGGTAAACTCGTGCTTTAACAGTACTCCAATTACAACTAATCAAAGCAATTAATTAGCTGCCAAATTAACTAAATCTGCACCAACAGAGCCAGGGAGTAGATATGAGCGGGTTGCATTTATGAGGCAACTCATGTGTTTTTGTGTGACGGCCACTAGATGGCACCAAATACCTGAGTTTACTTTTCTGTTGCACATGAGCGGCCATCATGTAAACTCTTAATTTCCCTAAATAATACACTATTACCCACAGTTGATCTGTGACAAACCTTCCAATTCACTTTCAAAGCTCATAATGCAAATTCAATTTCAATTAACAGCTGGATCCAGACCCTTTTCAAATCTTCACTATGAAAGTAACATCAAACAAACAAACTAAACAGGGCCGGTAAGACTCTATGGAGCATCTATGAAGACTTCTGCAGCTAAATTGACAACCAGGGGATGCAATGATTTAGAATTTATAAGAGTAGAGTTACTCAAAATAAGACAAATTAGCTCTTTCAAGCTTTCTGAAAGATAATAATAATAATATAATCATAACGTCTCCTTTATCTTTATCTGTTTTTACTCTATCATCCTTATCTAGGGGTCATGCAGCAGCCATCAGCCACCAAAAAACTTTTTCAGGATTCATTCATTCGTACGTTTCAGTTTATAATTCGGTTTGTGATTATTGATCCGAAACATAGTGGGAATATTCAACAATTTATATAAAATGATCTACCACTTTGTGTACCAAACAGCTAATGTATGCGAATATTAAACAAGCAATTTCCAATATGTCCAAGTCATTCATTATGTTTACAAGTCTGGCACCACAAACAGGAAAAGCTCTGTTTTTCTAAACTGTTACAATGTCATTGTAGTCAACTCTTGCAATGGTTGTGTCTTGTACTTTTATACTTGATGAGTGATACAAAATCATCCAGGATATTATTGAGGTGGCTTTTTGGATTTGAAGAACATCCATCGATCCCATGCCTTGCAGCAATAGCTGCCTATCCAAAATAAATGCAGTTGTTCGTTTGTGAGGAGCCCCATATTGTTTATTTTCCACATTCCGGGAGTTGAGACAGGGACAATTCACATCTACAGCATAATAAGATCCACTGTTTGTGCTGACAATAGTACAGAGTCAGCTACTCGCACTGCAACAAGAGCTGTAATGATTAAACTATATGTGAAAAAATGATACTAAATACCTGTTCATCACCGAAAAAACATGACTGGAAAGCAGTTTACGGATCCAGCTAATAAACAACATGTCAGCATGTAGACATTGGTGGATTGAACTTGTCTTAAGTTCGACCAGTTATTTTCTTTTTACAATACAACAATGAATGACCTTTGAACAACATACTGAGTACTTTTCAGTCAACTAGCTTTAATCATACTAATTTCACTGTTTGCATGTCGGGTGACCCCAGGCAAAAATTTGTTGTTGGGCCACAATTGACCCCACACCTGCATTGTATATTTGTGTGTTGTCTATGTACCCAAGTTCCCAGTATAAACAGTGTACACAGCAGCCAATACAAGGAACCTTCATAATATTCCCCAACACACAGAATCCAACCAGTACTCCTCTGGTGGAACAATATGGCCTGTCCCCAACCTTTGTGTCACATAGTTTGTGGTCATTTTATTAAAAATAATATACACCATGTGAGCACTACATAAACTAAGATAATAAAGGTTTTAAATCTAAACTTTGATACAGGGTCCCTTAACAAGACAGAGCCTCAAAATAAGCTAATAATGCATAAAGATATTTTACTAAAACCAACTGACATGCAGTGAACCTGGGGGTTTTGCAGGTCCTGGGAATATAACCACATGTCCAAAAGAAATGGGTAGAAGTTTCTGCTTTGCTGCACCAACAATGAGCCCTAAAACCTGACAAGACAAATATCAAAGATGATAGTAGGATATAAAGATACCTTATTTTGCACCATCATCTGCAGTCATGAGCATGCGCCAGTGTCTGTAGAGAATGGATTTATAAAGTAATTTGACATGTCTGGATTACTAGCATAACACTCTTTATCATGTATTAATGGGTCCAGATATGCAGATTGCAGATTCTGCCCACACATGACTGACATGAGGACAGTAACCCACTGCCCCATATGTAGCTCTCCCTCGCTCCCACACAGCAGACAGAAGGAAGGAATGAACAATGACCCAGTTCCTCCATTCAGATGGAACAGTTCTAGTCAGTCAGCTATGTGATAATCACAGCAGCAGCAGTGGAAACATCAACCTTTGCTTCAAACTGAGCAGCAATTTCAGCCCAGTTCATTTGGAAATCAAGGCCAGCTGCTCTTGGAGGAAGGAAATAAAATTTTCTGATCAGTCCATGATCCGATTTTTTAGAGATGTAGATTCAGACGATGAGAAATAGTTACTATTACTAATAGACTGTAATGGTTAATTTCCAGGATGCAGAAGTCATCGCTGTGAGTTCATCATTCAGTCTCTTCAGCCCTCTTCAAAGACTCTAGTTTGGGAAGTGAAGAAGTTATTTCATCAGCCAGGGATTTAAGATGCACTTATTCCAAAAAGTCAGCTTTTCTGGTCACATTGTGGTATTTTTATATCTGCTGTGGTGGCACTGCATAAGCTATCCTACATTTTTTATTACTATTGTGCTTTTTGTAGGTGTGACGAATAACTTCAAAAGGAATAAGTGGCACTCCTATCTCCACAGCATGACTATGACATAAAACACAACATGCATATAATTGTCACAGTCCATAAACAAAGAGCATGTTGTAATCTGTCCACTGAGGCACACTCATCATTAGACACTAAGTGCCCCGGGTCTTGAGGGAGGTAAACAGCAGCATCAAGCATTAGTAGGTCAGAGCTGAAAGTGCTGGATCCCTATGCATTATTAATAGTGTCTGTGCTAATTGAAAGTCATAACTCCGCAAATGAAACGTCTGGTGCAGACATCACGGCCTGCCGCCCTGCAGCCAGAAGATCCCCCTAGATGGAGGTGCAGCTAATTTTAGATTTTCTCTTTGCTCTTAAATGCAGTTAGGTTTTGTAAGGTTTTTATGAGGTACACTGTGTGACAACAAGCAAAAACAATGGCAGGATTGCTGCAGTGAACATGAGCCCTGTTACATAACGTAGACAGCGAGCTTTGACTTCAATGTTTGATTAATGTGTTAACTTATTATTTCTGTCTGTAGGCCTATTATTTTGTGTCTTTTAACATTTTTAACTTGAGCAATTTTATTGATCATATTTTTTATCTTTTTTTATATTGTTTTTTTTTCATAAATACGATACGAAGTCACCTGAACTCTCTTTAGATCAATAACATCAATGGAAACAATGTGTGATTTCCTCCCTCTCATAAACACACACATCAAATAAAGTTAGCTAAAACATCTGATCAACATGCATAAGCAGCATGTATGGAAAAGTCTCAGGTTATGAACCCTCCTTTTGATTGGGAAAACTGTTTGAGGTCTTATTTCTACAAAGGGCATGAGATGATTTGGACCAACATCTTATTATTAACCTCTTATCAGCATTTACAACTGCAGAGCTGATGAATAAAAGCCCTTAGTAATTACTTATTACAAAGTGAGAGACCCATGAGTATTTCTTATTGGATTTTTCAGAACCTGGCAACCAAAAATGTGTTCTTATCAATGCATTATCACTGATCTATAAAGCACTAGTTAATATTAGTTAGTTAAAGGGTTAGGGTTGTGAAGGCAGATGCCATGATAGAAAGTGGAGGATCATTACAACACAGTAAGGGTCCCACAAGCTCACTGCTGAGCACAGATACATGTCTTGTAGGATTAATATTACTGTGTGCATGAGAGAGAGAGAGTGTGTGTGCATGTGTCGTCAGAGTGTGTTGTGGAAACAAGCGACTGGCATTTAGGGCATGTGAAATGTCTCTGCCTAAATATACTCAGAGGTTAAATGTACTGTTATGTATATTATATATAATAAATATGTATTTTTATATAATAATACAATACAATGGGCAAGTAACGTAGTACATTTACTTAAGTACAATACTGATGTAGTTGTACTTTACTTATTTTAATTTTATGCTACTTTATACTCCACCACATTTAAGAGGGAAATGATGTACTTTCTACCCCGCTACATTTCTCTGACAGCTAAAGTCACTGCTTACTTTTCAGATTTAGATTTTAAAAAGCTGTAATCAGCATATTAAATATGTTGCATTGTTATACAATAAATGAAACCACCAGAAGTATATAAAATAGCCCGAATCACCTCCTCCTCTGCCAGCCACAGCATGTAACATTTTGCATTTTAATGCTGCTTATATATGTTCGTGCATCAGTAATTAAAATCTAATAATGTGTCAAAAGCCGTTTTGCCTGCATTGTGAGTAGTACAAGTACATTTAATAATACCTCCGTACTGTTACCAGTAATTACAATTGCATGCCTTCTTATTGGTAGTATTTTACGCTGTGGCGTTGTTACTTTACTTCAGTAAATGATCTGAATACTTATTGGGTAGGTATTTAAAATAACTGACTGACTATAATGATGAGTTTCTCAAATTCTTGATACATTGGCACAGCGAGGTCATTTAGGTATTGTTGTGACTTTTGTAGTTTTGGACCTGAGTATGAGTTGATGGATGTGGGTTTTCTTTACTCAGCATGCGGAGGTGATCATTTCTTACAGTGCAGCGTTCAGATATACTCCATGAGAGGTGAGAAAACCTCAAAGCGCATGCGCAGCGTAGTCATCTGACGGGTGAGCGCTGAGGACGGTTCGAGTTCACCGCTACATCGAGGGCCACCGGCTGTAACACAGAGCGGGACACAGACAGCCTCCATGAGGGACCGTCTCCTGCAAGAAAAAAACACTTCAACGAACGAGGAGTAACCAGGAAAACTATCCGGAGCTCTGGCGGTTTGCATGCGGTGACATTTATCCTGAAATGTAGCCAGCAGCGTGAGTGCGGGTTGTTGTAATCGCTCGGTCGCTGCATGGCTCTTCCCGAGGATGCCATGAAAATCAGAACAGCCGACTGAGAGACCGCTGCTCCTCGCTATCACAGACACGGCGGCGGCGGCGGCGGTGGTGGTGGTGGTGGAGAGCGATGGATACTGGTGGAAAGATCCACATTAGGTAGCATTTACGAAGATCCAAGGAGAGCTGAACGTCTGTGTTGCACGGTCAAGTCGCCGCCGGAGCTGTGTAAAGGATGGATTTCACCCTGCTCCGGAATATCATCAGCAGATACGTAAGGCCCCCCCCCATCTGTCAACACTGTCACAACTGTAGCTCTGCAAGTGCAAGCAACATATAATGCATGATACATGAGTCATTTGTAGCTGTGTTTTTACATCTGTCATACAGTATGTGTTGGGAATTAGATTGCACACCACTGCCTTCAGCGTGGGCGCCCAGCATGATAAACACTTTGCTCGTCTGCAATGATAAACATGTCACAGCTGCTTTGGCAGGCCATTGACTGTTGGGCTTTACAATGGTTTTTTTTTTTTTTTTTGTGGAGCTGAATGGGGAATGTGCCAGTGGCTACAGATGCAGTGATGGCTGGTGAATGTGTAGAATAGAAATGAACTTGGCTGGCCCAGTTACGTTGCTTTAGTGAGTTACAACGAGCATGCACACTAAACTATCTTATGGCTTCCAGTTGCCCTGCTCTGCAGAGGAAATAAATCCCAATCAGGACTCAGACCTTGCAGGGACTCGCTCTGCAGCACGGGTTTCTGAATTTTACACTGACTTGTACTCACTACCAGCCTGATGGAGTGATACCTTGTGCAGGTTAAACTAGAGGGGCTTAAAAGAAGTTGTCACTCTCAGTAGAACAACACTCTAAGAGAGAGTGAAGCAAGGCCTCATCATGATCTGTAATCAGTGATGTCTCTGTTAACAGGAAATGTCCACATCATAACAAAGTAGATGATGGTGAGATGTAACCATATTACTGGTTGGTCTGGTCTGGAGCAGGCCGGTGCCATCAGCAGTCTCTGCTTATCAGCCAGAAGAGGAAGCAGCTGGTTGCTGGGTGGCTGAATTAGAGGGAAAAAAGTGTCTAATAGGAAGCAGCTCTGACAGGTCTGCTGATGTTCATCAGACTGGGCACCTCTGGAGTATCATCACATCTGCTATATACAGTCTGCGACCCTTTCACCTGACCTTAAAACCGGCTCAGGTGCTTTGAAGATAACTATCAGTGTGAGCTTGTGCGCTCCTGCTTTTGTGTGCTTATTTATGTATGTTTGTGGTTCGTCAGGCTTGTACCAGTGAGTGAGTGTGTGTGTGTGTGTGTGTGTGTGTGTGTGTGTGTGTATTTGCGTGTGCAGCAGGCTGGTGACAGTGTGTAGGGAGCTTGACGGATGCTCCAGCAGGGCTAATATCAGGGGAAATCAGATCCACTGAGTGAGGCGGAGAGGAGGGAGGAAGGAGACGGGGTCAGTGCACACGCCCCTCATCTTTCACCCTTTGCATCCTCACTCAGCTGCATTATGAAGTAGACAAGGAATGAATCATTAATTCAATTATCCAGATCCTGATTTAGAATTGGAGGGATGGTTGATGTATATCAGGTCCTCTATTACTCGTGTATCACCCTCTGTTAACCCCGCCGTATTCTGAGCAGCTGCTCCTTTAATGAGGCTACATACAGAAGAACAAACATTACATCATGCAAGGTGATTAAGATGTGATAAGCAAGGCGTCCGAGCCTTTTCTCTGGACAGGGAGAGCAGTAAACTCCCATCAAGATCACTGCCCGAATGTCGCCGGCCTCTCATACTTTCATAATTTTGCTATTAAAAAAAGAAAAATGATGAATTAGGAAAGCCTCTCCAGCCATGAAAGGATGTACGTCTGATTTAGTCCACTTAACTCCGCTGGGCAAGTTTATGAGCCTTTCACTTCACTTCACCCTTATTATCACCCTGTTATTGGCTTGTGACTCGTCCTTGATGTATTTCTGTGTGCGAGAAATAACGTTTTTCAGTTATGTCGTACAGGCCAGGCCAGGCCAAATGCATTGTAATATATTTTAAAAATACAACATATTAGACTTTGTTGGGGATAAAATGATAAAGTCCTGGGCTTATTTCCATTGTTGTCCGTTGTGTTTATACAGTCCAACAACCATTATGAAGACAGAGACAAGCATTCATTGTTTGACACTGAAAAATAGGAGCTAAAAACATACAACATCATATGATATATTTTTTAAGTTAAAAACTATTAGTAGACATCCCAAAAAAGAATGGTTGTATGACATAGTTGTATGACAAGATGCTTTGCTACAACCTCTGTTCAGACAAGAAGTTTGTTTATTATTTGAGATAATTCCACAGTTTGGCTGATTCCTAAATCTTGATCTTGACTGTTGGTGCATCGGCTAAACTGGTACACTTTATTAGTGACTGTTCTTCAGATCTATCCAGTGCAGCACTTTGTAATGAGAGGGACATTTCATTTTCTGAAGGCAACGCATTCTGTCCTGCTTATGAGTCTGTTTTCTGACTCAAGAAGAGTCGCTGGTGAATTGAGCCTGTACAGTACAGTAAATTGTTTTTGTAAAGAAAAATATGGTGTCATGGTGTTTTGCAGTGCGTGAAGTTTAAATGGGACATTTTGTTGCGTAATAACCTAAATCTGTTTAACTTTTTTCCCCACTCTGTTGGCATAAAAAAATGGCTAAGCCTACATTCAATAAGATATACAGTGTAATAGGAGTGTGTGTGTGTGTGTGTGTGCGTGTGTGTGTGTGTGTGTGTGTGTGTGTGTGTGTGCACTCTTGTTCTGGTATCTCAGCTGACCCTGGGTCAGGACATGACAGGAAGAGATTGTATTTATAAGATTTATCTGTAAAATGACCTCTTGTTGTTTGAACAGATCTTGTATGTATGTATGTATGTATGTGTGTGTGTGTGTGTGTGTGTGTGTGTGTGTGTGTGTGTGTGTGTGTTGGTGGGTCTGTGCATATGCTATATATGTCCTCTGTCTCCATCCTCCTCTTCTGTGCCTTTTTAATAATAATAGCGATGGCGTGATGCCTCCAGACTCGCGCAAAAGCATGAGGTCATGATCTGGATAAGAGGGACGCTGGTGTGTGCGAGTGGTGGTCACATTAAAGACGCATGAGACCTTCTTGAGGCTTGAAAATCTTCCCTTCTTTGTGAAGCTTACCTTTCTGCTTTTCACTTTCACAAAACACCCTCTTGTGATAACATCATTTTGATTTATATCAGCCTCAGCTTTCTCCTGTCCTCTGCTTGATTTACCCTTGCCCCCACCCCCCTCTATCCTCACCCTCCTTTACAACTTATCTATGAATGTATGACTGTTATTCTTGCGGAGACCTCTCACAATCTCAGCAGATAAAATAGAAAGGCCTCCCTTTGATCAAAAGGATGCCAGCAGGTCCCGGAGTGCTGTAGGGCTTTAGAAAGGTTTCTAGCAACTTTACAGCTCTCTTGAGTCCTCTGGCTGGTGTTGAAAGGCAGAACACAACCTGCTAGATTACTGTTTGCCACATTAGCTCTCGCCGCTACAAACGGTTAAGGGCAGTCTATTCCTGTCCGCTGCCCCCCTTCAGAGATGGGGGCCTTGGCGGAGAGACAGAGGCTGTAGGTGACAAAAACACACAGGATTTTGTGTTTGGGCAAAGCTTTGCCCGCTGGCCTGTGTGTATATCAGAGAAAACAGCCATGTATCTGCGTGCTGGCTCATAAGAATCATTTTGTCTCCCACAGCGTGCCCTGGAGACAGAGGTTTCATAATAAGACACAGTTTGAAGCCTGTATTGGGATGTTGTCGGTGTTAAATGCAGACAAAATGAGAAAGAGGGTTTGTTTTTTTTAGGATTCAGATTACGGTGGTGGGAGAAGGAGAGAAGAGAGGGAGGGGAGAGGAGAAGTAGCACAGCTGGATTAAAGACTTATGTAACAGTTGGATCACAGCAAGTCAAGTGGGAGAGGAAGCTGGGGCAACAACAGAATACAAATTTAAAGTAATCTTCTCATAATTATCCTTTGATTTTGTCGCAGGTATATAGCTATTTGCGTCATCAGGGATCTGGTGGCTTTTGTCATCAGTATCAGCGGCTGAAGGTCACTTTTCTTTTTCTTCAAATTGTCTAAAGAAAACACTGTTACATCTGTGTTTTCTGTCTGCACCTGTGTAGCAGATTCACCAAATTATTATTGCCTAATAAATAATTATAACAGCGAATGGCACTTCCTTTCCCTGTGAGCTACGTTCCCTCTCCTTAGTTCATTAGTTTCTTCCTTACTGCTGCTTTTGATGTTTACTCTTTTTCATTCTGTCTTGTTCCAAAAAAGGATTGTCCACAGAGAATACAGCCTAAGAAGTCCTAGTTGAACCACATAAAAGCAAGAAGAAGATCTTGAGGATATTGTCTGGAAGAGTAACATTTCACATTTTTCTTAAAACCTTATAATCTCTTGTCAAATCCAGTTTCACAGCATTAAATTAATGATGAAATCCTACACGTTTGATCTCTGTGTGGTCCTGTCTCTTTGCATTATGAACTTGTAGACATAGCGTAGCTTGTCTGTTGCTGCATACTGTGTTGCTATGGTGATTAATGGCAAATGAGTAGCATGGAGTGCATGTTGAACAGGTAGCCTCCTTCCTTTTCAGCTAATCAAGGTCTCCTGGCTCCTTTTATCTTTGCTCAATGCTACAACAAACGCTGCAGCCTCTATTGATAAGAATATTAAAATTATTTAATATTCTATATTAAAATTATTTAATGTTCTTACCCTAAATTTACCCTGGAAAGATTTTCCTAGCAACTGTGCTGCGTTGTCCGAAAGAAATGTTGTCCGTTAGACCAGTAAAACTTGGCTCATACGATCGGGCTGCACCAGTTATTCTTCATTTAGGTTTGTGTTTAAAACCCTTCTTAAGTTCTTAGTAACTACTAGCTAGCAATTTATTCAATAGAATCACACTAATTAAATGTAAGAAATGTCTCAGCTAGTAAAGACTTTAGTAATGTGTAATAATGTGTGAAAAGCAATGAATTATGTAAGTCACTAGCATCATTAGCACCCTGCCGAATATAACAGTTTTAAGGGGGTCATGTTAAATTTGTTTGCCACTTCTTTGTAAATATAGGTATCACTTAGTTTTATTCATGTATATATGGATAAATATGTGTTTCAGGTAGTATTTATGCATGTTTAGAATGAGTGGGAAATACCTGATTATGCTAACCTGACCAATGCTATTTAACTTATTAGCGTAATGCTTTGTCATTTGAGGTATATTTGTGTTATTTTTCTTAAATGTAATTTTTTAAAATCTTGTTAACATCATTATTAAACATTTTTAAGTGTCAGGTCAGATATGTCCACTGTAATTCAAATGACATATTTTACCCTCTAATTTAAACTGGTTATATATCAGTAAGCTAACATTACCTTTGTCATATATCCCAGTTAACTATGTAACAGTTACACCTGGCAGTTAGTAGGTGTAACAACTGATTTCTATGTAAGAACTAGTTGGTGTGCTGCAACCTATTTTGATTTACTGATGTGTAAATGTAGTAGTAGTAAACACTGAAATCTAAACTACGCTTGAAGTTTTACACTGAAATTTTCATGTGGTCACTTTTTAAAATACTCTCAAGGAAAAAAAACAACTTTTTAAAGCAATTATCATTTTACATCTTCCCGTAATATAAAATTGACTGTTAAATTGATATTCTATGGGCTAAAATCTATCTTATGGGTGTTGTGTAATCATGTTTTGTATGTTTCTACATCCTCTGTCCAGTTAACATGAGCAGTTCATTAAGGAAGAACTCAGTCAGAGGAATTTGATCTGTGAGTTAATGATGATACCTGCTCAACATGCTCTGTGCTTCTGTAGTGCAGCATGGCGGGACAGTGGAGGAGGGATGAGACGCGACCATTTAATCAGGCCAGTTAATGGTGTATACCTTTTTATTACACCTCTGTGGTAGAAAGGAGCTACATCATGGGGACAGCATGGATAGATCATGCCAGGGGTCAGGGGTTGCTTTCCCACAATGAAAAAATACACATCCACTGTCCTGTAAAGTGCTATGGTAGAAAGCCAGTAGAAAAGGCCAGAACTAAAGAGGCTGTCTTGGCTTTTTAAAGCAGCATTTTAAACCTGGACCTGCTTCTTTTGTCTAATTTTGAATCCAGAGTTTAAACCATCAGCCCAAGAGAGTGCACCACAGTACAGTAAGAAAACATGAAAGGAGAAGTTGCAGTGGTGGGATGTTTTTCTGCTATCAAATCCATGTTGTCATTGTTGATACAACATCATTGATGGTGATGTAAGACCAGCCTCTCTGCGAGGAGGCTGTTTGAGTGTTGTTAATAAAGACAAAACCTCCATGTCCTGCAACCAACCAGCCAGCCACTTTGTCTGATGGAGCAGCAGAGTGAAGAGGGAACAGTGGGCCGGGGGTTGATACGGATCGGTGAGGATTAATGATCAGATAACTACAAACCACAATGCAATCTCTCTGTATCTTTGTCCATCCCTCTCCCACAGTCACACTGAGTGTGACACTCTGCCAGGAGGGAGAAAACAGTGCAGATAGAAATATGAAGGGACAAATGATGGATTCAGGGAATTTTGGATTTAGGAAATGTTTGACTAGGAGTCGAAGTGGGATATTAGTGGATGTACCATGTAGATATGGTTGAAATCATGATATTTTTATAATCGATTAGTCATTTCAGTCATTTATCAAAATGACATGATGTTTGATTTGTAATTAACTGGTGTCCTCATTAATCCGCATGACCAGTTAAACATTTTTGGGCTTTGTCATTGGTTGTTGTAGCTACTCTCAGTTTAATTATATAGGATTCAGCCAGACAATAAAAAAAAAAAATTGTCTCTTGGTAAAAGATTGTAAATGACTATTAACATGATCATTTTAGCTAGCTAGCATGATGTTAGCCAGGATTATTCAAGCCATGACATTTGAGGAACAAGACCCAGGGAGTTACTTTTGACTTTCTATTGACAGTTTTGATTGACCAGTGACCATGACCTCTATATCTCTAAGACAGATTGTGTGTGTTTCTAACAAAAACTTGTAAGTGCTACATCATCTGGTCAACATGTCAGCATCTCCAGCTTCTATTTTTTTAACCTGGCGTCAGCCGCAACCTCTCTCCCTGTTTGTCAATCTTTCTTTTTCTTAACACATTTTCCTTTCTCCTTTTTTTTTTTTTTTACCGTTTTATTCTGTCATTATGTCGTCATTTCATTCCTTCGTCCCACTCAACCTCCTGCTCCTGCTGCTCGTTCCCCTTCAATCTCCCTCTCTTTTTCCACTCCACCTCACTTTCCCCCTCTCTCTCTCTCTCTCTCTCTCTCTCTCTTTCCATTTCACTGTATCTCTCTGGGTCATGTTGCCCCCCTAATGTTTTGGAGGGGTCTCAAGTCAGCTGACACTGTTGGCTCCATGTCTATTTTTATCCTACTCCCTTTTGCCTGTTGATCACTGTGGATAAGTTTAGATGTGTGACTCTGAGCTTTTTGCTATTACGATTGGCTATTTTGACACAGATTCTGTTATTGCAGATTTCACTAGGAAAAGTTCCATTAGCCTTCATTTGATTTGGTCCAAACTTAATGAGGTGATGATGATGTAAGTTTATAGTAGTATTCCAGTTTAAACTACAATGTCACTGAGGAGACGTGGACTCTGAACATTAAAAGATTTAGTCATTGGCAACGATGAGCTACATCTCTGCCAAAATGTTGAGGACATTTTAAGCAGTGAAGCGCTGCTTCCACTGAAGTGCTTGTTCCAGAACTTTTCTGCTAATGGTCAACACTTCTGCTTTGAGCTGTGTCAGGCAGGCAGCTTTGCCAAAGGCTACACTCACTCTGCCCACCCAGGCCAAAGCATTAGGAGCCATGTAGGAAGCCACAGGGGCGCTGGCAGGGATTTTATGCCCCATGAAAAGATGTCACATTGGGCCCCACCATAATATGATCATTATATGGGAAACAATTACAGTGTTTTAATTCTTATCAATGAAAAGCATAAATCATTTTTCTTTTTTTTATAATAATAAAAAAAAGAAACCCCCTCGGACCGCCTGCAATTACGCCAACTGACATGTCATTCAACACAATGCTGCTCACTTCTTTCTTCAGTTGGGGAGTAGGGCTGGTTCTTGGGAGGGGTATGGGGATGGGGTGACAGGGCTGCTGAGCCTGAAGCTCAATCTGTTGGGCCTGGCACCAGACAGGGACAACTGTTTTAGTATGAATAGCTTGCTAAAAGTTTGCCTGCTCTGATTAAATGTCAGCTAAAAGAGGAGCGACATGTAAACACTCTACACAGCTTTCTGTGAAGATATTAAGTAACTAATGTAATGGAGCAAAAGTAGCCTATTTTACTACGGACTAAGCTAACAGGTTAATTTCCACCACTCAAGGACTACACCCTCCTTTCTTTGTGAAACACTGGGTGACATACTGTCTCTCTTCTGTCTTTGTTTTCTTTTTTTTTCGTTCTTAGAAGCCAGATTTTTCTTTAGGAAGCTGATGCTCCACCGGCACTCCTCACTCACACCGAACCATTTCATGTAAATAGAGGGGGAGGGGTGGGCAATGCAGAGGCTCTCTGGATGTTTAAAACAAGAAAAGACACCTTTAATTTTATTAGTGCATTGTAAATAAATATTTATTTTGGCGCCCCTGTGAAGCCAGATGGAAACAAACAGCTGAATGCTGTGGTCTCTGACTCTTGCTTTCTTTTGGAGAGCTCTCTTCCCACAATAGTGTTTAATGAAGGACACCTTGGAAAAATGTGCACGGCGCTAAACTCCCAGAATGCTCTCTGTTGGTCCCCGGGGAGATACTTAGATGTAATATAGATGAGAGATGAACTGAGATGGAGGTTTGCATACACTCGATCCAATGTGCTGTCATTATTTTGTATCAAGGCGTAGGACTGTTAAAGTAAAACCAACAGTGTGAGTGTTGCTTTGGATCTGGGTAGAAGAAAAAGGTGTAGAGGTCCTGCAGGAAGAAGTGAAAAGATGAATGACAAATCCACACTTGTGTGACTCAGAGCTGGTCCCACCTACACATCAACAAACATACACTCATCCTTCAGGCCGCCCTGTCTTCTCTGTGAGGTTGTTTGTTTAAGGAAGTGACTGAAGTCGCTTAACAGTGTTGTGTAACATTCTGTTTCTGTCCAGGACAGTTAGGCAAGGTCTTTTATTTATAATTATTTTGAACTTTATGACATTTATAAGGAGTTTGATCTGGTGTTGTTTAGGGCTGCAACTTTCATTATTAAAGTGGACAATTATTCTCAATTAATCAAAGTCTATTTATCGTCACAGAAAAAGACAAATGTCCGTCTCAGTTTTCAATTGTGACGTCTTCGGACTGCTTGTTTTGTTTGACCAACAGTCCAAGATGTATACATTTACAGTGGATCATGTATATACATTTAGTGAAAGCACGGTTGTAAAGAGATTTTGAAATGATTGTAAGGGTTTAGTGAGGATAGATGACAAAGTCTTAATTGAATCAATGTGGTTATGGTAATATAAGCCTAATAATAATACGCTTTTGGGTTATAAGCAAACACAGAGAGTAAACAGTGTAATTTAACCCAATTTTTTCTCTGCCTGTATTGCTATTTATACCTACATATATCTCTCTCTCCGTCAGTGTGTGGGGGAGGAGATCTGGGTGGACAGTCGGACGGTGTACATCGGGCATAAAGAACCCCCTCCGGGAGCTGAGGCCTACATCCCTCAGCGTTACCCCGACAACCGCATCGTCTCCTCCAAGGTGAGTGAGCCAGTGCCATAACATTGTTAATCATCGTGCTATTCTTTTGTTTCATATTTAGACAACCGTGTAATCTCTTTTGTGGCCGTGTTTTTAAGGATGACACATTTCACTTCTTCTTCTGTTCGTCAAGCTGTGCATCACCATTTCTCTTGCCAGAAGGACTGGATGATGATGTGCCATTGTTTCCCCCTTCTGTTTTTTTTTTTTTATGCGTGTGATAGTAATTCTGCAGTCACTCTGTCCCACAGTACACCTTCTGGAACTTCATTCCCAAGAATTTGTTTGAGCAGTTCAGAAGAATCGCTAACTTCTACTTCTTGGTCATATTTCTGGTCCAGGTGAGATTTTCATGAAAACCATAAGCAGTTGTAATTTCTCCTCCTGTCTCTGTTTGATCTGAAAATACAACACTGAAGCTCTAAGGAAATACTCTCCCAGCTGTCCATTTGTTAAAACAAAAACAAAAAAGCAACTACAAACTAACAAACGTTGCATTTCTGGGTCCATTTTGTGCTTTATTTTTTTAATTCCTACACTGGCTTAGTTTTAATTAAAGCGCATGGCATTGCATCAAGATATTTTCAGGGCAGCTGGAGAAGTTAGTAACTAAATAGTTTAGATTAGATTGCTGATGATTTTCCAAGATCCTGGATTTTTCAATATTTTGAAGCAGGTTTAAAATGTATATGGCGCAGTTGTCATTGTAACAAGTCCTTAGGTACAAATCTACAAACATCAACGTACAACATTATTCAAAGTTAGCTGGTGCAGAGTGTCTGGCTTGTTTATAGATCTATGGAACCAGAAAACCTGGTGAAAACATTTTAACACAGCAGATAATTCGGTATTTACTTGACTTTATTTGGAACATCAATGTCTGTACCAAACATCATGGCAGTTCGTCCAATAGTTGTTGATACATTCAGAAGTCAGTAAGTTTACTTGACATTTCTTTATAGTTTGTCATAAAATTGAAACTTGTAAACCTTGGAAACAAGAACATATTTTTTTGTTACTTTCAGTGATTCCATATGAGCTGCACATGCAACCACATTTACCCAATTTCATAGTTAAAATTTTGCAAATCACAGTTTTACATTTTCAGACATTTTTATCCCCTTAGTCTTAAATGAACTCATGGTAAAAAGGTGCTGTCTCTTTAAGCAATCGTGTGCACTAGCCAATCATATGAGTGCTGATGTGGGGTTAGACCCTGCCCTCATTGTTCACTGATTTCAAAATAAATGCAATTATCCAAGATTAAGAGGTAAATCCTGCAACTGTGTTTGAGGTTACCTGGATGAGGATTATCAACATAATTTGAATCTGCTAACATCATATTATCCCGAAAAAAATGAGTGTTTTACTGTAACAGACAGACACTCTGTCTCAATCAGAATCAAAGAGAAGCAGCTTTTTTCCTTGACCCACTGAATTGTGCAAGGACAAACTCCTCGTGGAAAAGTGGGAGGATACAACACTTTCTTTATCAGCAGTTGCCTTAGTAGACTAGAATGCAACACATCCACAGATTTGGTGTTTGTGTGCTGGATGTTTTATCAGTAGGATGTGAAATACCACACTGTCTTGTAAACTGGTTCTGGCACAAAGCAGCAGTGTTTGTACTCCTCTTTCTTTGTGTCAACTGAAAAGGTCCTGCTTTGCTGTTATTACTTTTAACTTCTGTACAAGTACTGACTCTAAAAGAGGAAAGCAAACATTAAAAAACAGCAGTTAACTATCCAACTGGGATACTTTAATTGCTAGATTTTAGAATGAGCTTTTCCCTGCTGCACTTCCTTACTCAGCGTTGCATTATTTGGCATCCTCTCTCCTCTCCTTTCTGTTGTCCCCCCGTCATCCTCCCCCCCTGCATCTTCCTCCCACTGTTCCTCTCCCTTACAGCTTATCATCGACACCCCCACCAGCCCAGTCACCAGCGGCCTGCCTCTCTTCTTTGTTATCACTGTCACCGCCATAAAACAGGTAGGACACACACAAACATGCTCACATTTCCGGGAAATATTGCCAGCAAACCCCCCCCCCCACACACACACACACCAACTCCCGGCCTCAAATACACAAATACACACTCTCTACCAATCGGCTGTTCTATTATCTGTATATACACATTCCTCTCTCAGCGAAAGGACATGCCATTGAATATGTCTGGTGATGTGAGAAATATGATAATGAATGGTCTCCTCTGTTAATCACTCTAGCTGAGGATCCCATGCCCCTGGGAGACGCATCCTCTCTACTGCGTCCGGTTCTGAGGGATGGGGTACTATCAGTGATAGATGGAGCTGTTCTTGCTAAGGAAGCCTGAGCTTTACTGGGACATAAATCTAAAACATGTTGGCTAGAAATCCAGGAAACAGGTCACTAAGCTCAGGGAGCACAATGCTAATTAATTACAGCGTATGACTTTCACCTCTCCCCCTCCGTCTCTCTCATACTATACTCTGGCCCCGATTCTCTCTGCACAATAATCTATATTCTCCGTTTCCCTGCCAACAAACACATTGGCTTTCTCTTACTTTTCCCTTCCAATCTTGTTCTCTACCCCCCTCTCTCTCTCGCTCCCACTGCATCTCTCTCTCAGGGCTATGAGGACTGGCTCAGACACAAGGCTGACTGCTCTATAAACGAGTGTCCGGTGGACGTGGTGCAGCAGGGGAAGGTGGTGAGGACACAGAGTCACAAGCTACGGGTAAGAATGGCCTCATTAGAGCAGTATAGCACCTGAGGCCACAAAGCAACACTACAGCACTGCTGCATAGCTCACTTTTTCTATAACTGTCTCTCACACGCCCCCCTTCTCTTTCTCTCTGCAGTCCTGTCGAACTTTGTTTCCTTCCTCTCTTGCGCTTTCTTGTCTTTCCCACCAATTAATTGCCCTGAAACTGTAGTAGAGGAACAATCGCAGTGTCCCCTGCTGCGCCACACGAGACTGATGTATTTCATAAATTCGGATATTCCTGTCGTCATCCACTGATGCTCTGTTATGTCATTCTGATGCAACAGCAGATCACTGTTTGGTAGTGTGGCTCAGTCTAATTCTTGAAATGTCTTATAAGCCATGCGACAAAACCAATTTTAGGCAATAACACTCAATTAGTAAGTAATTGTCACTCTGTATAGTAGTTTGCTCAGTGTTTCCAGCTGCTCAAGGCGTGTTTGCTGCCCCCAGTGGTCCATTCACATGTAATTTCAAGCAGAGTTCTGGGACCAGTATTATTAACATGCACTTGCAGTTACCACTAGTAACCACAGGTGTCACCAATTCAACCAGGACTGAAATCCTAAGCGGATAAGACTCACGTTATTGAATATTTTTGTTATTGTCAGCAAATCCCATGAAAAGCAACAGTGCATTAGTCTGCCTCTCAATTTAGTTTTCTACCCTTTCTGTGGCTCTCAAGTCCCAAACCTATTCATCACTACTGAAGATGTAAATATTCACAATTGTGTCACAAGTATATAGACATTTTTTTTTAAAAGGCTAAATAATCTCATGAAACAGCTGGGCACTGTAGTATTTAGAAAACATTACTCAGACAGTAGTAAATAGTGTGTTTGTTGTGGGCTATTTTTAGTGTTTTCAACAGCAGGGTAGTGCACGTGGGGTCGGCTCATAATAAACTAGTGCCCATGTTCATTGTAATTAATAAACATGTCACCCAGTGCAGCTGTGTGGCTCATTTATATGTTTGGAATAGTTTTTGGATCACATAATAATCTATATCAGGGTTTTGACTACAAAGACAATACTTGTTAGTTGGATCATTTCGTTGTTGGTTTTGGTCTTTTTGTGGGGTTTGTTGACTATGTGATGTTCTCCGTTTCAGCTATTTTCTAAAGAATTCATGTATAAATGTAATAACACAAAATGGAACATGGTGGGCAGGGTAAACACCATCAAACTGCTAGTGTACTCTCAAAGCTCTACAGCTCTGTGATTTTTCACTACTGGTCTATATAAATGATTCTACAATGGAAATGAATGATTCCAACAGGGTTAATTTTCAGAACAGATGGCAGAGTGCTCAGCACAATACAGCAGCAAGGATTGTAGCCAGATGATAGAGTAAAAACGACACCCATTAATATTGTGTTGTTTTATTCTGTAGTCCTCTTCCAGATGTAGCAGATGTAGGGGTGAAGATTTCTTTGGAAAAACATGCACCAGCTTCACTGAGCTGACACGTTACTCTGCAGGACTCTATCTTATTTCATCGTAGCGTGCAGCGGTATCAGTATGCATAATTTAAGTGTCTAGCTCAGCACCTCCTATGTAGATTATAGAAATATATTTCAGTCTTGTTTCACCATTGTGTAGGACGCTATATAATGGATGCAGGTACGTTTCTGCTGCGTCTGCTGCTCCTGTCGAGTGTGCAAAGTGCTGCAAACTGTGTGAGATGTTGAGGGTTCGTTTAGAATAAGGTTTCAATACAGCTGCCCAGCCTTAAAGGTTATAGAGTCTCATAGTTTGTGTTGCCATAGCAGTAGTTTTCGCTGAATTTTATTGGTGGAGAAAGACATTTTATACACGATATGCACAGAAAATCTGGTCTCCCTTTGTCTGTCGCTGTCCCCGTCCTTCTCTCTCTTAGTCCTTTCTTTCTGCCTCTCTCTCTCTGTCTGTCTTCCAGCGTTTTCTGTACCAAGGTTTCTCACTGCCGTAGATCAAACAGAGGGGATTAGAGTGTGAATTGGGAGCAGGAATAATGATGAATATATTAATCATGCAAAATCAGAGAGCGTGTGTCATGTGTATGGTCACCGTGGAGATGGGATTTATCAGTGCTTAAGCTGCTCCGCTCGCATAATCCGTTATGCAACTTCTCAATCCTTTGGGGGAAAAAAAAGAAAAAAGGAATGGTAAAGGATGAGCAGACGATTACCCACAGGTCTGTCTGTTTGTCTGTGACTGTCTGTGTTTACGTGAACCCCTCGTCCAAATGCTTTTTATTTATTATTGATGTGAAAGCCATTAGGGGGTGTGTGATGTGTCTGTCTTGCCCTGTCAGGTGGGGGACATCGTCATGGTGAGGGAGGACGAGACTTTCCCCTGTGACCTCATCCTGCTCTCCTCCAGCCGCCATGATGGGACCTGCTACGTTACCACCGCCAGCCTGGACGGGGAGTCTAGTCACAAGGTGCCAGGACTGATCCATGATTTTGATCCGATATATTTTTATCTTGACTTTAAATTCACCGTCTTTGATTTCAAAACAGGAAAGCTTCATGATTCAGTGGGTCGTTAAAAGCTTAAATTTCAGCCCTGTTAAAGTGTTCTATATAGTCCTATTTTTTCATTAAACATTAACACTGAAAGTCCTGTGAAAGTCTGTTTTCTAAACACAACTGGAATTTATAGTATTCCTTTTGACAACAAATGTCAATGTGCTTTTTCTTATTTTACCCATTTAAAGCTTCAGGACATTTGATTTTCCAAATATATTTAGGAACTGGCGGTTTTGTGAATTTGTTTGTTACAGTGTTTTAATTGGTTTTAGATAATATTACACATAGTAATTAAAAAGTCTTACAAAGATGAAACAATTAGTCAATTAATTGATTAGTCAATCAACATAATTGTCGATTCATTGTTTGGACTATAAAAATGTCCATCACCATTTCTTAAAGTTGCTTCTTCTGTCTGATCCTACAGTTCTAAACCAAAAGATATTTAGTTTTCTATCTTATACGAAGAACCAGTGACAGTATTTGGCATCTTTCCTTAAAAATGATAAGTTAATCATTTAAGTCAGTTAATTTTCTGTCAATCTACTACATCAAACATAAAATATCAAACATTCCCTAGTTCCTGCTTTTCTTTGTCATAGTAAATGAATATCTTTGGTTTTAGACCAGCAAGTTGACAATTTTCTGACAATCGAAAAAATAATCAGCAGATTAATCAGTAGTGAAAATAATTTATTTTTAAAGTTATTTGCAGCCATATACTGCACACAAATACATAATGATGTAGGTGGCACACCGTCATTTCACATTTTCAGTTCTCCCCTGATGTTCATTGTCACTCACATGACCATATGCGTGGCTGAGCACACACACACACACACACACACACACACACACGGAAAGTACTCCACCCACCCTCCTCCTCCTCACACATGCCCACAGGGTGACCCCCTGATGTGCTCACCACCCCAGCATGTTGTCCTCTCCTGACCCGGGGAGCGGTCTATAACAGCTCACCTCCCTGGCTCGCCCAGTCTTTTCGAAAATCAGCTGGAATCCAGGCTGAGGAGTCAAATGAACCCTGCTCTCATTAGCAGCTGTGGGTGACATTTTCCTCTGTTGTCTTCTTCTTCTTCCCCCTTCCTCCACCTTTCTATCTCAGACCTATTATGCTGTACCAGATACCATGGCCTTTAGAACGGAGCGGGAGGTGGATTCACTACATGCCACTATTGAATGTGAACAACCGCAGCCTGACCTCTACAAGTGAGTGTGACACACGCTCACTGATGCATCTTTGCGCACACATTATCAGCTACGACCTCTTAGTAGCAGATCTTCTCTTGTTGCTTCTCTTGATGTTATTTTGCTGTGACTTTTTTTGCAGATTTGTGGGACGCATCAATATTTACAAGGACAATGAAGAGCCTGTGGCGAGGTGAGTGTACTTTTTCTTTGTAGGCAGGTACTTTTATGATACTTTTAGTTTTTGGGTAGACCTTTTATTGGCAAGGCCATCTCTTTTTCTCAATTAATCAAATGTCTTAAATGGTGTTCCTGAAATAAAGACAGCCGAGGATTCTGTTTCATTCTTGCAGACCACTTGGGGCTGAGAACTTGCTCCTTAGAGGAGCCACACTGAAGAACACACAACACATTTATGGTAGTAACATGTGGATTCACTCTGTTTAGTGTCTCTTGAATGTTGTCATGTTTGAGTGAAGTGTTTTGATAACTCAGTGTTTTCTCTCCGCTCAGCTGTTGCAGTCTACACTGGTATGGACACCAAGATGGCACTGAATTACCAGTCTAAATCTCAGAAGCGCTCCGCTGTAGAAAAGTATGATTAACACCTCCACTCCTTTCACTGCACGATTTAGATTTATTGTTTGCCAAGAATCTTTTTTTTTTTGAGGATTGGTACTTTTCCTGTTTCCTCTTCCTGATCTTTACTCTGTGTCCCTGCAGGTCGATGAATGCCTTTCTGATAGTGTACCTGTGCATCTTGATCAGTAAAGCGGTGATCAACACTGTTCTGAAATACGCTTGGCAGTGGTCTCCTGACCGGGACGAGCCCTGGTACAACCACAGGACTGAGAACGAACGCCAGCGCCATGTGGTCTGTTCATCATCCTCTCACTTACAAACACAGTCTTGACACCCAGTCCCAAATCCCCTAAATGCTTACGCTGTTGTCTTTCTTCCTTCTTTCGTCAGGTGATCCGAGCATTCACAGACTTCCTGGCCTTCATGGTGTTGTTTAATTACATCATCCCAGTGTCTATGTACGTGACAGTGGAGATGCAGAAATTCCTGGGCTCCTATTTCATCACCTGGGATGAGGAAATGTTTGACGAAGAGCTGGGAGAGGGAGCGCAGGTCAACACCTCCGACCTGAATGAAGAGCTGGGACAGGTACATGAGCACACACACACACACACACACACACACACACACACACAGATATTTGCATACAGTATCTACACTTAAACTTAAATTTGCAGACATGCCCTTACTCTGCCCTTTCTCTTCCTTCCCTCCCAGGTGGAATATGTGTTTACTGATAAGACAGGCACTCTGACTGAGAACAACATGGAGTTTATTGAATGCTGTGTCGATGGGAACGTCTACATCCCGCATGCCATCTGCAACGGCCAAATCCTCAGCGCTGCCTCCAGTATAGACATGATTGATTCCTCACCTGGAGGATACAGGAGAGTAAGTATGCGTGTTTGAGTGCCTGAATAGACTCGTGGCTGTGCTAACCCTGCTACCGAATAGAGAAAAACATGTCACGCTTTCAGACAGGAGGACTATTAAAGTAATTATGTCTGACATTTTTATATAAACAAATGTCTGTTTTGCTCATTTACAGTGCTGATAAACACAGCAGGGATACAGCTTGTCTCCAGTTCATGAAAACTTTGACATTTTCTCTGTAATGCCTAAGTGTTTGCTTTGTCCTACATGGGGGAAAAAAAGTCCTCTGGTACACAGAAAAGTGATGAGCCTTGCATTTCTGCCAGTGCCAACAGTGATTTGTTTAGATTTAATAGAAGAAAAACTGTGTAGTCAGCATGAGCAGCAGTGGCCACCACAGATGACCAGAGAGAGAGAAGAGCACTCCTTGCCGAAACTTACTTGCGCAGAAAACTTTAGAAAAAAAAGATTTACGGGATATGCTGTGTTATTGCTATGTAACTGTAGCATTTGTGAAAAAAGGTACAAAGGATTTTAATGTATGACTTTGTGTGCCTGTAGGAACACGAGGATCTGTTTTTCCGGGCGCTGTGTCTGTGTCACACGGTGCAGGTGAAGGAGGAGGAGACGGTGGATGGCATCAAGAGGGGCATCCACCAGGGCCGGCCCACCTCCTTCTACATCTCCTCCTCACCGGATGAGGTGGCTTTGGTGGAGGGAATGAAAAGGTAAGCACACTAAAACACACAATTTGCGAAATTAGTTTGCAGTCCTTAAGTAATAGGGCATTGTCTCTTTTTTGTTGTTTTGGCTCTGCACTCTCACACATTGGATTTTAAATACAAAGAGCTCTGACTTTCAGCTTTCATTTGAGGGTGTTTACATTCACATCAGACTTCCTAGAATGTGTTTCATCTTCTCATCCGTACCTGGAGCAACATGCCCACATCAACAAAGACCATTATGTTTTTTTTTTTTTTAAACACAGTTCTATTTTTGGTCTTCACATGGCGTTACACACATCTAGGACACATGGTCCAACATGCCAAATCACAGGGTGTTGCACTCACATATTGTTTTCACAGATGTGAAGTACTGTGGTAAGTGTATGTGTGAGCTGTGCTCAGGTTACGCGTACTGAGTCAGAACACCTTTAGCCTTTCCAAGTGTGATACATGTGAGAGATACTGCATAGTGTATGTGGATACTTTCTGCCAGACTTAAATGAATCCTTTTCCTCGCTCTCGTTGCCAGGCTGGGTTACACCTATCTGAGACTGAAAGACAACTACATGGAGATCCTCAACAAAGATGATGAGATTGAAAGGTTGGTGTATTAAGTGGTCTGTTGTGGTTCCACCACAGGTGATAAAAGAGGAGTAATTCACTTGATGGAGTCGTGGTCATACACCAGCTGCCAGGAGAGAAACGGCTCCCAGATTGTGTTTCATGTTTGATGGAGGTTACAACCACAAAAGAGTGGGCAGAGGGTTGTTTTTAGGAACTGCTCAATCAGATCAAAATGCTCCCTACGATCTGTAAGAATGAAAGGCAGCAAGATTCCATTAGAGAGTGGATTTGTTGAAAGTGTTTGTTTTAATGTTTTGATCTGGAGGAAGTGTTCATGTAACCACCCTCTGTCTCCATCACTCTCTGCAGTGGCCTGTCAATAGTGGGCTATTTTAATGAAGCAGGGGAGCTGGAGGGGGGAGGGGGGGGGGGTGCATTCGGCAGATGGCAAGACTTCAGAGGGGATGTAAAGGCAAAAGGTTTTAGAGTTTTCTCACACACATTTTTTTTACAATTTATAGGGGTTTCGATCCGACACACATCCATCACATACTGTGTTCCACTTATTTTAAAACGCTAATTTAACCCATAAGAACCCAGACCCATTTCTCCTTAAAGGAAAATTATGGGGAATACACCACAGACCAAGTGGACCACATTGAAGACATTTCTGATGGGTTTTTTTATACTACCCCTTAATGTCAAAGATCTGCGATGGTACATATACGTTACATTGGGCGTTTATGGTAAATTTACTTGTTTTATTGTTTTATATTTATTTGTTCAAGAAATATGGTCAAAACAGGTTGACTGTATACAGGACACACTATTAAAGTATTAGAATCGTTAAATGGGTTTTAACTTACCTGTAGTATCAAAATACAGGCTTTACATGTCACACCACCATTTTGAAAAGGTCCCGACCTGCCACAGTCACATGACTGTGACATGACCACCACACCAGGATGTTATGTATATATGTCGCTTAGGGACTTAATGAGTTGAGATCAAGCACAAAGCTGTATAAGGAAGATTCTGGGGCCTTTGAAGTGTGTGTTACACTGGTGTCACCATGGGTTCTTATGGGTTAAGGACCATGGACCAAGACCTTTTCCTTTAACTGTTCATACATTTTTGGTAAGCTTACTCTATGTTGAATGAATCTGAACAGAAATGAGAACGTTAACGAAGAGAACCCCCTTTATGCCAAGTCTGTCTCTCCTTCAGGTTCGAGCTGCTCCATGTACTGAACTTTGACTCTGTCAGGAGGAGAATGAGCGTCATAGTCAAGTCCAGCTCAGGTGAGATGCACTCACACAGAGAAGCCAAACAAATACATTTTAAAAATCCATGATCCGACACTAGGTTGTTCTTGCAGTTTGTTTGAAATGATTTTTTTGTCTTTGTGGAATCTCAGGAGACTACCTGCTGTTTTGTAAGGGGGCAGACTCGTCCATTTTTCCACGGGTGGTGTCTGGGAAGGTGGAACAGGTTAAAGCCCGGGTGGAGCAGAATGCTGTAGTAAGTGTACAGTTTGACCAGTACAGATGTATAATGGGTTGAGACATATTGTTTCAGGCCAGTTTTGGCATAAATATCATTCAGTGAAAAGTTTCATAATTATCCTTATAGCCTTCAATGGATTTCATAAAGGTTCATATAAGAAGTTCAGTGATCCATGATGGCTTAAATGCTTCTGCCAAGAATTAAATTTAGCAAAACATTAAGTACATAAAAAGTTTAATCATAAAGTTACGTTAAATTTGAATTTTCCAATCAGAGCAAAATGTCTCTTAACAGCAGCTTCATATAAAAATCACAATTAACAATAGATAAAAATGACTTATGTATAATATGAAAAGGGTCCATTGTTCAACCTGCAGATAATTATCACCCAACTCTACAGTTCCTATCATCTTTAAGTAGCGTTTGAGCATCTTGATTTGATTTTATGGGCCACAACTTTTCTGTTTTGGCACCAATCGACACAGACACAGTTCGCGACTTGCTGGTGAACAAAGTGGAGCATTTAGCTGTTAAAGAGCAAACTCAGGAGTTTTGGAAACCAAAGTCAAGCTAAAAGGAGAGTGAAAATTGGACTTCAAAACAAGACTCCAAATGAATGTTAATGTTGCTGTGTGTCTGCTAGATGTGAGAAAAACAACTGTTTGCTAACATGTTCAGAATAAAAGCTTGTTCTTTGCTCTTAAGTAGCCCCCCAAAAAATCAGTTAATGCTCCTTTTCAGTTGAAAAGTATTGGTATTGTCCTTTCTAGGACTTTAGCAAACTCACATTGGATCACATGACGTCAGATAACATCTACGATAGCTGCTTATGAAATCACAGCTCCAATCCTCTTCATCCTCCTCTCCTTTCTTCACTTGAACACAGGAGGGGCTGCGGACTCTGTGCGTCGCTTATCGAAGGCTGTCAGAGTCCGAATACGAGGAGGCGTGTCATCACCTGAACGAAGCCAAGCTGGCCCTGCAGGACAGGGAGCAGAGGCTGGCGCAGGCCTATGACATCATTGAGAGAGACTTTGTGCTTTTGGGCGCTACGGCAGTGGAGGACAGGTTGGTCGCCATGGCGAGAGAGAGGAAGGGAAATATTTAAAAACAGTGCAGCAGCAGCAGGGAGACAGAAGGGAAGATTAATGAGTCATGAAGTCGTCTTTAACGTATTGTAATGATTCATGGGGGCATAAAAGATTCAGTCTGCGCTCTGATAGGTGACTTACCACTAATACTGATTACTGCTGTGCCATTTGTTTCCTTTTCCATTTTATTTTCTGCTCTGCTACAATGTGAGATGTTTTTGTGCTCCAGTAAGGTAGACTTCAGTATCGACCTGCAAAGATAGTTTTCCCTACCTGATCGATCAGCTGCCTGACAGTTTGACTTCCTAGTAGATAAACTGGTGATGGGCAGGGACAGGGGTGGTCATGCATTGATAAGTTATCACCAGTTGGTAATTGATTGATTGAAGTTTTGATGGATGCTTTTACCTAGCCCACTGGAGGCTGAAAGACTTATTGACTTATTGATGCGCAGGCTCCAGGAGAAAGCTGCAGACACCATTGAGTCACTGCACAAGGCCGGGATGAAAGTTTGGGTCCTGACGGGGGACAAGATGGAGACGGCAGCGGCTACCTGCTACGCAAGCAAGCTGTTTCGTCGCAGCACCCAAATCCTGGAGCTGACCAAGAAACGCACAGAAGAGCAGAGTCTGCATGATGTACTGTTCGAACTAAACAGGACCGTTCTCAGACAACGCTCTATTTCTGGGTATGAGATAATGCTTGTGTCTACACCTTAGGGCTGCAACTAACGATAATTTTCATCATCAATTTATCTGCAGATTATATTCTCGATTTAATCGTTTGGTTTAAACAACATCAGAAAATAATGAGAAATGTCCATCACAATTTCTTAGCGTCCAAAGTTTTGTCCAACCAGAAGTCCAAAACCCAAAGATATTCAGTTTACTAAAATGTAGGATGAGAAAAAGCATGCTTGCGTGGTTGCGTGAAAAGCTCCCTGTTGATCGGTCTGTGATATTTTGTTCCAGGTTGTCAGTGGACTGCCTCGACTTTGGTCTGATCATTGACGGGGCCACTCTGTCTGCAATACTAAAGCCCAACCAGGAGCGCGCAGGGCCCAGTAACTACAGAGAGATCTTTCTAGATATCTGTCGCAACTGTAGCGCTGTGCTCTGCTGTCGCATGGCACCACTGCAGAAAGCACAGGTGAGAGAACTGCACTTCACTTTCTAAATATACTCCAGGCACATTCCTGAATGACAAACGGTGGCAGTGACTGAAATTGGGTTTTTGTTTCTGCAGATTGTGAAGCTAATTAAAGCTTCCAAGGAGCACCCCATAACCCTCGCCATTGGTGATGGAGCCAACGATGTCAGCATGATCTTGGAGGCACACGTGGGCATTGGTGAGCTCATTTCACCATCGTAATTAGTGGCTAATTTACTAAATCACCCCTTAATATATGAAAGTCAGTGTTTCAGTGATTTTTCAGGCTTATACTTTTGTTGATATTTCAGAATAAAACAAATCTGATGAAGATATACACATTATGCAAACAAACATTTTTGGCAAGAGTCCCTCAGGTTTGGTGATCAGTTGTGACAGATATGTACTGAGGCAGTAAACTTTGATTATCAAAGATCATAGCAACAGTAAATAAAACAGTTCATTTTGAAAAGAAGACTTGAAAATTAAATGATTATAATTGATAAATAGCCTATAAAAACAATAAGTAACCAACCTCTTTTTTTCCCTCAAGGCATCATGGGTAAAGAAGGCCGACAGGCAGCAAGGAACAGTGACTATGCCATCCCGAAGTTCAAACACCTGAAGAAGATGCTTCTCGTTCATGGCCACTACTATTACATCCGGATTGCTGAACTTGTTCAGTACTTTTTCTACAAGGTACAAGACGAGTGCCTTGTGTACTCACACATTTTAATCACTTTATCGTAATTCCCAGTGAAACACTGAGTTACAAAGAACCAGATTTTGCAGCTACACTGACAGATTACCGGATTCATGAATCCCTGGTGCAACATTTTCTCCTGGATTCATGGCTACGATGCTCAGTGTGGGCGGCTTCCACAGCAAGCAGTGCCCTGCCAACTGATTCATTTTTTCCGTTTGGCAGGCCAGCTCTTTGCGGCCCACTCAGTGAGCTTATAGCACACAATCTTTGCATAAACAGAAATGTGTAGATAGTAGCATTTTTAGATTCTTCAAATCTCTTCACGTGTACTTGTCACAAGCTTATCACTTTCTTTATTTGTTGTTTTTCTCCTCTTAAATCTTTCCAGAATGTATGCTTCATCTTCCCTCAGTTCCTGTATCAGTTCTTCTGCGGGTTCTCCCAGCAGGTAAGTAGTTTATACTGTGTTATAGGGCTACAGTCTGCAAGCACACATATCCTCACAGTGCTATGCATTAAACTAGCATCATATAGTAATTTCTTTACTTTTAATGCTGCATAAATCCATATTTTCATTTTAACAATGGATCAAATGATGTGTAATTTGAAAGGTGTCACTCATAGAGACAAAGCCACACGGAATTAGTACCCTATTCTGCAGTTTAGCTCTACTGAGCATTTTCTCTTCTTTTACCTCATTGTTTTCATTTTACGGCCCACAAAATCCATTCTCATCAATCTTGTTTCCAGCCGAAGCAGACACCACTTCACAGTACCTGTCCAGCACCAAACGGCTGATATACAAAGTTAGCAACTAACAAAGCAGAACATCCAGCACCTGACAGACCAGATACTTTTCTCAGGAGTTGGTGGAGTCCAAAACAAAGCTAAAAGAGGACTGAATATTGGACTTACACTTGTATGTAGCTTTAACTTTTAAGATGGCCTTTCAGTTCCAGATGTCTGATGCCGTCTGTATTGTCTTTGTCCCTCTGCAGCCTCTGTACGACACCGCCTATTTGACGTTGTACAACATCAGCTTCACCTCACTCCCCATCCTCCTCTACAGCCTAGTTGAGCAGCACGTCACCATGGAGACACTCAAGAGGGAGCCCTCCTTGTACAGGTGAGGTTGAAGAAAACGTCGTGGCAGTTCAGCTGAAAAGAAATATGATTTTCATCTTATCCATGACTTTCATGATACTCAACTGTTCTTTTGCATTTCTTAGGGACATAGCAAAGAACTCCCTCCTCCGCTGGCCTGTCTTCCTGTATTGGACATGCCTGGGTGTGTTTGATGCTGTTATCTTCTTCTTTGGTGCCTACTTCCTGTTTGACAACACCACCTTCACCAGCAATGGCCAGGTGAGCCTCTGTTTCTATGTCAGCCGAGGCAGTGAGATCTGTCATTTTTGTGAAACGGGTAGAAACAGTTACGGCACATTGTGGGGTGTTCGAGGTGTTGGGGAAATTAGAAGAGGATAATGGACACAAAGTTAGTGCTTTCTTTACGAACACTCATCCATCTCCATTGGATTCTCATGAAAGAGGAGTTAAGTGTTGACTTTGTGGTCATGATTTTGTTGTTATGGATCTGTAACAGTAAGGCTTCTGTCCCAGGCCCCCCTATAGGTCAGCAACATTGGATTTCCATTCATATCGACAACGCAATAGCATCTTTCTCTGTACTGTTAATTTGTATCATGTCAACTGTTTGATTGCCTTTGGTCCTGTTTTTTAAGTTGAAACATCCTGAAATTCATTTTACCCTTGTCCTGATTCCTTTCTCTTTTCTTCCCCCTCCTTGTCTCTGCTTCCTCTCTCTTTATTTTGCTCCTCTTCTTTTTCTTCTTCTTCTTCTTCTTCCTCTTCTTCCTCAGCTTATGACCACCAACACACAGATGGTAAGACTGTCTCCCTCCCTGTCAGCTCTCTCTGTCTTTCACGCTTTTTTAGTTCCTGTCGTACCGTTTAAGCTTTCAGTTTGACCGTTTCATCCAGTTTCATCCTTCACATCATCCATGCACTTTCATTTGAATGTGTAGCTTTCTAGTGCTCCATTATTCCCCTAATCTCTGTAAAGCCCTGAATCCTACACAGTACCTGATCTTAACAACTCCACTGACATAGTAGAAACCGTAGTTGCTCCCCCACATTATCCTTGTGTTTCGTTGTGGTAGTTAATAGAGTAATGCTAGTATATACTATAGATTAAGATCCAACATCTGTTTGTTGTTCTGTCTGTGTGTGTGTGTGTGTGTGTGTGTCCATGTATTTGTGGAAGTAGTTCTTGGGGTCGGTTGGTTTTTAATTTCACTGTACTCTCCTGCACTCTTTGTGTACTGGTGACAAACAAACAAACAAACAAACAAACAAAAAAAAGAAAGGTTTGAAATGGAAATTCTCCCTATTTTTTCTCATCCACAAAGGAAAAGATTAATGAATGAAGGAATTCTAGCAAAGACAGGTGCACTGGTACCAGCTGTGGTTATTACATAAATTCCCCAGTTTCTTCGTCTTGATCTCCTTCTCCCTCCACCCTCCTCCCTCTTTCATTCTCTCCCTCCCAACTCTCATTCCATCTGTTCACCCCTGATGTCTGCCTAAACCTTTCTAGGATTTCAGCAGCTAGAAAATGTGGATGCTAAGAGGTGAAGTGAAAATATTCTCAGTTTATTGGCCCCAGTACTCTTTTCCAAACAGATCACCTCTCACCACATCGTATATGATGTGAAGGTGTCTGGTCACTCCTTTTCTGTGCTCATATATGCACTGTAAAACCATAGGATGTTCACTAATCCATGAATTCAGGGTGGTAGGGGTGTGTGATTGATGTGGCCACTGACCCTCTTCTTCCTCTCTTCCCTCGCAGATGTTTGGGAACTGGACCTTCGGGACTCTCGTCTTTACTGTGCTGGTGTTCACCGTTACGCTCAAGGTGTGTGAGCACATGTCTTTGGAAAAAAGAAACACTTGTGTCTATTGCATAATCCCTCTATTTAAATGAGCTGATGTGTGCCTGATCGTATATGTGGACAAGCTTACGGCACACGTGTTAACTAGCATGTTACATAAATGATCGACAATACTAGCCACTGAGTTTGCACATCAGTAAACCCTAAAGGCAAAGACATTGACTTCATTGACTGGTGGAGTGTTTACTATGTATATATTCTGTTCCTTTCAGCTTGCCTTGGACACACACCACTGGACCTGGATCAATCACTTTGTCATCTGGGGGTCCCTACTTTTCTACGTTATTTTCTCTCTTCTCTGGGGAGGCATCATTTGGTATAATTTGCTTTGTTTTGTTTTTTTCTAAAATCTATAACCTTTATGTTTATTAGGACATTTCTGAAGACCAGACTCTTTTTTGTTTTTCCTGTTCCTGCTCAGGCCCTTCCTGAACTACCAGAGGATGTACTACGTGTTCATGCAGATGCTGTCCAGTGGTCCGGCCTGGCTCAGCATCATCCTGCTTATCACGGTCAGCTTGCTGCCAGATGTCATCAAGAAGGTCCTCTGCAGGGCCATGTGTCCCACAGCCACCGAACGTGCACAGGTAAGGTCTTGGCACAATCTGTGGAAGCTTTTAAATCGCCTTGTTCCGAAGTTAGGCTTTTAGATTTTTTTCCTATAGTGACTTCTGATGGTGTTAACTAAATGCTTTGCTAAAACCATTAACCAATGACTAATTAATGCTTTCCCATTCATAAGAAAATTTTAATTGTGCCTTTTAGCAGTACATTTCAGTTCACAAACTGAAATGAGCTGATATAGTAAGTAGATTTCTCTCAAATCCTAGCTGATACTTAATGTGTTGACTGTAATAAACCATATGAGTAAGCTGCAAATCCATTCCACTCTATTAATCATCCAGGAAGACCATTAGGATCCCTAATAGCTTTGAGCAACAGCGTGATTTAGAATGACTTCCTGTTCCCTATGGCTTAGCCTCACCATACTGTAAAGCAAGCTTCACCATGAATGCAAAAATGAATGAAAGATCTGACAGATTTCTTCCTGCTGTGCTCTTTCTTCTCTTGTCTCCCTTCTCTCTGCGCCCTAATGGACCACCACAATCAAAATTCACACCATCCTCTATCGTTCCTTTCTCCTGTTTCCTTTCATTCACCTCCCTTTTCTTATTTTTTCCTCCCTCTTCATTACCGTCTCCTCTCTGCTCTCCTCTCTTGTTTCCCCCCACTGCTCCTGTGTGTCTGTGACTCTTGCCTTCTGCACTCGCTCGCTCATTCTGGGGCTGCAGTCCACTCGCCCGTGCCTTACTGTGGAGCCGTCCACCATCTTCATGCTTTCTCAGTCCTCCAGCAGAATGAGTTTCTGATTGGCCCAGAGAGACGAGAGAGGAGCAGGAAGAGGAGGTGACTCTCTTTTTAAGCCCTCATCTCTGTATGCATGGTGGCATGTCCCAGTGTAAACCACTTATCACTGTCTCAACACCTCACTTAATGTGAAACTAACTACTAGGGCGCCATTGATGACAGTAGTGACGCAGTGTTTGGTTTGTAAGCCAGGTTAGAATTGTATATTCTTCTTCTTCTAAACATGTTTCCTGCTATTTTTGAAGTCACCTTTTCAATTGTATATTTCATGTGTTTAGTGTCCCATTTACTATTTAAGCAATTTTAATTGCATGCACTATACAATGTTTTTCAATGTCTTCTTATGTATTTTTTAAATGATTTTGGTATGTGTGGGGTCCACAGTTTTTCTAATACTGTTTGTTACAAACAGATTAGACTAACTGTCGGATGTTTAGTATACTGAATGTAAATGTGTCACCACTGCACTGAAAGACTGCCTTGTCAAATTCTTAGTGTGGAGAGAACGACAAAGCTCCAGTGCAAAATTTGCTACAGTTTATTGGTAAGCTAAAGAACCAGAACAATGTTTTGAAGTCCATATCCTTAGGATACAAAAAGGCGACACCAAATTTCAGTTTAGCAGTGGTCGTAGTTTTCCACACATAAAATCAAATGTGAGCTGGGAAGTGAAATCTGATCAAAAGTAGTCACTTGAAACCAATTTTTAGCTGCATTCAGGTGCCAGGTGTGGCCAGATATACACCCAGTTGCCATTTTATTAGGTACACCCAACTAGTGCAGTCTGATACAACAGTCCTGCAATAAATCCTACCTTCATGAAGGTTATAATGTTCAGATTTAGTTGAAACTGTTTTACAGAGGTGCTGATTCAACTTCATGATTATTTTGGATCAACACCTCTCGAAAATGATAACCTTCATAAAGGTAGGATTTATTGCAGGACTGTTGTATTAAACTGCACTAGTTTTCATCTAGATGTACCTGAAACAACTGGCAACGGAGTATATCTGGATACAAGACACAAGGTTTAAACAGATTCCGTTATCGTCTCCTTTCCTTTAACGTCGTCCACAGAAGGTAAGGACAGCGGGGGCCCTGGAGGGCTGTGTGGCTCCTGGCACTGCTGGTGGAGGGGGAAGCAATGAGAGGGACCCACTCCACCTTGATAGGACCTGTGAGGGAGACAGTGGGGAAAAAGCTGCTAGGACCTATGACTCCATGATGTCAAACAGCCACAACACCCCGCTCAGCAAACCCTAGAGTACACCCCCCCCCTAGGTGGGCTAGGGTCACCATGGTAACAGCACACAGAGGGCGTTGACTGTGGGAAGTCAGGTTCTTAATGCTGCTGCCACAATGCTTCCTGCTGCTCTGCACTGCATGGGGCATGCTGTCGTGCTATGGCTCAGGCTGGGGGAGGGGATGGGCCTATATAACTGCATCTATACGAGAAATGTCCTTCCATCAAACCTACTTTAAGGAATCACAATGTCCAATTAATGCTGCAGTGCTGGTTCCAAAGCATGCTGTGCTTCTCACTACATGTGGGATTGGAATTAACTTGATCTGGGTAGCGGCCAAATGAGAAATTTTATCCTCTCTTTATTAGACCCAGGCTACTTAAAATCCATTGCCACTTGTCATGTGGGCTTCAACAAGTATTAGGCTTGTTGTGACTCCTTTTTGGTCCTAAGCTGTAGCTTAAGATAGATGTAAGAGTAAGGTTAAGGGGCTCAAACTGAAGGTTCTGGGTTAGAGGAGGTTTAGTTGTGAAATATGAGATGACTGGTTTAAGAGGTTCATACACATTTTATTAACATTTAGTTAGTAAGCTAGGTCATATTTTATAAGGGAAGGTCACTAGTAGGTTACCTAATCCAACACTGATCTGAAAAATCCAGGTTGCCCAGGCATCTTGGCAAATCATGTACTGTGTATCTGAAAAGTGTCACTGTACCAGGAACACTGATGACATCTGGTGTTGGGAGGTGGAATAGCAAGTGTGCATTTTGTTTTTATTCCATATGCATGCTTAATCTAATATTACTATTAATCATAATGGGAATTTTCAGAGGGTTTCTCGTCATTGATCGATAAATTCTGCCCAGTATCCACACAGGGGATCCAGGGGTCCATGACATGGTTAGTCATTAAAACTAAACATCTGGATATCTAAAACAAACCTATTAAACCCTCTGAATATAACCCAGCTATGCATGAAATGTCTCTCTTCCATTCTCATTCACAAGTTCTGTGATTTGATCTGCATGGTTCAATTCTTTTGATTTCCTTTTCTACTTCTGTGTTTTGGATCTTCTTGTGATGATGCGTCCTCTGTCTTTCTGTAGGATCATGAGAAGCTGTCGCGGGGTGGCGTGGCCGAGTTGACTCCACTGTCCTCTCGTCGATCCTACATAGGCACGAGCACGGACTCCTCTCATCTCCACCTCGCCGCTGCAGAGATGCTGTCGCTCCGCAGGTCTGATCCCCTTCCCCAGAAACTACTGGCCCACTTGGCAGAAGGGGGAGGGGTAGACTTGTGCTCTCTCAGCCCCTACATTCTCCGTCTCTCAGGGGCGGGATTTGCCTACTACGCTCCAGGGCCGGAGACCTCCGTGTGAACACAAACACAGACTCTGAAACTATGTGTGTGTGTGAGTCTCGTGGGCTGAAACATGAAGTACATCCCAAGATCTGCTTCTCAAGGATCAAGGATTTATAGAGCAAAATACAAACAAACATGTTCACACACATCAACCTCCATGCTGAGTTCACCATGTGCATTTTCTGGGCTACCCTTGAGTGGACTAAACCCTTTAGATATTACAGCCCTGACGCCTCATCTTCATACTTTGGTAACATCTTATTGTTTCAGTGTAGTCCCATCAAAGTTCCTACCCGACCTCTTACTTGAAAAAGAGAACAAAAGGGGAACCATGTGCGAAGGTGCATTGTTTCATGCACGATGGAACTGTCCCGTTTCAACATGTCAACAGTCCTTTTTGTATTCCTCGTCCTCATTTTCAGTCTCACATTCTTGCCTGTTCCTCTATTCTTCGTGTCCTTTTTTTGCTTCTTTGTTAATGTTTGCTGAAAACATTTATTTACAGTATGTGGTCTGGCCAAGTAAGGGGCAGCCGTCAAGCTCAGCCCTTTAGGTGTGCGTGCGTGTGCATGTGCGCGAGTGTATGCATGAATTTGCCTGTTACTGTATGTTTGTATGAGACACACCTTTGCCTTACAGGTAACCACGCAGCAGCAGGCTAGGAGCCAAAGGAGAAAGGTGTTTAAAAAAAAAAGCAAAGAAAAAAAGCAAGAAGTGGTGTATTACAAAGCCTTACACACACACACCCATCAGCTGTAGGAGAGAAACGGGGAAAATCTGAAGAGGGATGTGCAGTATTCTAGCCACCCTGCCTTAATTCATAGATACCCATTTTTAGTGGATTATATTTCTAGGACAGTTTAATCATGTTTGTGGGTTGACAGGGAGGTTCAGAGGGCATACATGTCTGGTACAGTGTGTCTGTTATTCCTCTTTCTTCCTCTTCTTTTACTCTCACGATTGCGTCGACTTTTGTTTTTCTTATCTGCCAGTGTAGCATGTCGGATCTCTCTGCTGCATGCCGATCTGTTCCTCTCTCGGTCCTTCCTTATCCTCCTTCGTCTCAGACGTCACGAACCATATCATGACACCTTTTCTTTCTCCTCACAATGAGCACACTGTGCCCACTCCTGCCCCCATGTGGCCGTGTAGGGTAACAGTAGCAGCAGCCCGAGACTGATGGAGTCTTTTATTTATGGATGTCCTAAATGACTTGCTATTCCCCTCTGTTGCAATGTGCTTGTGTGTTTGCTGCCATGGTCTGTGTTATGCAAATGTAAGAATGCTAATGTCATGTTGTCACATTATGAGGGATTTTTATCTGTGTTGCATTAATCCATGAGTTTTTCTGTATTGTTATTGTTATTGATGGCGGTTACTGTTGATGTATGGATGTAACTTAAACATTTTTGATATATATTGTGGTGAGAAGGGGGTGTTATATAGTCTGTAAGTAGGAGGGAGACTTGAATCGGCGATGTCACAATCAAATCAATAGAATGTTGAACTGATTTGTCCATCATGTCCTCCAGCTGAAGATTGTAGCTCATTATGGATGAACCTTTTTTCCGCATTTCTAACATCTGAAGTCCTCTTATATGTCCAAAGCATACCTGTCGTGTTGCACAGCAAGTGACTGACTCGGGAAGTCTTGAATGTCAGATTCTGAAGCATTTTTGTATGTTTATACAGTTTATTTTCATACACACATCACCATCTGCCAACATGTATTTAATAACAGGTGTTCAGTATTTTTTGTTTTTGTTTTACTGAGGCACAGATGATTTATCAGTTTTGGTTGGAGGTCTGGATATTGTCTCTTTTCAGTTTTCACTCAGAAGCCCACAAGCCTCCTCAAGTGTTTGGACTTGGGGGCTCAACGTCCTGACCTCAGTAGATTAATAGAAGGGCCTTGGTGCTTGTTATGCAGTGTCTCACCTCACTGTGCTGTTGCCATACTGTATCAAGACATATTCTACATGTCACATACCAATCCTACCACAATAATGCTGTAAGGTCTATTTTACTTTAATGATGTAACGAGGAATTCTTTGTAGTCATTCTTCAAACACAGTTTTGTAGCTGAGCCCGCCACAACTCAACTTTTTCACGACTACTTGTCATTTTTGTGTTATCCATTGTGAATATTTCTTTTGCTACTTTTGTATCCCAGAGAGAATACTATATTTTAACTCTGTTAGAATGTGTGTTCGAGTTTGTAACCAAAATGAGAGCAACATATACATTATATGATTCGTTAGAGATTTACCAATAGGTCTACACACTGCACTTTGTTCTACAACAGATCAGTTTTTCCCCTAAAACAAGGTCTATATTGTCTGTCGACTGGGGTTTATAAGTGTTCACTCTTCCTCACAAGTTATTTTTCTAAGAAGATTGTAGTGGGTGAGAAAAAAAAGTGACCAAATAACTTGACTAGGAATGGACTGTATGTAGGTGTCAGCCTCTGTCTCAAATGGGTTTATCGCACCAGCCTTCTACTGCTGATCAGAATGTCAAACTGCTTTTTCTAAGTCCATCAGCAGAACAGCAGGTGCTCATCCTGTCATTCCTGAGCTTGGCAAAGGTCTGAAACGTCAACTTCTGTGCTCTGAGCAGCACGCTTCATATCATACCTTCAGTACAGCACTGTTTGTATTACTGAACAGGTTTTGAGAATTTACTTTTTTAAAATTTTTTTGGGATAAAGATTTTAAAAGTTCACCTGTTGACTTTTTGCCAGCCTGTCTGTAGCAAATGAGGGCAAAGCACTGTATTGTCATTCTTGCTTGTAATAAAGAGTGAAAACACTTGTCCTCTGTGTAAAAGTTCTATATTATTATTAATGTCATATAATTTCAGATCCTTTACTTAAGTAAAAGTATTATCACCAAAATGTGCTTAAAGTATCAAAAGTATGTAAAAATGGTCGCTCAGTCCATGTTTTACTGTTATATATATGATGTTTTGGGGTTAATATTACTGCTACATTAATGTTTTTTGCATTTTACTGCTGTGCTGTTGTTTAAGGTTGTGCTTATTTTAACTACTTTTGGTAAGTTGGGTATATAGTTGGGTAAATAGTTTTTTTTGCTTAAGAAGTGGGAGAGCTTTCTCAATCCATAAAGTAACATTTAATCCTTCAGTTTACTGGAAAATCAAAATCACCAAATTTGGAGGAAATGAAAACTGTCCAGTTGTCCAGGAAGGGTATGACAATCAGACAGATGTAGTGGAGTAAAAAGTACAATATTTAAGTATAAAGCTGCATAAAATGGAAACACATGAGTAAATTACAAGTGCCTTGAAAAGTACAGTACTTGAGTAAATGTATTTAGTCCACCACTGCCAGTTCTAATCTCTCTAGTCAAGACCCTGCCTGTCCAGGAGACACTAGTCTACTGACAGATTGTTTAATTTAGCTTAAAATAGTACTGCAGAGATTTCGCATTACACTCATGTAACATTTGACTGACAGGTCAAGGTATCAAACTCGATGCAGGAGAGCCAGAGCCTGGCGCTAACATTACCCACAATGCAACTCGACCACCAACGGTCGGCCTCGGAGGTTCAGGTGTGTTATGCTAGCAGCAGCTAATGTAGCCTCGAGCTGCTGGCCTCAAGCAGAGATGAGGAGCGGGCCGCAGACGTCTGGTGAGATCACTTCTCTCTAAATAAAGTCTGAAGGTGTGGAGTTAGACTCTAACTCCACACCTTCAGACTTTATTTCACTTTTAAAACTGCAGTCTTCCGCCCCAGCCGACGCTTTGTGAGGCATTCAGAGATTTCTCCCAATACAATGGAGATGCAAATTTCAACTGACATCAGACATTTCAGACAGTTTCATACTGACTGTTTTTTCAGTAGAAAATATAAAAATATACAAAATAATATATAAATATATAAAAATAAATACAAACCTAGACAGTAAAGAGCCCAAACTATCTGGATGGAAGGATATCACTAGAGGTTAATGAGAAAATGTAGTTGGGTGAGGGGGGAAAGTTAATCTTCCTGAAGCATGAAGTCCCACAACACAATAATACCCCAAAATATGCTCTGTGTGGTTGACAAAATGTATTATTAGTTGAATCTCATGATTTAGCTGCTTCAGTTTCAGGGTAATTATGCATGCTGGTTCGCTGTCACACTGTCATGGATTACTGAGACACTTGAATAGGACAGAGCCAATGTTAATGTTATTTGTAACATCTGAGCTGTGTGGAAAAAAAAAAGGCCTATTGTACCTGTTGAGAAAGTCTACTTCTCCCCTTTATCAATGCAAAGCATCAAAAGTCATCAAACAATCGTAGATATTTTTTGATTGAGGTGGAAAACTTAAGCAGGGCTGATTTTGCACAAGGTAAATTAGATTTCTCAAAGTCGTCGCAGTCACTCATTCATTATTAGAATAAAGGTATCCCTAAAAATAATAGTATCCATGTTTCATACTACTGTCATTTGGTTGGTCAAGAAGCTTAGTGTCCAACTGTATAAAATTGTGCAGCTTCTATACCATCCTTAACAGTGCTCTGGACATTTTTTAGGTTGCCACGACTGTGTGGAATACCTCCTTCTGTCTGTCTTACCTGCCTGAATTTGTTGGTCTGTGTCAAGTTGTGTGTTTTAGAAATAATGGACCTTGTAAGGTGTCAATATATGTACAAATATATGTGGAGCTCTTATATGTTTAGTAATGTCAGTTTAGTTCACGGCTTAAACCTTATGTATAAACAGTGATAGGGGTTACCACAAGCATAAACCTTTATTTGTTTAAAAAGATCAAAATATTGCAGTCTAGTGAAAACTGGAATTTACCCTTTTGTAAAGTAACCCAGCCATTTTTGTCATAACCAAGTGTCGTCACATGGTGGCAATGCAGCATAATCAATGGTGCATGACCAGTAGTTCTGTGTATGTTTCCGCACATGAGAATGTTCCATGACAAAGCTGTTATGCCTTTCCTCCACACTGGATGTCACTATTGGATCAGCTGTTTGTGTGAAACTGCAACGCTGACCTTCACTTCCCCTCCCCCTCTCTGCCTGCCAGGTCTGCACAGGTTTGCACCATCATCATGTGTGCTGAGGCTGAAGCATGCATGTGCGAATAAGGCTGCCTCCCGCTCCACCTCCTCCCCATCTCCATCGCCGGCGTCCTGTGTTCTGCATCCCTCTGCGGGGGACTCGTCAGTGCAGCTGGGGCTGTCACGGCCGCAGCAGCTTCAGCATCATCCCCTCATCCGTCTCTGCAGCATCCTCGAAAGCATCCCTTTATCACAAGCAGACACCCCCCCTCTCCCAGATCTCCTTCATCCAGCATCCGTGTGTCGCACAAGACGGCAGCCAGGCAGTCACATCCCGGGCTAAATCACCCTGCTGCATCGCCCTCTTTCTGTCTGCTCGGCTGAGCTTGCCACCGCAACGGTCCCCCTCTCCCGTCCTCTTCACCATCATCCGCTCTCCGAAGCACCGTTTAGGAAAAAGCAGGCAAGCTGTCTCTTCTTCCTGTGAAAGTGTCCGTTGGCTGGGCAGCTGGTCTCCCGCTGTCCCTCTGGAGGATGATCCTGTGGATGAAGACAGAGGAGATGGCCCTCGGGGAGCTGCTGGAGAGACTGAGAACAGTCACCCGAAGCATAGGTGGGTGACAACAACACACCCAACACCACAACAAGAGGATTATCTATGTTTGTTTGAAACATGGATATAGGTGAAATACAAATCTGTATGCAGTCACAATAAGAGACAATATTGTATCTCTTGCTTGGTTCAGTTTAGACCAAATAAAAGGTGAAACAAAGTGGTTTATGATGAAAAATGAAGGATCATCATGTCAGTGAGCTACAAATCTTTGTTTCTCCAGGAAACCACACCATGTTTAATGTGCTGCGGTTCATGCTGTTTCTGCCTCAAGCTAAGCAGGTGTGTGTTTTGTTACGAGCCTGCTTATACAGTTTATGCTTGCAGTGGACAATGTGACATTTTCTCATATTATTTGATCCAGTAGAAGGCGAAGTAGTGCATGGTGTTGTGACACAACAGTCAGATAGTGTAACGCAGTCAGATAGTCCAGTTATCACATGCAAAGCATCCTCTATTATAATTCTATTTTTATGTTAAATCACATTAAATCTGACATGTAGTCCCTACACTGATGTAAAAATTGCAAAAACAAAGGCTGTAGACAGGTTGATTTATGTTGTGATACAACACCCTACTTCACTGGCCTATTTCCTCAGTACTCCACCCTATCAGTTACAGTATTTTGTATTTGTTTGATCAGAGGAGGTGATGAGGGCTGAAACAGGAGACACAGTGACCTATATACACTGTATATATGGTCCTATCCACACTGTAATCCTGGACTGATTACTGAACATGGACTTGCCGCTTGAGGTAGTCACATCACTCTTCGATTTTCAGGTCCACACTATTTTGTGCAGAGCTTTCTTTTCCTTGTTCATGTTCATGGCCTTTCATATTTGCTCTGAATAGTCAGAGCTGCTGCAGGGAAGCATTTTAGGCCCTTCATTTCTGATTGCAGTGCAAATTCATTACGCATGCAGTCATGGAAAAGAAAGCTATTTCTGAGCCTTTTTTAGTGGACATGAGAACCCTTTTTCCAGACTGTAGGTGTCCTGATGTTGCTCCTGCACTCATGATTTGTCGCCACTGACTGAAAGACAGATTTTTGTCCTTTATCAAACTAATTCCACTAATATGAGTGAGTGATATTTCTGATGTTTCTGCTTCTCTTCTCTTTTGATCCATTTATAGAGATCTCCCTTAATCCAATCACTGTGAGCACACAGCCACTCTCACAAGCATGAATGCACACACACACACACACACACACACACACACACACACACACACACACACACACACACCTGCACAGTATACCTTTCATTTCATGATGTGTTTCATTGGAGGTCAGTGATGCTGGTCTCATTTAGAGAAGCCACAGCTGCTCATTTAATGATTACGGAGTCATATTGTATTGTAGTTTTCATGATTCTTTTTAGCTGTATTTGTAGCAACTGTGTATGCACAGCTACAGTATATGTATTTGGAAACAAGAGGAATACTGTTTAATATATGGTTATACTGTCAACACACTGTCCATTTGACTTTTGTATGATTTTTGAGTCTTTTATGATGGTGAGGCTCTTGCTGCAACACAGTGGACTGTAGATGCATCTTCTCCTCCTTAGCACCAAAAATGGTGAAAGTGGTGGTGAGTGGGTGGACTTGAGCGAGGAGGGGCCATGGTTATGCCCAAGCTAGTGGAATAAAACTGAGCAATCTACAGCTCTGAAGGAGAGTTGCATCACTCAACTACAGAAATGAAAATGACATTTTTCTATTTACATGTGTAGGAAATAAGTGCGTGACATTATAATAATCATTTGCAGACATGCAGTCTTTGGTAGCACTCTGTTTATAAGGAAATGTGACAGGAATGTGCTGTGGCAGGAGGATGAGAGCAGTAATCGGCTCAGAGAAGAGACTCTAACACTGATCATAGATGACAGCAGAGAGGAAGGGAGAGTGAGGAAAAGAGAGATTCAGGGAAACAAAGTCAACTGAGGATGAAAAGGATTCAGCATTGTCTAATCTGCCAAACTGCTCACTTCTCCTGAGCTGAAAAGGAAGTGTTGTGTTGTAAAATGCAGACAACAGAGAACCCCTGTCGTTTTCCTGTTCCCCAGAGAACAGGGTACAGACACGCCTTTTCTTTATATTAGCTCCTGGTTTTTGATTGTCTATGCTGTGAACATGACTGCCTATGCAATGTCCTCAAACTGAGAAATCAGGAAGATCTATTTGCATACAATACTGTAGCTGACTGTATTTTCCTTTTTTTTAGTGAACATAGTCAGTGGCAGTGATCCAATCCATCCATCTATCAGTGTCAGAGTCATTCAGTCAGCAGTGAGTGGGCAGCGCTGTTGAGCACATCTTATTTGGTTATCAACAAAATAACCATATAAATAAATAACTGCTGGTCAGACAGAACAGCAAATATGATGATTACCATCTTAGTTTAGCACATTAGCATGCATGCAAATTCGACTATTTGTTTATTTTTGGTCATAGACAGAAATGTTGGATAAATTAAAATGTTGACCTGATGATAGTGCTAGATGAAAAAGTTAAGGGGTCACAAAAGTTATTACAAATCATCCTTAAGGGAACATGTATGTGTGTAACAAGTGTCATGGCAATCCATCCAATAGTTTTTGATATTTCATCCAAACCACAAATATCAACCTCATGATGGCTAAAGGAAAAGTCAGAGGATCACCAAAGTCATTAGGATATGTTGTCTGGGAACCATGAATGTCCGTAAAAATATGTATTTAACTATATTTCTCTGGATAAGTGAAAGCTCTGACCTGCAGGTGGCGCTACAGGAAAGGTCAGAGTGCTTTGTCTTCTGGGAAGACCGACATTGCCACCCCTAACGCCACGCCGTTAGCATGGCTAAAAATATAATGTAAGTTAAGCTGTAGTCACCTGTAAAAAAAACCCAGTAGATTAAGTTATGAAAATAATTATTACTTGCTGCCCTAATCACAGGCAGCCTCTTCTTGACTCTCTAACTGGGCATTTGACCTACTTCCAGTTGATTTAAAGGGACATATCCAGTTCAGTGAGTCATAGATCTCAGCTTTTCCAGCAGGAATGTGTTCATCTGTAGCCGGTTTTTATTTATCATGCAATAATAGTGACATATTATATGTTGTAGGTGGAGGTTTTTGTGTGCAGGGCATGGCTGGTGTGTATTCACACCTCTCTGCTTATGTGTGTGTGTGCGTGTGTGTGTGTGTGTGAGAGAGAGACTGTCTAATGGTGTACTTACTGCCGAGCCAGGCAGGAGCTGAGGTTTATGAAAGTGTCTGAGCTCCAGGCAGCCCAGCTGTCTCAAGACTTCAAGGTTGCTGTTTGATCTCAGCCATTTGTTATTAATTAAACGCTCCTCTGTTGCATTGTTTAGATGGAAACCACAACAAGGAAGGTTGCTCATAAATCAGATATACATAAGACTTTATTGTTGACATAATGTGAGTGTTAGGTTCCTTTCTAGCTTGGGGTCAGGGGTTCATTCACCTCACCTAAGTGAGCTGTGCTGTTCATCCCTAAAGGCAGAGCAGGTGTATAGCCAGATGGATCCAGCAGGTCACTATTAGTCTCCAGCTAGTCAGCTGTGGTCAGAAAGACACAAGTAGCCAGAGCCAGGGAGAGTGCTGCAATAATATAGCATTCTCACTTTATTTTACTTAGGCTAGTCACAATGTACTTGATTTTCCTTTCAAACAAAATATAATTTAAACAGCCTGCCTTATTTTAAATTCTCCCAGTAATGTTCTGCTTCAGATTCTTATCTACTCTCTGTTTATATTCTCCTTCAACATGTTTGCTTCGGCGCCAATGGCGTGGCTCTATGGGCCTCAATAATAGTTTGTCAGATGTTTTTACAGTCCACCACTTTGGTCCAGACAAAGACAACTACTACTTGATGAATTACCATGAAATTTGGTTTGATTTGTGATAACTGTGGTGATCCCCTGACTTTTCATCTAGCGCCATCGTCAGGTCAAATTTTGAATTGTCCAATACCTAGTAATAGTGAACATGGTGGACATTATACATGCTGAACATCAGCATGTTAGCACTGTCATTGTGAGGTTGTTAGTATACTGACGTTAGCATTTAGCTCAAAGCAACGCTGATGTGAAGTAAATCCTCACAGCGTCACTATGTATATGTTTGTGTCCACACATGCAGGTGCATGTAAGTGTGTGTGGGAGCAAACAGTGATAAAGGGCTATAGATGAAGTATCACACAGGAGGTGGGTGATGGCATAAAGGAGGGATCAGACCTGATTAACTGGGGAACAGGAGAAGAGAGGGGGGAGACAGAGAGATGGAGGTTTATGGCTAGAAGGCTGATGTTTTGTGTCTCGTCCTCCTGCAGTCGCCTGATCAGTATGTGTGAGAGTGCAGCGCATCTCTCATCTCTATTCTAAGCCTATAAACTGCAAGCTGCCTTTTGCTTGCCAGCTTTAACCACACAAACACAACCAACCAAACACACACACATGCTTAAAAGCCTGCCAGCAACCTCCTCCTCTCTCCCATCAAAGAGGACCCTCTCTGTTTGTTCCTCCACCTCAGTTACTGTCCACATATTGAGCACCACAAAGTTTTAGTTTTGAAGTTTTGCTGTTTCCATGCTGTTTGCATTCTTTCCTGGTTCACCGGGAATGAATGCATGGAAGAATCTGGCGAGATAGAAAGAGGGAAAGAAAAGGCAGATTAGTTAAGGAGTAGAGGAATATAATTAGCCTGAGCAGCAGAAGGGGATTTGTGCTCCACCGGCTGCCCTCTGCTCCTGCTTCCCTCCACCCTCCTCCCCTCTTGTCCTTCCTTGGAAGCCTATGCTGCTCTGAGCTGTCAATAGTTGCACTTGCGACGAGATATATGTGTGAATCTGCGAGTGTGAGTGTGTGTGTGTTTTGTGCAGAGCAGAGCTGGGCCCATTCTCACCTCCAGTGTTTGTTTCAGAGGTTGTGCAGACTGTGACTCAGCTCTTTTTGGTTCTGCCGGCTTTGCACTGTGCTGTTTCCTTGAGTCCCCAATGTGACTCTGCAGAGGACACCACGCTTGTCTTGTATGTAGAATATGCAGGCATCTCCTCACAGGACGCATGTGAGAACATGTCAGCTTGATTCTGAGAGATCTGCATATTACAACAAAGAAGGTCCTTCCCATGCCTGCATTTGGGGGCTGCGATTTGGAGTCTATTAGAGTGTGCAGCGGAGCTTTGCAGGTGCAGTGAGGGGTCTCTCTGGATGACAGAGTTTGTTTGAGTGTGTGAGACCAGCAGCCGGCTCTCATGTCTCTGCATGAGTTTCTGCGGGAGGGTGGTGAGACGTCGCAACGGATCATGAACCGGCTCAGTCATCTGATCCAGAGCCTGGACATCTCTGGACCTGGCTCTCCTTTTCCTTTCAGCCCTTCCAGCCGCAAGAACTCCTGGAGAGGAGACTGGGATGGTAAGACCAAAAGAGAAAGGGAGACAGCGTGTGTGTGTGTGTGTGTGTGTGTGTGTTTATGCTGCACTCAGCATGCTTATGTGCAACTTTCCTATGTTCGTAAGACTACATGTCTATGTGTGTGTATGTGCGTGTGTGTAATATATTCCTTACTGAAGCTCTGGCCAGAGTTCTGCAGGGCATCATGCCCAGAGCCTCACACACAGTGTTTCCTGTGGGCTTCCCTTGCTCCCCACTGGACTGTTTCTGTGTCTTTGTGTGTATAACAGTTTGTGTCTGTCTGTCTGTGTGTGTGTTTGTATGTGAGTGCGTGACTGCGCAGCTTAAACAGCCCGTCCAGTTTCCAACATACAGATCTCGGCAGCTGCACTGATATTCTTCCATAGCAGCCACAGATTCCTCAGCAAATGCAGACATTTGCAGCACACAGCACCTTACCGGCAGACGAGCTGGTGCAAAGGAGTAGAAACTGCTGATTAAAGCTGCTGAGTTTTCAAGTTGGTGTTCTGTTGGTGTTCAGATTGTTGCCACTTTGAGACCTTGGGTTTTACCACTGCATAGAAAAGGACATTCCCAGGTCTCCCTAAGACGCAGGGAGAAAAGCATGGTGAGGAAAGCCAGGAGGAGGGCTTCTCAATGGGATAGTGGGATGCCGATGGTCCCGCTTAAGCCACGTGAGTCAGGAGACGTATGGATGGCATTTTTGTGTCTCTCTGTATGTATTTTTCTATGTCTACAAAAAGCTAACATTGTGTCTGTATATGTAAGCTATTTTCCTTTTGCTTGCTGACACAATGCATGTGAAAAACACCTTTTCTTCAAACGTCCACATCTTTGTTTCTGAGTTTGTGAGGCTCGTCTCTCACCAAGGTTGTACTCCGATATGTACAGTATGTTTGTTCTGTCCCTGGATCAATGCCACTGCATGTTCAAAGCTATTGCTGTGTCTGGCACTTATGGATTGTATGTGCGTATGTGTTCTTCCCTGCTTTGTTTGTCTGTACCTCGTGTGGTTTCTGGGAAAGATTTCATTTCTTCCCAGTTCTGTTTAAGTCATTAGCCATGAGGGAAGTTCATACAAGAGAGGAACCAGGTTGATTTAACAGATGGTTGGTTTTACAGGCTTTACAGGGTCTGCATATTCTAAACTGTATCAAACATGTGTATGCCCTGTTTTTGATTATGTGTCAGGATGAAAAACAAACGGTACTAACTGATTCTTAAAATTATGTCTGCATCAGAACAAGTGAAAAACAGAACAAGCACATGCATTGTTTCAAAAACTTGTTCCCATAATATTTTTGAATCAAATATAACTGGTTTCTTGATGCCATCACACCAATTTGTGGAACTGAATCAGAAAGAGTTGTGTCATGTTGGTCTATATAGACTAAACATAGACGGTATTGTATGTTCTACAGATTGCAAAGTGACAAACTTTTTTCGGGCTGTTTAAACTTGACTTGAGGACTTGTAATGGCTGATTAAAACAAACAGTGTTTGTAGGTGGGAAACCCGTGAGGGATCACATCCTTGTCTGCGTTGATGTTGGGGTTGGCAGTGTAGAGGGAATTGGCCACACTTAAAAAGAGTACTCCACAGATTTAGAATTGTACTCCTATAAAGCCTTTATACAACTTTTTTTCACATGCAGTAGTACTACGTGAGACCTGTAAACAGACTTTAATGAGTATATAAAAACAAGGAATCCAATAAAGGCTGCGTGATGTGATTTCTGATGTGAGACTCTGATTTCTAATGGATACATCTCTGAATTAGAGGAAAAGTATATTTGATACACTAGTTGCTTTTAGTCTTGGTACTTGCTCGATGAATCCGTGTCCCTAAATTACACTCAGACTGGGAGTTGATGAGTGATCTGTCCCTTTGTTTGACCCTCTTTTTCACTTTGAGCTGTGCACTTCTGCAACCTAATGTCTCCTGTGTTTATCAGTCAAGGTTTATGAGACTGATAACCTCGTGCACGCCCTTGGTCACAGAGCAAACACATGTTAAACACATGTCCCACCCACACAGAACACACACACACACACTTGCAGATGCAAACTTTCATACCCAGGCACACACACTTAACACAATGAACATCTCTTGCCCAAACCTTTTAGCACACTGAACTTGTATTAGTAGATAATGGCTGACCTACGAGACATAATGGTGTCTATCAGCTTGTTTGGCTGAATTATATCTTTTATACAACTCATTGAAATGGAATCTAAATTACCACATTCTGTTAAGAAACAGTGTCTCTCTTTGAGAGGTCTCATTAGAATTAAGTCTTTCAGTAAGTTTGTAAGAATGGGGTCTTTTGACTGGTGTAAACAAGAATAGGGTCTTTGAATGGATGCAGTCTGTGAACGGTTAAATGGGGATGCAGGCAGTGTTTGAATGGGCTGGTCAGAATGGAGGCTTTGTACTTTCGGTCCACATCTCCTGAGATAAGGCAGACGAGGAGCCAGAGCTTTGTTGGCCTAGGTAAATGAGCGCTGGCCAAAGGGCTGGGAGCTGCAGTTCCTACCTAACCACTGTGACACAACATGGCATGACATAACTTAGCATGGCTTTTTTCCTGTTTTTGGCCAGTCTTACAGAGTCATAACTGGATACCTTTTTAGAGGTCAGACCAAGTCCTACATTAGTAGTTTGGAGGCATGTCTATTGAACCGGGAGGGGTCAGGTAATTGTCCTTTTTAGGGGAGGGATAAGGGTAGCTGGGGGAGCAGAGAGGGCGGGGTAGAGTTCCACACTATAGCTTTTGTCTACAGGGAAGGTAACCTGAGGTTGCAATAGGAAGTCCCCACAGTTACTGAGTGACGTCCTGCAGGCTGTAGAGCACCTGCAGCCTGACAGAGTGAGAGGCTGAATGTGGAGTCCGGTGAAAGGCAGTCAGAATGAGAGGGAAATTGTTACGGTGATACCTTTTTTCAAAGCTGCATGGAACAAGCGTTGCAGAAGAAGAGTGAGCAAGAAGTAGACTGGGACAGGAAGATGGGAGGAGAGGAGATGGCAGATTCAGGCTTCCTGGTGGAGGAGGATGTCAAGGTCGAGTTAGACTCTGGGTTTTGCATGGAAGTGGACTCAGAGCTGACTTTAGCAGGACAGGTGTGTGTAGGCTCAGATAGAGATGAGTTGGACTGGTTTGGGATTACAGGACACACAGAATCTTTGTTTACTAGTTATGAGCAAATAGAGGGAAGTCCAGGAGGAGATGGAGGGAGTCAAACTCAAGAGGAAGATGATATGGAATCTGATTCAGGGTTAATGGAGAATAAAGAGACTGAAACAGAGAGAGAAATAGAGATGGATGATCAAACTGAGGAGGTCAAAGAGGAAGAGATGGCGGGAGCATTGGATGTGTGTTTGTGGCCAGTAGAGGAGAGTGGGCGTCATGTACGGATCTCTCTGGAGGAGGTGGAAAGATACTACAGATTTTCTCGCCACTGCCACTGGCTTTGTGGTAGGTGTCTGATGTTTTATCATTTTCATCTATTTTGTGTATGGATCACAAAATGATTCTTCCCTTGTCACTCTGTCTCTCACCACACTGTATTTATTTGTTTTTGTGGTCAGTTTATCCCCGTATTATTTTAACTACAATTTGGCTCTGTTATCTTAAAATACATCTTCCACCTGCCCTCTTCTGTTTGAGGTCAGTTGCCCTCTACCTTTGCTCTCACCTAGTGTTAGGATTGAGAAAACACAGCATTTGCTAACTTTATTATTGAAAGCTTGACTCCATTTGGCTGTGCAGTTTCATCTGATGTCTGCTACCAGTAGAAGAAGAAAATATTTCTTCTCTGTAAATCAGAGGAATTAGATGCTCTGTGCCCTGTTATGTAGGTGGGATCTGGTATAGATAACATTGTATTTATGATCAGTGTTGCATTACTACAGTATATTTAGACAGAACCATGTGTTCATCTTCTTGAATAGGTTTTGATGCGCTGATGCAGAACAGAATAGACTAAAACTGTGTTGGGTCTTTTAAATATATCTTTTTTGATCATGTATTTTTCATTCATTTCTATAGGACGATTACTGTTTTCCAACTCGTCTGATCACAAACCATATCCTTACTTCTTTATTGTGTAATTAAACACCCGGCAGAGGTCCATAACATAACCTTAAACATTACCTCTTTTAATCCTCATCTGAACCCTGTCACCCCTCGACTTCCTTCCTATCATATGGATTCATTCTTCACTGCCCAGCCCTATTCAGAGATTTGCTTTGTTTCTGCCACTCCTCCTCCATGACCATGGCTGTAAGCCCCTTATTCCCACTTGTTGCCCTCCCCCATCTCTCTGTTTGTGGGTGCCCCCCCCCCAACTCTGACCTGTCCAATACACAAATACTAGAGTACAAAATGTTTTCAGAGTAATTTGAGATTTCTTGTAAGAGGGCAGCTGAGGACTGGTAAGACACTTTGGGAGAATCATTAACAAGCTAATAAACCCTCTTGTAAAGCTTATAACCAGCTTGTTCCACAGTTTATAATTTTTTTGGGGGGTCCACTCTTTCTGGCCTGATGGACCAGGATTTCAGGTTTCTGCTCTAGTCTTGTTTAATCTGTGTCAGTAGGTGCAGGCAGTCCAGGTGTGTGACAGTGACCCACTAACGTTTGACTCATCACCCACAAACGTGAGCGTGAGTGGACGTTAATCCCTGCCGTTAAGCCTTTTAAAGAACATTAGCGCCTCAGCCAGCAGCTGGTGTGTATGTGTGTGTGTTTTACGTGTGTATGTAGGGAATATTGGAATAATGTTATGTTTGTTCAGGGTGTGTATTTTCTCATTAGCAGAGTTATTTATTAAAGAGCAGAAAAAGTGCTTTAGTTAAATTATTGTAGTTTGTATGACAGGGAATGGTAAGGTTTTAATTTTTATTGCAAGGTTAAAACAACAAATACTTTGGTATCTTCTAATTATCTATCATGTAATACAATGCAGACAAGTATGAGTTAAATAAACGGCAAAATTAATTTGAGCCCTTATTTTCAGAGAGCTTCGTAATTCTTATTTTCCAACAAAAACAATAAACACAGACTGGGTTTCATTTAGACCACCTCCCAGACAATAATACATATATGCATTTTTTAAACATATAGTTCCCTGTCTTGAATGAGATCCTTGTGACATCATCGATACTTGCTGATGAGTGACCATTCAAAGAAAAAGAGATCGTAAAAGACACTTGAGTGGTTTCACTGTCTGTCTGTTCTCTTTTTTGAGAAATACAGTAGTATCTGAAACCGGCATCCTCTCCCGTTCTAATGGCCAGAGGGGCTGTTGACGATTGTATAATACTGTGTCAACACTGAGTTGAAGTTTGGAAGGAAGTAATGAGAGTAGTATGAAGAAAGGAGTGACAGAAGAGGAATATTTGACCAAAAAGTGACCATAAAAAGTGACTGAAACTCTAATCTGGCGTCGTCTAGGAGGGGATTTTTCAGTAACAGAATAGCCTCTTTCTGTGCAACTATTGCTGGCTTGGGTGGGGGGTTGGTTTTGATGTGATATGTGTGGGAGTTGCTGGGGGCAAGGTGTGGCCGAGTAAGTGAGGCTGGGTCAGAAAGTGGAAACTGATGGAGGTTTCTGTGTGAACTTGATTCCACGAGGAGCGTGTGAGCACCTGTGAGCGCTCTGCAGATGGCTAGACAGTTGCAGCTTTGTATCCTCAGGCAGCGAGTGGCCATTATCAAAATAGCAACACTGCTTTACCAAGTTGCAAACATCACAGACAACGTCATTTATCTAGTCTCATTTCCACTTGCCTGACTTATGGTAAAGAGCCATTTTGGTGTATACACCCTTGCTTGAGGTTAAATTGAAAGAAAAAAGGAAAAGGAAACTGTGTCTCAAATAGCATCTGTAAATATCAGTCAGTCAGTTGTCCCTAATCAATAGCTGTTAACTACAGCTACCATTGGAAATAGTATCCACTCAATAGGCTGATACATAGTGCTCTATTCCCTGAAGGTCTGATAAAAATAAAATAGACAAAACCAATTTGGTTCTGAGGTCAGATCATTTTTCTGAAGAGAAAAAATGACAACAAAAACTGGCACAGTGCATGAGGTTGCGCGATCAATAATGTTTGTCCAGCTACAGGTAGGCGCTTAATTTATAATAGATGAACTAGTGCAACCTTTGCATTTCCAGTGGAGGAGAAGAGGAAAGTGATTGCTGTGACTGAATATCACCTTGGGTCACGATGGGTTAACAAGGGATTAATTCCAACTTAATTATCAGCCTGTGTATAACAGTACAATGTGTTTATGTGTCTGTCTGTGTGTCTCCTTATATTCCTGGAAGTGGTTGAAGAGTGCACTCTATGCGTCAGCCTCAGAGGTCTCCTGCTGTCATGCAAGATTTACAACCACCTGCTTCACTGGACAGAAGCATTTGTGATGTCATAAACTTGGCAAAAGTGTTGAGATGCCTCTGAGCTCTCTCAGGGATTGTCTGTTCTTCTTCTCATTGTGAAATCATGAACTTAAAGGCCCTGAAAACCTATTTTCTTGATCAGCTTGTTAGAATGAATGATGGGCTCCTACCTGAACACAAAATAATCTGCCAAAGTTGGAACAGTTTTGGTTATTTTACATGAGAGATTTCTGTTTAAGTTGTTGTTTCGTCTGAGCTCCTCTCACTGGTTAGAGGTGGGTTGGAAAAAGATCTTTTGTGTTTGGGAGGGATGTACTTCTTATTTTGGATGACATTTATCTCTTGTTCCTATAGATGCACTTTGGACAAAAAGCGTCTGTCAGATGAATGTAGTTTAATTTAATCATACATACATGAAATGTTGACTGGTAGGATGAAACACATGGTATGCTCTGTACAATTGACAACAGCAATGTGAAGTATGAGAGATTTGTAATGTACAGTAGTCAATGGGCTTACACATGCAAAAACTGTGGTATGGTCCTTTAAGTCACCTGATTAGCTAAAACCTTTTGATTGATGTTGCTTTGACACAACAGGCATGGCACCAGCTGGTCTCAGGAAAAAGGTTTAAAGGAGGCCAGAGACTGAAAGTGCCAGACCAAGAAGTCACACTTGAACGAATCCTGTCCCTAACAGTGTGTGTGTGTGTGTGTGTGTGTGTGTGTGTGTGTGTGTGTGTGTGTGTGTGTGTGTGTGTGTGTGTGTGTGTGTGTGAGAGAGAGAAAGAGAGAGAAAGAGAGAGAGGGTTAGAAAACAAGCAATGAATGTCAGTGTACTGATACCCTAAGGCTAAGTCACCTGATAGGTCTCATTGCCAAACAAAGAGTAACAGCGAGACTCCTTGGTTTGTTTAAACTGGAGTTAGAGGAGGGCTCAAAGTAAAAGGGCTGCCTGTAAAGAGACAGATAGTGACATCCGTAACAAGAAGGATATTTTGTGATACTCCGAGATGGCCTGAGCTCCAGTGAGTATGAAGCCAGGCTAGAGTGGACGTGTTTTGACCTGGCTCTGAGCCTGATGTCACTGCTCTGCCAGATGTGACGGGACAGGTATGGTGCCATTCAGGGAACTTATCGGGACAGGCTGTGTATTCATCCACGTCTTGACAGTGTAGTTCTTGATTTCCTTGTTGGTCCTGCGGGATGATGTGTGTTTTTTGTATAATCGTTCTTTGATTGTGGAGAGATATTTACCAAGATAGTACCAACTCAATCATCAGACAAAACAGAATAAGTATTATATGTTTTTAAAGTCGGATAGAGAGGAGCAAAAGTCCACTCAGTTCACATAAGAATAGGGTGAGCACTAACAAATGTTCTTCATACATTTTTAAGGCTTCACCCTCCTCAACATGAGGGGGACAAAAACATCTCTTATGTAAGGGACTATTTCTAATGGTAGTAAAAAAATGTAAGTGCAAGGGGAAAATTTGTGAGTGCTTGCCCGAAACTTATATACAAACTTGATATACATTTTTCGTCAATAGGGGTTATGAGCTTTACAAATGCTAAAAATACTATTTTTTGATCCAGAAAGACAGTGTGGGAATAAGGTTTGATTCTGTCTAATTTGCTTCAGGACAACAGAGCAAACAAAGTCAAACTAAGATGAAAAGTCAATACTGTTCTTCACTGTTACTTTGACTCACCAGTCTATGTTTGAAACCACATTTACAGGATGGTGTCTGTCACTGTGAGACACTTCCTTCCTGTAATCCACTGGCTGTTCTGGTCCTTAGATTTATTTTCATTTTCACGATCAATTTTCCACCTGCGCTTTCATGCCAATTTTCACTGAAGTACCATATCATAATTCAGTTTTGTGGATGCTAGAGAGACTTTAGTGGAATTTTAAGATATCAGAATTATTATTTTGCATGCAGGGGAACTACAGATCTCTAGCCCTGGGCATCTCGGTGGGCTAGAAGTGCTTTTATACAGAAAATGGAAAAGTAATGAGGAGCTGAAGAAGCCAGTGCTTCATGTTTTTTTTCATGTGCTCATCTCGGCTCTGTCTTGAGATGTAGTCGCTTAGTTTCAGTGACGTAGATGCTTACAGAGCCCCATTTAGCTGGAACTAGATATAAAATATGCACAGATCTTTAAACATCCTCTTCCAGTACTGTTGAGTTGCCCTGATAGGAGGCATCTTAACGCAAATGTTTGCAGAGCAAAATGCCCCAAGGATCGATACTGAAAATGAATTTACCTTACAGTAGGTTCTCACAGCAGCACATCTAACCACAATGCACCTGATTACTTTAATTTCCCTCAGGCCGCTCGCTATGACGTCTTAAAACAGACGGCTGTTTAGTTCAATGAGACATGAAGCTCATGAAATAGCACAAACCTCATAGATGTTGTTTTATTCTGGGATATAGAAAGAAGGGGGTGATGTGTGTGCTGTGTTTATTTATGTTGAGAGAGGCTGCACGAATCCAGTGAAATGTATGTGAATGATGTGAATGTTTATTTTATGTTTTGAGGATGATTAACCTACATCTTAAATTGTATTCACCTTGTAAAATGTGAGATAAAAGGATGTGTACCTTTTTTTAGCTTATGTAAACATGGAGATAGTAGCATTATAATCCTGTAGCAAAGCACGGTACCTTCGCCAAAATGCCTGTATTGATCTGTTTTGGCCTTTGTTGCACAGCTCAGTTTCAAGTTGAACTGCAGCCAGTTTTCATTTAACAAGCAACACTGAAAATTTTCTTGAATACAAATCAATGCATACGCTGTATATGCATTGTAGGGAGACTGTTCACGTTTAATGCATATCCTTGAGGCCTAGCAGCTGGCAGACACAGTTGTTTCTCAGTGTAACCTACTTATTTTCCACATTCATTTAGTCAGAATGAATATCTCTATTTGTGCTTTGTCTTACCACTTAGACCACAATGGAAATATACTATACTGTATTTTCCTGTTTTCACATTACTGTAACAATGTAATGGTATACAAAGATAAACAGTCACCTTGCCAAAACGTCACTGGCTAGACTACTAATGCCCCCACCCCATTTGAGTGTCTGCTGCCCAACCTCCAGTTTGATCCCTGGTGTAACCAGAATCTCCATCTCCTACTGGGGTAATAAACCTTAAATCTGATTATTTTAATCCTAATGAAGGGAGTCGGGGGGGATGGAGAGCTGTTGAAGGTGGAGTGAGTGGACCAACACTGATCAACACTGTATGTTATCTACAACAGAACAGGTCTATGGGATCTAACAGCAAGTCTCCAGTGGTCCAGTGATCTCCACTAACCTTAATGTACTGGAAATATGTGTTGACGTTTTAATTGTGCCTCTATATAGTGTGTGTAAGGCCAAGCAGCTCTTTATATTGCCTCTATTAGTTGGTTATGTGTGGGAAGTGCCAGATTAAACCGGTTTTAAGTAACACAGCAATTAAACAGACCCGAGAAATCGACTTCAGGCTCCCTCCATACTATACATCTTTAACTCTGATGTCACTAATATTTGCATTTCTCTCTTTTCTCCAGATGAGATCATGCAGCTGGACAGCAGCCCCCTCCGAGCTGCCGACATCACCCCTGACCTCAAGAAGCAGTTTGCCTTCCTTTCAGGTGACACTTCTATATCTTTCTCTGTCTTTCTCTCTGTTTGTGGGGATGTGCGTCATCTCCTGTCTGTCAGTTCATTTCTTCATTAGCAAACCACTAATCGTCTCTCTTATCTCTGCCTTCTGGAATCATTCATATGAACTACCCCACTTGATATTTGCATAGTTAATGTGGACAGTTTCATGATTTGCTATTCAAATGTCACCTCCCTCCTTTTCCTCTTCACTGTTTGTCAGGTTTTAGTGCACATAGCCACTCACTGCCTCTGCATGTGCTAAACGTTCTCATCTCCACAGGTGTCTTTTCACGATATTTGAGGCATCTTCCACAGAGATTGCCAGATATTAGTGACACCTATTATATTCCCACATTCCTACAGTTCTGTAAAAGCTGTCCGGTGTGTGTGTGTGTGTGTGTGTGTGTGTGTGTGTGTGTGTTTGTGTGTGTGTGTGTGTGTGTGTGTGTGTGTGTGTTTGTGTGTGTGTGTGTGTGCGTCAGAAGTGACCTTGAAGCTGCAGCAGAGTCTGGAACCATTTCGCAGACAAAGATCTAAGCAGACTCTGAAACCATGACCAAGCACGTTGCTATAGCGATGAGAGAAGAAAAGGCAGACAGATTGATATTCCAGTCACATGCGCTGACAAAGCAGCTGTTCAACACAGGGTGTGTGTGTGTGTGTGTGTGTGTGTGTGTGTGTGTGTGTGTGTGTGTGTGTGTGTGTGTGTGTGTGTGTGTGTGTGTGTGTGTGTGTGTGTGTGTGGTGAGATTGAATGTGTCAACACTGATCATTGTGTACAAACAGCAGAAGTGATGTATTTCATCTCCTTTTCTCTCATCATTTTTTAATTTCACCTTTTTGTTCCATCTTGGACAGCTGTGTAATCTACACTAGATCAGCTTTGGTTATTTCACATGAGACATTTTCTGTATTTGTGTTTTCCTCTGTGCTCTTCTCACTCGTTTGAGGGGGGCGGAGCTCTGTTTGAAAAAGGTGATGTCACATACTTCTGTGCACCAATCAGGATCTAACAATATTTAAATGTAATGACAGTTGGGCCACTGTCAATCAAATCTGATCAAACCACACCCACACAGTGCAGAGGAAGAGGAACATTTTCATCTAAACATTATCTTTGATTGTTGCATATTTAGTCTTGAAACGGAGATGCTTTTTCAGTACAGACGAGTTCAATATTCAATATTATACCCTTTTTTATATATTGACACATTTCTTATGTCAAAATCTTTGTTATTTTAAAATAAGCAATTCATCTGTATTGGAAAAAAATACATTTATGTCAAACCGCTGGCTTTTTGTTGTTTGTGATGGAGGGGTATGCGACTAAATCATCTGTTATGATGGATGTTGCAGCTTTTTTCTGTACAGCCTCCAGTCATCACAGATACTGCTTTAATATCAGTGCCCCCATGTGGCCACAGTTTCTTCTTCCTCATTGCTCTCTTCCTTTATTCTAACTGTAATACATCAAATGATATTTTCCTTGTCAGGTTGATTGACAGAGTCCCCAACACAGAGACTGACAGCATGACAGCTATGATAAGTTTAAAGGGTTTTGTCTGTTTGTATTATACTGTCCTGTGTTGTGAGTGCTATGCTGAGATGCAACATCCCCAAGGAGATACACACAAAGCAATCTTACGTAATTGCTATATATTCAATATATTCATGTGGAAAGTATCAATGTTCCTCTTTTTTTCTATTTTCTAGGAGGTAGAGGAGATAATGGCAGCCCCATCATTGTGTTCCCAGAATTCCCTGCATTTGGAGAGATCACAGACGGAGAGTTTCACAATGTGCTGACTTACCTGACTAGCGTGCCCAGGTAATGTCCCTAACTGGCTGATTGTCAAACACGCGCACTCACAGATCCTTTCTTACCTCTTGTATCAACACAGATTTGTTCTTCTACCTTATTTCCTATCCTCCCTTGTTTACCATCCACTCTCCTGGTGTCAACAACAACCCGTTCTCTCCCTCTTGGTGCTGCAGCAGAACACTGTTGATGAACCTGTCATGAGTGTTTCAGACATCGTGGGATACAGAAGGAGTGGCTCTGGGTTTGAACACGACTCACTGAGGCTTTTCTGTGTGGAGTTTGCATGCTTCTTCTACAGTCCAAAGAAATTCAAGTCAAGGGAACTGAAAATCAATAGATGGAAAGAAGTAAGGGAGGCGATATGAAGATTTAGTTTGTGAAGATGCCACACTCCTTTGTGTATGAAGTCTGCCAGTAGGTGGCACTGGATACTTAAACACAGTTTCACTGCATTAAGCTTTTATTGCTGCAGAGGATTTGTGCAGAGAGTCGGTGTATTACATAGATATCTGTAAGGGAAGAGTGTTGTGATTCCTTTATTAATTAGATGGCCGATTATAATCCAGGGTCTTTATCAGCCTTCAGCAGATTGTCTTTGTACACATGGATAGACCAGATGAGACGAGTGGGGAGGGGAAATGTACGAAACCACCCCTTTTTCAACTACTCCTCCACACATCTCCTGTCCATTTAAATTTTTTCTTTGATATTTTCATCACAATTTAGTCCTGCAGTCTCTTGATTTAGCTCTTCCTCTGGCTGTCCGACCCTTCCTTCATCATTCCTGGTCTGGCAAAGTGCGTAAAAATAGAAACTGCAGTGATTCTGACTGTTTGGATCTGAATAATGCATGCAGACAGCTGAGCAGAGCTGTGTACTGAAGTAAGTGTGTGTGCTTGTGTGTGTGATGAATTCACATGAACACCTGTTCACACACCCATGTGTCTGTATAAAGGCATACATGTGTTTGTGTTTGTAGGCCTTTAAATAATTTGTCAGTAAAGACTTTTTCGTGTAACTTACTCTTAAACCAATATACTGAAGATTTAAGCAGTTCTAATAGAGTCCTACAAACTGTATTATCACATGTCCAGTCTATAAAGACATATTTTTTATCGGTCAGTATTTATTTTCAAAATTGTCTTATGTAAACTGTATTACTGTTCAACTTCTGGGCAAATCCAAGCTGAAAACCAGCAAACGAGCAGGTACAATTTGCATTGTCCATTAAGTGCGTCTAAATTCACCTCCTTCATGGTTGGACTGTTGAGGTTGCCAGCCATCTGAAGGAGGGTCATCCGCAGGGGTGAGATAACGTTGCGCCTCAAGCTGTTGTGAATACAGAGGCAGATGGCTCGAGCTACCTGAGGGACTGACACCCCCTACAGGGCACACACAGTCTTCAGCCAGGGGCAAATGTCCCACAACTGTGTATTATGACCTTCAGCAGCTGCTGCTAGTTTGAAACACATACCTTTGGATCAATATTAATGGCAGACATGCTTTCTAATGTTGTTGATGTTTCTATGATCATACCATATGTGTGAACGCTTTTTATCATATTATATATTAACTGTAAATATTTTTGTTAAAGGCTGGCTGCTTTAATACGTTAAGTATTGAATCAATTTCAGTCTTGGCTTTGCATCGATAAACACACTCACTAAATTAATTGATAACTGTCCTTTGTCAGAGCATGTTCCCTCCCTTTTCTCTTTTTATCTCTCCTTGGCTTTGCAAATGCATGCACACGTGGATCTAGTTTTGCTGATTGCTTTTATGTTAAAGAGATACAGCTAACATTAAGATCCAAAAATTGAAACACATCCTGCACTCTTGGTTATTTAATCCGTTTTTAATTTAATATACCAGTGTCCTTATATTCAAGCAGTCACTTTTTCTGCTCTGTTCAGGACGACCGAAAAAGGGGAGGGTGTAGCAGAGTGTGTGTGTGTGTGTGTGTGTGTGTGTGTGTGTGTGTGTGTGTGTGTGTGTGTGTGTGTGTGTGTGTGTGTGTGTTGCTATGTCTGCATATGCATTCATGCAGCAAATTTCCCTCATCACTGCATCGCCATTAGGCAGAGCTTTTTTCACAACTCACAGCTCAAACACTTTATCCTGAGAAATCCAATTACTATTAGGACACTCATGCATGTGCAGCAGCAACATCACCATGCAATTTCTATGAATATTTGAATTAAACAGTTTAGTGAGACTGTGTCTATGTACAAGATGATAACTATACAAAACCTACGATTTACAAATTCTAAATTGTTGTTTATTTTTCACTCCACATATGATGTTGATTGTTTATTCATTTGTTAATTTACACCCATAGTCCCAACATAATATTATTGTATAACTGACATATATTATTGAAAATCAGATGGGACGCAAGCAATAGCTAGTCTGACACACACCACCCATAGTTTGGGTCATTGTCTTTTAGCAGCGGTAGCAGAGGGCAATTTTATCGTGGTTTTTTTTTTTCAGCCAGCACCTGAGGCTGGAAAAAGAAAATATGTTCACCATAAACCACCCTCTCATCGCAGCAGCCATAAATGTCTAAGACGCAGAAAAAGCTCTTGTCCCACACTTCCACTCTCTTCCTCCTCCTCCTCCTCCTTCTCCTTCCCTGTGGCTGAGATGTAAAGCAGTTTGTGCTTTGAAAGCCCAAGTGGCTGTGAGAGTCTGTGCCGCTGATTGAGCGCAGAGCCATGAAGTGGGGATAATGGAGAAAGAGAACAGGAAAAGATGAAAGAGGAGGGAAAGTGCAGAAAAAAAAGGATGAAAAGTGCCACGATGAATGTGACTGTTACAGTGAGAGAAAGTAGAGAGGCAGACATGGATAAACATTCTGTGTTTTCCCTAATAAATGAAGCCTTCATGCTTACAGTAGCATCCTCTTTGAGCCTGTCCCCTCCCCCACATCTGTAAAGATCTGCTGACTGGCTACTAGAGCTACTCATCACTCTGCAGCCATCCTGCAATAGGCTTGTGTCAGCAGCTCCCAGTGTCTCATTGGATGGCTGATAGATGCAGTGCAGTGGGGGACAAGCTGGATGCTGTGATGGTCTGAAGCATTTGGGTCCCTCTTTTTCAAACAGCACAGCACAATTGGATCTACCTCTGAGACACTTCCCCATCTCCTGTGTTTTTATTTTGCCTTAATTGTCCCAAGGATGGCTCTTTTTAATCTGCTGCCACCTTGTTTGTGCAGTTACTAGTTGCAGAATTGTGGAAATGAAAGCAAATACTGAGGATTACTGCGATATTTCTGCATGAAAGGTTCTGATAGTGCTGAGGTGCTCATGTGCACATATTCTGTAGTTGCATGATGTTTCCAAGTATGCATATGGGAGTCTGCTGGTGAGCTGCACGTGCGGTTGTCATTGATTGTCGGTGGTGTGTAAACCATATAGCCCTCCTCTCTCCTGGGACCAGGGAGGACAGCAGGGGGAAGGGGGGGCGCAGGGAGAGAACTGAGGGGCTGGAGGCTGATGGCCAAGAAATCTGGAGGTGCTTCACAGTATTTCCTTTCATGGACTGCACCAGCTGTCTAAGAAGATAAAGAGCAGCATAACAAAACATCGAGCTGTGAACAAGCACTTAGGTCCTCTACTGTCTCACTGTGCACACAGCGAAGAAAAACTATGCGTATGTTTTGTGTTTTTTCCTTATTGAGCTTTTGCGTTTTCTGAGGGCTTCCCACTTTTCTGCCCTTTAAAGTGGCTTTTAGGAGTCATTACATTGTTGTACAGACTCCATCCAGACTATGCTGCGGTGTGTGATTTTATATTTTTTGTCAGTGAGAGGTAAAAGTTGATGTGATCTTCTCTCACCGTTCACCGTGCTGTTAAATCAAGCTCTGCTCACCCCCGAACCATGCGGCTGGTTAACCAATGTTTAATTTGTGTTGAACGTGTTGCCTCTCTATGTTTCCAGTTTGTCTTCGACAGATGTGGGTTTCATCCTGGTCATTGATCGCCGGCAAGACCGATGGGCGGCCGTCAAGGGGACCCTGCTTCGTATCGCAGTAAGTTTGTCTTTGTGTATGTACATGCAACCGTGCACTTGCTTTGTGTCTATGTTGTTAATGTCTGTGTGGGAGGGAAACGGCCCTTTTAGTCAACTGTTGAAATGAGATGACCCTGTTTTGAGAGGCACTGGCCTTGCACCCTCACCCATGGGGGGGTGGGGGGTGGGGAGGTTTGTCAGGACTGAGAGAGGTGTTGGAGCGTCCCCATCGCTCTCCCACAGCTCCACCACTAATATCACTACCACCCTGGGGGTGGGCGGGGGGGGGGGGGGGGGGGGTTGATATAAGCCAACCCCATCCTTGAACTCTCTCCCATCACCATCACAGCCTGCCATGTGTTTCCATAGCTACAGGGACAAATAAACAGTCTCATGCCAAAAAAAGACAGAAGGAGATGTTTCTTTTGTTCAGTCATTCATTTAAATGTCTCACGTATCATCTCTGCATCATATAATTTACTAGTGAGAAACAACAAATGTGTTTACACATCATAAAAGGCCAAAACAAAATTAAGATACAGAGTCTGCTTAATTAATGGATAACTAATATCCAGCCTGATTTAAGGACTCTCATCCTGTGTTTCAGGGAGGTGCAGCCTACAAATCTACTTAGTTTGAGTCATACTTTTATTTTTGTGCTCCTGCAGGAAGGGAAGCAGTTGTATAAACGGTCTCCCTTCTTTTTAGCACATCATTTATTTTCCTAACACCTCTTTCATTGCTACTTAATATCATGATCACGTTTTTGTGAGACAGACAACTGATAATAGTCATGTCATTTATGTCGCTGAATAAAGGGACTGCAGTGGTAGGGCATCAAAGTAATCAGGGTTCTGCTGTTTTTCGCTCATTTTAGTTGCTCTAGTCTTCTCTTCTGGGAACAGAAATGTTCATCTGTGTTTCATGTTTTCTGCAGGGAGGTGATGAAGCATGTGTGCGTGGGGGAGAATCACCCCCATTACACAATCTCTCAGCATATTGCTTTTTTGGGCTGAAACAATGGGCAGTTGACTAGCACCATGATTCATGCTCTAAAAGTGAAAGTAACAGCTTTACCAGCTTCATTAATATCAACGTTCACCTTCTATTCCCTACCAATGTAATACAGAAATGTTTATCGTTGTTGATATACAGGACACAGAAAGATATTTGCATTTTTCAGACATATAAAAATGTGATTGAATATGACAAATTTCTTCAAAGGTTCTATATAAAATAGCACTGTTTTGGGTTGGGCAGATCCTCACAGATCTCTCATTAACACTGAAGGCAGCAAAGTAATAACACAGAGAGGGATATATACAAAAGGAGAGAGAATGAGAGATAAATATCACCACACGTGGTCTCTGGAGACATGGGAGCCCACATCACTCATTTCAAATTAAATCAAGCTTTATTAATCCCACAAGGGGGACTTTTACAGGCTGACAGGCTAGTAATAGGGGGCATTCAGCCATCCCTGCCATAATGTCCTGTTTGGGGTGATTCAGTCAGTCTGCTAAATGGATGATAATGAAAGCTGGCACTTTTTAAGCCTGATACTATATGTTTGTAGTGGAGACTAGTTCATGGGCTAAATCACATTGTATTCAGAGCATACGGTGATGTATTCACTCAGCGAGGTTAATCATTATGTGTGTACATGTATGAGGTGTCTGTGTGTGAGAGAGAATAAAGGAGGATATTGAATGTTTACGCTGTGGAATGATTGCCTTTGTCTTTTTGTGTGTCTATGTATATGCGCACACTTGTGTATACATGTGCTTGTGTGAATGTGGGTCAGTGTGTTTTCAAGAAAAGCTACCTGTTTCCGTGCATGGCTGAGTTTGATCTGATGACAGACAGAAAGTGTGTTTATAGACTGGTCCTAATTAAGTCTACAGAGTTACTGTCAGTCCCAAAAGCATACCCTCCTCCCTTGTCATTTATCTGGACCTGCTTTGAGGCTTTGTGTGTGTGTGTGTGTGTGTGTGTGTGTGTGTGTGTGTGTGTGTGTGTGTGTGTGTGTGTGTGTGTGTGTGTGTGTGTGTGTGTGTGTGTGTGTGTCCTTTTATCTCTCCGTCTACCATTGACAAAGAACAAAGAACAAGTAGACCATGACCATGACTGCTAGCTACCACAGATCCAAGCAGCACGGTTGAGTGGTTAGACGCTACAATATACATTTAAAGGATAAGGCTGGAGATACTCTATAGTGTTGCTGTTGTCAACAAAGCCAATGAAAAGACCACAACCATCAATGCTTTAGTGCATCTCTCTGTGGGACTGACTCAAAATAAACTACACTGCCAATATTCATCATAATAAATCTCTTTGTGCAACGGTGTGGCTCAATAATGTGTTTTTAATAAGATGTATCAGGCTTTGGCTACACAGGAAATACATGTTCGTAGGATCAGTTTTTAATTTGTATCTTGTCATGGGATTTGTTGACAATAAGGAAAATATAGACTCTTGCCTGACTTCTCCTTTAGGAAGCCAGTTTCTGAATGTGCTGCACAACCTGTTCAAAACCATTTACCATAAATGCACTGAATATAATAGCTCTCTATTGTATGGTAGCACCTACTACTACCATGTTATAAAAACAGCAGTAAAAATATTGATAAGTTTCATTTCTCCAGATGGCGACTGACCATTTTCACAGTGCTCCTCCTGGTTTTGGGAGGTCAGCAAGGACAAACACAGAATTGATTTATTAATTCCATTAGCAGTGCCCATCACAAGTGGTTTTTATTAACGATGTATTCATTGTCATTTCTGCTTAGACCAGCATTCCCCAACTCGCTCAGGAAGGGCAGCCAATCAGGCGAACCAGCTGTTTAGGTCATTAGCTAATTAAAGTTGCGTTAACAATTGCATTGCCTCAGGAGATCAGTGTCCACCCTCAGCCATCATCCAACTGCTTTCACAGCAGTACTTAGTCCGTCAGTGGGTGTCAATCATGACATTTTAATTGGCATTTTATTGGCTCTATTGGCTGAACTGAGAGAGTGTGTGGTAGCTGCATAGCATGATAAATATGCAGAGGATTAATATGGATGTTCCGAAAGCATCTATGGAATATTTTGGCTTTATGCTGAGTGTGTTTGTTTGCGAGGAAAACTTTCCATGTGCGTCTTATTAACAATTGCACCAGAACTATGTCAATTTAAGTCACAACGATGCCAGCTGGGTAAAGAAATCCTGAACCCATGTGCCTGCACACATGTATGAGTTGGTGGTGACTCCTTCTACCTCATTATTCATACCGAAGCATCTCATGAAGATTAATGTCCCTGCCACATGACGGTGCCCTACATACCCCACATCTCATTCTCTTGTACTCTACACACCCCACGTACATGCTTGAATGTGTTTGAGCGAGAGTTTTCACATGGGACGCAGAGCGACAGACAAAGGGAGGGAATAATATATAGGTAGTGCAGGCTGTCAGTAGAAAGAACAGAGCATGTGCTGTTGAAGTGTGGTATAAGTGACTCAGGGCAGAGGAGGATCCCGTCTGCTCTGTTGCATAAGTGACAGTCACCATCTACTCTCTCATTTCAGGGCTCCTTCCCAGGGAACCTCCAGCTGGTTCTGGTTCTGAGGCCCACCACCCTCCTGCAGCGTACGCTCTCAGACATCCTCTTCAAGTTCAACAAGGATGAGTTCAAGATGAAGGTGCCGGTACGTACAGTCACTCTTACTTCTGGAAACACTGTCAGTGACTTGTGTTCTTCCCTCTGTGGTTCATAAATTGAGCCCAATCCAACTTATTGGAGAAAGAAGATTTTAGAAGAATGCTCATGTACATAAGAGGCTAGTTAATATGATTATTATCAAGTAATGTATATAACTGTTTCAGGTGATCATGCTGAGCTCAATAACTGAGCTGCACTCTTACATCGACCGCACTCAGCTGACCCAGGAACTCGGGGGAGCGCAGGAGTACTGCCACGAGAAGTGGATCTCTCACCGCACTGTACGTACACTGCATCCACCACTCTAGTGGTCAGCATGGACAACTTAACAGTGTCCCACACCGCTGTTACAAGGCACCTTATAAGTAAGATAAATTAATACATACAGTGAAATAAATACATGTCGAAGGCAAAGACAAATGAAACAGGAGACATTGACAGATTTATGAGTTTAATTAGAGACGCTCAAGCTGCCCTTAGCATGATGTGTTTTGCATATATGTCAACATAGTGTAATGAAAGTTAATAAATGGTAATGACATGGCCAGTACTTTAGGATGAAGCCCTCAATTAATAGTGTTTAATTTAGAAAAATCCAGAAAAGCACAAAAGCAATAATATATGCAGCTAATAAAAACTACTGTAAAAACTAACACAGTGTACTATATCAGCATCCCATGAATCCTGAAAAAAATGAAGTCACTGGTGTTTTTTTTAATTCTCACCACGAGCATGCGTGCTGATTGTCTTTGTTGTGTCTTATATGCATCAGGCTATTGAAGGCTTTGCATTGATGGTAAAGAAAACAGCACAGACCCTACAGTCGTTTGGGACTGAGCTGGCTGAAACTGAACTCCCCAATGAAATCCAGGCCACAGCCATCCTGCTGAGCACACACACCGAAAAGAAAGACAAAATGAAGGTAACGCCATTAACATACACATACAGTACATACATTTTTTCTCTGTATACAGTGTATTTGGACTATATCACTACTTCTGTCTGTGTCTGTCTGTAGGGGGATCTGCTGGTGGCTCTGGGTCAGGGCAGCAGGCTGCTGGAGAGCATCAATGAGCCTGTTGTGCGAGACCCCGACCACAATATGAACCAGGATGAACTGGAGAACATGGCTACAGTGCAAAGGTTAGAGCTGATATATCTGCAGGACGGCTACTAAAAAAAGACTCTGCGTTCTTATTCTCAAGAAGAAAAAAATCAATCAATCTCAACTCATTAACATAAAGGAACCAGACAGATGGAAGTGATAATGTTTCAGATGTTTAACGCATCTGGTTTTGTCATTTCTTAGAATAAGCTCAGGTTCCAAACATTATACATTACCATATATCATTAACTGAAAATTACTATGATTACAATAACACATTTGGGTAACTATTAACACTGAAATAACACAGTGTCAAAACTACTTATAAAGATTCAGAAACTGCCAAATACCTCAGTCACCATCCCCACTGAATTTTCTACTCCATTAATTTCTCCCCACACTGCTTTTGGTCTACTCAGTTGCCTGCTTTTTAACAATCCGTCTCCATCTCTTGCTGTCCCCATCTCTTTCTCTGCTGCTCTTTCAGACTGCTGTCTCAGCTGGACGAGACAGAAAGGGCTTTCGATGAGTTCTGGGTGAGGCATCAGACCAAACTGGAGCAGTGTCTCCAACTGCGCCACTTTGAGCACAACTACAGAGAGGTGAACTAGAGCCTGTTGGCTCACGTGAAATTGTCCATAATAGACTTCAAGTGTCCACATGATCCCTTTTAAACAAAAACAAAACAATTGTGGTGACTGAAAAAAACGACTGTGGTGTTTCTGCTGCAGGTGAGGGTTCTGTTGGATCAGGTGTCTGAGAAACTTGCAACCTTCTCCGAGGTGGGGATCAGCCCAGCCCACGCTGACCATATCTTCTGTGAACTCACCACCTATGAGGAGAGAGTCTGTGTAAGTAATACCCAACCGCTCACAATTAAAGCTTTGTCTAACCGTGACATGAATAGATAAATAATATGAAAAAACAAACAAACAAAAAGGTCTGACAGAGCATAGTTTCATAAAAAGTAATTGCTCTGCCAAGGCTGCACAATCATCTATATTTACTTAAGAAAATATTTATTTTTTAAATCATAATCTGGATCCAGATCTGCATTAAAATATACATTTCAGTCATGTTGATTGGCTGCTGGTGGACATGATTTTGGGGTAGTACTTTAGGGTCGTACAAATTATGCAAAAAGTCACATAACCACTACAGTATGGTTATTTAAATATGCCATGCAAAATGCCATACAATTTAGCAGGATCTCTCAGAGTTGACAGGTGCATGTTTACTTACATTGTGGTCCCAACTGGACTGTGCAGTCAATAGTTATGGTGGCTTATGTCAAATAGGTTATGGCTACGAAAACAGCTCAACCAGTATAGGAAACGTGTATGAAATATATTTAAAAACAAACAGGTTTCAGAATTCAGGCCCATCCAGATATGAACGATTTGGTGAAAAGGAATAATAATTTGAGGGCTTGTGAAAAAGCTAGGGGAGGTGGTAACTGTCACTGCACACTGGTCCACAGGAGGTGCTGGACAGAGCCTTGTCGTTGGCCCGTGAGGGTGATGAACTGATCCAGAACTCCCACTATGCTGAGGACTCCATTCAGCCCAAATGCAGCGAGCTCAGAGCAATCAGTGAGCATGTGAGCAGCAACCTGAGGGCCAAGAAGGACCACCTCCTCAAAGCCATGGAGCTGCACCACTGTTTGGAGAGGGTAAGAGGACACACACACACACACACACACACACACACACACACACACACACACACACTCACACACTCCCAGTATAGTTGCCTTGTGTGTTTTTACTGACTCTTCCTCCCCTGCTGTCCTCCTCAGGCTTCTAAATGGGTTGATGATGGTATCTACCTGCTGGCATCTCAGCCAGTAGACAAGTGTCAATCACACGAGGGGGCGGAGTTAGCCCTGCAGGAGCTGGAGCGCTACCTGGATAACGCAGGCCAGAACCAACTGACAGACCTCAGTACCATCTGGAGCGAGTATGAGGCAGTGCTCAACCAGCAGTTCAGGGTAAGACAGCCAAGCGAAAATAAATGTGTTGCACTTTTAAACATCACTCTTTTGCTGACAAATGGATTCTGAAAATCTGGTGCAATTATTGAAAACAGATACGACCAGATAATTGTTAACATCTGTCTCACATCAGGGGGTATAATTGTGAAACGCTGTTGTGTCACAAAGAAGATGTTATGTCTTCAGTTTGATCTTTGGCTACACAGAAGAGTGTAAACATGTTGTGGAAGTCATTTTCTGGTATTCTTTCAGTCATCTGGTTAGATGGCATTATGAGAAACTCTCTAAAACGCGGCATTATTTGTGCAGGAAAAAAGAAGCAACCAAGATAATTTTCTCACAAAAATATTCGAAAAATGTACTACAAAATCCAAGCCTGTGGCACGCAGTGTGAGAGCTGCCAATATTCTCAGCAATGGTCAAGACATATAACACATTGGTGCAATACCCACACCTCTATGTGCAATACAGTATAATCCCTTTACCTTCATTTCTTTTGTAAATTACGGTTGTTTTTTAGTTTCAGTAGCTTTTTTTTGTAACAGTCTTTATTGTTTTTATTTATTATATCTTGTTTTTTTCTACTTATGTCTCTATTGCACTATCCTGTATGCTGCTGGAACAATGCAAATTTCCCCTCTGAGGGATTAAAATCTTATTTATGTTTATTTTGAATGACTGAATGAATGGCTGATTAGCTTTACTTAAATAAGCATCAGGTATTACAGGACACTCTGATAACTTCCTGTGTATCAGGACCAAGTGGAGAAGGTTTTCCAGAAGCAGGCGTCCATGCAGGAAATGTTTGACAAGAGGAGGATCAGCCTGAAGAAGCTGGCAGCCAAACAGACCAGGCCGGTGCAGCCGGTGGCCCCCAGACCTGAAGCCTTCATCAAGTCCCCTCTCAGCTCGCCCGGTCAGTCTCCTCACTTAGATATGGCTCTCACTTATGGCTTACACTGTACCTTCCCTGTCAAACAATATTGAAAGTTACATTTTAGAAACTTTCATTGAGGTACAAATAACCCAGAAATTATAAGTGAGGAATAGGTGCTTGTAAATTTAGAAAAGGATGGCTTTTGATCTGTGTCTTATAGTTTTACAAGAAAACAACACATTCATGAGGACTTTTATTACTGTCTTTCTTTTCCATTATCTGAGACGACAAATTCCTGTGAAACATTTGTATCAGCAATACAAGACACAAAATTTTAAATCCTTTATTTTAATGTCTATTTCATCAGGAAATTCTTTGCATATGAGGCTTTCTTCAGAACACCTTTTGCATTTTCAGATAATACAAGTTGTGATAATGTTCATGATATGTATTTAATTTAATCTTTTGAGTTTGTTTTGAAAGTAAATCTATCCCACATGCTGAAGTTCATCGAGCTCTGTTGTGCTTGATGGCAAAGAAATAGTTGAGCCCAGGTGAAACAAGGGCTATACTTAATCTTGCACGCTCTACTTTTCATTTAATATTTACTGTAATAGAAAACATTGTTTATGTCAGGCTATTAAAACTATTTTGTCTGGTCCGGGTACCTAAATAGAGTCATCAAGGTCTAGATCTATTACATCCAGGTAATTTCTAATAAAAAAACAATTACAATTATGTCTTAATTCACTTATACCTTTTTCTAACTCATATGTTCTGTTTACAATTAATTTGAAATTACAATACTTGAGATTTAACCAAAAATGCTAAAATATAAATGGTGTTCAACTTTGAATACAGCCTATTATTATTATTATTATTATTACATTGGATTGATGACCAACCAAAACTATTGTGACTCTTTTTCTCGTCCCCTGCCGCAGCACACAGAGCACAGCAGGAGAAAAACTGCTCAGAGGCCGACTCTGGGAACAACTGTGAGAAAGTGAGTGGAGTATTGTCATGATTCTGTTTGTGTCTACATGCTGTCCGTCCCGTTATTCTCTAAAGTTTCTATTATCTGTCTCTTATCGTGGTGATCCAATGATGTTTTTTTCCCCCCAGAGAAACGGACAACTGCAGAATGGAGACAGTAACAGCAGACATGCCTCTCTGTCAGAGGAGGAGGAGAACCTGGCGGTGCTCAGGAGGTGAGGGATCAGCTGCCGCTCTTTCATCTGTAATCAAATTACACGGCAGATGGACTGTGTGAAAACGCCTATCTCATTATCTACAGAGCTGTGCATCTATCTTCTCTGAGCCTGCACTAAATCCTTCATCTGATCTCTCTTTTTGCCTCTCTGTTCTCTCTTTATCTGCAGGCACGTTATGAACGAGCTGCTGGAAACTGAGAGAGCCTACGTGGAGGAGCTGCTCTGTGTCTTACAGGTGTTTGTTCGCTCCACAAAATGTTTCTTTTTCTCCGTCTTTTACCTGTGCCTAGAATGTCATGTGTTGCTTTTTGTGTGATACAGGGATATGCCTCTGAGATGGATAATCCAGCAATAGTTCACCTCATCCCCGCTCCGTTGCAGAACAAAAAGGAGGTTCTGTTTGGCAACATGCCAGAAATCTACCACTTCCACAAGAGGTGAGGGAGCGCCATCTGCCTGTCATAGCTGATATCAATGCACTGTGGCTTGACATGTTGTTAGCCATCAAAGACAATCAACATTTTGTTCAATTATCTTCTCTATCTTTTCTCCCATTCATCTCCACTCTCTCATCAATAACATGATTTTGTCATTTCCAGGACGTTTCTGAGGGAGTTGGAGCAGTACACCGACTGCCCAGAGTTGGTCGGAAGGTGTTTTCTACAGAGGGTGAGTGAATTATGATATTTTTTAAATGAGATTATCATCCCAGAAGTTTGACACAAAAACACAAATAGTTTTCACTGCCTTCCTTTAGATGACAGACCTGCAGATCTATGAGAAATACTGTCACAATAAGCCTCGCTCTGAAAGCCTTTGGAGACAGTGCTCAGACTGCGCCTTCTTCCAGGTGAACAGACACTCAGTACCCTCAAGTTTTAAAGTAAATATTCTTAGCTGTGTTTTATTTGACACAATTCTTTTCTCTTTTTTTATTTCCATCAGGAGTGTCAGAAAAAGCTAGAGCACAAACTGGGCTTAGATTCGTATCTGCTGAAGCCTGTTCAGAGGATTACCAAATATCAGCTGCTCCTGAAGGTGTGATACTCTCTGTTGGCCACAAATCAACTGGACCGCTAAACTGTCTTTTCAGCGGGATTTCTCTTCTTCAGTCATCGCTACAAGCTGCATGTTTATTGTGTTTCTGACTACAGGAAATGCTGAAGTACAGTAAGAGCTGTGAGGGTGCCGATGACCTGCAGGAGGCGCTGACCTCCATCTTAGGCATCCTCAAGGCTGTCAATGACTCCATGCACCTCATCGCCATTACAGGATATGAGGTGAGACATTAAACAGGACGCAGGCTTATCAATCACAGAGCAGCTGCTTGATATTGGTGATATTGTTGACTTGATAAGAAAGATGTGATTTCAACATTACATTTGCTATAGAGCTGCAACGATTAATTGATTAGTTGATCTGTTTTGATAATCAAATGCTTTTCTTTGTCGCACATGATGGTGAACTGAATAGCTTTGGACATTTGAAGACGTCACCTTGGGCTATGGGAAATTACATACAGCTTTTTTCACCATTTTCTAACATTTTATAGATAAAATGATTCATGAATTAATCGAGAAAACAATTGGCAGATTAATTGATCATGAAAATAATCATTAGTTGCAGCCCTAATCTGCTGTATCGGTTTAAATAAACTGAGACTTGTCCGTCCAGAAAGCTGTGACTCCTTTTGAATTTCACTGTCACGTCACGGTTGAATGAAGGTAAAGGAGGAAAGTGAAACAAATTAGACACTTTCTGTGCTGTATGCCTGTCTATATGGGATATACAGTATTAATATTTTATTAGGAGGAGCACATTGGGGCAGCTGTTTCCATGGAAATACAGACACGTTGGTCAGTCCAGATGGACTCTGGCACTTCAGAGAGAACACAGACTAGACAGAAAACAGATGCATTAAATGGAGCAGAGATTGTTAGAATATCAAATTATACCCTCCATACAGTACTTTAGATCATATGCAGTATGCAGTCGATCAGCTCAATCTTACAGCAACTCTCTCTTTTCTCAGGGTAACATGAGTGAGCTGGGTAAGCTGCTGATGCAGGGGTCATTCAGCGTGTGGACAGAGCACAAAAAAGGTCATGCCAAGGTTAAGGATCTGGCCCGGTTCAAGCCCATGCAGAGGCACCTCTTCCTCCACGAGAAGGCCCTTCTCTTCTGCAAGAGGAGGGAGGAGAACGGCGAAGGTTACGAGAAAGCTCCCTCATACAGCTTCAAACAATCTCTGAATGTGAGCACTTTTGAAGCAATGTTGCTGCACTTGTCTCTTATACTGCCCTCTATTTGTATTCATAAAACGTTCAATAATTTACGTTGCTGTCTTTTTTTAACAGATGAGTGCTGTTGGCATTACTGAGAATGCAAAGGGAGACAACAAGAAGTTTGAAATCTGGTGCAACTCCAGAGAAGAGGTCTATATAGTTCAGGTACGTTAACAAATCTAAAATAAAAGTCTGCAGATATTCCACATTTTTAATAATTGTCAACAAATCCCATGAAATGATCAATCCCTCATCTACGTCCTGGTGTTGTAAATACTTATTTGCTCTTATTAAGGCTGAAAATGAACCCCAACAAATGCAAAATTTATGTTTGCTGGCTGTTTGGGGAAATTACTGAGCCTTTAAAAACAACTCAACTATATATAAGATTTACATCTTCAGTAGGAATGAATGTGTTTGGTGCTGACAGGGTAGGGAGGTCGCAAAATAACACATTTTTGGTTTTTGGACTTCTTTTATGGAATTTGTTGACAATAAGAAAAATACAAATTAATGACAGAGTTTATCCTTAAAATACACTTTGCCGTATTTGAACAATGGGTGTGCATATGGATGTCTACCTCCAGGTAACAGTTCACACTGAGCCTTTAATATTTGTTGAACTGCCTCCATTTCAGGCGCCAACGGCTGAAGTGAAAACCACTTGGGTAAATGAGATCAGGAAGGTTCTGACAACCCAGCTGGAAGCGTGCAGAGGTACTGACAGAGGATGTACTCTAAAACCGTTTTCTAAATGTAATATTCACACTAATATCCATGTTTAACCAGAAACTGAAACACTAATATTGTATCAGTAATGATTAGATAAGAAAAATCTTTGCAAATGTTCCAACATGGGTGTTTTGAAGTGGTTGTTCGCTCTCTCTCTGTGTTTCAAAAGCCAGCCAGCAGAGGGCACCAGACCAGGTTTTCCAGTTCCCCCCTGGGCCCAGTGGATCAGTAAGTCTCAGGTAAGTCTGTATTCACCCACTTTATTTATTCTCTCTCACAATTTGAATTTGAACAGTTTGATCTACAGATAGTCAGGAACACATTTTCCAGAGGCTTTTGAAGATTCTTATGCTCCACATTTGTCCACCCACAGTCCGTTCAAGTCCGGTCAGAAGAGCTTTAAAAGGGGAGAGGAGAAGAAAGCTGAGCCCTGCAGTCCTGATGCCAACTCCTCTTCTTCACCAAAGCCCACAGGGAAAGGTGAGTGGAGAGACTAAGAGACATCCAATTAGACAGATGATTTTTAACAAACCTGCCTTATTGCATGTATTGTACAAACTACTCTTATTGTTTACCTCTTTGTGATTTATCTCTGTCTTATCTTCTTTCTTTTCCACTGAATCATATAACCTCTTCCCTCTTTATTCCATTTCTCCCTTTACACTTTTTGAACTCACCTTCTTCCCTCCTTCTGTTTGTCTTCCTGCTTCTCCTCTGAGTCAGACGAGGCTGTGACAAGCCCTACCTCAGACAGAGCTGCTGTGGCTAAAAAGCGCTTTACTTTACAGGGCTTCAGTAACCTCAAAGCTCAGAAAGGTAACTGCAGGACATTGTCAGTTTCATATGCAACATATCACACCATCATCATCTTAAATTGTGAAATGAAAAAGTGGATTTTCATTCAGTCAAAGATTTCAGTTGAGTCATTTGAAGGCATTTTGGAAATGGGCTTATTTGCTTTCTTGCCGAGAGTTAGATGATAAGTTTGATGCCACTCTCATAATTGTATGGTGACGACAAAACTTGAGTTACTGCTCTCAGCCAAGAAATAGTCCAGCTCATTCCTCCCCGTAAAACTACAATTTGTGTTTCTACACTTTGGGTTTTGTGCGGATTAAACAAACCAGATATAATGTGTTAGCTGACAGAGCCAGGCTAGCTGTTTCCCCCTGTTTCCAGTCTTTATGCTAAGCTAAGCTAACTGGCTGCTGCGTTTTTACTGTGCAGACATAAGAACGGTATAAATCTTCTTAATCTAACTCAAGGCAAGAAAGTTAAGCGAATTAGCATATTCTCTAGATGTTGAACTATTCCACGGCTTAAGTCTCGGAAGGACAAAATACATAAGGAAGTAAAATATTTTAAAGATGTTTGGTCAGAAGGTCAAATACTGCATGCTTCCCTCCACAGAGCCCTCATCTACTGATGATAAAAGTTTTACATTACCCATGATGATCCTCCCGTCACCAGGTATCACACAACTCTAGACCCCGCTTTTATTTAAATCCAGCACAATTCCCTTTTTACAGCTTTGACTTGTTATAGTAGGAAAAAGCTCAGGTATAATTAACAACATTAACGATGGCTCCGTTCTATTCAAATGTGCCAGTAAGACCTGACAGTGTGACAGTGAGCCAGCATGCACAATACCAGGACCCTGAACTGAAGCAGCTAAATGGAATTTAGCCATCATTCATTTTATTATTTGCGCCTGAGCTTTTCTGACTGTGACATGTAAAAATGTCTTTTCTAAAAAAATAAAGCGCTGTTGCTGCTGAACTCTTTTATAAGTAGCCTCTTCCATTCAAACAGCATCACGACATTGAGCTGCATTTTGCAGGTTGTTTGTGAAACTAATCGCTTGTTAGAATTAGTTTTCTACCTCTGTGTTATTCGTCTTTCCTCAACCTTCCTGATCCAGCTGTTAGTTGACTGTGCGTCTGTGTCAATTTAGTCTAATTTGCTGTTCATCATGTCCTTTTCTCATCAAAATATGTCCTTTTCAATGTCAGTATTTTGGTTGTGATTTCTTTCTTGCTTCAACGACCATCCTTGTCCCTCCTTTTTCTTGCTCGATGGTAGGATCTCCCACAAGCCCTGATCACAAGACGAAACGCCAGAGCGATCCCACGCCATTTGGCTTTAAAGGTATTTAGTCTGTTAAACAATAACTGCATCTTCATGTCTGGTTAGTTATCCATCCATGGTGCCTGAGCACAGCCTCTGTCTCTAACAATGATGAGTTTGATTGGCTGTAGCTGCTGCAGGGTGAGTGACGAGCTGTGTTTCTATTGCCTCCTGTCCCTCAGATGCAGGTCCTCCCCCCCTCCACCTGAGCAGGGCCAGGTGGTTCAGCACCTCTAGTCTCTTACAGACAAAGTTGAGAGGTACACTGGCAGCAGCCGGCTCTGGTTTTGTGTCAGGCCGCTGTTTCACCACTATAAACCCTTATAGATCTTCTTTCTCAATTTTTGCTTTCCTGTCCGACATCTCCACGTTCCTTTCAGGCTCAGTGAAAATCATAGAAATGCACACTGATATAGGGGGATTTCTGCCTGCCACTTTTCCGTTGTGTTGAGTCACTATAAAATATGGAGGTGCATGCCCGTCCCCCCAGTCTAAGAGTTTTTTTTAATAGTTGTAGTTAGATAGAGCTGATTGTGTCATGCTGGGATTCCTGGGATTAGCTTTTGTGGTTCTTCCTCTCACTCTTTCACAATTCTCACACTTTCTCTACTCTTTCTCACTACAGGTCACGCACATGTTTGACAGCAGCTGAAGCCGAATGTTGTCATAAACTAAACTGTTCTTTCTCTTCCCCTCAGGCTGGAACAAGGCCTCTCTATCGCTGGATGCCTCATTGGAGCATGATGGCTATTCCAGTGCCGAGGATCCTCTCAACTCTGACCCAGAGGACGACAACGGCAAGAAGCTGGTGAGTCACTGTGGGTGACAAACGTGTGTCAACCTGTCTGAACTTGTATTAATCACATTGAAGGGACAAAAATCTGTTTACACGGTCAAATTATGGGGATTTACGCTGGTCCTCACAAGTTAAACCATTGAAGATTTAGCATTTTTGTAGTGACATGGAGGGATTAAGGTTAAGGTAAATCTCCTGAGAGAAATATCTGGCCCTTTAGCTGCTAAATGTATGTTATGATAATATGTTCATATTGTGTCTGTCTTTTGACAGATGCTGGGCAGGTAGCATATAGTGGGTTTATCAGAGCTTTTTCACTGAAAACATCTGCCAGCTGTGGCTGGGAAAGAGGTGGACGAGAGAAGGGAGACTGAACCAAAACAATGAGCTTAAAGACACTAAAACATCTCTGTAGGTTTATTGCTACGAGCGACCCCTTTCACATTACATGTAGTTATTTTTAATGTAAAAGTATTGATTAGAGCAGCTTTAAAGTTGACACATGTTGATTGGTTTGTCCATTCGTAGCAAACAAATATCATACATGTTAATGTAATGCTTGATTTGTGTTGACTCTGGCAAAGTGCTCATTTTCTGATTTTAGTATGTATCCTTTTCTGTTCCCTTATTTCCATTTTGAACAGTGTGCCGGCAAATATACAGTGATGGCTGACTATGAGAAGGGCGGCGCTCAAGAGTTCTCAGTGAAGAGCGGAGAAATGGTGCAGCTGGTCAAGGAGGGGGATGACGGACAGTGGTGAGAATACAGCCTTACTGCTGCCTGTGAGAAATATAATATTATAGCAGAACTGCTATAATAGTACTTTTGTGTTTGTGTGTGTGTGTGTGTGTGTGTGTGTGGTTATGCAGGTTTGTACGCAACCTGAGCACTTCAAAGGAGGGCTGGATTGCTGCTGCTAATCTTATCACGCTCATTGGAAAGTCCAAGTCTTGCCAGTCTCTCAGCAGCTCAGGTATTCCAACAAACAATCCCAAATAAAGTGTATGGCACATGAACAGATAACTGTACTACTACAGCTAATTAACATTAATCCTCAATGTGTGTGTGTGTGTATGTGTGTGTGTTTCTAACAGAAGGCAGTGGCTCTGGAAACCTCAGCACATCGTCCAGCTGCAGTGAGACCTACACGAGCTTCTCTGACATCAAACCCTGAATTCCTCAGCACTTCCTCCATCACCAAACTGCCCTTGTGAATGCTAGCATCATGTGGCTATCTGTGCTGTATTGCCAACATCGGTACTCTATAAGAATTTTGTCAGGTGTCCACAGAAAGCTGTATTTTTTCAGTTTTTAAAATGATGCACATGCACCAATTAAGATAATGTCATACATGTACACACGTTATAGATTTGATTGTGGTGCAATTGTGTGGTGAAGATAAATGCGTCACAGATGGTAATTTCACAGTATAGTAAAGTGATCTTCCTCTAGTCTTACACTTGTCTGTATATTTTTTATGAAGAACAGAGGATTCCTGTGATTATAATGTAATAGATGTATGAATGGACCAGCGGGACTGATCTCAATTAATGCATCTATTTGCGTTCACATTGAAATTGGAGAAATATTTGTGATCATATGTGGATGACAGTTCATCTGCGCTAATTCACCCAGGAGTTTATAATTCCACTGTTACTGTAAATAAAAAAGAGGGAGAGAGATGAATACTGTACGTATAGCTTGAATGAATGTTCTCTGAGAGTCTAATCACCCCCTGTCCTCTGCTTTTGTTCCCTTTACATGTGTTTATTTATTTGTCAGAAATGAAAAACCCGACATATATGTAGTCATTTTTTAATTTTCTTCTCATCTCTTCTTTTCTTACTGTCTTTTTATTCTCTTCCAGTCTGTGTCTCTGTTGTCAGCCTGTTATTAGAAACCTGTTCTGCCACCAGCTGCCCAGACTTTTGTGTATGAGCTTTTGTCTTTTGCGGTCTCTGACTGGTTTTCATGTACGCTGCAGTTTAAAAAATGTTTCTCCATGTGAATAATCAGAGATCACTGTATAGCGCTAACTTATTCCTCGTGGAGGGATCACGTTCTGAATGTAGATATTGTTTATTAATATCTGTCTGTCATCACATGTTTGTTATTTGAGATGCTATATTGTACATTAAGTATGGTGATGTCACTACTTTGTGACTTGTCTAATTTTTTTTACATAAATGACTTGTGATAATTCAGCTACTGTGTCCTCTTTTGTCTGTGTGTATAAATGAAGGCTGGACATCGGATTGCATTTCGATATACTATTATGTTTTGACTCATTGTCGCTCTTTATAGTGCAATACTGATCCATTTTTCAATGGATAAAATAAATTGTGCATTTCTGGAGCACATCCAGATGCTTCTGCACTGAAGCTATCAGGTACAGGGGCAGACAAGGCCTCAGAGGGGAAAATCTCTGGGACCAGAAATGAAAGTGAAACTGTCCAACAGGGTTGCCAAGTTTGTTAAAACCCACCATTTATACTTACACCCGAAATTTGTAGATCAAATACATTGCCTGAAATATACTATTGTAATTTTTAAGCAGGCATATTGGTAGTTATAACTGAAGAAAATTAAATATTAAGCATCAGTATTAAGTTGATTCTCATGTTTTGTTAGACTAAACATGACTTGTTTTAGGGTAAAAAACTACAATGGATTTTGGTTGGTGGCTAGCCAAAATGGTGGGTTTCTGCTAGGGGAATTCAATTTATAAACTCAGTTTTTCTAAAATCCTGATTATCTTGTGGGGAAAACATATTATAGTACATACATATTATATTAAAAAAAGATCCGTGTCAACACTTCACGGGGCACGAGTTTCGTTCCCACAAAAACAAAAACAACAACAACAAAAACAACAACAACAACAACAAAATAAACAGCCCCACAGATTAAACTAACCTGTGGGTTTTTGGGAGGTCGACGGGGGATATTCTGGATTGGACCTGGCAACCGTCAAACGGCGGCGAAATAAACATAAGGAAGTAGTTTGAGAGCTACAACGGCTCTGGTGTAACGTGAACGTGTGAAAACCGGCTGTTTACTAGAACACACGTTTATTTAGACAAATCTGCCGGTAGCCGATAGAAATGGGACACGGCCAAAGAGTGCCCTGCGTACTTTGTAATCGGTCCGGAGAGACGAAGATAACCGGACCGTTATCGACCAAAGATCAAGTCACGGCTCATCAGAACTGTTTGGTAAATATTAGCATTTTTACTTGTTTTTTTCGTTCAATTCTGGCGACTAGCTTGAGCTAAAGTTAGCAAATATTGGACCCTCCTCGGTCTAAAAGTAGAGACAGAGGCAGAACGTGAACGATGAAAACCGTGTTTGTTTTATTGACATGTTTGACTTCTTTCTTTGACAACATGGAGGCAGACAAGAGGACATACATACTGGGTTGGTAAAGGATGTGGTCGTATAGATGATGATGATGATGAAGACGAATGACAAGACGACTCTAAGACAACTTTAACTCGTCCCTCTTGGCATTTTTGATAAGGATTCTTTAAATTTGCTCATTAACAGAAGTCATATAGTACATTTACTCAAGTATCATTTTGAGGTACATGTACTTACTTTACTTGAGTATTTCAGTCTTCTGCTACTTCATACAGATAGATACTCCACTACATTTCAAAGGGAAATGTTGTACTTGTTTTCTCCACTACATTTAATTGATAGCTGTAGTCACCAGTGACTTTGCAGATTATAATTTTTACAAACAAAAGCTATGGTCAGTTTATAGAATATAATGATAAATAATAATAGTAACTTTAATTTATGTAGCACCTTTCAAAACGTCCGTTACAAAGTGCTTCACAAACAATGACAAATAAAAGAAAGCAGAACCATCAGATACAAAATGAGAGTCTTGGGAGATGATTTATACTTTTAATGTATTTATGTCCAACCAGGCTGTCATTTAAATGTGATATTTATTCCTGCTCCTCCAGTGAAACTCTCCAATGTGTCTCCTTGAATTGCAGTGTTATTGTCCAAGGCATTTTGTCCTCACGCATGCTGTTTCTGTTTCACAGCTATTTTCCTCAGGTATTTATTGCCGGGACTCTCCGTTTGACGACCTGTTTGGTTTCTCTGTGGACGATGTGAAGAATGAGGTGAAACGAGGAAGCAAACTGGTAAAGATTACTCACTTTTTTTTTTCAGATATGAATAATTATGTGCTGGAAGCCATTACTTAAGACTTACTTACTGTTAGTAATTTGTTTGCATTAGATATGTAACAAATGTAAGAAAAAGGGTGCGACTGCTGGATGTGAAGTCAAACGCTGCAAAAAGTCCTACCACTACCCATGTGCTCTTCAAGAAGGAGCTAAGGTGGTCGAGGATGCAGACAAGGGGAAATATGGGTTAGTCCACTATAGCTGTTCACCTGTATGCTTATATTCTATGGCATTCTGTATTGCAGTATGTTTATTTACTTTAAAACTATCTTTATGTGTTTTCATGCTGCAGGCTATACTGCTTGAAACACAAGCAAAGTAAGTGGGGTTATCTGAATTTTTGCCCTTCTTCTTGTAAACACTTATTTCAATGCATGACATATTATGTGTTGAATATTTCTTTTTCATCTCCAGAAAACAACGGATCCGTAAATGGATGTGCCTCTTCCTCCCCAAAGCCCGGACCTTCTAAAGATCCCAGTGAAGCCGGATCATCTAAGGTTTGACTGATGGAACTATCTGCTACATAGACTTGAGGCAAATCTCACACATTGCATACTGTAGTTTCCAGCAAATGTCACTCAAGCAGGAAGAAATTGCGCATTTACTGGGGGACTATTTTCATTGGTGGATTAATACACATTTTACGTCCAAGTGAGACTTTGCAGCAGCAGACTTTAACTTCTTTTCGGACAACAATGGAGGTCTATGGCACAGAGGAATAATCTATATCAGGGTTTGGATACACAGACAATACTTGTTAATAGGATCAATTCATTATTGTTTTTTTCCTAGGATTTATCAATACAGACGTTTTTTAAAAAAAAAATTATTTTACTTTACTGGAAGTAAATGGTAATTTAATTTTTCTGTAGCCCAGAAAAGAGTCTAAATACCTAGTGGAGGGCCTCAAACTCTGTTTATCTAGTAATGATATCCATGTTATATTGTCATGAGGTACACCTGTGAGAAGACGGAGGGAAATATCAGCTTGGAAAGTTTGTCTAATAGCATCATTATGTAAGTACGTTCACATTTTGCAAACATCTTTCTTTATAAGTCTATAACTGAATATTTCTATGTGTGTGATCTGCTCTTAACATCAATATCTGATCACGTTGTAACAACCAGATGTGTATTTTTAGGTTGTATTGTGTCAAACATGCTCCTTCATCACATAAGAGGAACACGGACGGTGAGTTCTGCTCAGAGCGCATGCGTCTCATGGTTGTCTTCTCTGTATTACATATTAAATGTCTCTCTTCTTGACAGATGATCCTACAGAAGCCGGGCCGTCTGTGTCCAGCAGTGACTCCAACTCGTCCATCAGTGCGACACGTTTAATCTCCAAGGTACATATATTATTCATATTCCACTTTAAATAAAACCTTTCAATACTATTTAATTTCTTTTCAGAATGATTCAGTGATTTTAATCATTCTGTTTTGCTTTTGAAACAGAGACGGCTGAGTTTCAATGACAAGTAAGTGTGTGATCGTTTGCATGCTGGACTTGGCTCTTCTTTAAGTTTTTGCTTCAGTGTTAATCGCAGCTCATTCTTTCAGCCATTATTACAGCTCAAATGATTATGTATATCACAAATGGCACCTTACACCTTCGGGTCGCAATTTCAAAAACGTTCTTGCACACCTTAAAGTCTTAGTGACAGGTGTTTAGGATTAAAAACTTTTGACTTGTCAATGTCCATCACTTGTATTCACTTTCGGTCCTCCATCAGGCAGTGTTTACAGCATATAGACAAACAGCACCATAATTACAGTAGATGCACAGGCTATAGGCTCTCACTCGGGAAAAATCAGCCAATCAGAGGACGCCAGAAACACTTTCCAGTATGCATGCAAATTCAGGTCAATGAGCCCTTCAGATACAAAAATAAACATGATACTGAGCACTTCCAATTGTAAACATACATAGTACATTTACCAATATTCTAGAAAGTAGGTTCACATCACATAATCAGGTCCTCTAGGGACATTACATAAGAAGTGTAAAAGACACTAAAGGCAATCTAAAATGGGAAAAGAGCCTAATAATCACTATACTCCAAAATCATTCATATCAACAAAGAAAAAATACAAGAAAAGAAATACATATATCAACAAGAGAAATGTTTCTTAACAAGAACCCCCTGAGAGCCTATAGCCTATATACTGTGTATGATATTTGTATGTATTTGTCTCTAGGAACTTTGCCTGATGAAGGTCTGAGGAATAAAGTGATGGACAGTGTGCAGGAGTCTTTGTTTTCTTTCCAAGGCACCTTATACCTTGACTGTTTTCAGTGGTGGACAATTTAAATTACTTTACAATTACCACCTTGCTTTTGTTTCAAGGCGACTCATCACTTTTTGCTTTCTATGAAGTGTTTATAATGCGCAACAGTTACACTTGTTACAATGGCTGATCTCTCTCCTCTGTCACAGACAGGAGGAGACCCCCTCTAAGCGTAAAGCTGAAGGCTGGAAAATGGGAATATTCGATAGTTCTTCAAATTCAGGTTAACCCACTTACAGCACCTGAGAGACTGTGACCTCTGTGGATGTAGCACTCTTGCATGAAGCCGTTTACACGCAGATTGATTTGATTTCCCTTCTTCTACAGATGAGGATGACCCTAATACAGACATGGCAATGTTCGGCCCTTTAGAGTTTGATTTAGACGAAAGTGCGAACTCTGTTTCAGAGTCTCAGGTAAGTCTAATCTTTGATTATTCCTCAGTAAGATCATCAATAATGTTCAATAATCTGATATTAATTTCCCTTCTCTTTCATTTATTTCTATGTCCTCCGCTGTGCGTCAGTTGATCAGGTGAGATCAATCCTCTGTCATGAACTGAAAATAAATGTGCAATATTTTTTGCATTATACACTGAGTGATTTAAAAAAAAAAAAAGAAGAAATACCTGTATTATGTAATACAGGTTTTGTTGAAGCTACCACTTCAGCACTTTTGAGGTTTGTGGTGATGTTGTGTTTTATTGCATTAAATTGAAAGTTGTTATTATTATAACATGTTTATATATGATTTTTTGTTCGCCTCAGTTACTGTACACTTTAGAAGGAAGATAAACATTAGATAAGGTAAAAATAACAGTAGAGGATAATGTTTTTGTTCTCCACTCACAGAGAAGACTCTGAGAGTCCCACTGGGTCGACCTCAGGTAGGCTTGTCACAGCAGATCCAGTGTATGTGGAGTATGTAGCCGAGACATAATATACAATTGGTTTGCAAACTGCTGTCTCCCACAGGAAATCAAGTGGAGGATGAGAGCAGAGATGGAAATAGAGATGAACATGAAACAATCATAGATTCAGTGAGTTGTTACATATTGCATCATCGTTGTCAAACACCTGTCCCACCTTCAAAGTGTATGTTTTCCCTTAACAGCTACAAATTCTCATCTTTTTGTTCTCTATTGAACATTCGAGCAGGTCTTCTAGTTTCTCCTTTAGTCCTGGAGTAGATTTGGTCCTTCTCTGTGATGGTCACAATGTTACCTCATGGTTTCTTGAAGCTAATTTGAATTTAATCCCAACTATCTATATACTTTTTATGTGTGATTCATATATGCTATATCATCATCATCATTAGCAGAACAGTATTAACGCATCTGACATGGAATGTGTTGGCTTTCTGTCAGGATACAGAGTCAGAGAGTCTGCTGCTTCCTGTGAAGATCTGCTTGGAGTCTCAGTCTCAGTCAGTTCCATCGCCAAGTGCTGCAGTCTCAATTGCGGCTGTATCACCTGCAGATCCCAGTGTGAATGTGGTGAAGAGAGACGGTGAAGGTAAAGTTTAGTCTTACTGTGGCAGAACGGTTTGTTTCACATGCAGTCAGATCATAAGATGAACTTTTGTTTGTTGCTGTTGTCGTGTTTCAGGAAATTGGAAAAATAATTCAAATTCAATATATAGATAAAACCACGATCAAGACTTTAGACACTAAGTTTTCATCATGGTTATACAGTTCATGTATAAGCTAGAAAGAAATCTTGAAACCAGGTTCTTCCTTTGTGCTACAAGCTACCTAGGGTTGGACAGCTTGGCTGGAATAAATGCCAGAGACATGCACCACGAGCATCAGCACAACTCACTGCATGTTAACCAGCAGTGAGGCCAATAACATCACATGACATGCCTCCTTTTTGTGCTTCTATGCTGAGAAAAGATAGGTGAAGAAAAGAAACCATGCGGAGCTGTGAGCCCGACAGCTGCCGGTGTTGGAGTCAGAGGGCCTTGTTCCTCATACTGGCTCACATGGTAAATGGTAAATGATATATTATATAGCGGTTCACGGTTTACAGCTAAGTCTCATTCACTCACACATTCACACACCGATAGCAACATGCAAGGTGCTGGTCTCCATCGAGAGCAACTTAGGGTTCAGTGTCTTGCTCAAGGACACCCAACCCGCTCTAACCAGCTTTACCTCCCATGCGACAGTGCTAACCACTGCGCCACCATGCCGCCCAACACATGTATTGTTCATGCTGATAAAGAAGGTTGCATGTTTTACCTCCTGTGACAACAGCTGTCAAGCATCACAGCCTGCTGTTTTCTGCTCAGTGTGCGGTTTTTAAAAAACCAAATCATGTCCTAACTATGGATGAAGGACTATCCCTTTCTAGCCCCATTAGGGAGGTCAGGTAATGTTAAAATCATCTCACTTCCCCTAAATAAATGAATCCAGTCTTCTGTCTACATTCTCACCCAACCATTGTTAGTATGCAATTATGCGTTTGTTGAGGCAAAAAATCACTTTCTATTGAAATCCTGAATGATATACGGGAAACTCTATACAGGAGGTCTAGTGAGCTGAGGGAGGAGCTGTTTTTGTTCACTCAAAAATCAAACAGGAGTCACTGAAACCTAGTGATGCTGTGTAAGCTATGATAACACACAGAGCCGTCTCTTTTCTCAGGGTCCATCTCCGAGCAGAGTCCTGTCCACAGTCCTGGTCAACACACCGCTGAGCCCTCTGTCCTACAGCAGAGCTCCGCAGGGCGTCCTCCCTCACCCGACCACGCCAAACCCCGCAGTGTTACTGGCTCACCTCCCTGCACCAGCTCGGCCATTTCCCCAGCTCCACCTGAAACCATCTGCTTATCCCTCCTCTCCTCCTCTCCCTCTCCTACGGTACTTCCCTCAGTCCCAGAGCCCAGCATCGACTCCACCAGCTTCTGGAAAAGCTGCAACGAGGCAGGATGCACGCAGGCCATCTTCACTGGCTTCATTAATGAGATGAACGATATCTCCAGCAGAATTCAGTCCGACCAGGCCAGCCAGGAGGGTGAGGGAGGATACAAGACTCTCACACTGGAACACTGGAAATATAAACACTGGAATATAAAGCTCTCTCTCTTCTCTCCTCAGATTATGATCTTGCACTAACAGTGATGTCGGCTTCTGGGAAACTGGCAGAGCTTGTGACCAAGCAGCAGGAAGGTGAAGTAAACTGCAGGGATGGCAATGTTGGTCCCTCAGTTAGAGTAGTTTAACAGAGCCACGTTAATGTGTAAATCTGCGAATTTTAGCATTTAGCTAAGGCTGACAAAGTAGTTTAAAGTGATGAAAGTTGAGCCAGTGTAACAATGTAGAGCTGAGATAAGTGGTAAATAATGGAGACAAAGTTGTTGGTTTGTCATCCATCCTACAATGTTCTAGTCTGGTAGGTAGTTTTCATTACAGTCTCATAGTGCTGCTAGTGTGGCTACAGACTTTTAGGGGGATGTTCACTGAGGTATGTGGCCCTTCTTTGGGCTCTAAAACGGTCAAATTGAGTTTGCCCTTATTTACTAATGGGCTGCACAAAGGTTTTGTGCTGGCAAATTGAAAGAAAGACAGCGCAGCTGAAAATAGTTGCTGTTTGGGGTCATGTCAGTATGTATTTTAAGCATCCCCTTTTTAGAAGAGCAAAATATGGTTACCACTGACCACTGCGGCAGAGGAAGTTGCATCTGAAATCTAATGTGTAATGTGAAAGGAAGCTGTAATATCTACAGCTGTTTTATCACAAGCACACAGGGAAAGAGAGTATGGTGAGGTACAACTCACTTTACAGAAGGAGGACAAAAGAAAAGCAATGCAAGAAATCGTTATTTCACCTCTCTGTTTTACGAGCTTCGTGCTTGAATATCTACAGTATTTTTGCTTACAGTAGGTTTAACAATTTAACAGTTGTTAAATTAACAATTTGTGAAATAATTGAAGAAATTATTCTGAAAGGTTTTCATTCATTCATTCATTATCATTTTTATTTAATTATTGACAGCAGCAGCCAGATAGTCGATTCAGAATGACTTTGACATTATTGTCGCTCTAGCTAACAGGAGCTAACTGGCTAATTCTGGTAGCAGTTGTTGAGCTAGCTTGCTTAAGAGAGGAAGGCAGCACGTGATTGGCTGAAAGCTGAGAGGGAGATGACAAAATCACTATCATCATTACCATCATTATGAAATAAAAAGTGTCACGGAATAAGTGAAAGAAAAAATGTGAAAGAAAAATCCTATAAAGTTCAGTTATTATGAAAATGAGGATGAAATAACATTCAGTCGAGTTTTAATAATTTATTAAATTATTTCACAAATTGTTTCATTTATATATTTTACACAATTTATTCATAATCAAACTAAAATGATTTGTAAAGGACGTGTTGTTTTTACAGAGTTACAAAGGAAACAGATGGAGCTGCGAAAGGCGGCAGCAGCTATGAAGGATGTCGTCTCCGCCCTGAAGACACGAGTCCATCAGCAGCTACCGTAAGATCATGGATATCAGTGTTTTCTTTTTCTGTCTCACTGTTGTTTTATATTTCAAATTACTCACACTGACATTTTTAACATTTGATACAAACAGTATATTTATGTAGTTTTTATGGATTATGCCTTAATATTTACAGTGCATCCGGAAAGTATTCATAGCGCTTCACTTTTTCCACATTTTGTTATGTTGCAGCCTTATACCAAAATGGATTAAATTCATTTTTTTCCTCAAAATTCTACACACAACACCCCATAATGACAACGTGAAAAAAGTTTTTGAGATTTTTGCAAATTTATTAAAAATAAAAAACCTGAGAAATCACATGTACATAAGTATTCACAGCCTTTGCTCAATACTTTGTTGATGCACCTTTGGCAGCAATTACAGCCTCAAGTCTTTTTGAATATGATGCCACAAGCTTGGCACACCTATCTTTGGGCAGTTTCACCCATTCCTCTTTGCAGCACCTCTCAAGCTCCATCAGGTTGGATGGGAAGCGTCGGTGCACAGCCATTTTCAGATCTCTCCAGAGATGTTCAATCGGATTCAAGTCTGGGCTCTGGCTGGGCCACTCAAGGACATTCACAGAGTTGTCCTGAAGCCACTCCTTTGATATCTTGGCTGTGTGCTTAGGGTCGTTGTCCTGCTGAAAGATAAACCGTCGCCCCAGTCTGAGGTCAAGAGCGCTCTGGAGCAGGTTTTCATCCAGGATGTCTCTGTACTTTGCTGCATTCATCTTTCCCTCTATCCTGACTAGTCTCCCAGTTCCTGCCGCTGAAAAACATCCCCACAGCATGATGCTGCCACCACCATGCTTCACTGTAGGGATGGTATTGGCCTGGTGATGAGCGGTGCCTGGTTTCCTCCAAACGTGACGCTTGGCATTCACACCAAAGAGTTCAATCTTTGTCTCATCAGACCAGAGAATTTTGTTTCTCATGGTCTGAGAGTCCTTCAGGTGCCTTTTGGCAAACTCCAGGCGGGCTGCTATGTGCCTTTTACTAAGGAGTGGCTTCCGTCTGGCCACTCTACCATACAGGCCTGATTGGTGGATTGCTGCAGAGATGGTTGTCCTTCTGGAAGGTTCTCCTCTCGCCACAGAGGAACTCTGGAGCTCTGACAGAGTGACCATCGGGTTCTTGGTCACCTCCCTGACTAAGGCCCTTCTCCCCCGATTACTCAGTTTAGATGGCCGGCCAGCTCTAGGAAGAGTCCTGGTGGTTCCGAACTTCTTCCACTTACGGATGATGGAGGCCACTGTGCTCATTGGGACCTTCAAAGCAGCAGAAATTTTTCTGTAACCTTCCCCAGATTTGTACCTCGAGACAATCCTGTCTCGGAGGTCTACAGACAATTCCTTTGACTTCATGCTTGGTTTGTGCTCTGACATGCACTGTCAACTGTGGGACCTTATATAGACAGGTGTGTGCCTTTCCAAATCATGTCCAATCAACTGAATTTACCACAGGTGGACTCCAATTAAGCTGCAGAAACATCTCAAGGATGATCAGTGGAAACAGGATGCACCTGAGCTCAATTTTGAGCTTCATGGCAAAGGCTGTGAATACTTATGTACATGTGATTTCTTAGTTTTTTATTTTTAATAAATTTGCAAAAATTTCAAAAAAACTTTTTTCACATTGTCATTATGGGGTGTTGTGTGTAGAATTTTGAGGAAAAAAATTAATTTAATCCATTTTGGAATAAGGGTGTAACATAACAAAATGTGGAAAAAGTGAAGCGCCGTGAATACTTTCCGGATGCACTGTAAGACAGTGGAAAGGGCTGGATGTGGAAATATAAAACTGTATCAGTATTTGGCATTGATAGTTCCAAAATGTTGAATTCTTACAAAATGATCTCAGATTTTAGCCTCTGATCGAGCTGCTTTTAGAGATCAGTCGTAAATGGTGCAGTTCCATTTAGAAAAGATGTCACGCAGGAATGTGTCATATTATGTGTCATATTATGATATTTCAAAACCTGTACTGAACATGAAGAATTGGAAATAATATTCGTCTTGAAAATGTTCCATATCCAACCCTACGAACTGAACCAGGTTTGCCTGAATTTTGTTAAAATGTTAAAAAATATATTTTTGTACTGAAGTGTGTTCTTTTTTATCATGTTGTGCACCATTAGTCCTTTCTTCTACTTGGGATAGAAGATATTTTTTTGTAGACTTACAGGAGGAAAACCAAAATATTTTGCGACAATGTTTAAAATGTGTTTTATTTAATTCTGTGTGTTTGTGAATGTCTCACATGATCTCTGTTCCTCAAACTGTGAGTATTTACTGTAACTCCCCAGCCTTTTGTCACTTGAAGTGTTGTCAGTGAGTGGTGAAATTAGTCTGATGCACCATTTTTAGACTTAAGTCTTGATTTAACAAGTTTACTGTCAATAAGTTCAAAGTAGAAACAAAGGACAGAAGGGCTGAAATAATGCTGCCGTTAACAGTCGAGTTTTCTGCTTCCTGAGGGCACAGTGGAGTCCAGAAGTCTGTTTTGTTTTCTCCTGTTATCATGATGATAACTTGGACAAACTGGCCAAAAAGAAGCAGAAGTCTATGCTGCAGACAAATGCCATCACTTCTGACTTAAAGTTGTGTGAAAATTTACAGTATTTTCAAGCAATGCTGCACCTGTCGGGGTGCTGACCTGACCATTTGTAATGAATCTGTAATGCACAGGAATCTGACAACAATTTGTAGGTTTGTAGGTTAATGCAGGCGAGACTGTAAAAATAAGTCAGTGTTTGTGGTGCTGGACTTGCTGCATGTATTCTGTATGAAGATGGTTTATTGATTTATAGATGCACAAGAGAGACAGATCCATCTATTGTATTAATCACCTGTCAAACTCAAGTATTGTACTTTCTCAAATATTACTATGACACATAAACGCTCATCTGTTTTTTCATTATGTTAACTGCAGTATATTTTTCAATACTAAAAACTACAGAAAACACAAAAGTCAAGAGTCTTTTTTTATTAATTTGTTTGCAGTGGTCACAAAACTTAACTGGCACTTCATAATACTCAGTATCAATCAATAGCCATAATTATTGATTTTGAAGTAGAATGCAAAACAATTAGCAAATATGTGCTTCAAAATACTCACAGCAGTAGTGCAGAAGGGACTTTACAACTTTATAAATGTTAATACTGTAAAATGTTGGTTTCAAAGTCCTCTGAAGGCTACATGCCTCACTGTAAACTGATTTTGAATGGCTCCATGCTTTTGTTTCAGCTGGCAACCAGGTGCTGCCAGTTAACACCAACTGAACTGTTTCGTGCAATAAAAACAGACAAACTAAAGAAGCTTTTTTTATGTTATGGAATTGTAGCTTCAGCACAAAATAACACTTTCCAACCTATGGAATCCACAAATGATCATTTTCACGTCCGTAACAGTTTAAGACAGAATCTCGCTCTGTTCTGAACCTCACTTGTGACCTTAGTTCCCCTCTTTGGGTCGTCTTACAACCTCGACAGAAGATCACACCTCAGCGTTGCAGCAGTGGAAGCCACTAGGACTAATATTCGCTGACTGGAGTTTGACCTAAACAGACTTAATAAAGGCTTGAATCTGTATTCTTCACATGTCAATGTCCAGTCTTCAAAATCCTTGTTCTACGTTGACATCTACGAGTGCAAACTGTCTCATACCTCAGCCTGAAAACCATGACTCTAGATGGCACATCCAAACTATGATGCGGTCTGGAGAAGAGCAACAAAATCATATTCAAAATGTTTCAAACAAGTGCAAACTAAAGAAGTAACTTGGTCAATTAAACAATAATAGAAAAAGTAGTGATATCAGGCAACTGGCAAGAATCTTTGAAGTGATACTCTGCCTCTCTGCTTTACACTATATGTGTAAATGAATAGGCAGTCAGGCACTGTGGCAAATAACTACTTTAAGTGGACTGTCGGGATGCTGCTACCTGTCAGCCTGTAATTTCAGCATGTACAACACACGTAATGGACACGCTGGTTCTAGTCTGGAATGAGATAAATAAAACATGTGACAGCGATGGTGATAATCTAAAGATTTCCAAAGTATAACCACTGGTCAGTGAAGGTAACGTGGAGGCGACGGGGTGAGGAAGTCACTCCCGGAGTCGCCACAGCATCCTCTGCATCTATAATCATCTTGGGCTGAGGTCAGTTTTTGAAGGCTCCGCAGCGGCTGGCTCGACATATGAAATCTTTCAGCAGGTTGCCGTCAATCTGCCAGAAAGCAGCGGTCTGGGTCACCTCGGTCAGGTGATTCACACAGAACTTAAAGCAGAACTCTTCCAGGTCCTGAATGACGACAGGTAAAAGCACAAATTAGCAAATGGTTCTTCATTTAGGTCAAGAAATTAATAAAGTTCAATAAGGAAGATATTTTTTTGTCATGTTTTGCCTTTTCTTTCTTTCTGGCTCTAAACTTCAAGCCAATGCTCTGGGACTGACCTCTGCATATTTAGACTGACCTCTGCATCATAGCGCACCGCAGCAGACAGCAGGGAGAAGGCGTTTTCAACAGTGATTCCTCTCTTTATAATATGTTGACACAGACGTTTCAGGCGGTTCTCACAATATGACGTGGCCAGGTCCAGCAGCCCTGACACGAGCAGAGACGCAGACAGTAATACTGTATTAAAAAACTAACACACAGACGAACGTCAGTAAAGATCAGGCTGTGACGTGTGTGTGGTTCTGACCAATAGCATCCTCAGGAGGCAACTCCACATCGTCTGTGTAAAGAAACTCCAGGAAGGAGCGGTACACTGGGTAGGAGAACTGGTCTATTTCAATCACCTCCTTCATGTCTTCATTCCAGTGCGACTGGAACATGGATCTGAAGTGTTCACACCTGCACAGAACAGATACAGATGTTATTTATTTATTTTCATTATTTAAAATTTACAGTATCGTGACTTAAACTGACAGCTTGCGAGATGAACTCCCCGACCTGATTTTGAGAACTGCTTTGTGGACATAGATATATTTGCCATCAACGCAGAACTTGAGGTCAGCCGTCTCTGGGTTGTCAAACTCTTTCTTCAGAGACTGAGCCACGGTCAAGAAGTCATCATGCTCTGGAGGGAGGAAACACACCCACACACATCCAGCTCTGGCATTAGGAGGATACGGAACTGTAGCAGTGATTTGAATTACTTGTATTTTTACAACTGAAACATGAAGGACTACAGTTTTCTTATGTCTTTTTGATGAGGCCTGATTTTACGTGTTCCTAATAATTTCAACATCAGTTTCCTGGAAAGAACTGTAATTTGGCACTAATTTCAGGTCAAATTGAGACAGGCCTCAATTGGTACGCTGCCATTTCATTTATTATTCCAATTATTTAATCGGAATTATTTAATAAGCCGAGCGAGACGATTCTGAGAGGCTGAATGTCTACTACCGCATGGTATTTATAGCAGCGCAGAGCGTGAGGAGACATGTCCACTTTGTTTCCTGCCACTGGCCGTCATCCGGGAATTTACAGAACCAATGTTACCTACTTAACTTACGTTATGAGCACAAAACTGGAAAAAATCTGAAATATCAGTGCAGCATGCAGAGACCCATCTCAAGTCTCTGCATGTTGATTTTCACAGCGTACATGCATGAACTAAAACCAAATCACTTCCTGGAGGGTAAAAAAGAATTATCTAAAAACTGGCTTTGAAAAATGTCATCAGGAAGAGAAACCTGATTTGTGGTTAATGGAATCAAACATGTGAAACCAGTGGCGCAGTCCTGCAATTACTACAAAATCATTAGGGCACATGAGCCCCCTGTCTTACCCATGGAAAGAAGCCTCCACATCACTGAGGGGGTGGCGAAGCATGCGAAGACATCGTCGGTGCAGGTAAAGTGCGTGAGGTGAGGCAGGACTATAGACTGGCCCCTGCACTGACCCCACATGTACACCTGACCACTCTGAGTCTTAGCAGCTGATGTGTGTGTGGAGTGACAGGCAGCAATCTCCACAATTCTGTCAAAGAAGCCAGAGGAGAGAAGTGAGCAGCGTATAAGACAGTGAGAAGAGGGTTTATCGTATGTGTGGTGGTGGTCTCGCTGACCTCTCTTTCTCAGTCATGATCTGAACTGGGCTCAGCTGGTTGCTCTTGTTGCCGGTGCCCAGTTGTCCATATGTGTTGGCACCCCAAGTGTAAAGCAACCCCTCGTCTGTTAGTGCCAGGGAGTGGGCATAGCCTGAGACGATCTGGAGAGGATGGAAGACCCACAATTTTAATACACATCAGACGTTTTCACATGCAAAACAAGAAAAGTCTGCTTTACACTGAATAACATTTTTCTTTTTGGTTCCTTTAAGTTCCGAATACTCTTAACTTAGCATGGAAATGATTGGTCGATAAATTGATAAGTCTGTCTACAGAAAAAAGATTGATGATGTTTTAGATAATTCATGTACCACTAATTTGCTGGGTACAGATTCTCAAAAGTGAGGACTTGCTGTTTTATATTGTAAATACGTTCTGGGTTTTTGACTCTAAGTTAGACAAGTCATTAAAATTATATTAGTTGCTGCATATCAGGATTTCTTCTCGCTATATAGATATGTTCACATTTTTGCATTGCAGTAGGATGACAGGGCCGAATCAGACTGTAGTGATGTACTGATCGCTTAAAAACATGATGAATTGAAGTGTTGATTGCATATTTATATGATTGTATAATGATATCAAACCCCACTGGGTGAGATGCATAGCCTTAGTGTGCATGTGTACTGAAAGGTTCATCCAAGTATACATTTCCGTGAGTGTGTAATCTCACACCTGTTGCACGCATAAACCCTGCAGAGCTACGAGGCGACAGGGGGTGAGCTGGTTCCCATTATTTCCAAGTCCAAGTTGTCCGTTCCCATTGTAGCCCCAGCCATATACCTGCAGAGACACAAGGAGAACATGAGTTTTGTGGTAGCCAGAGATGGAGAACACTGTGTTTATAGCTGCAGCATAAATGAAACACTCACCTCTCCATTGTCCACTACTGCCAGAGACGAGGTCTGACCACAGACGATACTGACAGCCACTTTGTTCTGCAGGCAGCTGGACACTCTGCGGGGTGTGGGCTGGTTCGCTGTGGAGCCTGAACCCACTTGACCACAGTTGTTGTAGCCCCACGAGTACACCTGGTAGACAGGAAGTTACAGGTGAGGTAAGTGAGTTGTTGGCTGAATCTAGTCTAGAATCGTAATGACGTTTGTTTGTTATAGTATTCTAAATGTGATAGTGGATCAGCTGTACTGATAGTCCTGGACCAAATCACTAGAGGACAGTATAGAGTATTGTAGTTTATCTGGGCATTCTGGGAAATGCGCTTATTCGCTTTCTTGCCGAGAGTTAGATGAGGAGATTGATACCACTTTCATGTCTGTATGCTAGATATGGAGCTACTGCCAGCAGCCGGCTAAGTTAGCTTAGCATAAAGACTGGGAACAGCTAGCCTGACTCTGTCCGAAGGTAACAAAATATATCTACCTGCACCACAAAAGCTCACTCATTTACATGAGCCAGCACCAATTGTCAGGCAACCAGTGGGGACTCCCACACACAGCACACTACAGTATGAAGCTATGGTTGAAGTAGTTTGAAGCACAATAGTTTCCTTAAGGCTGGGTTTAGTCAGCTACTACTGTGATGGTCTGTATGGCTAAGCACTGCATCTGACCAAAGCTGAATCACCTGTGTCATTAGAAAGGTTTTAAACTGGTTTCATGTATAATTCTGCTGTAAAAGTAACACTTCTTTCAGCAGACACTCACTTCGCCTGAGTCGGTCAGAGCCATTGAGTGGTGAGAGCCACAGGCCACCTCTGTGACCTTCTTATTGAGAAGGTTGGCGGACATGAGCACCGGCGTTACTCCTTGGTTGGTTGTCCCATTTCCCAGTTGGCTGTAACCATTATGACCCCAAGCAAACAGCTCTCCATCTGAAGCACAAAAAGATTAGTCACTCTGCAGCACTTTTTAATCCAACTCTGAAGAGGAGGATTAAACAGCTACCCTCTGTGGCCAGCAGGATGTGGGGTCCGCTGCCGTAGCTCAGGCTGACCACCTTCCTCCCACTCAGAAAGTCCAGCTTCTTGGGGACAATGGTGCTCTGGCTGTCCCCTGTTCCCAGGCAGTTACTGCAGTTCAACCCAAACACATACACCTGAGGGTGGAGAGGGGAGGGACAAAAGACAGAACATGTAATGTGGATCAGTGATAAGCAGGGCTAAGCACAGGCAGCCCGAGTCGGCCGAGTAGGTAACAGGTCACATTCCAGACACACAAACATCAGCACCGGCAGGCAGCACTGATAAGAGCTGCAGGTGGAGGTCTGGTGCCACCAACCTTTCCTCCCTTCACCCTCAACTCAGTTCAGAACAACAGCACAGAGAGGTGACAAGCAAGGACAGTCAGGGGCACTGGCCAAGAGTTTATTTGATAGTTATTAAAGAACCCAACCAAAGGTTTTGCATGTTTCAGTCCACTAACTACAAATTGCATACACATGGCTGCTGATCATGACCATTATTCAAAGAAAGTTTTACATTCAAAATTAAAACATATGGCTGCTAAACGATGCAAGAAACTCCTGAATTCACATCATGCTTTTCAACGGTAAACATGACATTGACATATTTTTGCCTTATGAAGTTGTTACAATACATCCAGCAGACACAGAGCAGTGATGTTTCTGGCTACCTGATGCATGTATGTCCAATATTCACTTCCTTTTAGCTCTGTTATGTCTCCAACAACTCCTGAGGGAAATATCTGGCTCTTTAGCTCCTAAATGCTCCCCTATGTTCACCACTTTGTTGCTAACTTTGTCTGCCTGCTGTTTGGTGCTAGGCTAGTAGTGTTCAGAGGGTTTATAACAGCTTTTCTGCTGAGAGTTAAGCAAAGCAGTCAAGTTGCGGGCTGTAAAGCTAAAAACAACAGGCTGAAAGACGCCAAAACGCTGAGTGGAGCTGTGGGGAACTGCAGGGTGGGATGATAAATCTCTGCAGGTTTGTCACTACGAGCAACATCAAAGTCAACATGAGTTTAATGCATAAAACATGCAAAACCAACAGGTCCTCCAACTATTAGTTATGCACCAGTTAACTTCAAAGCAACCCTTACATCACGCAGAAAGGTCAGCAATGACTTTCCTTGCATGATTAACGTCACAACCCTGTTTACCCTCCGACCTCTCACCTCGTCATCATTGGTGATGTAGATGGCCTCATTAGCAGATGTTCCAAACACGCAGGCTTTCCGTATCGTAGAGAGCTCCTGGGGGCCCATCAGGCTGAAAAGGGGCCATTTGGTTACATCCACCATGATTCACTCGCTGTGAGTCTGCGGCGAGGTCGGCAGGATGGAGGGATGAACCTCAATCCAAAGGCAGGGCAGGGGACAGGGGTAGGGGGAGGCGTGGGTAGGCAGAGTTGCCAGTGCTGCAGTCACTGTTGTAAGAGGGTGTGACAAAAAATATACACAGGGAGCATTTGTCATTTATCAACCTATATAAACATTGTTTTAGTCAATGCACCTTAACACACTGTTGGAAAAGAAGAACTTTCCAGCATTTTACAGCAAAGTCAAAGCATTCTGTCTTTTTAAATGTTTAAATACTTTGGGACAAACGTGTTTCACACGCATCCAGTGATGTTCAGCTTAATAAGAAATAATGCTAAACTCATGCATGACCTCACAGAGGAGATTAGAGAACAGTTGGGTCATGTGTTTTAATATTAGCTCAAACTGATCAGGGCCGGTGTGTATAAAGCTCCTTAGAGTAAAAATGTACACTTAAGTGCAACAAAATTGTAAGAATGGTATAATTTTTATAATAAACTATATGTGCCATGCATAAAAAAACATTAGTAAGAGTTAAGATTTGTTCTCGGCAGTTCCCAAATTATTTTAAGACCGCTCCAGAGTCACCAGCAGATGGCTGAGTTACATGTACAGAGGTAGGACACACACTTTGATCATCATAGTATCATTTTTAGGACCATTCATAAGTTGAAGCAGTGAGACAGACAGGACTCAGGACAGAGTGTCCATTTAATGCTACTTTATACTTCTACTTCCATATAGTTAGGAGGGAAATATTGTACTTTTTACTCCACTACAAAAACACAAAAATATAATAAATAGTTATCGGTTAAACTACACAACAGTATATAAATTAGCTGAAATTCTTGATCAGCTATGTCAGTAAAATGCTGCTTATACAGTACAGTATACATGCTATACAAGTAATAATCAAATAATATATAATAATACAACACTAACATTCTACTACATTAAGACAGATACTTAAGTACATTTTGCTGATAATATTTTAGTTTTTTTCTTCTTCAGTAAGATGGTGAATGCAGTCATACTTCAATCTCAACTGTTTACACTAGTTTTTTTTAAACAAAACCCAACCCAGGTCTGTAGTAAAGAAAGGGTACAACCATGGTCTAATATTGTATCATACCATAGACATGCTGTTTTGCCTGTCTCACTGTAATTGGTGAAAACAGCTGATGAACCCAGAACAGAAAACTTAAGAATTTCTTATGAAATGGACGTATAGGGTGTTGAAAAGTCTGGGTCAAAGAGGTTTCATGTGTTGTAACAACGTTGCTAAACCCACAGCAACTCGTCGTATTCCTCACCCCTCTCCACCTGTGTAATGTGTTATATTAAAACTCCCAGCTAACATGGACCACTTCACACAAACAGTTAGCTAGCTAGCTAATGTTGGTCATTGATACAAACGCATTATTCAGCAAACTGTCCAGCTGACACAACACAGAAAAGTGAGCGGAGTTGGTACTAGACGGATCCGTTTGGAAAGTCTCTCTAGTCTAAGCCAACTTGTTTTCCAACTGGCTACGGTTAGCTATTTAGCCTGGAAGGGAAAAAAAGATTTCAAACAGCTCTCAAAGCTACAGAAGAATAATATTGACATTTCCGTTGAACCCACCTGTTCAATATGTCTGTTTCTGGTGTCGCTGACGGTCCTGGCTTACGGTTTGAACATGCCACACGGGTCGGTGGCGGGCAGTCTGCTGCGCTTGTGCTCTCACTCTCTGCTGCAGCTGCCACACTCAGCTACTCTGACGCTTATTTGCGGAAGTGAGGAGAAACAATAAAGTCACGTGATTAAAAGACCCAAATAATCGATTGCAGAAAGAGTTTAGACCGGAGAGATTATGAAGCTGAAGGACAATCGCCGATTTTTGACATAAAGATCAGTTTAGTACACAGTCATTGAGAACAGTGGTCATTAGGTGGAGTATGCTCACTTGTCATAGAGATTTAAATTATGTGACTCTGGAGGAGTCTGAGAAAAAACACTCCCAAAAGTGTCCCCAGATATTTCGACTTGTGCTTGGAGACAAATTCTTAAAGATTTCTCAAAAATGAGTTTTGCTTATTGTTCCTTCACTTGGATGTGAACCTGAACTTCACTGTGCAGAATGATGTATGTGTATACAAAGCAGGACAGGAGACATCTTTTGAAATCAACAATATTTGCATATTTAGAGATTCTGGATTTTTCAATGGAGAAAAAGAAGCAGATGCAATTTTAATTTTAATGAGCTCATTGAACTTTTTTGAGTCACAGACAAATTATTCAAAGCAGAGTTGTTTTTTTTAATGACTGGAGGGCCTCTTTAAGTATCCATCAGGTACTAGGAGTGTGGCTGACTGCAAATGGCGATGTCATTATATTTTACCCAGAGCCCCACAAACCAACTCAGAACATTCTCACCACAAGGTCCATGTAGTAGCTGATCTGGAGCTTTCCATCATATTACATGATCATCTTCTTCAGCATTTGGGAGTTTGCTCAGTTGTCGTGGAATTGCACTTTGAGTGCTAAATTCCACGACAGCTAAGGCCCGACCATTTCAGTTTACATTTGTTTTGGTAGTACCCCCCCCCTCAAAAAAAATTTTGAAAATTGAAAATAGCTACTTAGTAAACTGGGGCCTGGGGAATCTGGATCTGGGTCAAGCAGCGTTAATGTTCCACTTGGAGACCAGTTATCTTATTTTGAACATTTTCGTTACAGACCCCGCAGGAAAACGAAATTCAGAGTCTGCAGGCTGAGTTAATCATTGCCCTCAAATCATTGTGTTCACCAACACACAACAACAAAACAAACATGTTCGTTGAACCATTTTAAACGTCCACTGCAACCCTTTTTCTTTTTCTTTTTTTTTTTAAAAACTACTGACCACCAAATCTGCCCTGGCCTGGAGTCACCTGTGCAGCAAGAGTCTGATATGCCTGGGATATCAGGTAAATCCACACCTGAAGAAAAGAGAAAAATCGAGACATATAAGGAGCAAATTACTCTGTGACCACCATCCTATCTGATGACAGATCTCACCTGTAATATAAAGGATGCACCACAGAAGAACAATAAGATTCAGAGAACTTAAATGATGGTCAATTTGCTCTTACCCATGGAGAGGAGGTGATGCGGGTCTTAACTGATTCAGAAGCTCAAAAAACTCATGAGCTCAGGGGGGAAAAATGCATTCCTCTCTCTCACACAAACACTTGAAACCCATCCCTGTTAAAAGCCTCCTTCACGTTCACACTCATACAACTTAAATTTACTTAAAACAGCTACTGTACGTGTGAATCACAACACTTGCAAGCACGGAGGATCCAACGGCTAAACAGCAAGTTTATTTTGGTTAGGATCAGAAACACAGATCATGTCCTGAGGGTGAGATGAGAGGAGATGATATCAAAATCCCCTGACTGAAATATGGCAATGATGGGTTGTGGTGTTCGGGGGGGGGAGGGGGTAATGAGTGGGAGAAATGGTGTGTTACAATGTTCAGTGAATAAGATTGGAGGGGAGCAGTTACTCTCAACAGCAGAGAGCAGCATTGACCATTCCCATGGCAAACTCCAACAACAGGGAGACCACATATTACTGTAGCCACATCTCCCATTTCAAAAATTCTCCAGTTGCTCAAAGAATCGTTTCTATATTCAATAAAACCTAGTTTTAGTTGAAATGAAAAACAAAAGGCACAATGATTTTCAACTCATTCTTGTCTTTAATATGCACAAGAGTTGAAAGCATCAATGAGCCACCTTAAAGAGAGGAATTCAATCTAAAATTTATAAAAAGATATAAACAATCAGAGGCCAAAACGCTGTCTGTTGCTTTTCTCCTATTATTTTATTTTAAAACAACTTTTCATTAGCAAGTAAAAATCTTGCAACAAACATAAGCTTGTATCCAATTCAGATACAAGGCAACGAAATTGTAAATCTTTAAAGTGGCTCGGTCTAGTCTGCTAGTTCATGACTGTACACCCTCTCTATAGTTTTGTTCAGTAATAAACAGCTAGTCCCAAAAACAAGCCTGGGCTGCTCATAACAACCCCACCCAATATTTAAAACCCCAGTGTGACCCCCCCCCCCTTTTGCTCTGACCCCCTCTCAGTAGTTAGCAGCCAACCAGAGGATCATGAAGTCTTCGAGACCAGGGCTTAGGGGTCGGGTTCACAAGTTTGACACCTCGAACCCGCACCCACACACCAACTGGGACATGGGACAGTACATTTTAAAAACAGCCCGTCACCACTACGAAGAGAGAGAGAGAGAAAAAAACAGCCTGTTCCAATTTATCAGCATGTCATCACAATACATATGCAAGTCAAAAATAAAAACAATGAAACAAAGAAATATTGCTTCAACAAAAAAATACCCTCCCCAGCCATCTTTGACAGTAAGGTTATCGTCCATCCAATGACTGTCAGCTGCAGCAGCTTTGTACAGGCTTTATGTAAATATATTCATATATTCATTAGACGGCAAGGAGAGATACACATCACATTTTTGTACAATTATTCAAATTGAGTGATGACATGTGACCTCTTCATCGAAAGTAGTTAAGTACTGTAAAGGTCAGGACCTGTACTCGTTATGTAAGTCTAGTCTTCAATGAGTATAGGTCCCTTTCTGCAGGCAGACATCACTATGCCTCTCAGACGTGTGCATAAGACTGAAAAAAAAGGAAAAAGGAAATCAGACGTATGGAGGCTCCACAGACTCAACCAGAAGAAAGCTGAAACATGAACCTAAAATATTTGTTTGAAGAGAGAATTTAAAATAATTAAAATAAGCAATTCGGGTCGATTTTAGCTCGACGTTTTTTTTTGTTAAAGCCCCCCTTCCGAGTTTCACATTACAGGGGAGTCCCAAGCAAACAGTTCACTGGATCACTGGACGCGACCGAGCTCATGCTGCACAAATGGATGTCCTGTAGGGGGATAAACGCTACAGCTGATATGTTCCTCTTCTCCCCGAGTCTCTGCGCCTTCACCTAAAAGGTGCTTCCTCCTGTGGCAGGTATTCACATCCGTACAAAAACAAAACCGTTGTCGCTCTGCTGAATCAGAAGCAGGAAGTTAGCAGGTCTTACAGTTGAATGTATTGAGAAAAAAAAAAGAACTATGGCATTTTCTTCACATTTTTGATGATTTTTTTTAAACAAACATTAAGTTTGATAATTCAACAGAGGTCACATTAAAAAAGTGACGTCATTGAGTCAGAAGTCCCGTCAGTCAGTTTGCCACGGAGTCCTCTTTTTGCATTTGAGCCCTTTCGCCCCCTCCACCTGCCCCAGGACTCTCCTGGGAGGGCAGTGGGGGTCCGTGGTTAATCATGGCTTAGCTCTGGGATTAACTCTTTAAACTGGGTGAGAGAGGGTTTTTGGGGTGCCCCGCCGCCGGGAATCTGTGTGACTAAGTGTGTTGATGTGTGTACTTGTATGTCAGTGTGCGTGCGCGTGGGTGAAGTAACACCAGAGGACAATCCAGGGGAGGGAAAGCACAAAAATAAAACCACAAACAAACAGCAGTATTTCTTCCCCATAAGTGATATGATGGCTAACAGAATTATGCACACAAATTCTAAGTGTCAAAAAGTGTGTATATGCGCGTGCTGTGTCTGAAAATGTGCTTGTGTTTTTGTCTTTATGAAGACTTGACATTTGGCAATTAAATCTTGCCACGGAGGCTTTTTCTTCCTTCTGGTTTTACTTTTGTGATATTTAGAAGCACTGGCAGAGAACACTGACAATCGACCTGATGCAGGTTGCCAGATGGTGGTGGTGCCTGTTGAATGACCAGGACTCCAATGTAGGGTTGCCGTGTTGAGTGAAGGATGACCATTAGAAAAACAAAAAAAACACCCCGCAGTGCAGAGGTGGGGGTGGGTAAATCCTTCAGTGGTGAGTTTCCATGTTGAAGTGATGTAGTAAATCGAAGTAAATCCTTCGGTACCAGGTTGCCAGGTTGGAGGAAAGATGGATGAATGTCTGGGGTGATTACAGAGTACCCGTGCAGCTGGTTGAACCAAACATCCTGGCTTTTAGAAATTAAACTCCTTTGTTTGCATGTTGGAAGCTGGATCAAAGTTGAAGGTCCCTCCTTGAGTGGTGTCGGGGATCAAGCTGGGATCTTCATCGATCTGAAAAAGGACAGATGTTGTGAAATCACAGCAGAGCAGGAAAAAAAAAAAAAGATTGAAAATTAAGTTTGAGGTGTAAATCACTGGTGGTAAACGTACATCATCTCCTGAAAAGTACTGATCAATAATCTCAAAGGCTAGTTTGTAGATATCCTCATTCTCATGCTGCTGCAGATTTTCTATCTTCTCCAAACCTGAAAAATCAAAAACAATGAACAACATAAGCTTTTCTGTTATTAACAGCATTAACACGGAGAACTGGCCCACACAACAGGGCAGTTCAATTGATTGACATTCAATTTGACAAATTAAGAAGGCTGTCAAGACATGCACTGGTTCTCCAGATAAGAAGAGATGGAAAATTATATATCAAAAAACAACTTTCCCAATAAAAGAAATACAACAGCTCACATTTATAAAGAAGACTGAGAGAAATAAAAATTCAAATTGCATAATTCAAGGAAACAATGAGCCATAATCAGCCAGATACAGACCTCCACACTCCTCTATGATCTCTGCGATGGTGCTGGCTTCGTCTCCTGCCATGATGAGGATATTCTTTAGGCCGTCCAGGACAACCTGCACCACCTGGGAGTCCTTCACTGACAGCAGGTTACAGAACGGAGGGATGACATTCTGCTCCACCAGGAACTCCACCTACACGGACCCACACATACACACCACATCCATACTTGATTACAACATAGGCACATGGTTACAAGTGCGTACAAGTCATTTCACTAACAATGACCTTCATATGTAAACAAGTCAAAATCGCCTAGTTTCATGCTTCAATAATAGGGAAAGTTGTGCTTCTTGAAAAGGTGGGAAGGGAAACGTTTACTATTGAAATTAAGGAACATTATATGACTGACTCACATGCATATATGTAGGGTTTCTGCAGTTTAAATACAGACACATATGTTGAATAAAAAAATACACCCCTCATAGCAGTAAACAAACTGAAACAAGCTCCAGATTTCTACATCATTGGTCCCAAAGCTCACCTGGTCTTTCCTCCCACTGATGGTGAGGTTGCTGATGGCCCACGCTGCCTCCTTCTGAGTGCCAAAGTCACCCTGTAGAGAGACAGGCTGTCACTAAGATGTGCACATAGCAGGTCTTTTCTACAACAGCATAATACCAAAGCACACAGAAAAACGTTGGCCACGTTTGTATTCAGTGTTCAGTTCATCTATCAAGAGTTGTGTTGCTTCTCTGGCTACTAAACACAGAATGTGTCGATGCAACTGAATACATATGATTAACGCCAACATTATGCTTTTCCAAATTTAGAGTCTGATACCATCTGTTGAGAAAACTGAATATAAAGAAGAAAGAATCTAAAGCTTCAGGGATTTCTCTCCTGTTCTTCCACCATGCACAAACCTTAGCCAGTTGGTGAATAATCATAGGAATCAGTCCAGCATCGATCACAGCTTGGACCTGCTGCTGGTTCCCAGCTGTAATGTTGGACAGGAACCAGACTGCTTCCTGCACACAGACAAATCACAAATGGTCAAAGCCGGCACTGTATCTTCCACACACACACATGGATATTCTTCCAAAAACCCTGTGTGTTTCTCTTCCACTACATTACTTTTTCTCACTGGGCTAGTAAACGGGGGATAAAGCAGATGATTGGCCTCAATTTTTGGTGCCATAACTGTGGTGTTGCCCTCCAATTCCATACCTCTCTTACACTTGATTGTGCATATAAACTAGGTACAGCACTGTAACATAGGTATTTATTAAATAAGTTTGTTACCACAAAGGCTGAAGTGAGATGAGTATTTATTGTGAGTGTAGAATTTAAAAAAAGCATTAAAACCAGTCAGGTGTTGTTGCCTCTCAAAATGTTTTGATTTCCCTATATGATTGAATGTGCTCCAGGGTAATAGACATCCACCTATCATACATATGGGTTAGCAACAAACAGTAGTTTTCCCGTTAAAAACAAATAAACAAGAAAACCCATAAACTCTACTGTCAGCTGAAGTGAATAAGTAAGGGAATACATACAATAACAAACCAGCTCCTGATATATTATACTTCCTGACAGTGAAACAGATAGCTCTCATAAATGTCATGAACTTCACTGCAGTTCACAAGCTGCAGACACCTTACTCATATTTCCATGCAAAGCCATAAGAAACCACCAGACTTACAAAATAAAACATTAAAAAAACATGAAGGTTGAGTGGTGATACCTTGTTGATCTTTTCTTTAGGGTGTGTGAGCAGGTTGGGGAAGTGTGAGAGGACGTCACAGTTGAGCACAACCTGCGTCTGCTCGTCTGTCCCTGTCACGATGTTGCCCACTGCCCTCAGAGCTGCCGTCTGGGCAATAAAAAAAACAATCAGTTCATTGAAGATGACATTTGGAAATAGTCATCTTACTGTAGACAAAAAGGTAAAGACTAATTCAATCAATCAAACAAAAGTCTCACCTGAACTTTGACCTCCTGATGGCTGAGGAGAGGCACAAGAAATGGAACAACTCCAGAATCAATGACCATTTGGATCTGCTCGTTGCCCCCGTCCGTCAGATAGGACAGAGCCCACACTGTGTCTACTAGGATCTAACCACAAAGACACACGAAACTCGTAAGACCATGTACAGTAATTATGCTGTTAGCGTTTAGAAAAATGGCGTGTCGACAACACAAAGCAGGTGATCTTTCTTTACAATCAATACAACTCAGTGAATACAAAATGACTGGGACCAATCACCCTTCGCTCTGATACTTACATTTATATCGGTGTGATATATTAGCACACACAGGGCGGGCAAAATCTGTGGGGAAAGAAAAGTAGGTTGTGAGTGGGTTGGATGTAGGCGGAGGAATAGCTGGATCAGATGAAGGCAAAAACAGGGCAGAGTGAAAAGACACAAAAAAGTCACAGAGAGGAATAGCTGTCAAAACCAGACTTCAAATGTCGCCAAAAAGAGCTTTATAGTTAGAAATTCCCCAAGGGGATGGGGATGATTTGGCTACTGAAAAGGCTCTGCAAAAAAAAACTCTGTGTGACTCAGCCTGCAGTGACACAGTCAACTGCAAAGCAGCACATCCATCTGTCTGACACGCACGCACACACACACACACACATACCTCTTGCACAGTCTCCATGGGCGGTGGTGGATCCTTGTTGCGGCAGAGGTTAACAATGACCCAGGTAACATTGCGGAGGAAGGTGATGGGGATCGATGGGTTGATGAAAGAAAGCAGGGGCTTCACCACACCCAGGGAGATGACATAATCCCTGCACTGTGGACCATCACCTGGGCAGGCAAGGGGCAGAGGTCAACTTAACTCTGAACAGCTGCTTCCAAGCACTATGTACACACACTTCAATTAGAGGATCCTACTTACCTATAATGTTTCCTAAAGCCCATACAGCCTGTTCACATACGTTCTGGTGGGGAGAGTGTAGCAGTCGCAGGAACAGGGGCACTGCATCTGGACACACAAACACCAGCGTTTCAAAAACTTGCCCACGGTGACAGATTGTGTAACTCTGGTCACATCCAATCCAAATAAAATAAACACAAATCCATGAGTGTGGACATATAACAGCTAATCTAAACCTAAGTATGTACTTCGATTAATTGAAATACCTATATTAACCCCGTTAACAACATTGCAGAGGGAAAAGTCAAAGTGAGCACGCCCATTTAAACCCACACAACTAACACTCTCAGAATGATTTGTTTATTAAACCTCATGACATCTTCATGATCTTTGTTGGACCTCTTTGGGGTGGGACAACTCTACCTTTATCTTAGATATTAGAAAAGTTTTGATGACATTACTTAATTCCCAGAATCTCCACCCAACTTCTACCGAAGCTGAGATCTGATCAGCCAGAATAACTGTAAACACCTGTCTGTGTGTGTGTGTCTGTGTGTGTTCAAGATAAAACAACATGTGAATGTGACATGAGGCAGATGCTTGGGCAAAGTTAGCTGGATCATGACCAAACCTTTTTAAAAGTTATCCTGTCTTGAATGACTCTTCCTTCCAATAGAGCAATTCATGATTTTCAAAAACAAACGTAAGCTACTGGTAAATCATTAAGCTTGATGTTTTAAAACGACACACACTTAAAACATCAACCTACAATAAAACAACAAACATCAAATTCAAGTTTAGCTTAGGCTAAAATCTTTACAAGTTGGACGTTAGACCAATAGAAGCGGAAAACTTGGCTTTTGTTCATAGGAGTTGAAAATGTATGAAATGTTATATGTATGTAGAATTATAAATTACATATTCTTTGATTTAAGCAATTGCAGATGACTCAGTTCAATTTAAATAAAGTTATACAATTTCATGTTTCATTTTACAGTGTTTTTAATCTGTGGTTTCATTCTAAATTTAGGGTTTTAGATAAGAGACATTCCTCAGTTCTAAACTAGCTTGTGCCGTCTCTGTAACAGCCAGCTCATCACATGAATGCTGATCATGGTTTCCTCTCTCCAGTCATCTTGGCTTTGTTTCAAAATAAGAGTGCACTGTTATCTAATAAAAACATAATCCAAAAAATTACTGACTGCCTCATTGAGCGAAAAAACAAATAAATATGCTGTCCCGGCAGATTGCAGACAGTATACAAACACAGACTGCGGGTGGGAGACAGAATGTGGGGTCAACTTACTGGATTTAACCACAGCCTGAGTCTGTGCTGACGTCCCAGAGGCAATATTGGTCAGAGCCCAAGCTGCCTCGAACTGAAGAGAGGGGCTGTAGGGCAAAGAAATCAACACCAGTTAGGAAAGAACAAAACAAGTTAAAGAAGGCTCATTTAGTTTCCACAGTACAGTGGGTCAGAGAGGGGGGGGGGGGGGTAATAATGATAAATATTGATGTGAACACTTCCTGAATCCCCAGCTGCTATTACATGTTTTCAAAGGCTGATTTTAATATTTTTCCCCAAGCACCTAATACACTCATCTGTTTTTTGGCCTTCCAGTACTAAAAGGGCTTTTTAGAGGAATGTACCTCAAACACATTTTAATTGAAAGCTTGTTGCTCATGAGGGCACAGTAGTAGAGTTTTTTCTTTGTTGGTTTCTTTAAATAAAAAAAGATTCATAATCAGTTTCACAATGTGAAACCCTAGAGTCTGTGTGGTGGATAATACATCTGATGCCGGATCAGTGGTGTAGATATCATGCTGTTTGGCAAACTAGGGTTGTGCTCAAAAGGGAGGACTATCATGAAAAGATTTTTTTTATTTATTTATTTATTTCTTAAATGATGCAACACAAAATATTAGAAATCACACAGTTGCAAGTGATCCTCACACCACCCACTAGCCAAATGCTTGTAAATCATGGCAAAGGGTGGTAAGTCTGTCTACCCCACTGAATATTTCATCAGTCGACCAACCACGATGTGGAGTTCCTACTGGTTTCTTAAGCTTTAGCTGGGATGTAAAACAGGAAACAGGGTATGGTCCTCTTTGTGATGTAACCAGCCACTTTGGTTGCCTCTGGACCGAATAGTTTAATTTCTGCCCTATCATGAATTCACAGATTTAATTTGAAAACCTCATAAGACTTTTTGTCTATACTTGTTCATGTAAAGTGGTGCTCATTTTCATGCTGTGTACTGCATTGTGATTCTGTACCTCATTATGTCATTAGGCTGGGTTGACTTGGCTTATTGCCATAATGCTATGGCAACATAACTGACCATTATTGTCTCTTGATGGGTGCACAGGGGTTATACTGCATTGCTGCACAAACTCAAAAATGTCCACTAGTGTGTCATGTTAACATGACGCTATCTGTTGTTGTTGCCATGGTAAAATCTTCCTTACAAGTTCTTCCACCCCAACTATTCTTTCTCCCCCCTCGGTGAACACAGGGTCCTGGGAATTGGGGACCTCCGAGAGACAGGAATGCTGTTATATTTGGCTTGGCCTGGACTCAGAAGACCAGCCAACTGCCCTGTGCGCCTCCACACACTCTCACGTGTGGACACAGTTGGATACACACACACACACACTCTTATGCACACAAAGCCTCTGTTGCAGCAAAGACTTGATGTAGCAGCGTCTGTAATCCATCACAGCAGTCTGCAGTCTTAACAACTAGAACACTCAGTTCATCGCGTCAGAGAAAAATAACACTGAGGGAAAACACAAACTGTTTTGGAAGCAGACTTACTTGTCGTCCCTCTCCAGGCATTTGACTAAAATGGGCAGGATCCCAGACTTTATCAAGTCGTCGATAGGAGGGTTTCTGTCACTCGAGAGCAGTTTTCTAAAAAGGGCAGAAAGAAAAATCTCAAGAACATACACAAAACACAGCTGGTGTCTGTATGTCTGTGTGTTCTGTCAGCCACTCACCTGGCTGCCTGTACAGCACTGAGCTGGATAACTGCATTATCACTGGTAGCGTTCTGTAGTGGCAAAGAGTGAAGGCCATAACAAATGTTAGCACAGCATAATTAGCCAGCAGTTTAGCAGCTATTGCTGGTACATTTGGGTAAGGCAATGGAAGGCTTGGATGATGTGAACTCTTACCTGTAAGATGGCATCAAGCGTAACATTTTGCTGCACAAAGAGAAACAGAGAAATATTAGCATAGTCATAATAGTTTAAAGCATAATGCAAACCTGTGCAAAACAGTGCATTTCCCTTTAATTAGCGTAACAAACGTCTTGTATCTCATGCTGCTCAGATATTTTCACAATGTAGTATGTAGGCCGTGGGTGGATTCAAATGATAAAAAACACGAAGAGATATGAGGTTGACATATGGATGTTTTAAATACTTTTGCAGAATAACAAAAAAAAAAAAAAAAAAAAAACTTAGCTGACCCTTGATTAACACCACTTTACATAATATGTTTAATTTATGTAAATGTGCTAAAATAGTTTACAAGCCTATATTGAGACTTTAACAGCTTGCCCACTACTTCTTTGTGTCTGTTTACTAATGTAGAATATGCAAAATGCTTGGTGGCTTTCAACTGAAACGGATGAAGGAAATTACAATGAGCTGCACCCTCTCTTTTCCCTGATACGTCTTGTGACTCTGAACATCCAACAGGCTACCTTGTTTCAGTATCAAGTGATATTTTGGATTTCTGTTTAAGATGAACGTCTCTCCACTACTGTACAGGGTCTAAAATTTGAAAATCTCAACATTTAGCAAACAATGATAGAATTGGCTTTCAATCACAGCTCTGATGAGAGTCTGTATGTAAGACACAGAACTAACATAAAGAGGTAACAATAACGTTGGATGAAACGGCTTGGACATGTGGTGGTTCACAGTCATCTAGCTTTGGATCAGCACTCTACATTTCTCACTAATGCTGCTGTGAACCACAAATTGAGACTACAATTTCAAAGTGTGATTAACTGCAGAGATTGGATTACTATGCAGGCCTCATCATTTCATTGATCTACTAAAATAATGTCATCAGAAGTCATCGGCTTCTTTATCTCATACTGCTGCGCCCAAAAGCAATACATTTTGTTATGTGCAGAAATTAAAAGGCACACTGAAACATCACTATAGCAGGAAGACAGCGTGCTTTTTGCAAAGCTCTGGATCAGCAAACCACAGACATCAACCAGGGTGTATTTGTAAATATTCAAAAGTAAAAAACTCAATTAGAGGGTCAATTCCCACAAATTACAAAACATATTTTTACACATACTCATTCAATTTTGGTTTTAAAAGGTATTTGTTTCTGAGATTTCTGGTGCCAACCCAGTTTAATAAAGGTTGATGGTATTTCATTTGTTGTGCTCAAAGCAAAAAAAAAAAGTTTCTAAAAAAGCTCAAAAGCTAATTGTGTTTATACAAACATTGTCCTCTTCTCTCAGGATAATCCACAGAACGTGACAGTTTTCAGTAGAAAAACAGTCGACAGCCAGATCTGTGGACTATCCTGAGAAACTGGAACATTATTATGAAGACACATTGATGTTGGGTTTTCAAACATACGTTTGTATTGCTGTCAGGAACAAAAACAAAATTCTACCCACTTTAAAATTGTATTGGGGTGGTGGCAGAAGTTTCAGCAGCAGATATTACAAAACTGAAATCTGCATGGACAGACACAAGTAAGGAAAAGAAAATGACAAAATAAACTCCGGCCATCTAGTAGTTATGGAGCTGTTATGGTGATATTTCTATTTGACAGATGCTCCAGGATTGAGAATGAACTTTCAATCTCAACTAAGGAGAAAATGTTTTTTGTAATTTGGCTGAATTGGCCCTTTGAAGTTTGGAATAATAAATATTACTGACAGGGAACATGCATAACATGACCATGCAGTTATACTTAATTTGCACTATAAATGCATTTCTTTGGGAGGAAAATCCCAGTAAAAACAGAACTTTCCCCAAAGACGCATTTTATTCTTTATTCAGCTACTGCTTCTAGTGTGTATCGCACACAGTTTGAAATAACTTTGAACCACATTAAATACACTGCCCACTTGATTTTAACCCTTCTGACCTGTTATCCAGACAGTCCACTCTCACTACATCTCTCTCACAAAAAAGCACATACCCACACACCCACACTTACTCCTTTGAAGTCGGAGTCGACATCAGAGTCCTCCAGACTCTCCTCCTGCGGGACATTTCTCTTCTTCAGTAGATGTTCGGTTCGTTTGTTCTGACAAGAGGAGAAAAGACAGAAAAGCAATGAGGGGAGGAGATGAAAGTGTTCATTAATGCATTCATGAATTCTTAAAGTAACAGTGAATCTTCTCTTTCCCAAAACTTTTCCCTTCAGGAGTATAGCCTGCATGTTAGAAACCCCATTCTAAGTGGATAAGTCAGAAAATCTGCCTGCAGGCTAGTACATGAAGCTAACACACACTCATCTTTGAAGGACACTTAACCTTAACACACACTGCAACCCCCCAACAAGCACACATTCATCCAGCGTGGACACACATGTACATACAAACAGGCTGAAAGACCCACACATCCCACCACTTTACAGGGCATGTGAGTCAGTGGTAGGAGGAGATTCCCTTGCCCTACATTCCTGTGCATCATGCTGATGTGCGTCACTGATGACTAATCAGCTAGTGCAGTGCTTCTTGCAGCTCTGATCCAGCTAAATGGAATGTGCTAGACTTGAGACCACCTCAGCACTCCATAGCAATGACGTTCTATGTTTTAACACCGCTGGCTGTGCCGGTGTTCTCCGAACGTCTGCTGATGGCTGTGCTGCTCTACATGCCTGTTTATCCGTATCAGACTTTCTCTGGAAGCACAATGAGTAAGTGTCCCTTGAGTTTTGTTCAGCATTGCCTGTTCAGGTGGCCCTATATGACAAAGTCATGCTTTTGCAAGTGAATCTGTTCATCATCTAAATGTGAATTTCCAAATATGATGTTTACATGCTGTAATTTTCTTGACAGTGTCAATTCTGTGCCATGCCGGGCTGTCAAAAACACATTTTTACAGAGCAAAGATTTCAAAAGATTCATTTCAATTCCTTTCATTTTGTCTTGCACCCTGTTACTAGAACCAGAGGGCACCTTCCTCTTTCACAACCTAGAAGAAACTTCAGCATGACTCAACAAAGATGTTGAACCCTACTAAAATGATCATTAAATGTGCTGTAGATGTTCGTGCTTTTTAGAGGAACACCACTACTCAACTTGAACTTTGTAGTGGATATTACCCTGATGGATGGGCCACATTTACTGTGTTAGTACTGTATTTCCTAAAATCATCAGGTATAATCTACACAGAAAGTTCATCATTGAGAAAAAAAAGTGATGGTTAAAGAAGTGATTGGTCTTCCTGATATCACCCAGCTAAGATGTGACTGGTCTATTCATCTGTTACAAACCCAAATTAGCCTTCAACTGTGTGTGAAAATGAAAACTATCTCAGACCCATTAGCAAGTCAAAAAGGTACATGACAGACCTGATTTTGCAGACAAAGACAATGCAACGCTTAAAGGCCAGTTCAGACCAAAGACTTGCGATGAGACGAGTTGAAACTTGCAACTACTTGCACTGCGCTGGTCTGCATAGTGACAAGACGAAACGGTTTGTAGTTTCCATAGCAATGACTCTGTACTTCCGTTTTAACTGCCGGATTTGTAGCATCTTAAAATATGAATAAGGATAGTGATAGTTACTTGCTACAGTTACATTTCTAGTATTGATGAAAGGGCGAAAACATAAAAATACGAGAGGGACTCTTTCCTCCATCCGAAACTGGCCATTTCGACCAGCTGACAGTTTGTAACTGACTTGCCCAGCTGACTTTGCTGCGAGCGGATTGGCTGTTGAAACGTGACATGCCTTACGTCCTAAAACCAGGCGACTTGACGAGCAGGCGACATCATCAACCAGCTTCTCATGTGTTCTACAAATCCACCACACCACAGTGATGGAAAGAATTGTGTGGGGAGAAAAATGTGATTCAAGATTTACTGCATCATTTGTGAAACATGGTGGTGGTGGTGTTAATGCTGCCAGTGGAACCAGCTCACGTGCTCACAGATGAGGTCACTGCAGCAGGATGAACGAATACGTCACCTCTGTTCATATCAAATCAAATGCATCAAATCTCTTTGGACATGGAATGCCATCACAAAGCAGCAGCAGGACATTAATCCAAAATGTCTATCCCAAGCAACCCCCTGAACTAACATCAATTTAACAGCACAGGTTTCACTTGATGAAGATCAGAATAAAGGTGAATGTCCCCTGAAACAAGCGGGAAGTGAAGACACCTGCATCTTGTGATGTCTATGGGTCAGAGACTTGGGCAATCACTGATTGCACAGAATATGCACTCAAAATTTAACATGATGAATTCCTACACTGTTTAGCTGATGTAGATGAACACCCTTAAATTAAAGCTAAACATTGGCATTTTAATCTTATAATCCTTGTTTCATTTTAAACCCATGGTGCAGAGTAAAAGGACAAATACAACAAGATATATGGTACATGCACAAACTGCACATTGTACAATGCCTATTGAAGGTATTTGCCTCCTTCGTTCATGTTTTAGGCCAACAAACAAGACAGACAATAACACTACATCAAATAATAGTAGCTCCTCTTTCTTTTCAATTCCATCCCCACAGTAGTCTGCTAACCAGAAGTGATCCTGGCCCAACTTTTGTTGCAGTACATTCTGTCTGTTAATAAACATCACATAATTTATAGAAAGATAGCTTGCAGCTTGCTAGCTATCAAATGTAAAAGACTAATCAGAATGTCCCACTGTGATCCAATCCAATCCTTTCTGCCATTAAATTAAAGCAAGTGTGTGAGAATTAAAAAAATCAACAAGAGAAATACGTAAATGCTCAATAGATACATGTTACTTTATAAAGGAGTCCATTTATAAGAGATCTTGATTATTGATTAAATAATGGGAGAGGAAATAGCACAGGTGTGCTTCCAAACATAACACTTACACAATGGTAGTTTAGCATAGAAGGAAACCAACAATACATGGACACCAAAAATTCATGACAAATGCTTACTCATTTGCAAGAGACAGTGTAATAATATAATAAACTTGGAGCCACTTTGGTTGCTCAAGGATTATTTTATTCATCTTGTACAGAGTGTATGGTTGCCTCCTAATGGCTCTCAACATTCAACATCTCTGTCTGAATTTTCAATTTTCTCAATGAGCAATTCACAAAACTCCACTGGTCTGGAATCTGAGGCAGATTTATAATACTTTGACTGAGGCCTGATGTATGTGTGTGTAGACAGATGGTGCATCTTTTCTCACCTTTCTCAACTCAACTGTCACCTCATTTCGATGTCTTCTCATAGTCTGTAACAAAGAAACAAAAAAGAAAACATTCGTATTTTGACAGAAATTCAACCATTTACTTCATTTGAAAAATACATTGTAGCCTTTTACATGGATAACAAAGGTAATTTTGTTAACCATATGAAAGGCTATAATAAATCACAAAAGACCATAGGCAAAATACACATCATATTGTATGTTTTCCATTAGATTACACACCCACATCTTATAACCATTTACAATAACAAAACTTTAACAATATGGGGCAGGCTAATGACTTTTCCCCCCAATTTATGCATACATCTGTGACTGAATCCTAGAAACAGAAACCACCAACACATTTGAAGGTAAGGGGTCTATAAAACAAAAAAAACTGCCCAATTTTTTTGTGTCTGTTGGGTTTCCAGTTCATCCTGCACAGTTTGAGATGGTCTAAGATCTTGTGACTGTTTGAAGAGGTTCATGTTGCCTTCCTAAATAGCCTCTTACGTAATCTGGGACAGTCATAACTCAGGAGGCTGCGGAGCAGAGAGGTGTCTCCCAAGCACTGCAAAACAACAATAATGCCACTACCACTTGACCCATACAAAAATGTCCCTTTAGTAGAACATCAAAATACAATAGTCCAGCCTGACTGTCAAGAGAAATAAATGAATCCAGTACACTTAAATTGCTGAGATTTCTGTAATCATGTTGGTCACTGTACCCCAAATATGAACTGTTCCTAAAATAAAGAATGTATGCCCACAAAGACAAAATTGCTGGAACTTATAGAGGCACCACAGTAAATACTCAAAAAACTAAATAATCATGAAACCTTCAAGTGTACAAGGCAACAAATGTATGACATTTCAGGATAAAAAAAAAAAAAAAAAGCTTGACCAATCTAAACCATAAGCACATTGTTTTTGATATCCAGGAAAACAAAGGAGGAGCTTATGACCTGCAGCATGTGAGACTTTACTGCTTTGCAATTCAAATCTGTCCCTAATGATGTCAGAAATGAAGAGCAATCTGTTATGTCTGACCTAAATAAATATAACCCAAACAGGCATGTTTTCCTGCTGTAGTCTGAGTCATCCATTTAGGAAAACTCAAATTCATGCAGAGGCTCTTAAGAGGACCCAGGTCAGACTCCCAAGATGCCTGAAATAGCATCAGGAATGCACTTGGCATAGCCTGTCTGTCATAGTAGCCATGTGCTGGTCACACTGACTTAAAGTTTGAAAACAACCACCTATGGGGCATCAATCTGTGCTTTTCGGCAATTGATGGTGATACTCCAACTTTGAAGGGCCATTTTCAGATATACATTTGTTTGTGTCTTTTTGCTAAACCCTTAGGCTTCAGAGAGTTGCTTTTTGATAAATGACATACGTATCATTTATATAACCTAAACAAGACTATACATTTTTATAGTGTGACCTCTTCCTTTGGTCCAACACTGTTAGCTTCCCTTATCTTGGCTAATCTGAACACAGCCTTTGCCAAATGGTTTGTTCATCATGTCAATGAGCATTACAGACAGATGCTGTCACAGAGATTTATAATTAGACTTGTTAGTCGAATGATGCTGCAATACACCGCGTTTTAGACTCGCGGTTTGCCAGTAGGGTACATAGTATACCGGTGGTGTTTTCTAGAATATATGACTTGCCAGTAAAGCAAACACAATTATCCTTCACATTAACCTTAGTATAGCAATGTCTATTTGGAAAAATGTCTACGTATGTCCATTAAGACATCTGAGAGACAACATTACGTTAGACCAAGTTATATTTAAGAGTACTGCTAGCTCAATGTTATCCAAGTCTAACGTGCCCTTTTCTCACTGATGGATTCAAATCAAGCAGTAAATTCATGACCTTAAATGGTTTTAGTTAGCAATACATTTGTAAAGTAGACCGTAAAACTAAGGTCATCGCACCAATTAATACCATTCAGCTAACTGTTTAGTGGCTTAGCTAGGAGCTCACTTTAGCTCGCTCACCTGGCATTACATGCTAGCTGTCTGCTTGACAACGTTAGCAAGCTAACAAGGAGGGGCAATGTTTGGTTAGGGTGGATGTGGACCAACCATGAAATTCAATCTAAACCAACGTTTTACCAATAATGACAAATATATGTGACGTTTGCAAAGTAGCACTGGTGTTACTTAAGGTCAGCTGGCTGTAAAGCATGGCAAATGTCAAGATTATGGTACCGGTCAGGCCCAGCCTCGCTTGCGACCGGTGTCCATCCAACTAGCTTGTTAACGTTAGCTGGCAGTGACAGCTACATCGCCTGCCCTTAATACTCCCAATACCAACGGTCCAACTGTGATGTTGCTTAGTCTTTAGAAATATTAACTACTGGATAATAGTATGCCACTGGCGTTAACTAGATAACCATCACCACAATCGTTCAATTACGTGGGGAATGTACCGTTATCGAGATAGGCCAATAAGCACTTTAGATGGCGAACTCTTCACGCTAGCTTACATTAGCTAGCTAGCTAACTGGCAGCTGCAGCCGGGGCCAGGCTCCCCAGCGAGGCCCAAAGACTGTCGTTTTCTACGTAAAACTAATTCGATTCATGTCATTTACACTCGTAATTATACGTCAGCTCACCTCGACATCACGTCCCTTATTTTTAAAGCTCTTGATGCGGTGGTTTTCCAAGCCGGCGTTTTCTGCCATGGCTGTATGGGGTTTTGCTATTACTCCGGCTTTCGGGATCTCCTCCGTGAAAGACGAGGCACGGCAGCTCCTGTACTGCTGCTGGCTCGGGAGAGGGGGAGGAGGAGGAGGACGTAACAGATCGCAGAGTGAGGGGAGGAGTTAATGCATACCTCCTGCATGGGCTGTCCTGGTTTCCACGGCTTCCTAGACGCAGTAATAATAAATTCACCTCACAGACATCCGCAAACGGGAAAGCAGTGCAGCTCACTCGTCATTTTTGCGGGGAACAGTATGATGCGCAATTTAACAACAACCAAAAGCAAAACAGGACTCTGACAAAGGTATGCCTCCAGACACAAAAGTTTAATGAATCAACAATATTTGGAAATTGCTTGTACAATAACATCATTAGTGCAAACAAAGACAAGCATCTGAAATATTTAACTGTCACACTTCAGCAGCGGATATGCAATGCCAATACAACACAACAGATTGACATTTTTAACCATATATCTCTAATCAGAGACAATCAGCACCTGCTCTGGTTATATTCTGATATTTGAAATAAATACACCATAAAAGATTTCAGGATGAGATAAGTGTGGGAAAACCACAGGGCTGTGTGATTTAGAAATCAATCTTGTTAGTGTCAATGTTTCGCTTTTTAAAACATTTTCCAGCTCCGTCACCTCAGCATACCTCAGTGAAAAGTCAACCTCAGACACTGTCTGTCCCCTGGAATGTGCACTGGTTTACTGGAGTATTTTAAACCATCTCTGTACCAACTCAAATTGAAACAGTGACATGAATTAAGAAGTGTTGCAATATCCCCACTTTTAATTGAATTTTGAATTAAAGAAGGCAACATAAAATTGAATGGGATATTGTTGACTGATGTCTCATTATTGACAGCTGATCCTTCATTAGTCTGAAAACTCTTGCCGGCCAAAGAAAGGACATGTTTTGTCATACCAAAGAGACATATCGCATTGATCTGTGACTTCAATAAATACAAATAAATATAGGGCGTATGCTGAGATGTCAGTATGGCATCTAGGAGACTATGCAATGTCAATAAAACATGGCTTCTGATCCTGAAAAATGGGAACATTTTACCATCCACCTTCTGTCATCTACACACAGATTGAGAATGTAAGCAGCGATTGAAAGTGTTTCAGTTAATACAGGGTGATTACCACTGGCACAAGGTAATGATTTGACAGTTTTCCATCAGCGCAGACTGCAACAGTCATAGCCGACCAACAATCAGAAATCCCCACTCCTTTCAAGGATACTCCAACGTCAATCCAGAGCAGCAGTAGAGCGACAGAGTAATCAGGGGAAACAAACAAACAAAAAGCCACACATAATGATTTTACCCAATCAAGGTCAAACTGTAGTGTCACAGAGGTTGCTATGAGATATAGGGGAGGATGACAACGAAAAAGAGGGACTGAGGATGAAGTGCTCCTTCAGAAGATTTGTTGTTCAAAGAGGATCTTCTCAAATCCTTGTGGAGCTGTGTGATAGAAGTCACTAAACTGGCAGTCTAATATGGCACTGTCATCCACTGAAACAAAAGAAGGGAAAGACACAAGCACAAGCTTAGAGATTGTAAACATGTTAACCTCTTAAAACAGATTTTTACTATTAGCATTTAAGTAAAAAAAATTAAACAAACGTTTTCACAGTGTTTGACAACGTCACATGTATTGTGCATATCCATGTTTCAGTATTTCTTTAAAAAGTTCCTGCATGTACATTCAGTCAAATATTTAAACCCAAGATGCATGTTAGTTTGTCTGTGCCATTGAATCAAATGGGTGATGCTTGGCTATAGTCAGGGTTGATTGGTAAATGAAAACCAAACATACCATGGTTTCAAATGTATGTAGAAATGTGACCTCATTAAACTTTTTGTTGACTATATTTGTACATCAAAATCATATACAGTATATACCCAAGACTCCCTGGAGAGATGCTGATGCTGAGTAGATTATTCTGGTGGAATAAAGTAAAATCAATTGAATTGATGTCATGTCTTACTCAGGGGTAATAATATGATAAATAGCAAACATTTGTCTTACTTAATACTAAGTTATTTGTTCTGCAGAAATGAGGTCAAATGCCTTGTAACAGCAACTATTTGAACATAATCTCTCAGTATATAATGTTACATTTTGTGTGTTAATACTGAAATCTTTAGGTGCCAGAATGTTTTTAACTCAACTTGGGATGGACAGTTAGCGTGGTGATCTACTAATCTTATAAATCGGTTCTCAGCACCAGTAACATCACCTCCAGGCCAAACACTCTCCCACGCCAACTGGCACAGCAACTTACAGTGTCCCCGTTTTGTTTACCAGTTGTCAACCTGAGGTGATGTTTGTAGGTCTCCTTCGCCACTCATCCAAAAAGCATATAAACTACTGTATATGGCACCCCTTTCTAAAGTGTCATTTAAAAACAGAAAAAGGTTCTCCAATGCAAACTCTGCATCCACTGGAAAACTGAGCTATGGCGGTGCAGATAAGACAAAGCAGTCTTTGTTGTAAATTAAAATATAAGAAGGCAATCATTTAAAGAGGAATAATAAAACTATGCTACCGTGCCACTGCAGCTCATGGAACTAATTTGGTGAAAACGTTTAGTTTTCAGGGTGGGGAGCTTATAATTATATTATTATATATTAATTATTATAAATATAAAGAATTTTCCCATTACCAGCTTAATTAAATATTATAATTTTTATTGAGTCTAATTATTAACCTAACAAAAATCTATATTTTTTGACAACATTGGTATTGAATAATGCTTAGGTAGTCGCAGTCTAATTCAAATAACATACCAGATTAACACAGAGGAGTGGAGCATATCCCTATTCCCACAAGGGAGTTCAGTTTATGTAAATGCTTATTAGAAAATAGTGACGTGACAACACTAACAGCCAAAAACGTTTGTCTTGCCCTTTAAACATGAATGATGTTACTGTTCATACACAGAGAGAAAATGGATTGGAAAGTTTGAGATGATATTTATGAAGGCATCCAGTGTGACTTCCTGATCACATGGATATATTTTCTAGCTCAGAAATATCAGCAGTGCTTAAAAACAGAGGGTGTTTGCACAAGAAAGCTCAAACAAATGAGTCACTAGTTACAGTTTTTTCCTGCTGTAGGAAAGGAACAAGCAAAGCTGCCACTAAGAAACAACATGTTTTCTTTCCAACATAAAATCGCTGGATACTGACTAGCTTAACAGCAACCAGAAAGAAAAAGCCAGTTAATGACATAATCTGCTGTAGCCTTTGACCAGAATAAAACCTGCATGCCTTGATCCTCGGTGGAAAGACTGCCCCTTCCTGCTTAAGGATTTGTGTTGATCAGTCCATATAACTCACTCTTGAATGTATGGAATCTCTTTGTGTTCAAATATGCAAATAAAAGACCCTTTTAAGTGCAGCTAACAGAGCAGGTATGTAAAAGTGTACAAATAGAGCCCTCTAGTGGAATAACATTGTAACTGTCATAATTGCATTTCTGAAAAAGCAGTTTGGCAGTCAATAATGTTCGTAATCCCAAGATCATCAAACCTCTGCAAACTAGTCAGCATATCAAGCCAACAAATACACTTACCATAAACAACAGGGTATACAGTGCCTCGGATCCCCGAGGCAGGACAATGCATGTTCTTTCCATTCAGATATAAATTCAGCTCCACATGGTCATATGTGATGCCCTGAGGAACACAAACATACATTTAATTAATCACTGAATGTTTGCATCGAAATATGATTACACATTTAAACCCGGTTTAATTATCAAAATCAAACCTTCATATGGGTAGCATGGCTATTCAAAGTTTGTGACTGTAAGATAAGAATTGAGTCAAGAGGAGCAGGAAAAACCTGTGTATGTATAGGTTTTGATCCCACAGTATTCTTTTCTTTCCTCTATGTCCTGCAGTTACACTCTCTCCTACTGTACCATGGTGACTGCTACCTGTCGATTTTTTCAAAAAACTCTTGCCAAAGAATTGCAATTGCTCTGAAATATGTGAGAGTAGCTTGAATCAGTCATAAATTGGTACAGATCTACCGAGCATAAGTGATATCGGTGAAGTGAGGTGCCTGCGTAGAGCCCGAAGGATATTAAGAGACAGTACCCACCCCAGACAAAGCCTGTTCACCCTGCACTCCATCAAAATTTGAAGCTTTTTTTTGTCATGTTTTGCTCTGTGTTGCGTTGTGTGTGGGAAGCATAAAGGGACTATAAAAGTACATTTCGTTATACAAGCTTGTGTTGTAAAATTACCATTAAACAAACCCTTGAAGGGCCAATTTTTGAAGCTGTAGTTTGTGGTGCTTTTTAAAAGATATTATTGTACAGCATGCAAAATAAAAAACATCACAAATGTATGATAGCTGATAACGAGCTTCATAAGGACAGTGTAGTGTTGGAATTTATTGAGGTACAGGTGTTCATATTTCCTGTACATTACAAACCCAAATGAGCAAGCATCACTCAATTTAGGTCGTGATAACACAGTTTTACTGACTGACCTGAATTTGGCCCATGATGAAAATACCTTGTTATCAGAAAAATTATTCTCTTCTCTCCACAAATGTATTCCTGCACAATTACTCAGTTTGCAGTAAGACAGGTTCATCTGCATAGATGTCTTGCTCTGCCATCTGTGTGCGTGTGTGGGGTCCCTCTGGTAAAGCTCACATAAATACAGTACTGCCACTACAGGACTTCAGGGGTCGCCAAAGCGACTGGAACTTAAAACTTGGTTTTAAGTCGTAGTAGCTTTAAGCTGTTTTGTCTCTTCTTCAGCAGGACTTTCAAGTGTCATAAAATGAGCATGATGAGGCCTAAAGCAATAATGTAGGGTTAGGGTGTAGGTTTGAAAAAAGAAAAAACAATGATTTGACTTATTACATGTCATGTACAGTGTGTCAAACACTACTTTGTGCAGATAATGACATGCTTGCTGACAGTGATAGATAGAGGTCTGCATGTGCTCCTGCCCACTCCTGCTCGGTTTTGCACAGCAACCGCCGGCACCCGCTGTATTTTCTGCTGCACTGGCTAACTCCTCCAATCCATTTTTCAGACCCCAAGTCGGTGCTCATTAACATCACATCTTACAAAATGACTTCTGAGTCCTGTATGACAAGGTTTGTAAAAAAAAATTTAAAATTTAAAAAAATCAACAAGAAATCCAAAAAATGTTGTCTTGGAATAATGAAAAATATGTTATGATTTATAAACTGAAGCAAAATAGCAATCTGGTGCACATGTGGCACACTTTGGCACAAACAGAAGGCTATCCAGCCCATATTAGACCAAGCATTAAAATGTGACAATTATTGTCAGCTAGCTGCCTTGAAGAAAAAACCCCACAATACCAAACTCTATTGAGGGTCTCACAGGACCGGCAGACCAGCCTCATCCAGCAGGTGTATAGCAGATGATTAGTCTAAAAGGGGTTGATTAAAGTTCTGTAAATACACACAATCTCACACTCACATGTTGGTTGGAAGATCAATATGTGCACAGACTAAACTGATAATAAAAAAAAGAGATCTCAGCAACAATTAGTGAAGCACCTTTACTCTACAAGAAATCCTTTGAGCACCCATGTCAGATAAAACGATCTATATCTTAGATCAATAGAAACTGACTGGCTTGCTTATATTATTCCAGTTAATTTATAATTTCAGTGTCTATGTCAATTTACACTTGCTGGTTCTCACTTATTTGACAAGATGCAGATTCAGAGAAAAAGGTCAGTCTTCATTTGCAGCTTTTCAGCACTTACCACAATGTCCCCCTCCTGAGGAAGGCTGTTTGCTGGCAGACGATTCTTCTCTTCATTATTGTGGTACACAGACCCATCATGCCTCAGGACAAGGCTGTTTGTGTCTCTGCCCAAAGGCACTTGATTAAGATTCACTTTCTGCGTAGCCACACCTATTCCCCACACACCTAAACACAAAGCACAACACTGAGTATCTGCTATTTCAAAACACTGTTTTAACCACAAAGATTAAAATGTGTTTCTATTTCTGACAAAGGCCTGCTGCAAGAAAAAATGAGTATGCAAGATTAACATGCATAACACATTCGCAATTGAATGTCTGTGGCAAGTGTGGAGCTGCATGATGGTAGCTTAGCTTAAGGTCATACGTGTAAGAAAGCATATTTCTTGTGATTTTAAACACTGTCTTTGTAAGTGAACTGAATTCCACCTATGGGCATGCAGTCACAAGATGTAGCCACTAAAGACTGCAGCGTGTCAGTATCAGTAACTCCCACGAGGAATGCACCAGAAAATGTCAATCTGGCAAGAAAAAAAAGGCAGGAGCTAGGAGCCAAGTGCTTACCAGTGGACTGGATCTTAAACTCAAAATAACTTTTGTTCTGGTGCAGAGGAGCGTTGGCCAGGCAGCCTCCAGTGCCACATATCCTCCGGCCGCTCTTTACAATGACAACATCTGTGCCTGCAAAAGAAAGGCAAAAATAATTGTAGTAAACTCACATAATTCAGAGTGCGATTGTTTTCACTGTCAAATAATCTGCTAATTATTTTTGTTGATTAATAAATTGAAAGTGAAAATGTCCATCACTATTTCCTAGAGCCCAAGATGACAACTTCAAAGGGCTTGTTTTCTGTAACCAACAATGCAAAGATATTCAATTTGTAATCATAAGTCTGACAAAAGCAGAAAATCCTCACATCTGAAAAGCTGGAAACAGAATGATTGAGATTTTAGCTTTATAAATGACAAATAATTAATATATTATCAAAATTGTTGCTGATCAATCATCTTATCATTTCAGCACTATGCCAATTGCTGTTGGGTGATTTGAATTCTCTGCAGGTGCCATTTAAAAATCCAGATATTCCTCAGGGTAGAAAGGCAGGTAAGTTACTGGCAGTTAACACTTTATTGAAAGAAGTTAAAGCTTCGGTTGCATTTCCCTGATGGAACCTCTTCAAAAAGTAATATTAATTAAATACAACTGGGGTAAATCACACCTTAAAGTCCCTCTCTACATAAAATTGTGTTATCTTCATTGTTACTTCACTTGGATGTTTGACCTTCACATTGCAGGGTGAGTTTGACAATATAAGTTTTAAAATGAATCTGCTGTAGCAGTAAAGTTTTTTCTGTGCTCACCTTAAATCTCAGTTTAAGATGTGTATTATGAGCAGGGTTTTCTGACATCACAACTAGTTTGAAAGCCAATTGTGGTCCAGTATGCAATCATCCAGTGCACATTCACCTAAAATACACTTTTTCAACGTAGGACGCATCTTGTGTCCAATAGTTACAAATTGTAAACGAAAAATATTTGCATACTCATATCTTACGGGTTTTTCAATAAGAGAGAAGGAGTAGATGTGCTATTGAGAACTTATAAGGAGGTAATTGAACTGGAAAAAACAGACCACACACAAATTATGATGAAAAGCAGAATGTTTTTATATGTAGAGGAGACCTTTAAAGTTTATTAAGTGAAAGAAATGGGAAATGATAGCTTTCACCCGCGTCGTGAGTTTAGTTGCAGGAGCGAAGCGCTGAGATGTCACGAGTTGCTCTGTCTGTTGATATTAACGTCATGTCACACTGTATTTAATTAATTGATAAGCTTTGTAGGAGCTTATTAAAGGGGAATGTTAGAAGACGCAACTGCGACCACTCGATGCTACCAAAAAACATTAAATTGCGTTGGTTATGACACCAGGAGCAGCTGTCGGTTAGCTTGCTAGCTTAATATTAACGCCGGAAGTAGCAAAACATCATGCACACAGATAGGCGTGTGTGGACATCAACTGCATGTAGCCGACATCAGCTGTCACAATAACGGACAAACTCACTTACCCATGTGGTGAGTATCTAACTGAACAGTGGGCATTTCTTTGAGGGGAATATGGCCTGGTCCGCCATCTCCGCAGCAGCCTAGACAACACGTAAACATCGCAGCCATCCTTGATACTAGCTCAACATCCGGAAACAAACTCACACCATCCAACCAAAGAGTGCTTGGCGTTAAAACGGCAGGCTGCCCGAACACAACAGCGACACCTGGCGGCAGAGGTCGGAGCTGCATAAGCCCCTGCTACCCAACTGTATCCAATCAGTGGCTAAGATAGGCAGTTGCTCCTGATGGCATGGAAACAAGGGAAGAAAATCAAGGTCAAAATTTCTACACGTGACTAAGTAACTATTGGATATCGATGTTACATAACCTCAAGTGAAAAGAAAGTAAGTTTTAGAAAATACATCAAATGTTTATGGGACAAATGCTGGATTTGTAATACCCATTCATAACTGAAGAGCATCTTTAGAGGTTGCTTTCAGCTGGAAGAAACATAAAGCCGAAACAACGTTGCTGATGTGAGATTTAGATAGTCTTCCCCGGTCTCTGCTCGCTCACGGTGTGAAGATAATGTGACATAGCATTGAAGTTTACTTTTTATATCAGCTGATACAGCTGGCGCCTTCACGTGCACCTTTTATCGTGTTAGCTGTTTACAGATACATATATTGACAAGTACCCACATAAGCGACTGAAGTGGGGCAGTATAAAACCCTGTGATGCCGAGCTGGGACTAAAACCTACTTGACAGTTTTTCACGCTGTAATGTTTTGCATAGCAACAGCCCCTCCCCCATCCGACTGTCAGGGATCCTCTGCAAGTTACCCTACACGGACAAAAACGTAAACATCCCAATGCTCAGAATTAAGCTGCCAAAAAAACTCGAAATACCAGTAGCTTTCGAGTTGGTGGCGTTTTAGTACACAGCCTCATTTACCTGTGAGCAAATACAGACGAATCAGTGTGTTTTAATTTTCTGTGCGCCACTGAAATGGTTAACTCCATACCCGGAAAGGGCGAAGTCTGCACAGCAACAAGCGCCATGATTGCGTTGCACTGTGCGTCTCAGCAGCTGGTGAGTGATTCTTTTGGTCCAGTAGTTGCATGTTACTATGCGCTTGCAAAATCTGTCACAGCCCCACTTCAGTACCTTGCCAACAGGAGCAACGCAAACGCGAACCCTGTTTGTCGATAATTTGTCGCATTGGATTGGTTAGGCGGCGGTAATTTAGGGCTCAACTAGCTAACCACTGTTCTGCTATTACTGTATTACAAAGCCAAGAGAAAATCGTTTGCTGTTACAGTCTGCAGCTATAAAGTTATTAAGGATTTTGAGTCATTTCCAGACGGATTTCACGACGCGGTTTTAAGTTTCTGACAACGCCAGCTGGTGACAGAAAGACATCAAAAAGCAGGATGTGACTTAACGTTATATGGCCAAACGGAGCCTTTGGCAGAGCTCATGCCAAGCTTTTACGCGGGCACAGCGATGCAAGTCAGTTTCACTTTCAGGATGGGAATACTCCACACACAGCTGGAACACTGACTGCAAAAACCTGTATCCTTTGCGATGCTACAGCATTTTCGTGTATAATTTATTAGCCTGCCTCATGGGGCAGCGTCCCTCTCTGTGGGTGCGTATTGTGTAGCCTGTTTTATAAAGTGCTGATTTATTGGGTTTTCTTTATTTGAATTAAACATCGATTTGACGCCTGGGTAATGTGTTTGCAGGATGCCATGGAGCAGCTAGAAGAGGAACTTACGTGCCCAATCTGCTGCGGTCTGTTCGAGGACCCGCGGGTTTTGCTGTGCTCACACAGTTTTTGCAAGAAATGCTTGGAGGGACTCTTGGAGGGGAACCGAGGTCCAGCTTTCAGAACACCTTTCAAATGCCCCACATGCCGCAAAGAGACCCCTCACAACGGCGCAAACAGCCTGCAGATCAACTACTCTCTACGCGGAATAGTGGAGAAGTACAGCAAAATCAGGGTTATGCCTAAGATGTCTGTTTGTAAACAACACTGCGGCCAGCCTCTAAACATATTTTGCGCCACGGACTTAAAACTGATTTGTGGGTTTTGCGCAACAACAGATGACCACAAAGGGCATAAATTCTGCTCCTTGGAGGAGGCGTATGAACGAGAGAAGGAGGCGTTTGAAGAGCTGCTTCACGGAGTGGAGAGCTGGCAGAGCGCAGATATCGTGTCCTGCCTGGAGACACTTCAAGCGAGCAAGAAAAAGGCGCTTCAGTCGGTGACCAAGGACGCAGAAAAAGTAACCGACTATTTCGACAAACTCATCAGTTCCATTGAATGCAAAAAGAATGAGATCCTCTCCGATTTCGAAACACTGAAGCTGGTGGTGATGCAAGCATACGACCCGGAGATCACCAAGCTGAGCGCAGCGATGGAGGAGCAGAGGCTGGCGCTCAGCATCGCTGATTCTTTCAGGAGCGTCGGCGACCCCCTGTGCTTCCTGCAGCAGATGCAGGAGTTTCGGGAGAAGTTTAGGTTGCTTAAGGAGACTCCACTGCCCTCTCGCAAAGACATGGACGTCGGTCCACTTGTGCGCAATTTCGATGTCAAAAAGTGGGACTCACTGCGGCTCAGAGAAGTGGACAAGATCTCAGTTCCACACGAGAGTGGCTCCTACCGAGCCGGGGGCTCACGGATGACAGTGATCAGATGGATCACCTTATTTATGATTTTGTTCCTGCCAACACTGCTGCTGCTGCAGTCGCACAACCTCGCAGCCTACGTGCCCTCGCAGATTGAACCATTTCTCGCTGCGGTTTCCTCGCACCTTACCCACACTGGCGTGTACCTGCGGGGAATGACTGACATGTACACGAGTTTAATGGGTGCAGGTCAGGAATGCATCATGAACTTAATTGATTCTGTTGTCAATTTTATTGGCAGTCGTAAGTTGTTTTAATTACTAGCCTGTGGCATCTCTGCCATGCACTCACAGCTATAGATTGTTATCCAAGTGACCCGTGAGGTGCATTAAACTAGTGACAGATATGCACCTAAATATACGGAGACACTCGCTGACCTGACTGTTTACATTGTCTTTTGTTTTTGCCCAAACGCAAACCTCAATGAAGCCATAGAATCAATCCTTAATCTACAGAGGTTGTAGCCTACATTGACATCAGATCGACGCAAACCCATATTTCCTTCCACGAATGTGCAATCTATTTTCTCTTTTTATATTACGATGACAAATTTATACTTGTCCAAGATGATCTTGATAAATAAAGATGAGAAATTTAAGTCACCTCCATGTTTGTTTTTATTCAGTGTGACAGGCCAAATCATCCAACTATTAAGCGACAAAATCCATCCTATGAACTAAGCAAGTGAGAAATAGAAGAAATATACTGTGTAATCCGTGGCCTCTTCCCCGCACAGCGCGCCCGCACCACAGTGATGCTGCAACCTCTTCAAGGTTACAAACGTTGCATAACAGGGCCCGTGTGAAATATTCACCAGGCTGCAGACACAGTGCAAGAGAAAAAAAAGAATATGATGTTTCCATGAAACCTAAAAAAAATCGACAAGTGCACTTCCCCTTTCAGTGATAATAAAAAATAATGATAGATAGATTGTCACGCGTGCTGGATTTATTTGGAGGTTCATGTGACTCATTCGTTTCATGACTTGTCCGGTCTATAAAGTCAAACATCTGCAGGCTGTTAAGTTAAAAGTACAGTGTAGGCCTATTTTACTGCTATGCATCTGAATTAGTAGAAAACTAAAAATCAAAATGCAATTGTGTGGGCAAATTGAAGTTATTAAAATTCTCAGTGAAATCTTTGGCTCATCACCAATAGTGGTCTTTATTAAAATAGGTCAGAGCAAAAGGACGAGCAGTGAATTGATCATTTATCCTTTTATTTATTTATTTAATCTCTTGAGCAGAGATGCATTTTGAAAAAAAAAAAAAAAAAAAAAATCCCCAAATCAGACCACAAAGTGAATCCGTGATGTCAGCACTGACCATAATTCAGGATGTACGTCATGGCAGGCATGTACATATATATAGCCTTCTGTTGCCAGGCAAACATAGGATGAAAATAAATGTAGCACTCTACATTAATATTTTAATTGTCAAGGCACGCAAATTTAAATATGGCCTGAAAAACTTGAACTCAATCCAAATTTAGAAAAACGATCGTGAATAACTGTATATGGCCAAGACTTTTCTGAAAAACCACTATAGAGGCAGGTCGCACGGTCAAAGCTGGGCCTATGTGAAGTGTTTATGAAAATAAATTTCAAGTCACCATCTATTCAATCCATATGACTAAATATCCAGATAATAAGAGAATATTTAGTGTATCCAGTGTCTAATCTCAACACCAGATCAGGTCCCGCACACCGAGGGTCTGAGTATGAAATGGTGACTTAAGTGAAGACCTGTTTTATTTTTCCTGTGATTAAAGCAACTATTTCCATGTTAGTTTCTATTGTTGTGATAATAATTTTACACAGAAGCCCATTTTCACGTTTTCTGGAAAATGTGGTTGCAAATAAAGATAAGGCGCAAACAAAAACGGATGTAGTGTATTGTTCTACAGGTAATAGAAATAAGCACGAGCGATACAAAAGCAGGTAAATAAGTGCAAAAAGTCACACAACAGCAAAAAATGAAGCTTAACGACAGGTGTAAGACAAAATGTGGAATTTCAAGCCGTACAACACTATAAAGACGCTGCCACATTATGTGTTGTTTTTCTACATGCGCAAAATAGTCAGACATACTTTAAAATTTAATTACTGCACTTAGGAAAGGGTACAGTAATTTAAGAATTTCCAAAAATAAATTACAATGAATAATTGTTCATATTTACACACACTCACAGAGAAAAGGTATTTTCTAAGTCCATCTTGCAGCCATGCGCTGTAAAATAATGCATATTATTATATTCAGGCATATCATCTTTTAAATCAAATAAAAACGATAAAGGCCTGAATGTTAAAATATATTTTAGATGTGAATATTTCTCCATTTGGAAAAAAAAGCAAGCCTTAGTGCTTAGGAAAAAAAAGAATCCTAAAATGCGTACGATATTCTCTCTGATATCATTTTGCATTATAGTTGCGAAAACAAATACTAGAATTCAGAATTATCATTGAAAAGGCCTACGAGGCCAAATGGAAGAAGGCTGCAGCAACATGCATTTGTTCAGTGGACAGTAAGATATTACTGGGCCAGGAGAGATCCATGATCACCATGAAAAATGTAATCAATAAAATAATAAATTATGTCACAAGTTTATTTATTTCATATATTTTCAGCATAAGCAAGGTCCGGTCCGTGCGACTTTGAAAACAAGTGTAACCACTCAGCCACTTTCTTCACTTCAGTTTTCTGATTTTGAAGATTTTTATTTTACCGTCTAAGTTCACAAAGTCTGTGGCCTAAAGTACTTTGTGACAACCAAGCTTTGGCTGTCACAAAATACTAACGGATGCCACATTATCCCAAAGGCCTATAAGACAACACGAATCGAGTCATTTTTATTAGGTAACACTGATTTGGGATTATCGTCATCGGATGACCTGGTACAACAGAGATGCCAGCGTTACGCTCGCCTCCGACACCATTTAAAATGGAGGTCGTTATCCATTTTACAGGACGCCATATCATTCGTTACAACATCCAGTGTTCAGTGAACATCAGAATGTATACAATATATCATAGGTTTGTGGGCATAAAGAAGTCATAATACACAATAATCTAAAGCGAGTGGGTTGTTATATGCGAGAAAATAGATAATAAAAGGCCGTCCGAGTTTCAGATGGGCAGAAATCGGTTTCACAAAATATCTCGACTTTCATAAACTGAATGCATTTTGACATTTAAAAATAAATAAATAATTTTGGTGTACAGTCTACAGAATAATGATTGTAATAATTTTAATCCGCCGCAAATCTGTCCGTGTCAGGGCTCATGCTGAACATGCGGGACATCCCGGTGGCGCTGCAGCAAGGCCACACAGGCATCGTGTGCGTTTCTTCTTTGTGGATGGCGGAACTGTTTAAAGCCACGCAAGGGACTTTCAGTGTTCAAGTTCAACATGTCACGTTCAAAACACATTACAAACAAAAGCCAATTGAAAGTTTTATTTCTCAGTGTGCAGACATAACAGTGAAATGTAAAACGATGGTGTATACACATTTCAACTATTAAAACAAGGCAGTGTTGGAGGTTAGCTCATAATCTGTGTAAACAATGCACCTGTAAGCATCTCTCAAGCACTCACTGTTAAGTCACTGTTTGGCACCACCAGGGTGTTCTGAGTACACTCAGTGGTTGGTTGCGCCGATTGTGAGTGGTCAGCTTTGCTTCAGCAGCACGATCAATACTGGAGGCTTCAGCTAGAGTCTTAACTCCAATATTTACGTGCTGCTACAGTAAGGCGACCAGCAAATGAGAAAGGCAAATCCAACCAACTTCTTATCATCAGAAAAACAGCCGTCTATGTGGTATTACTTCAGACAGTGAAGACTATATGCAGGCGTGGTAGTAGAAGTCCACTTCAATCATCACTGAAAAGGACAACAGGTTGAAGAACTGCAAGGTGGCAGCCATGTTGTATATTCAGGCTTTACTGCGGCAGCACAGTATGGCCTGCATCTCAGTGTAACCCACAAACCATTCCGTGCTGCTACAGCATCGCCAGAACTGCAGTCATGGGCCCTCTGCTTCTGACTCTCGTCATCTTAGGTGTCATTTTGTGCACTCTTCAACCTTCAGGCTTCTTCTCCAAACCATATGTTCACAGATGGGTTCAGACTTATTACCTATTATTTATCTACCTAAAGACGTTCAGACGATCAGCGTCTTTTGCAGATGTAGGTCTTCTGTCGACTCCTAAAAGCAGGCAAGACGTTCACCACCTGAAACACACACACACACACACACACACAAAGACAATGCAGTTTAATGTAATTCTGAGGTCAGCCTGTCAAAATTGTAGCGTTAGGCAACAAAGCGCACTTTATGGCTGAAAGTATGTGGACACCAGAATGCCACACTCAAATAGGATCTCATTTCCAAACCATGGGGATTTACTATGCTGCTATAACACTTTCAACAAGAGTTTGAAACCTGGCTGCAGGGATTTGCATGAGGTTGGGCGTTGAGGCTGGTCAGCTTCCAATTTATCCCAAAGCTGTTGGATGGGTGTTGAGGTCAGGGCTCTCTGCACTTCACTCCAAACTCAGAAAAACATTTCTTTATGGATCTTGCACAGGGACACTGTCATGTTGGAACATGAAAGGGCCTTCTCCAAACTGTAGCCACAACACTGGAAGCATACTGTTGTCTAAAATATCATTGCATGCTGTAACATTAGGATTCCCCTTAATTAACACAAGTAATTTCACATCTTGAGTCCAAGGATTTGTGCTGACTACTTTTCTAATACAGTTGAACATAATGATTGCATTTTAGTAGAAACTGTTTTTTCCAGTAGTAAAAGCTGCACAAACTATTATGAGGAAAGACTGCATTTGCCAATTTGACATTGTTGACTTGAATGGTTTACTAGCATATCCAATGTTCCAAACTAACTAACACAAATATGGTAAAAAAAAAAAAGAAAAAAAGAAAAAAATCACATGGTTTGTGTAAGCTAAGCATTGTGAAAACAAGGGGGCAGGGTTGACAGGGAGAAAAATAGCAGTCTGTACTTTGCGTGACTCAGATTAAATATCACATTTTCTAAGGAGTCACAGTATCACTCCAAATACAGTGGCATTTTCATGCCCAGTAACATACATTAGTGCTACTGACAAGTGCTCCATGGACACCAAACTGTAAAGTGAGCATTTTTGTCAGAGATACAGAGATGGTTGCTTGTCTGAGAGTGTGGTATCTCATTCAGTGGTTGAACACTCTTAGGTTACAAAGATAATTACTGCTCAATTGTACTCAGCTAAGTGTACACCTAACAGAAACCACTGTACTTAACCCAGAAAAAATATGAAGCAAAATCATTTAAAAAGAAAAAAGATTCACTGTGGAGAACCTGTTTCAAAAAAAATGCATCCCTTTTAATGAAGCAAGAGTGTCAAGTTATTGGAGAGACTGCAAATTCCAAGTTTTCACAAGTGACAAGAGATATTTTGTCTGAGCATCAGAGGTGTTGTTCAATAGCTGACCTCACATGTGGAAGAAAGCAATTTAAAGTCAGAAGTTCGCCCACTGAAGGAATCAAAGTACCATAAAAAGCTTTTCTAGTTATAACAAGAATGTGTCAATTTGTAAACTGTCCTGGTAAACACTGACAACACATTTGAACAAAATCTCTTTCAACTAAACCTAGTTTGTAAGCACGGGTGTTAAAGCAACCTTTATCCTGATAATACTCCTGTGGGAGATTGGGTCCAACGAAAGTGTTGCCACTAGAGGTCTCAATGGACCTGTAATTATGACCTTGGTCTGAAATGGACCTGATAGCCTGAACTATTAACATCCTTCCTTTCCAAAAAGACACTGACAAAACGTGCAGTCCTTCTATCTCTTTCACACACACCAGTGCAGTTCAGAGATGATGACTAATAAAAAGTAATTTTATTCATTTGCTTGAGAAATCTAACAATTTGTGGCTTTTATTCTTCTGTCCAAGTTACATTTGTCATGTGGTAATGAAGCTGCAAGCAGGAATAATAATAAAAAAGATACTTATAAAAATACTTAAGATTTGATGATCAGCACACACATATTGCCTTCAGTTATACTGTCAGACGATTTAATCCAGAGGGTAACACTGGGAATGGATATATACATTTGGTTGTTTCTTGCATTTAAAAAGTTGCTTTTTGGACTATAACTTTGGATGTCAGTGTCCCATAAACACCAAAATGCCGTTTTCAAAATGGTCCCTGCTCTTAATTACATTAGCATGCCCCCCCAAAAAAAGAGCCACAAATTGTTCACTGTGATAGATTGCACATCTCAAGCAACAGCTGACTGAAGTCAGAAGTCAATCTAAAACCCGTAGTATGCTCTAGAAAAATGGTAGGCACTTACATAAAGTGTGCAACTGCTGAAATAAAAATATCATCAAGTTATCATACTTGTTATGATGCCTAAAATTTTCATTAACTTCACCTCCAGTGCCGTAATTACCTACATGCATCGTTGCGAAGGCTTCATCTTCTAAAAGCATATTTTATTAGTAATCCTTACGATTATGGGATCTGACTCATCTTCCTCTCTCAAGGCGTAATACATGTATTTCTCTGTGATGGACATTAATGACTACGGCTGAATTTGCTAAGCTGGCAAAAGGTAGAGAACACAGGTGCAGCAGTGTTGTCCGCAGTCAGACACACCTGACAGTGGCAGGAGGGTGGGAAGACAGTGAGTGCTGTGCTCTACATTTTTTTTTTCTCTTTCTTTCTTTCCTTCTTTTTTAAATTTGTGTAGGAGCCTGGACCTTTTAAAGCATGTATGGTGACATTTATGCCTCAACATAAACAATGTATCTTACATCCATAGTATGGAAAAGCATGTTACAAGCACACTTACAATGACAATGAGGCACTCCCTCAAGAAAACTCAGTTTACATTTAGTACCAATTTTATAATTATTTCTAGCATCTCAGAAATACATCTCTTGCACAAAATTTGTTGCACCTTCTAAACAACAAATAGTTTTCAAAAAAAAAAAAAAGAATGTTACTTGATAACTAATGCTATTAAATTGGTGCAGGACACTTTATGGGGGAATATTTAGTTTACAATTTAAAACATTGCACAAGGTATCAAAAAGTCAACTAATTATATCTCAAGACATGTGATACATCAGACACCACAAGTTCTACTGCAGTTAATTTACAACTTCACATCAGGGGTGTATAATTGTCAGAGCTGTGGGGCATGACAAAATCTCCTTGTATTAATCCTGGGCTATAGGGTCCAAATCTCATGTGAGGGTCTACATCAATTAATACAATATTTCATGAAGAAGTCACATGAAAACAGAAGTTTTTTATCTTTGTAAAACTGATTCATCTGTTCAGACAAAATAAATTATCTGAAGACATGAATGGGCTCTGGAGAGTTGCAGGTGGAAAGGGGTGTTCGTCATAATTTCTAACATTTGCAGAATAAATTAATAATTAAATAAAAACAGATAAAGATCAGTAGACTAATCAATAATAAAAATAATTGTTGCCCTAATAGTAAACTACAATTACAGATTACAGCTAGGGCAGTTGATGGATTTTCCTGTCGAAAACAGCTGATACCCCCCTCCTTCAAACACTTTACTTATGTGGGAGCGCATACTGTGCATCTGCACGATGCAATGGGAAACAAAGTATACTAACTTGGATTCACACACAGAAAATGTGCCCAATCATTTCCTTATCTTCTGTACCATGTGTACATGGTCATTTTTAGCTCATTTATTCAGAGGCAGAGACAGTAATGTATGTATTAAACTGAAGTAGAAGTCATGAAACAACTATTTTATCCTGTCCATCCTAACAAATTACTCGCAATGCACAAAAGAACTAACCAGGTAAGCTGCATATTTTCCTTTTAAGCTGATCCATTTCCAGGTGGAATTGTTCACATCAATGACTCTAACCTCTCCTTATTTCTCTCCCTCTTCTTTAAGGAAGCATGCCCAGACATGTCACCTTCACTGCTCTGCCTTGTTAACCCATTCCTGTGACATTTGCCTTCCATACAATGGCCTCAAAGAGTCACCTGACCCCGAGGTTGAAGGTCAAGTAACCTCCTACACCCCATCGGGTACAGGGACATAGACATGACAACCCATCACCTCCACAGAAGTGGTCTGGGCCAGCCTCTTCTGGTCTGTTACACAGTCTTCTGCCTGTATAAGCACAAACTAAAGGGAGATCTACAATGACATCCTAAGCTGCGGAAAAACCCCCAAATGGCAATCACATTTATCCACATGAAAAAAATCCATGCAAATTTGAGTTGCTCATTGTGTTCACAAAGCTTTCTATCTTCTATCTTTCTATATTTGGAAGGAAACGACCCCAAGTTAAATATCTACAGACACAACTGACTAGTTCCAAAGCACTTACAATTTCAATCAATCAATCCAGAATGTAATGAATGTAAAAGTAGACGCACTGTTTCTTTTCTTTTCACTTTGGCATGCAAGCAACATATATCCCTGCTCAATTACAAATCCATCACTTGAAAAATTTAAGCTAGGTAAACACCAGGTATGAGGCTAGCCAAATCAAGGTTGTGCCGTGTTTGACAAGACAATACAATACAATACAATACACACACACACACACACACACACACACACTATGTTCAATGTGCCACAACTTTATAAGGAGTCATAAAATGTTTCATCAGCTACTGGGGCAGCATGTGCACAGCATGTGATCTCTATAGTAGTGAAAACAAATACAAAACCAATGCATCCATAATAAAAAAGTAACCAATTGTGATGACATATCAATAACGGGAAAAAAAAATAAATATCACCTTTTACCCAAAAATTATTTGAGTTGGTGTGTAAATCTAAAATCAACCCTGGGGGTGGTAAATAGTTTTATAGTCAATTGTAGACCAGGGATGCTACCTATAAAGAACTGCTCTGTTCCATGCAAACACCATGGTATGTGTTAATCCCAGAAAAACCTGTTACATTTGCACACCCAGCAAAACATGTCCAGCATAGCACGGGCAGAGTGACTGGGATTCCCTGGAAGCTACAGCCATATCTTGTCAAATTAATTACAGAAAACTCCAGAAGCATGTGAAAACACATACCTGGGATCGACGAGAATAAACCTATTTCATAGGTCAACAATAGCAGATATGCGAGAGTGACCTCTGAGTCATTCTTGCACTCCACAGGTATACACCCCCCCTCCCTTTTTTTTTTTTTACTGTCAGGGGTGTGTGTGTGTGTGTGTGTGACAGACACACTCTTCACATTTCAGGTACACAATATCTATACTAATCAATAAAATTATTTGAAACACTGGATTGGTAATTAAGTTTTGATTTTAATAAGAAACACATTAAAAGTATGATGTAACCAATGTCTAAAACTATTTGGTGAAAGTTTAACAATCATCTAACATGTTAAGTAATGTTTAATATGGTTCATAGTGCTGTTTTGAATTAGTTAGACAACAGGACAGTGTATGTCTTCAAAGGTTTAGTGATATCTTAAGACATTTGCTAACCACTTCCAATGAAAGTGTGGACCACATTATAAGGTTCCCCCATGACTAGCAGCAGTGTCTGTCATCTAAACACACCAGTGTGTCCACAATGTGTCTGGTGAAATATTTAATCTGAACACACAAGTGCTATACCTGCCTCTATTCGGTATTACACATTTCTCAACAAATTCATTTCTGGTTTCTCCAGTTATTTACTACTTAATTTGAACTTCAAATATCCCAAGCTTCCTCCTACTGCTGTGAAAGACAGAGCAGCAATAAACAGGATGCAGACAAAACAGTACACTGTGATGCAATTTCAAAAGTACGACCTGAAGACTTGATGTACACTTGACCAATAGCATGAAACTGTAAAACAATAGAAAAATAAATAAAAGGCATGACAACGACCACACAGACAAATTCAGTTATGATAACTACCACAACTCTTAATTACAGTGAATCTACTTACAGAGCCATTAGTAAGGCTGAAATTAGGATCCTAGTAAGTGTCTATGTTGTACGTACATGCACACATAAGCAAGAGGAGCAAAAGAGGAAGCAAAGCTAAAGTGTGAGAGTTGAATGGCACACCCATATACTCATGCACCAATTACACAAACACACAGACTATACTTTTTGTACATATTCCAACGCAAATGCCTGGGTTGAATTCAGATACTAACATTACTGTAAAAAATGACACACGTGACAACCAAATCTTTCCTACTGAAAATTATGAGGCTTTACAAGGACTTTAAGTTTTGTTGTTACACTGTTGACTGAGTTTACAAGTTGACACAAAACTAAAATAAATAAACCAAAGTGTATTATGGCTCTTGTGTATGTTATGGCTCAAATCAAAATTAATTCCTCATAATGGAGCCATTAAGAATCTCTGATGATTTCACCACGTTCCTTGCTAGTCTTGACCTACCTACTTACAACTGCACAGGCAGTGACAATTACACACCAGCAGATCAACATTAGTTACAGCAGTAAATCCAAAATAATGCATGCTGACATTGCTGTTAATATCAGCACCAAATTAGTTGAATGATACAAAGTCAAAAAGTGACCAAACGGGATGCATTGTGTGTGAAATTATCTGGTTGAGGTGGGTGAGGTGACCTGCTCACCACGTTAGGGCTACTAGAGTAAAAATACACAAACCAGCCAACAATATTTTAGGATCATTATAAATCTTTCCAATCCAACTACTTACAAGTTAGTACTGTGTGCTAATCTAGCACCCTCGGGTGAAAAAAAAGGCTGGTGCAGCAGCAATGAAAACATCATGTGTGTGTAGTCAAAGGAAGCACACTCTTGCTATGTCAGATCTTACTGCCAGTGCTGTTGCAGGTTATCATATTACTACCTAAAATCTAATTATCAAAGAGAATTCACCAGCACTGTAACAGCTGACATATTCTTTCTAAACATGCTGTCCAAGTCCATAAGTACTTCTGTCACTACACAAAACAACAAGAAAAGGGAATCTGCAACTTTTTAGTGCAACTGCAGAGGATCTGATTTTTATAGAAGAGCATTTAATCTTTTGAAAATGTACTAACATTTTTAATTGACCACCTAAATACATAAATGTTCACAACAGATTACCTTACTTTAGCAGGCCACAAAATTCCACTGTCTTTTCAACTTCCCAGATTTACTGAAAAAGAGGTGTATACACAAATTATACACAAACCATAACAGAAATTAAGCACATACCTAACAATTATTAAAAAAATGTGAGTGCAACCTCTATACACTCTGCTTCATAACATGTTCACCATTTTAGTGAAACAGGTGTAAAGCCCTATGCATTACAGTGATGCAGCACCTAGTGTATGCAAAACTCTAAGCCAATGCAAAACATATGCTTCCAAGAAGCATGCAAGGACCTGGCACACTCATATGCAGCACTGCTGCCACTAGTGGTATCAGCCTCCACTTTATGGATAAATACATCATACAAAATACCAAGACACTCATTTTCACAAAAGATCATACCTAAACTCAGGGTTTGTCCAGGCTGACCACTATTTAAACTACTTCAGAACTTAATATTATGTTTGTGAGAGAACTTACTGTTGCACACAAAACCAATTGACAGCTTCTATTAAATGCTGCTGAGGCATAGAACTGAAATCATGGCCAACTTCTGAAAAATAACCAACAAGACCTGTGAAAACCTGTTCCCATCACTGCAAATTTGAATACTATAAAGTTTGTGCTGAGTGGTGCAGAAAGAAGGAAGAGACGGGTGGGGGTTCTCTGCAGCCTGGCTACAACACATGTGAGCAAGTACAAGAAGAGAGGCACAGTTTCACCAGGAAATGGGGGTGGGAGCCCATTTTGCCGGAGGGGCCTGAGAAGACAGAATGATGAGTCACAGAATGTCATGCTAATAGTCTGAAACAGCACAACTGTGCTCTATAAAGAGAGTGAAAAGGCAAATACCAGAGAACGGAGGGGAGACATAGACCTGTAGCATTTAAAGGAGATTAACTGTAGGCACCACAGGAATTAAAACTGTTAAAATACACCAGTACTAATTTGACAATTGCATACAGGGACTGTGTCAACAGTATTGTAATCCCACTTCAGAAGAATATGAGCAAAATATTTCCACCTATTTCACTACATGAGCACATCAGATACACATTCTAAAACTAGGTAACCAGTGTGTAAAAGTTTATATATTACTAAGATTCTTGATCTTAAAATTTCACTTTGACAATGTGCTACCTCCTCCCTTCTAGAGATTAGATCTAACAAATTCAAGTCTGTAGTTTTTATGAAACACAACTATAAGCAATAAGCATACACATTGCAGCTGATATTGTAAAATTGATCACAAAAGATTTCTTCCTTCAACTAAATTGGATTTTAATAATCACTAATGCTGCCTCAACTGAAATATCAAGTACCGCCTATAACATGTATTTTAGCCTTTTTCCATTTTAACAAATAGACTGTGACACTGTGGATCATACGCTTTTCAATGTGATTTTGTACATCTACACTTCAACAGCCAGAATTCGGGAATATTTTTATCCATTTATGTTATTAGAGCAATTTGACTTTCTGTCTTTAAAAGTGCTAACAGCTATCTGGCTGAATTGACATGATGACAGACCGGTAGACAATTTAAACTATTAGCACTAAATAAGCAGGCAGATGCACTTAGTTTGTCAATATTTTTGAGTATACATACACACATACATCACAGAAGTAATATTCAAAATGTTATAGGATGAATCCATCCAATACAAACAATTAGATATTGAGCTGTGAATAATTACATTTTCCATGCAGTACTTTTACACCCATTCTATCTGGTGGTATGAAAAATACTTCAAAATCACATCCCAACTCAGGTATAGTGACATAAATTGTTTATTTTATTTTTGTAAGTAGATCAATTTATCAAGAAACAGCTTTTTTTTACCTAATCATCAATAAACAGTTTTTGATTTTTTTTTAACATTATGTGTGTATGTCATATTGGAGTATGACAGTTAACACAGCTACACGTATGGAGTAAAATGGAAACTTGGGTTAATTTAAGTTGCCCATCTATTCTAAATCTATATCTAAATAGACCATGTGGTGTACATTAAATCTCCACGCATTTATTTATTCCCAAAGCAGATAATCGCACGCCTGTCACATTTTGAAGTTATTATCATACCATTCATCGTGTTTCATACACCCACAAATTAAAGTTTTCTTGTCAGTCAGACAAATCAGATAATACAGTACAGTAATTTCTTCCTCCTCCTCCACCACCTCTTTGCTCTGCTATGTGACTCTGAAAGGTCTTTCCCTCATATCACATTAGCCAATTTCCCTCCAACTAAATGCCCTAAAAAATACATAAACAAAATATTACTATGAGGTGGGTGGTTTCATCGTGAAAACGCTGTTCCACTTTTACAACAATTATTATACTAAGGGTACAATCTGAAATTACAGTGAAGAAAACTATGGTATTTAGCTACATTTTCATTCAGGTCATGCACATCTAAATGAGATGGAAGTACAACCCTTAACCTTACTGCTGCAGAATATGTATGACAAAATAGAAATCCTGGGAAAATGCTATTAGTAAGCACACTGTCATTTGTGACTGACCAAGGGGAAAAAGGCATTGCAGGGAAAATGGACAGAGGTGCCTACACTATATCTCCTTTTCTCAACTCAGTTAGTTTGAATTAAGACTGTTTTTTTTATTATTTAAATATGAAACCTGACAATGTGGACACTTATTTGTTTAAATAAATGCAACACTCTGGGTCTCACATTATGTAACACATTAAACCGATCTCTACTTAGAAGGAAGTAGAAGGGGCGGATTTAGATGCACAATTATGTGGAGCCTCTCTTTTCCTCTCTTATGCTTTATTAGTCAAGTAGTCATGTTCATTATGAGAAGCATATGGTAGCATAAAATATCACACATGCAACCTCTCCAGAAATTAATGATTAGGTCCGTTTTGTCACTCTTTACTAAACCGATTAGACCACGCAGAGGTTTTTTCCCCCTCCAATATACTTGAATTTAATCAGGGTCCGGGGCACACAGAAAGTAGAGTGAGGCTACTAAGGGCAAAAAAGACAAAATGAGACTGAAGGCAATGACTGAAAACTTTTCTGTATCAAACTACGATTAACCAAAAACCCCAATATTACAGCGAACCACGAGCAGCACTGCAACTAATACAATTCTTATTTTTAATAACTAACGTTAATATAACTTTATTGCATCGTTAGTGGCTATGGCATCCACTCGTCTAACGTTTAACAGAGCAATTAAAGTTGAACCATAAGAAGTTGCGACCTATGATTGTAGTCACTTGGCTGAGAGCCACATTGATCATCTAGAGTTACTGCAGGATATTCAGATGTATTAACAAATAGAAATATGAAGCAAGCAACGTTACTCAACGTGACTAAGTTAATCACTTGGTAACTTGCTGGTCATCGGAGTTCCGTTAATACAAGAGCTGTCCTGGTATAACGTTAAGACTGCAAACACACGTTAACAAGCACTTTACGACACTGATAAGAAAATAAAAAAAACTCCGTCATTATTATTAAGGGCATCACTGAGTGTAAGGTCAAACCGCGATATAATGACAAACTTACCATGTGTTTTCTCTCTAACAATCCCAAAAACGCTTGCAACAACACAGTGTCAATGTACCAGTTCGGACAAAAAGTCTGCCTTAGTTAACAAGCTTGGTAAAATTAAGTTACCACAGAAGGCACTGTGTCTGTCCCGGTCTCTCGTATTGATTTTTTCCCTCCCAAGCCAGTGTAGGTGCCGTGTGCATTTGTTGACACTGCCGACTGTGCTTCTCCTCTGCTCGAGCCTGGCTGCTTTTGCACCTCCCGCTCAAAACTGGGCTCCAATGCGAAAAAAATAGTCCATTATAGTTCAACTTTGATTTATAACCCTTAAAATTAAGTGTCTCCTTCATACAAAATAATTTCCATCTATTCCCCTTTTTTCAAATATATTCCTCTCCCCTCCCAGATAAAACGGACCGCTGTATGAGCGCATTTTTTTTCTACCGTTACAGCGCAGCAAAGTCAGAAACCCCTCAGTATGTGCTAACACGCTAAGCTAGCAGGCTAGCTGCTACGAGTAGTAGAAACTGGCAAAGCTGGCCAAATGGCTAACGTCTCCCCGCCACGGTCAGTCTCTCCTCTTTTCCACGTATTCCTCTCATTCTGTCCGTTTCTATTGTCCGATTAAAATCAATTTAAATACTTTGTGGCTTCAATTACCTGTGTTTCCATTGAAATTTCGTGATTCCTCTCTCTAAAAGCGCTGTTTAATTTTGAGCGCTTGGTTTCTCCCCCGTCTCACCGACAGCTCCCTACATTCGCAGCATCCTCTCTCCGCAGCTGCTGAGGCAATCGCAGCTCACTCGAAAATGGCGCCGAAAGATACACTCCTCATTCAAATTCGATAGAGCCTCCCATTCTCCCTATTGGCTGAATGCGGAGTGGACTCCGCGCCTCTGATTGGACGCTGAAAATGCACTCTCGAATGATCTCGCAGCCCACGCAGCGTTGAACAGAGAGACAAATTAACTCTTTAGGTCCCTCAACGACTTTTTCAGCAATCACCAAAGCTAAAACCTTTACGTTCAAACGCATTCAAATGATTTTTGATATGAAATGAATGCAACGATCATTAGTAACGACTATGCACTATTAACAACACCATGCAGCTTTTGTCACAACATGTACTATAAATAAAAACCTGATGGTAATACAACAAGAGATTGAGAAAAATCAAAAGTGCAATAAAGTTAATACTAATGGCATTATCAAGTACCATAGACACACCATATTCATAGATGAAAATAAATATTGTATACATTTTTGAGTAGTAAAGTTGCATGAGATTCCTTGACCAAACATCAACATTTGTCAGGTTTCTTACTACTGGTCAATATAAATGATTAAAACTTTTATTGAAAGCTAACCGCAGCCCTTACCTACAAGCACGATAAATGTCCATGGTACCAACTGAACTGTGACAATCCAAAAGCTCACTCCATCGTGATCCACAACAAAACAGCGGTGACTGAGAGTTGCAATTGGCCTCGTGGTTAAAATACACTGTTCTTCACTCAGATGACCCGGATTAAAATGTGTCTGCTGTCTGCTATTGCACTTTAACTCACTGATTATTCCTAATCAGGGAAATCCTATCAATGGTGGAAAGTAACTAAATGTATTTACTCAAGTGCTCTACTTACTGTACATTGTTGAGGTACTTTACTTGAGTATTTCCATTTCCTGCTACTGCTATACTTCTACTCCACTACATTTCAGAGTGAAATATTGTACTTTTTACTGCACTACATTTATCTGACAGCTAGATTCTCAGATTTTACAAATATTTAGATTTTACATTTAAAGAAGCATATCACAATCTTATAAAATAAAACCCGTGCTTCCCAACATTATTGGCTTGTGACTAAGCAGTGTTTAGTTGGGGCCCCTTGTCATGTTTCAAATGTCACCAAAGAGACATTTCCCTCAAAACGTCTCACATGGTTTAATTTTAATAACTGTCTTGTTGTATAGGTACTTTCGTATTTAAGTAAAGGATCTGACTACTTCTTCCACCACTGCATCCTATATAGAAATGTGACAGAAGACCTTTAACATGCTTTTTATCATATATATATATATATACACACACAAGGAGAGTTTTTCAAATTAGGTAAATGTAAAAGCATTGTTTTATGTTGAAATACTTATCTTACCATCCTTCAAATGAGTGCCAAGAATGTCTATTCAAAATGTGTTCCTTATTTATAGAATGGGTGCTTATCTACAGTTAGCACAATAGTGCTTGTATTGGAGTGACAGGCCTATGAAAAACAATCAAAAGATAGCCAAATAAAACACATTATCGCAGCCATAGATGACAGGAGTATAACATCTGGTATATGCGTATGATTAAGTCAAGAAGTAAAGATATGGGTGAGATTACTCCTAAAGCCAAGGAGATGCAAACCAAACCATGAAGGATGTCAGGGAACAAAAAGCAATAAAAGCCTTAACTTTCAGTCCGTGAGGTAAAGGGGTTGCTAAACTATAGATGCTCAGTCAGCAGTTATGGTCTCCTTCCATGATCTTCTCGGTCGTAATATGGGGTTTCAAAGACACTCTGCCTCAGTTTTTTTCCACAGTTCAAATGAGGACATTGCTTTCTTATCTTAAATTGCTGTGACATCATATTGTTCTCTCTAATTTTAATGGAGTTTCCTTTTCAGTTGCCCCATTTTTTAAACTTTTCACTGATTTGTTTTTCACACCTTTCAAAGGGACTTGGACATCTATCTTAAAAGAGACAAATTCCATAAGTAAATTATATGGCATACCACTTCTTCTCAATTTAAGATTAGCTTGGCAACACCACGCAAGTACACACACTGCTGTAGTGTACAAACAACGGCCAAAGCAGGGACAGGTTGGGCTCTGCCACAATAACCCTGCTGTTATCATATCTACTGTAGCATAGTGTACCTCAGGCAAGATAAACAGAGACAGCCATTTCATCCCAATGCACACATAATAAAAATACATAACATTCACCTGCTCTGTCAGTAGTTGGCTCCACCAGGGTGCACTGGAAAAAGCTATTTGTTTTAGGGTGTACTTAAGTGAATAGAGGCCAATCTTTCTAACACAACTTTATCTGAGTTCATATTTCTACTTATCTTTTTAAAAATGTTTACACAATTCAAGATGTCATTGACTTTCTTTCATTCACGGTAATAGCATTTTCAAACTTTACATTTCTTAAGTCCTCATCAAGAAGCATATAATTTCTTCGCTTTGCTGTGTGTGGTAGTAAAAAACGTAATGTTTTTTTACTTTGGAGTACAAAAGCAGACTGGGAGAGAGAGGGCGCCCATTGTGTATGCATTCTGGTGTAGTGTGGACAATGGGGCGGAGAGGAAAAAAACACACTTGTTTACAGATAAACTGGTTTGGACAGGAAGCCAGTAAGGAGGAGCTCTGTGTTGTTAAACAGGCATGTGGAGAGGCAGGGATGAGCCAGCAAAAACACTACCGTGACCATAGGGAAGATCATGATGCAGTACTCAAAGACATCGCAGACACACATACACACACACACACGCATTCATGCATTCATATCTACAAATGCACATACGCAGTACTTCCAGCTTTGTAGATAAGTATACTGTTGAAAACCTCTGGTTTTGTCAGGCTTTTAAAATGATTACACAGTAACCACTACAGCCAAAACCCTTGACATGACATGAACAGAAATTGTGGTAAAAAGATGCTCATGGGTCCCTGTCAGCAGTGCCAAACAGTAGCCAAGCTGAACTCTGGTGAATACTATACAGTTCATCCTGCATTGTGTCACCGTCACATGAGCACACACTGCCTTCCATTAGGCAGGAGATCCTTATGACTCACGAAAACACAAGTCACATGTCACTACACAAATGAACCATGCTACTCAGACTGCTCTGTTATCCACAGCAGCTTTTCTGCAGGCTTAAATGAAATCACATCATAATGCATCTCTTCATTAGGAGGGTTGAGACAGAGTGGGGCTCTCCCTTGTCTTCTGGTAGATGAGCTGAACAAGAGCCACAGTGTCATGTATCGTGGTGTTTGGCCACAGCAGGCTAACCCGGCTGCAAAGTTGCCATGCTGGGGCAGTTTTAGTTCAATGTAATTTGATTTCATGTTAGATGACTTGCGTGCATGGTTGGCTGTTACACTCAGCTGCCTCTTGTTCAAGGAGGAGTTTTACAGATTTTTTTCTCGTTTTCTTCCCTCATGTGACTCAAAAGATGGCCTTTCACACCACCACCAGACATGGGACTGCATCACATCAAATGATAGAGAAATAGACAGTAGCAAAAGCTCAGCTCACAACAAAAGCATGGACTTTCAGCAAATCCTTCCATTTTACTGAAGTGAAGAAAGTATCAACAAAAGACTGAATGACACCTTGAAAACACGTTCAAAGGGTTGATAAAGGTCAGAGGTGAAACTAAACCAGGGATAAGCACCCATGTACCACAGAAGACAGTTTGCAGCATTAATGTCAACTTAAGGCACAAGCAGGTGATTTCACTTCACGTGCTTCACTGAAAGCGTGTTATACAGTGAAATCACATTTTGTCATGGGAGCATTAGGTGTTGGTTGAAACGAGAGCGTACACACATCAACACCTCTCCATGGTACTTTTCTGCCAAATGAACAAAGTGTGAAAATCATCCTTTTCTCACTGTAGAGGTGAATTTAAGATTGACATCATTTTGATAATAGTTTGTTCCATTAACCTTTTGAATCAAAAATATCAGTAAAGATAAAGATAAGGTAAAGATACTGAATTGTTTCCTTTTACTATTTATTCCACAAAGCAGAGCGTGGAGAAAAAATAGGTCAATGTAAATATCAACCTGTGTAAATGGAGCTAATGTTTTGGGATAGTTGGTGTATACCAGAAGACAATTCCCTCTAATAGTAATACATGCATAAAACAACCCCACAGTCAAAATGAGCAACACCCTGGATCAAAAAATAAGAGACTATAGGCTTACTATATTAACGTGGCCTATTCCCTCGTCTTGGTCTTTAGAGAACACAATGAGCCCCACTGAGAACTCCATACTAGAGAGAGACTCTCCATTGATGTCTCCTCGGTTCCCCTCCCCCTCTGTCTATGAGACATCTGTAGCAGCTGCCCCCTTGTGCTCCTGTCAGCAGGGCAGAGTGTGTGTGTTTGTGTGTGTGTATGCAGTAGTTGAGGTGGGGTTGGCTGGGAGGTTAGTGTGGGGCGTGTTATGACACCTCCCCCTTTGGAGGGGTCCGACCCGCACACTTGTGGGACATCACATTTATCAATGGCTAATAGTCACTAGCAGGTCACCCTGAAAACACAACAGAGACCTCTGACCTCTTTTTAGTACAAAGGCTGCGAGGTGGTCACATTAGCCCCTGGGCACTATAAAGAGTGCACACACTCACACACACACACAACTTGTTTACATCTAAACCTGCCACCAGAAATCATGATAAAATATAATTTCTTATTTTGCTTTCTAACAAACTTTGACTTAACCTAATCCCATGACAAATAAATTGTTTATCTTAAAGTAAAAGCATAAAACAGACTTTTATAGTCAGGGTCCTGCTAAACACTATCACATGCTCGGCCAGTGAGTTCAGATATTGCAGCACAAGAAGCCCTTTTTATTTAGTCTCTGTATAATCTTGCAGACATTCTCACTCATAGCAGTCAAATTAAGTGAGTATAATTCATAGAGTAGTCTAAATTGACATTATAAACATGGGACAATTTAGGGGGGAAAACTCTGACAGCTGCATTGGTAACAAGGACAGAAGGGGGAAAAGTGTTTGGTAGTAGAAAAGGATGGCAAGCTGAGACTAAAGCGATGTTCCACTACAAAATTCTTTTGTTTGGGACTTGAACATTTTGTTTTTATTATGTTAAATAATTAAAAAAAACAACGAAACCTTCACTGTAGAGACTGCAAAAACTGTGTAGTCTGCCACACAGAACTGTCGCTGACAAGTTTCTCAAGAGCAGCTCCCAAAATTGTGTTTTTGAACTCTGTTATACAGTTAACACCATCTATGAGGCTTTTCTATTTTCATATGTATGCGATTTCCAGACGAATTGTGGGGTCGTGTGTCAAAAAAAACCCAGGATACCGTGCATGAATCAATCAAATTTGACCAATAACCTCAGAGACGTGTATTACTACGTTGAGAGTCAAACATCCAGTGCCCTGGTGAGGCTGGTTTTCCATTCAAAAGAAATGTTCTCGTTACTTTGGGGACAGGTTAAAATCACCCAACAGGATATTAGCTATGTTGCTTCCTGGTCTAGAAGTAATTTTATTTTTTATCTTGACAATTGTCCTCACCCCTCAGTATATATTTTTTTCTTTATTGAGGCAGACTGCTGACAGGGATTACAGAGAAGGCTAAACACAAGCAAGATCTAATCCTGGGCATGCAGGGTTACAGAAAGGCCTCGAAGAATAACTTTTGGAAGGCTGACGTTAACGGCGGTATTTTCTTTTGCCATGAAGGTGGTGATTGAGGATATTTTGTGCCCACATTCTTTATCTCTAAATTTGATGAGGATTGTGCCAAAAAATAAAGCCAAGTACAATAGCTTCACCACAGGATTAAAACTCTCCACTGAGGCCCGGATGGAAATAATATCAATCAGGTTACAGTCAGAGACAGGTGTACCCCTTAAACAGTTAAACAAGAAATACATCAAAAAGTCATCACATAGGCTATTTCCTAATTAATTTACGGCAGTATCATTCTAACATTATATGAGCTCTAGTGACATTCAAAAGGCTAAAGGAGACCCCAACAACAAAATCATCCCACTAGACACGTTTTTCTTACAGGATTATGTGAGTTCTAGCTTATACATTTTTTTTCATTCTCTCATTTTCTCTATTACATTTAGCACAAGCTAGACCCGTGCTGTGTTTAGGTCATGGCACACAATAACATATTCTAGTTCAGAGAGCTTTTAAAAAACGGTAAAGCCTTCCTTAACTGCATTCATGAGTGTTGTACAGCATGCCTATGCTCATACTGTATAAATATCAGCATTAAGATAACATTTAGAATTAGTGCTTGTTTTCAGTCTTTGTCCAGAAATAGTTTCGAGCCCAACATTATGTTTTGCACTCAGACATTTCTGGGCCATATTTTAATTCACATTTGAAAGATAAGCATATGTGCTCATGAGGTGTCAGCTCATTACATTAGCTGATCTGAAACCCCACTGTCAGTATTGTTCTACCGAGTAAACACTGTCTTCATGTTGGATTGTAGGCTATGTGTTAGATTTATATTAGTCGCCTATCACAATCAACCAGTATATTGCTGACTTGATGCTAAAAAAGGGAATTCACACTGGACTGTAGTTCTATGGCAAATATCACCCTGCTGTGAAGTCAATTCACAGTCTCTAGGTACTGTAACATTTTCTAATGCTGGAAAAACGGTTTGCCAGTGATGATGACTTTACAATTTTCTCAAGTGCATTGAGCTAATCAAAGCCCAATATTCATTAAACATTAGGCCAATATTTACATTAAACTGATAGACTAACAACAGCTCCTGGCTGCTTGTCTCAAGTACACTGCTTGTATTTAATGACCTGATGCTCTCACGCAGAATAGTGTCCAGAGTGGAGAGTGACTCTTATAGTATAGTAGTGACGGGCAATACCTTAAATTTGCCGTTTAATTTGTAATATCAGAGCAGGTATCACTGATACTAATACTAATACTTTGCATTGATAAAAACTTTGAATGTCATTTTGTGGAGAAGAGAAGATTTCCATCTAAACCAAAGTGTAAAAAAACAAACAATCCTGCACACTGTTGGTCACTATAAGTAAAATACTTATATAACAGTACATTTAGACAGTTAAGGAGATTACAGTCTTGAGTCTTGTTGTCTTGTGTATTATTATATTACAGTCTAATATACTACTACTGTTACCACTAACAATAATAGTAAAGCAGTAATGCAGTTTGTCACAAGGCAGCTGATATCTGACTGCAACACCTCCTTAGATTCTGTATGCAGTTCTGTAACAGCATCTATCAGTGAGAGTCATTTTGGACGCAGTTTCCCTTTTGTTGCAGCTTTGTAGGCTCTTTCTCGTGATTAACTCTGCTGCGTTTGAACACAATTGTAGTGCTGAAGCCGAGCGTCTACCTCTAAATTTAAAGTTGACAGCATTCTTATTAACAGGTATAAGATAATTGACCAAATGTGCCGTTTTTTCACTCAGCTGGGGGCAGGAGGACTGCGGACAGGTGACGGCTAATTTGTTTTTTTGACAGTTGGTGGCTACAATACTGCTGTATGGTTGCAAAAAAAAATCTATATTTTTAAAACCACATTATTATCAATAATACCGGTGTTGCAGTATCAATACTTTAGAACCGGCTGTCACTAGTTTCTACACATCTTAGGGGGGTCAGTAAACATTTACAGAGTAAGCCGCTCCTGAGAAATTTTATAAATGTCTCAGTGTTCCACAGCCAAGTATTTTTAGCATTGAAACTGGAAGCAGGCTATTGACAGATACTTACATTTTCCATTGACACTCTAGAGGTTATATTAAATTATAGGTTACCTGACCATGTCTGCATTGTAATGACACAGCCATAAGCAGTGTTTAAGGCACACCTAACAGCATCTTGGCAACACGAGAGTGTAACACAGCTTCTGGAAATGTTGACAAGCTCTAAAATCCAGACTTCAAGCTCCGAAGACAAAACTAGTCTATTCATTGTCCTGTTTCTGGACTACAAATTGAAGAAACCCCTGCGGAAGTCCCTCCCTCCACAGTGCACCGTTGTACCACGATGATGTAACCACTTTCCAAATATAGCGTGTTGCTGATGGCTAAGCGGCCCCCCCATTGGCCGAGGCCGCTGCCACTCCCGGACGTCACCGCGGTCGTGTTATTATTGTAAACAGCCCGCCTGCTCTCCACCGACGCTCTGTGCCGAGCCGACTACTCCATCCAGTCCTTTGTTCATGCAGTGAAAACACCGACGCGACAAAGCCCAGTGGTCGTCCGCCCTAAACTGCGGATCGAACCTCAAAGCAAAGTTTGACACATCACCTAAAACGATGACACCATATCCGTTTCATGAAATTATCGCACTGCTGCTCCGTTGTGGACATGTTTGTTGATCACCAGGATCTTCATGCAACCGGCGACTGCTCAAGGCTGCTGCATGAATAACAATAATAAACTGGTATAGCCAGTGTTGGAGACTTGTCAATGCTCAACACATGTATGTCTCCTCGGGTAGTGTTTGTTCGCGTTCGCCACTGATTTCACGTTCCCATATGGACCAAACCTACAAGCACAGTCTTTTAGACTTACAGCAGTGTAGTTAAAGCCTCGTTGTCAATGCGTCCTAAATGTCAAATTGTTGGAAAAGGTACTTGTCATTTGGAAAACAGCATGCACATCGACACCCCCCACAATGAATATACAGGCCTATAACTTATGTTACCTCGTCAATTCGACAGCATTGCCTCAAAGGGACTTTACTTTGTGCCCCGTGTCGCAGAGAATCGACCAAAACGACTTTATTTTTGCAGTGACTGACACTGTACGGCAAACTCAACTAGTCGAGAGGTCACACGGCAAAAGTTGAAATTACTCCACTGAATGTTTAATGGCACTTACTCGACAGCCTGGACGCCTCTCGGAGTGATCGACTGCATCTCTGTCGCTGCCAGCCGGCCGCCGGTGACACCCTCACCTCGACGTTTCCATCCAGGCAAGTTGACAACAAGCTTCCATGCTCCGACTAAGTGCAGTTTCAGCAAAGCTTCAAGGAAGTTGTTTCTTTTGTTCCAGTATTTTTGGTTGCGTCAATGTTGCGAAAAGGGGGAGGCGGAGCGGTGGATACGGCGGGCGACCGAGGGAGAGAAAGAAAAAAAAAACAAAAAAAACATCGGAGCGCACCGTAGCCTAGTTCGCACGCCTGGCCATTAACGCAGAGAAAACCCCTCATCCAAATCCGCGATAAACTCGTCTCATCTGCTCAGCTCACGTGTCTGGGACGACCAGCATCCCGTCAAAGTGAAATAGACAAGCTGCACAGTACACGGTGCCCGGGTGCGATAGGCTGCCCGAGATCAGGCTATACAGGTCGGTGCGCCCCGTGCGCGCGTAGAGGAACGGAGACATTTGCATAGAACGGCTCGGTAACTCGGATTTCTGTGCAGAAGTGCAGATTCCGAAAAGCATACATGCTTCCTCTCTTGCTTTCAATGGCGCTCGTAGGCTTTCTGTCGGTTTCTTCATCGAGCCAGACTCTTCAAAACGAGAGTGCATGCAGCCTACACGCCTTTCGACTTCAAACTCTGCTAGTTCCCGGACAGCGCAGGGCGGTAACGAGATGCTCAGTAACGCGTTACCACCAGCAAGGAGTAGGAGCACAGAGACTTGCGATTTCCTTCCACTCAAAAACTCTTTTCTATCACACGAATTCACCTTCCCTTCAGCTTAAACGCCGGACTGAAGTTGAGAGAAGATCCAACCCAGCCATTCCTTTTCTTGGCAGGTTACTCGCTCTCTGTCATTATAGGTGGCAAAAAGTTTACCTTCTCTTGTTGGAAGCGGGTTTTATCAAACAAACAAAAAGTTGGAGGGGGAATTTGGACATCCATAACAGGCCAGGTAATTGGATTTCCTGCTTTCTGACGGCAAAGTAAAGCAGTGCAACAAGTAGAGTAACGAGTGAGGCTTGTTGCCCTCGTGTTGCAGAAAACTGAGGCACAAACAGACTACTCTTTGATGTAACGAGCCCGTCACTGTTCTTGGAACCGAGGGGAGGGAGAGCTGAGACGGCTTACTATGCAGAAATAGGATCATGTTGGTTCATCGGATAAAAAGGTGAGCTCCCTGTTTCCCCGCCGCTGTTACAGTAGCGTTGCGTCAGGAAGTTGTTGGTGTCAGTGAAGTCACCATCAAGACGCCCTTCTCTCCCATCCAGCCCGACGACTGGCAGCATATGCTTAGCAGGGACCGCTTAGATCATTTCTATATCAAATGAAAGTCGACCGGTGCCCTCAGCTCCTAGATGTCCTTGAAAAATAGTTTGACCTCGCAGCGCCAGAGGCTGTGACAAAATGTTTGGCACGATGGACATGAAAGGCTACACATTTCAGCGAGGAGGAAGTACATTTCCCAGGTTCCAGATTAATTAAAAAAAAAAAGACAACTGTGGTGTACCTCTGATGAGTGTGGCAGCTTTATCACAACAAATGAACCAAGAGCATTTATAAAACGAGCTCAGCAGAGATATTCCTGCTATGCCTGCAGTTTCTGGCCTACTGTAGTTTATATGTCCTGGCGTTACGTAGCCTAACTCTTCTGACGCTTTGTGAAATTAATGGCTAACAGTAACTTAAAACTCAACGCCTGTGTGGGATTCTGCAAAAACAATTCCACAATAACCTCACAGGCTGAGTGTAAAGGAAGTAAGATTAAGCATTACTTGGAGCATTTACAGTGTCTTTTACGCAGTAATGCGTAAAGCCTGGGAAGTTCTGACTTGTCAAAGTGTAAAAGTCTGAGAAACATTTTGTAGAGTTTTGATGACTTATAGGAATTTGATTCTGATCCTTTTTGTGGCATAAAAAAAAAATCCTTTTGCAGTGTTTTGTCCACCAATTGTGCCATCTCCTTTTCAAAGCATACAAAGAGAAGGGGTGAAGCAGCCACCCGTGCGCTGTACGAGCCTGCATGGTCGATAGAAGAGAGGAAAAGGTGCTGCTTGTTATCAGAAGCATAAATTCAAAGGGTCACTCTTTTTCCAGAAGCCTACAGAGGAACCAATTCACTGACATCTCCCTTATTGTCCAACGACCACTGCGTCACCACATCTGAAATGAAACGGTGAGTGCATTTCTAACGTCAAAGTTTAAAACATGTCTTATGCACGTTCAGAAAAGACTTAGATTCATGCTTGTTTCATACTTATTCCCTGTAACAGCAGGTGCGCACCATCGTACGTCTTATGAGCGCCACAGGTCATCTGTTATAAGGACTGGGCTACAAATGCCTTAACTGTTTGTGCTGCAAAGTGATAATGCAAACAATAAACAAAGCATACAACGAAAAAGAAAAATATGTAAGTCATATTTGCCCATTTCACACGCATCATTTGTTTTTTTTTAGACTTAATGAGCTTTTATAGAGCTCGTTTGCAGTCTTTTATGGGAAATCAATTCGGAAATTGCAATGAAATATATTCAGTCTGTATTGTGCATGTGGACACTTAAATATTAGAGTTGATGATTGGATGAAATACTGAAATTGTATCCTGTTTGAGGACGGCTTATAGAAAAAACACGTGGAATGTTTTTTTCTTTGAGAAAGACATTTACTTTTACTGAAAATGGGACTCGATTTGCCAGTTAAATGATCGCCAACCTATGGCAAATCTGCAATTATTAAATTGTCATAAGCAGATTTTTAACACACTCTGTTTGTAGAGTTTGACAGTACTAGTACAACCTATAAAAACGAAATCAAGTTAAAACCTGAAGCTTTGGGGGCTGAAAAACCAGAATGACAAGTCCTAATACGTACATAATACAATTTACTGCCAATTTTATTTGCTAATAATTACGCATGTTGACTGTGTGTAACTGATAACTTACCTTTAGGTTACTGTTCTGTGCGCAAAATAAAGTGATCAGCTGACAGAGCTGAAGATAAGTAACGTGTTCAGACTCTTGCTCTCTCTTTCTGCGTGTGTGTGTGTGTGTTTTTGGGAGTGTCACGCTCACAGTTATGCAGCAGTATTTGAATATTTGCCCGGTGTGTGGGCTGATGCACAGTCAGAATGCAAAGAAGAAACAGTAAACAGGCGCAATAATCTGATGGGCTGCGGTTCCCCTTAAAGGTCATCGATGAAGAACAAGACTGCAATGAGAGCGCCAAAATAGTTGTGGAGAGATTTTTTATAATTTCTTCTTAAAAATCTGTCCACCTCCAAACTCTTTGCTCAACTCCGACTTGCACATGCAGCAGGGCTGAACCCCCCTTTCTCAAAGTCTGTCAAGGTGTCACACACTTGCTTTTGCAATCAGTCAAATTTCATCAAAATTTGAATTTGAGAGATGGATTAACAAGAGGACTGTCTAACCTGCGTATGTTGGGACGCCAAATATTGTAGGTCCACAGTCTTGTGTGAGTGTTTTACAAAAAACAGAAAAAGCCCCCCCGCCGCTTATAACCAGTTGTTTACAAAATGTTCTTGATTCGACTTTATAATCGATTATCTATCTGAAGCGTTTTCAACACGCAAATATGACCACGATGATAAGAGAAGCGCATCCAATTGCGCAAGAGCAGGACAGTTAAAAAGAAACACCACACCTTTTGTTTTACTTCGCTTAGATATTTAGAATATGAGCAGCAACTGAAAGGTCATATCGTGTGGGAGGAATCTATATGACTCAAAACGAAAAACTCAGTAGCCTCTGTCTGTGTTTGTGTCTGTTTGTGTGTGTGGTGTTTGTGTAATCGCGCACATGACACACTGATACAAATCATCTCAGCTTCTCAACAGCTTTTCAGACTGTAAAGAGGTTTTTAGGTTATTAGTTATGTGGACATTTGAAATAAATTAAAATGTTTTTCAGCTTTTTTTTTTTATATCAACCTCAGCTCAAATGTAGTCATCTGTAAAGTCAAAGTAAACCTACTGACCTGCATCTCCAGTGACAATAATTCTCTTTTAAATTAAATTAGGTATTTAGATCTCAAAGATTTTGACAATTGCAGAAGACACTTCACGTGACAGTCATGCTCTTCACTCATATTACAGACTGAAAATGCAGTGCCAGCAAGCAAACATAATCACTGTCACTCTGTCAATGGTATCCTTGTCAGCCGGGGACGCATCCAAGATCAATGATGTTCACTCAATTAACCTGATGGATAAAGTGTCAGAGAGGTTATGGATGTGAGTGCGTAAGGCTTTTCTCTGAAGTGAATACGTATACGTCCTGGACTGTGTGTCTACGGGCCCAGAGAGGAGACAGTGGGTGAGGCCTGTCCCTTCTAAAGCACCCTGTGTCCAGAGCAGAACTAGGTCAACAGAGACCGCTGGTTGGTGAGTTGGAACGATGCTGCTCTCTCACACACACAGGAAAGAAAAGGAGGAGAAAAAAAAAGCAGGAGAAGAAAATCCTTGCCTTCGATTGAGGGATAATTAGAGACTGTTTGACCTATTTGTCCCCTTAAATAAACCGTTGGCCATTTAGTTGGGAGTGGGTTGAGAGCACGTTGAGCCCTTCACTGGACCCCTCCAATTATGCTTTTTAATGGCAAATTGCCTGACTAAGCTCAAAGGTCTCCCCATTCTCTTCCTTTCTTTTACTCACACAACTAACATGCAGAGATGTTCAGTGTGCAAAAGCTCTCAGTCAATTACACAGTCTTCAACATAACATACAGCAGTGGGGTGTATTTAACAGTCCAGCTTCAGTAAAGATAGTATGACAAACTACGTTTGTGTGTGCTTTACAGAGCCAGTAAAGTATATAAATACCACTGTAATGAAAGTACTTAGAAAAGGAACAAGTAGACCAAAATATAAGAATAAAGAAAAGGGGGATAGTCAGGAATACATCCAGTGATAACCATAACACAAAATAAAGATACTTTTCTATAAGAGTGTGCTTTGAGAGGCAATTTGAAAGATGTCACTTTGCAGAGTCTTACAGTAAAGGCATTGTTTTTCAGCTGTTTTTAAAAGATGTATTCAAATTCTTTCAAGTCTGTCTTTAAACAATACACACATATGTATGTTGAAACAGTTGTTAGACGCTGTAATTATTCTTCTCCCTCTTGGAACAGATTTGTCAGGTTGCCATTGAGGGCCGTATCTCATTATGCCTTAAAAGCCATCAGTAAAATCTTAACAGCAAAGCTTACATGTAACCCCTGCAGAGCTGCCAAAACAGAGGTCCTGCAGCTGAGTTTCCTTGATGTTGATGGAAGTGTCAGAAGTGTACAAGTGTAACACAGAAGGAGATTGGATCCAAGCACAGATGCAGTGTTACTGAGCTAGAAGCGAATGAGTCAATTACTGATGTCAACATTTGCTTGTTATCTTGTGTGTAGTGTATGGTTATGTAATATAGACAGCAGAACCTGACACAAGATGACAGGAAGTCACACACACACACACGCACACACACACACACACACACACACACACACACACACACACACACACACACACACACACACACACACACACACACACACGTCGACCCTCAATGCAACATGACTGTATGCACAAAAGGTGTCCCATATTCACAGAGTGCTTATGGGCCGGTGTCCGTAGGGACAGCAAATGTTCCTGTGATAAGTTCCCTGTCCTACCCCACTCAGCCTGTCAGCACAATGGCAATCAACAGGTAACTTAGCGACCTGAGCCGAACACTTTTTCCACAGAAAACCTGAATACAATAGTTAATCACAATAGTATATGTTCCCTTTCTGTTGACCTACAAAGGCTCACCATTACTGAGACGCATGCAAAGCTAACCTACCTGAAGAACCGGATAAAACGAGGAGACTGTACATTAAATTGAATCCTGCTTCCTCTTTATTCTCAGCCGAGGGCTGGACTCAGGCGCCATTTGCATGTGTACAGTATGTGTGCGCAAGAGTGATAAAGGCGTGGAGAGAAAACACACGGAAGTGACCAAACATATCATCTGTTGGAGGGCTTCAGCTGGTGCCTCATGAGTGAGGCCTATGACTAAGATCGGAAGAGAGTAGGAGTGTGCCTGTGCCAATGTTGCCATACCAATACTGCAGAGAAAAGAGAGAAGGTAGGAATGAGTGGATGGTGATTGGACTGGGCACGGATACACCAAATAAGTCCAAAAATAGGCAGTGTGTGTGGAGTGGGATGGTAGTGTAATTCACCCTCATTTATGTAAACATTTACATTTTGCGCTTTGACCCCACAAGCAAAATGATACTTGAGCATGTTGTGTGTGAGAGATCAGAGTGTTGTAAGTGTGTAAATGCACGTCTGTAGTTGTGAATTATTAACTTATTGTGTTCATCATAGTCTGCATGAGATGCGTTGTATTTCTTATTTATTTATTTATTTATTTGAGTCCGAAATGGGATAGCATGCAAGCTTTTATTCCAACAAAACACAACACAAAGTGAAGGGACATAAAGAGGAAGTAATCACTAAAATCGCCTGCTTCCTCTTCTCTGGCCTAAGTATATCTTTCATGGTAACGTAGTTGAACACAAGTTATTGCAATGAAGCCAACATTTTAAATTAAAAGGAGCGTCCTGATGAGGCGCTGAACAAGTACAAGGCCATCAAATCTGTGCAGCCCATGCCCTTGCATCACATTTATGCTGTTGTTTATTGATACATGGCTGTGAGTAATATCCCTGCCAAGAATAGATGCTGGTCAGGGCAAAAAGAGAATCTCACAGCTTCATCTTTGCCGGTTATTTTATTTGATTATCCCTGACCAAATTTTTCCTCCATTGTGTGGACTCACACCCTCACATCACGACGAGCCCTCCCTCATTCCCTTCCTATCTCTCATCCCTGCTCCTCTCTGTCCCACACTACATGCCTCTCTATTTATACTGTTGAGTCAGTTTGCCACTGACAGCAGTGAGCGATAAGGAAGATTGAATCATCGTGTATTAGAAACACCAGCTTTCATCTATCAATATACTGTCTTAACAGGAAACACTGGGTGTTGCTGGCAGTTCATCAAAGTGCTTAAACGATATGGCCAGCTACAAAGAAAAGTGGGCACAATCATAACGTTGCTATCAAATAAAGAGAGTAAAGTAAGCTTTTTACAAAGCACACATCACTGTCTGCCAAGTGGAATGTCCTCAGCATCGCAGTGGCTCCAGAGAAGGAGAGGTGTATCACTCCAGCAGGATACTGGTCCATAGGTGTCTGGTTTCAGATGGCAGGCATGCTGGGAGCACAGTGTGGAGCACAGCACAGCCAAGTGGACAACAATGGAAACACGCAGAGACACAGGTGTCCCTGCTAAGAACCCGATGTGTGCCAGAGTGTGTTTATTTGTGAGTCCATGTCCATGTTGTTGTGCATATAACATATGTTCATATACTGTATGTATACAACTGCGATACACGTGCTTGTGTATGTGTGTGATATCTGGCAGATATTATGGTTGTGTGTATGATGTCTTTATGTGTGTGTGTGTGTGTGTGTGTGTGTTTGTATTAGCTCACTGGTATTGATTCACTTGCACTCTAGCTGCACTTTAGCTGCACTCATGCATACTTCCCTCAGGACGGTAACACCTGCAAATGGAAATGAAGGAAGTATTTCTACAAGAGAGACGCGTGGCTCTGTGAAGGTTGCAAGAACAAGAAGCAGCCGTGTAGAAAACAAAGACTGAATATTTACATCACAGTCATTGTCTCTCTCACAGTGTCCATTCCTCGGTTTTTCCCCTTCTCTTTATTTACAAGTCTGTCTCTCTGTCTCCTTCTTGCTCTCTCCCTTTAACTCACTGGAGGATGCTAACCCATCAGGTCCCTTGGCTCCCCTCCATGGGATGATGTCATTTTAGATGACATCACCATGCAGTGTATGTGTGTTTGTGCTATGTGTGCGAGTGTGTGCGCCCCCCCCCCCCCCCCCCCCCCCCCCCGCCACTCCTCCTCCTCCTCCTCCTGCAGCCCTCCCTCTGTTTCTTTCCTCAGAGGGAAGGTGGTGTTTGACACACACCCGCTATACCCAGACCATCGGCCAAACTGCCGTGCTAGCATAAGTACTCGGAGAGAGCAGGAGCAAGGAGAATGAGGGAGATAGACACGGACTGCCAGGAAGGCAGAAACACTTACACAAAGAAAGAGGCGAGCTAGTCTTTAGAGCAGTAGTGGTGTGATGTGAGGGCAGAGACAGAAGAGTAGAGGTGTGGCGAAGACCCAGGGAGAGGACGGGCTCTGAGGGGCATGTTAGTTTAATTACACAACATTACTGCTACCATAACACTACAAAGCCCAGGCATACACTGTCATTAAGTACACAGAGGACTGCCACAGACTGTCTGAATTTTGTTTGGCTCTATTGTCTGTTGTTAACACTGAAAGACTTCATGGTCTGGTGCTCAATTCTGATAAACAAATGAGTTTAAAGGAATAATTCGGCATTTTGGGAAATACGCTCATTTGCGATCCTGCTGAGAGTTAGTAGAGAAGATCAATACCTCTCATGTCTGTATGCTAAATATGAGGCTACAGCCAGCAGCCGGTTAGCTTAGCTTAGCACAAAGACTGGAAACAGGGGGAAACAGCTCTGAGTCACTGCTCCCAGCTAAGAAATAGTCCTGCACATAACTCCTCCCGTAAACCTCAACTGCCTATTTTTACACTTGGGTTTTTGTATAGATTTAACAAATGTGAAATATAGTATTAATTAGTGAGCTTTAGAGGTGCTGGTACGCTGTTTTTGTTACCTTTGCACAGAGCCAATCTAGCTGTTTTCGCCTGTTTCCAAACTTGATTCTTAGCTATGCTAACCAGCAGCTGGTCGTAACTTCATATTTATCTTACAGGCATAAAATTGGTATTAATCTTCTTCTCTAAGTCTCGGCAGGAATGCGAAGACCCAACAAATCCTCCAAATTAAATGACAAAATATGTTGTTTGTCCACGTCCTGTAGAGTGAAGTATGTCCTGATGTTTTATGATGTGACAATGCTATGGTTTTAAGCACAAAAACGACAGGGTCAGGTTTTGGGAAAGATCATGGTTTGGGTTAGAATGATTCTTTCGTTAAGGTTACGGGACCATCACCTTCGTCGTCATGGTTACAATGATAAACACGTGGCTCAGGCTATGGAACGATCGTGGTCACGCTTTAAAAAAGAGAAACGTCGACTGTCGGTTTGAAACAGGAAACAAACAGGGGTCTCCTGTGTTAAAGTGTGACACTCTATGATACCTTCACCTGACTTCCTCCTTTGCTCCCATCATAATTCTTACCACCGCTAGCGGGCTTTGTCACTTGAAGGTAAACACATATACTGTCATTGTTCTTGGAGGGACATTCTTGAACTACCTACCAGCACCTCTAAAACTCACTAATGAACACTTTATATTTCTTATAAATAGAGCGCACTGCTTTACAATAAAAGGCATCACCATGCAGCAGCACCTTTCTGAGCTCAGCCTTGCACACTAACATCTACTGGAGGTAGGAAAGGATGTTGTCGTAATGATTCAATTTCTTTACAATTACTTGATGAATGGCGGTGACAAGCAATACCCTCAAATGTTTTGCCATGACTAATTTAGTACAAAGATCTTCTCACTCACGTCTTTCATACAAGTCTCAGTGCAGCAGAGGCACTCCCACACTGAAACACGCCTGGGCTTTATTGAGCACAGTTGGCACGGTCTGAGCCAATGATGTCATCCTGGTGAATGGGCCAGCAATACGGGGATCAGCAAGTTTCTGAAATGAGAAACAGTGGAGATAGACATCATGTGTAGTAGTAGATATTGGAGTCATTATAGTGGAAAGGTGAAGTTGCAGCATTTTGGCGTGTTTTTTTTCTTCTTCCTCCATAGAAGGGACAATGGTGAGCTTTGGAGACTGTGTGCCCACAAAAGCTGGTCTCAAATTACATGTTGCAAGTCTCAAAATATTGAGGCATGGTTGGAGGTTTTCATGTGGCGGTGCTGAAGAGTTTTGATAAGTGGTTTTAGAGTCTGCCAGGGAAATCTGTTGTTTTCAGCCTGGGATTGTAACATAGTATGATGAAGATTTTAACCATCAGTTTGAGGCAAAGACAGACTTGTTTTTAGAGGTGTGTGTGTGCTGAGGTGGGGATATCATTATCAGTTCTATAACTAGATTGTGAGGTCCGGGGCTTTGGTCATGGTGTTCACCCGTCTGTCCCATGAGTACAGGCCAGGGCCCCCGTCACCTCCACCTGCTTCAGCCTCCAGAGGGGACCTGGGCTAAATTTAGACCAACAAGGAAGCTCGTCTGTGGACACGAAGCCGGATAGAGATCCTCCAGATTGTTGGAAAACTGGGGCCCTCATCTTTGTGCCAAGCATAGAGGGTGGGTATTTACTGCAAAAAATATTCCCCTTCAAGACCTTAAGGGTGACATTTTTACATTTTACAAACATGCTAGCATGGCTGTAGAGTCTTAGTCTTGATATAACATGGTCTAGTTCCCACAGACAAATGAGATGACTGAGCAGATATGTTGTCTCACTCTCAAAATTACTGGTGTTTATGACCATATTTCTACACTTCTATCATCTACCCTGCCACGAACAATGAACCCTTTTACTTATTTTGCACAGAAAGACTGCAAAACCAGGTAGCACAGAGAATATGCAGTGCAGATGTCAACAGAGGTTGCCAGTCAATCTTTTAGTTTTTGTGTATAAAAAATGTTAATGCACTGATGATTTGTGTCAAAATGTTTCCATGTCATTTACTCTTTTTTGTTTCTCTTAAAACAAATGCAGAGTTTTTATTGGGTGGACATAATTTGACTTTATCCAATGCAGACTGACCTGTTTTGTTAAGGACTGTAGAGCGAGTCAACTTATGGTGTCTTGAAATACTCCTCTTCTATATGTGTATGTAAGAAATATACATAAAAAAAATTTCATGTAAAGTAGGGTTTTTTTGTAGTGTTGAGGGGGCTGGGCAAGAAGTCCACCCAGAGTGAGATGTGGACACCGGCCAAAAGCTCACACTCTCTCACTGTTTCTCTTTGCTTCTCAAAATAAAGACTCGTAGTGCGAACACGTGCACGAACACACACACACACACACACACACACACACACACACTCAGACACACAGAAGCGCATGTGCACTCCTGCCTTGCAAGCACCTGTTGTCCTATATGGAACATGCAGCTCTCCCTTGAACAGGAGGTAGAGCTCAAAGAATTTCCACCTGTGCGTGGGAGGTGTGTGTGTGTGTGTGTGTGTGTGTGTGTGTGTGTGTGAGAGAGTGACAGATAAAGAGGGAGACAGTAAAAGAGTAAAAGAGGGAGGAGAGCCACAGTGGTGTTTTATTAAGGGATGCCTTGAATGAATTCCCCCCTTTTAAACACACCCTCTTTAACTCACTCCTCTGCCCTTCTTTGTCCACCCTTCGAACCCCCTCTTCCCTCTTCACCCCACCCTCTTCCACCCTGTGGGCCCAAATGTCGCCCTAACATTGACATGTTTTGGGTCATTTCATCTGATGGGATCTCCTGGGAGGAATTAGCATGTGCAAAAGAAAAGTCCACAGTTTTAAAAGCTCAGTGTTTCCAATTTGCCGCCACATGCTTCAAATTAGCCACGTATTTACTAAGGTCAGGCACTGGGCACAGAGCCCGTGGGGGAGCCTGTGTAAGGGTTTGAGAGAGAGAGAGAGAGAGAGAGAGAGAGAGAGAGAGAGAGAGAGAGAGAGAGAGAGAGAGAAGCAAGTTAGTTTAATTGCAATCCACTGGTGCCATCATAATACCACAAAATTTTAGTTCAGCCTATCTAAACGAATGCACAGAAGCATAACCGTTTCAACAAATTGTCGTCTGAGCAATGTAAAAGTTCAATATAAGAATCCAGATAGTCATTTTGATATTCAGACACCAGAGGCACACATAAGGCTTTCAACAGGGACGACACCACACTCTGTTGAAAGCCTCTTCCTAAACACACATGGCTCTTTTCACACTAAGAGGGAAGGTCCTGTTTTACTGCCAGTTGTTTTATTTTTACTTTGTGAGGAACTCTGTAAGTATAAAATTAACACAGTAGCTTATAATACTATTTTGGGGTATTTTAAAGTCGGCTCAATAGGATTACATTTAGAGTCTGATTTGAAGTAGCTATTTTCCTGGCATGACAGAATATGAGAAGCTGCGGCCTGGCTTCTGTCAGAAACCTGAAGTTTTACAAGCTTATTATCAGGCATTTTCAGTTCTGGAGACTTGCTTTATTTGTTCGGAAGCCAAATGACATCCTTATCGCATCTGTTGTGTGCTTGTCTTGTTTATATCACGACTCAGTCTTGGGTGAGGCTCCTCGAGTGGGTTTTTATGTGTGTGCACATGCGTGTGTGTGAGCATGCACACGCTTTAGTGGATGTGTGCGTGTGTGGGAGTGTGTGCAGCCAAGCCTAAAAGCATTTAAGCGGGAATGGGAGAGGGTCTGGAATCCTGGGATGACATCATTATCCATGATGTCATTTCTGCAGGGTGACTTTGGCACATGTGATCGTTTGGGTGAGGTCACACTTTCACTTCTAACTCACTGTAATTGACAATGAAACAGCAGGTCAGCGTTGCAGATTGAGCAATGTCAAATTTAGCAGCCAATTAAGTAGCCAGAACTACCTGTTTTAAAATGTGTTACCAATTTAATCATTTAATTTGCCTTTAAAATCACAGGATTCATTGTTTTTGTAAAATTCATTCTCTAAATAATTAAACAATATCTGGATTTGATACCTGTATAGCATTATTGATTCTGTCATAAAGATTGTACTGATGTGAGAATTTATGATGTGCTCTGTGTGCTTTTGTGCTCCATATCCTTCATAACTCCTTGTGCACAGTTATTGCATGTAAGTGAGGTCAAGATTTCCCTCATACTAGCTTGCCAATTGTTACTATGTGCTTCATAGAATGGCAATACTTTTCACATTAAATGGTTCAGAACTAAGACAATTTGCCACCTATATATGTGACATAGAAGAAAAAACATCACACTCAACCAAAGACAAAAAAGAGAGAGCTTTGGTGCTGCAACCAAAATTAGTCCAAAAAGTACAAAAACGTGTTTGTACACCCAAATCAATGATATTATTCAGTTTTTTGAAAACTAAAATGAGCGGTCCAATATGTTCCCAAAAGATATTTCTCATGATTGCTTTTTATACAGAATGAAAAAATATAAATCCTTTGGGTCTTAACATGAATCTGGCTTTGTTCATTGGCTGACCCTGTACTTTGACCTCCTGATAAAAATGCCAAGTCAAACATGAATTTCTCCTAAGAAAACAAAGAGCCACTGACTGATCATCTGTACATTTGAGATTAATATATAGGTAAAAAAACGTATATTACTTTGGTTTCCAACAACATTTGATTTTTAGGATGTAATTTGCTTGACAACTTTTTCACAGTGTAGAGTTGTTCCAAAGCATCCAGCCAATTTAATTTATATATCCCCAAATCAAAAATGACACCCTCTATCCTTAGACCCTCTATTTGGATAAGGTAAAGCTCCCCCCAAAAAAACATTATCAGGTAGTAGGGTTAAAGGTCAGTCCCCCTCAAACCTGATCAGGCCCCAGGTATAGCTCCTTCATGCTGCCTTATACATACCAGGTAAATTCTCAGGCTACAAGAGACACTGTTCCTCATCCCTTGGGCCTGTGGTCAGAGTTAATTTGAGGTATTTATTTGAGCTACTTTTTTTTTATGCACTGGAGATCCCCTCTATGGTTTTGGATGATTGACTGACTTGTTTTAATGTTGTAGGCCCGGTCGTCCCTTCACTGCCAGCACATTCCCAGGGTTGTTTGTGACAGAGCACAAAGTTGGATATATTGCATTTTGGTAACACAACTGCTTCAGTTGCAGTGTTTCTTTATGCAGAGATGGATGACAGTTCTTGCCCTGAGTGAGAACTGACTGAAAACATTTGGTCTTTGGTCTTGTCTTGTCTATTTGCCATAGGCCAGAGATTAATCCAGAAGTGGCAATGTGCACCTGCACAAGCCCAGAGTGGCGACCAGACCCCCCCTTTCACTGCACGGTTGAGCGTTTATCTTTAGTTTTATGTGCGAGTGTTATATCACATTTTGTCTTGCATTGGCTTTGATTGGCTGGATGGACTGCCACCCTCACCCTGGTCATTGTGTCTGTATTTTACCTATAAACCCACCAGCTATTTTTAACATTAACGTTTCTTGTTGGCTAAATAAGTTGTTTTATTTATTTCAATTTTAATGTTTTAGGCTTCAGCATTGAAATGTTGAATAAAAGTAATTGGTTTTACCCTTGGAAACCTGGTCTCTGCTATTCCGTCTGTGTTTTATGGGTCGAACTCTGTCTGAGATGGTGTAATCCCCAACCCCTGGTCACAGGAGGGAACCTCAGGAAGAGCGACAGAGTGAGGATTAAAAAAATTAAGAAATTACAGTCTGGAGAAACAGAACGACAATGTTATGTAAATGGAGTGAAAACATATACTGTATGAAGAATAAGTTATTGAGCAACTGCTTATTAGTAAACACACTTTTAGTCACTCGTCTGAGTCTAATGTTCAGAATGAGTAACGAGACCAACAGTAGAAGCTTTACTATCAAACTAACTAGCAATCAGAAATCAGGACGGCAAAAACAATAAACCTCAGGTATTAACTTTACTGCACTATTATAGCAATGGATGATGTGTAAGAGATCGTGGTTATTGCTCAAACCGCAAAGAGTAAATTTGGAAATAGACTCAATCTTTGGTCATTCCGACTGACTGAGTTCACAATGATGCTCATCTGACGAGTGGTTTTGTGTTGTCTGTATATTTGCTTCATGAGACATTGTCTAAAAACAGTGTGTGTCAACGGAACAGTGAATCAGATTCATGTAAAGACTGTCGTAGACTTCAAAACTCACATGCTTTTCTCATGTGTCCTCCTCTGGCGAGTACCTGTAGGTCATTTGCATCAACCCTGTCTTGACTACATCATTCAGCCAATAACCATCAATTTATCAAAGCATGAACATGTGCTCTCTCGCTCACTGACACACACACACACACACACACACACACACATACACACACACACAGGCACACATGGATAGCTTGAGGCAGGCCATCCATTCTCATTAGTACCCTGTTGCAGTCGGCTGACGGTAAACTGAGCGTGTGCCAAAGTCATAAACTTACACACCCCCTCCCGCCATTACCTCATAATTATGATATCACATAAGTGTCTCATAGTGATGACATCACGCCACCAGATTCACGGTCTTGCCTTTTTCGATTAGATTACACTTGTCCAGTTCATGCCAAGACCCTTATCCCTGAAAAGCCAAGGACAAAACACAGACTGTGAGACTGGGTCCAGTCTGGAGAGTAATTACCAATTTTACTATTGAGATGAAAGCGTCGGGTTCAGCTATTGTTATCCAGTCAGAAGAGTTTATTGGTAGAATTTAAGTACTTGTTCACAGGTTCTTGTTGATAATGGTGTTGGCGGGCCAGTTGTCATTACCATGGAAATTTGCCAAAACCTTTACTGTAATAACATTTTGGTCTTCCTGGTCACGAATAATGAAGTCAATGGTCTTACACACTGTCTATCCATTCATGTCGCTATATAAATATTTGCTGACATACACCGTTTCATGCATTACTTAAAAATGATTGTGTTTAAAATGCCGATGTGTTTATTGAACGTGTGCACTGGGTCACTGAATTCAGCACCGCTCTAATGCGAAGTCCTTCAGAGCACATGAAATCTTGACGAGAGCCATTTTAGTTTAGTGGAAAAATGACAGTTCTGACATAAAAGCATAGATCCATCATGGGAACAATTTCACTAAAAGACTGACTAGTTATTTTATGAAGTAGCTGGGTCAATCCATCTTCTGAGGTAAGTTAAAGGCTACACGCCGGGCTCTCAGCCATCCGATACCTGTCACTGCTGTGTAGTCACTCTTCCTCCCGCTGCACCTTCATGTGTCTGCCTTTCTGTCTGCCCTCTCATCCAGCATCTGCTCCAGTAATGATTCTCAGATTATGGAGTGTGAGAGGGCTGAAAAAGAAGTGAAAATTATTCAAATGCAAAGCTGCTTATAAACTCCAAACCTCATGGTTAAACCATTCAGCTTCCTCGATAAGAGATCATATGAAATACTCAGTAGTTTGGTGTCAAAAGTGTCCTCCAAAGCTGAGAATTTCTCTAAATGCTGGAGAATTTATATGCCTTAAAGGAGAATATGAAACAGCCACAGACATATACTGCAACATAGACATGCAAATACACTGTGTCACCCTCCACCTTGTAGATTTAGATGGAATGAACATAATGACTTTGCTCCCAAATTATCCCAGTATGCCTGTGAAAGATCCAGATAATCTTTTAATGGCCCGAGTTGTCGACTGTCTCATTGCGCAGCTCATAAATCTGGGAGTGGAGAAAGCGGCCCTCGGCAGCTCTGGGTCCCCTTGACTATTTTGTGTATGAAACTGGATCCGTTCAAAGGGAAATGGGAGACGTGCTGCCATCAAGAAGACGAAGAAAACTTTGCCTTTGTTCGGTTTTGATATGAGATGTTTTGGAGAAAAAAAAAATTGTAAAAAAGTGTGATATTTTGAGCTGCACGTCCATGTCTAGCTTATGTTCCACACTTTCTTACAGCGAAGTGAGGTCAATTTTATTTATATAGCCCCCAAATCTATAATTTTAGCAGCACAAAAGCTGATACCACCAACACCACTTGAAGTTTCTGACCAACATTTTTGGAAAAATGTCAATCCCACCAAAACAATATCAAACTGACACACATGCAACAACAATAAATTCACTGCACTTACATACTCTCATAACTCTCCAACAGGGGCTCTGGTGCACATCCCCTGACATGACCCAACCTTAGAGAGTAGAAGCACGGAGAAGCGCCCTGGAATTCTGGGGTCTCGTAAATAAACAAATAAACACATTTCATACACAGAGTACTTATTCTAATTACAGCCTTGGACATGTGCTGAGCAGTCTCTAATTTCTCTCCGAGCAGAGAGACTTGCGGAGCCGTCTGCGGCAGACCAGCAGTCGGCAGATGTAATTACCACATCATCTCTGGTCCCTGGTACACTGGGAGAGAGGGAGGGAGAGAGAGGGAGACGCTGAGGGAGAGAGAGGGGTGGAGCGAGGGACAGGGAGAGAGAGATTGATCCTAGTAAACAATAATTAGGGTTGGGGATGGTGTATTGTGGGACATTTACTCGGCGGGACAGAGTAAAGAGAGGGAAAGAAAAGGGAGAGAGGAGACAGGCAGGGATCATGGGCAGATGAAAGCCTCTGGGACAGACAGCCCCCCCTGAGAGGGTGAAAGTTTACATTTTTATCAGAACCAACACAACAGTTGTAAGGCTTCAACTAACGCTTAGTTTCAATTTTGTCGATTATTTTTTCCATTAATAAAGTAATTATTTAGTCAATATTTTATTCCCAATTAAGAATATTATGAAACAAACAAGAAAGCCGCAAATCATCACATTTGACAAATTGGAATTAGTGAATCTTTGCTTGATAAATGACTTAAACATAAAATAACAGGTGATTAAAAAGAATTTTTACAAATCATTTCATTTCATCAGCTCTAGCTCCATGATTAACAAACTGAGAGTTGTTCAAAAACAGATGTGAAAAACATACAATGAAGAGACAGTCGTAGAGAGTAGCGGACACCTAATTGGCAAAGTAATCTGTAATGAATATAAAAAGTTTTACAGTATAAATTTAGAGAACTGTTATTAGTACAATGTTGCTTTCAGTTTTAAATAACATAGATATCAAAGGTATTCATGGAGGTTTTTTTTATATACAAACAAACTTTTGTTAACGCTAAGTGTTTCTCACCAAAAAGCATTGTGGAGGTCTAACAAACCTGTTGCTTTTCCTACCTCAGAAAAAACTTTCAAAGTTTGATGTTTTTGAAATATTTGAAAACTGATCTGTTTATATCCATGTTTGCTCGCCGGTAGTCTTCTTCCCTGCAATTTACTGGCCCAGTGCTACTTTTCTTGGCACATTATCGTTACCCGCAATCAGTGGAATAGTGCGAAACCATTGGCAGGAATGTATATCGTGTGATTGGCGTCCACAATGGTGTGCATGAGATACAAACAAAACAGGAACCCACTCATCAAAATGTCGCACTTATAGCGGTACTTTCATTCATTACATTTGACTCAAACATCTGACTCAAACATCGGAGTCACGCAACAGTAAAGACATAAAACAACAGCATCACTCTTTGTTGTTGTTTTCTCTTGTGGGAAAACTGCTTTTCAAATGCCGCCGTTATTTTTGAATCCGTCACCTAATCTTCACTTCTTTGACTGCGCTAAAGGGACGTTTACTTCTTAGTTTAGTTCCCGAGATTAGAGCTCTGGTTCCATGAAAAAAAAAAAAGTGCTACGAGTGGTCAAAAACTCGACAGAGCAACATTAACTTGGCAGGGTTGATGGTTAGGTCCTTCATTACTGACCAGGAAAATCAGGCACTGCCCTGGACCTTAGACCCTCATGGGGCCCTGGTTTACTGTGTGGCAGTTGTAATAATAAGGGGCTTAATGTGGCTCTTGCATTTCCTCCCATTTTAAGGCCCTACTAAGGGGCCATGTTTCAAAATGTAGTTTTAAAACTTGTATTATTATCTAATTACCAAAAACTAATTGACACACAGAAAACCTGAGGCATGTTGTGGTAGTATAGGAGTACTGGTTGGTAAATGACAGTACTTGATGGGTTCTTAAAGGCAGCAATTGAGTGAGGGGGGCCCACATCTTATTTATGCCCTGGGTCCGCCTAGCAGGTTAATCCGGCCATGGTTAGTTGGTTTAAACTTAAAGCTTTATGAGCTTATTCTATGTCTTGCATATGTTCGGCAAATTAACTGCAGCCTTAAAGTAGTAAAGTAAAAAGTAAAATAGTTCCCTTTAAAATGTACCTCAAAAGTGTACTAAAGTAGTGTAGCAAATGATTATTGAAAATATATTCTCAAAATGCTCATTTGTACACCAAGCACACAACATAGCAGTTTATGTTCAAGCCATCACGCCATTCTCTGCTTTTAGGGAGAGAGGAAATACCACATCCAAGCCGAGGCCTCACACAGAGCAACTGATGCTGGGAATAAGGAGTCACCATCCTGTGGGGTGAGTGGGGGGGAAAGAGGAATAAGACTTTACGGGAAGGAATATCTCCCCAGTGAGAGGACTGGCGAAGGACATTACGCGCGTCCGTGGGTGAGCATGAGGCATGTGTGCTAAAACTCAGACTTTACAAACTTGCACGCGGGAATAGCATTTCGATGATTCTTGCATTCCCGGCATTCCTTCCTGTGAATTTCCAGTCAGCGTGAGGCTCACTGCTCCAGAGCTCTGACATCATGAGGGGGTTCCACTCTGCCTTCCACATTCTGCCTCCCGCTCTCTCTCACAATCCCACCCATATTTGGAAGTGAGAGGAAGGGAATCCCAGATGATGACTCAAAGGCTTCTGCTGCCAAGGGGAATTCTCTCCACATCTGTTTTGTGGTGTGTATATGTGTGCATGTCTATTCGTAATGCGTATCAATGTGTACATTATCTCCTTGAGCTGAAGATGGAGTTTTCATGTGCAGGGAAATCAAACTTGTAATGTGGCTTTAACAGCTGTGTGAAATAACAGCCCATGTCTGTATCTATACAGAAAAAGTGGCACCCAGAGAGATGTTGTCTTTCTATTTATAACCTGCTTCTCTTGGCAGCCATGACAATTCAAAATGCACTGTGGTGAACATGTATGCTCTTGAAATCAGCTCTTTAAATCCTGAAGAGAGATGATGGAGAAGGTAAAAACACTCCCTCTGTAATGCATAGCACATGGTGGTGACATGACAGCTCGAGGCTGAGTCGATATGTAAGCTGTAACCAGTCACCCTGCATTGGACCACCACAAATGAGGCCACAGAGATAGATAGGACCATGGGGCTGTTCAATGTGCTCAGCAGAGTGTGACCAACCGTCTGCAGCCTGCTGGCTGCAATAAACTCCTACCTCCACAGAGAAGTTTATTGGAATCATTTCTAACAAGAAAGAGCAAGCTCAAAAGTGAATTAGGGAGAAGGAAGTCGAGCTTGAGAGGGAGATCGAAAGAACAGACATGGCTTTGGTTGTGTTGAAATTCTCTCTGTTGGATGTATGACCGATGAGGATTTGGGTTTGGAAGAAAATAGAGGGGTCTCGAACTCCGGGTCCACGAAGCCATATCGAGGCCTAAATTTAGACCCACTTTGTTCTCGTCTGCGTGCTGGTGACAGAGGACTCGGCTCCCTGGGGTTGTCTGTGGTCCAGTGTATCAGAAAGGCCGCTGTTGTTCTCCCTGGCAGTCAGAAACACAGACGTTCCCTCAAGCAGCCCAAAAAGAAAGAAAGCTTTCATGGAATATTCTGTTTAGCTGCACAGACTGTTGTGTATGATACTCCCGGGACCCATAAAACAAGTAATTCACAGACAATATCTCACCCACGCTCTCTTTGCCACAGACTACAGCAACATAAATCTAACTGATTTGAAGGAGGAGTTGACACAGTGTTCAAAGGGTTTAGAGCACGTGTTGCTCAAATCTGGGCAAATGGGCCTGCAAGGCAGCATTATTATTATTATAAGGGACAAAAAAAGAAAAGAAAAAACTGAAAATGCAGAAAAAGGTGACATGAAAATGAGCAAGTCAGAGAAACGCAAAGCCATAAGTCACCCTGCATAGGCTCTTGTTTTCCCCTACATCATGCTGCTCCCCACAGGGACACTGTATGGCGATGTTTAAAAGCTCAGTCACCCAGCACACAAATCCCTCCCTTCCTCATTACCAAAACAAGCTAATTAAAAACCTGTTAATGGCCTGTGCTGCGGGTGTCTTTAGGAGAGAGGGAAATCAACAGCTCAAAAAAGCTATATAAACATATCAGAGGGACCCCTGAACAGTTAAACAAATTGATGACACAGCTATAGTCATCTAATGAGGATGAAAACACACACAAGCAACCTACACATCCCCATTTGAGCATGCAAGTAAACAGTGCAGAAGGAAAAAAACACAAAACAAAACCAAGTGACTCACTGAAAACCAACTGGGACACAGTGTCATATCCTGAGAGAGCGAGTGAGAGATGCCCTCCTCTTACTGAAGGACAGATGGATCTCCCAATCTGTTGTGTGCCAGTGTGCCAAAGGACAACTGGTCACCAAACATCCTGCACCTGAGAGTAGAGACCCTTTGGCTCTCTGTGAAGACCTAAGCATATTTCAGAAATATCAGGTAAGTGACTGGGAGGTAAACTGTGTAGGACAATCCCAAATGTTACCATGTAATGATTATCATAGCTCTCGAGCGACCTCTAGCGGCCTTACTGTGAAGCTGCACGTTGAGGTGACGTCAACACGGAATGTTCCACTGCGTTAAAAACAGTGTGAACAGGATGAATTAAAGTCGACCACGGTGTGTTTTCTTCTGTCTTTCGCCTCTTTTTTGAGCTTCTTCGCCATAATATCAATTTAGCTTTTAGAATGTGTTCAGTGTTGTTTGTTTGAAAAGAGAATGATGGAAATGAGCTGACAGCGGAATAGTAAATGTCTTGTTTTCTCCTGTGTGTCAAACGCAGGAAGTGCACACGGAGAGAGAGGCGCCTTTTCTGAGCTCATGTTGTCAGGGAAAAAAGGCAAATTACGTTCAGTAGGCCGACACTGTTTTTAGCTCAAATAAGCATTGATTTTATATCAGCAGCAAACCACGTAACCAGAAACTCATCCCGTTAAGCTGAATTATACAACATGGCCACTAAAAAGAAGCGAACGCCTAATACACAAAGTGACAGTTGGGTTGTCATTGCCGCAGGTAGGTTAAGCAGTGGGATAAGACATTCAGTTTAAGCTAACTAACGGTAAGCTAGCTTGCTATGTATAGTAACGTAGCTAGGTAAGCTCAGCAAAGTTATTAGACCTCGGTAACTTTGTCATCACTTACTTAACTAGTGGTAGAAATGTTAGCTATTATGCTAGCATGTCTCTAATTTTGGCCACATATTAACGTCAACGTCACAGGAAAAAACACGTTACTACTAACTTGACTAGCGTTAGTTATGAACTTTGTTGGAATCTCCTCCAGCAAAATTAACGTTAGTTACAAGTGCTTAACTTACTGTTAACTTTGTAAATGAATTCTCAGAATGACATGCAGCTGTAACGTTGTTTGTTTGTTTTGTCAGAGTAGTTATTTTGGACCTTACATTTGTTTTGGGGTCCACAGACTCTGTCATCGACACACAGAAGCGCGAGAGTGACCCAGCTTTTGTGAGACTAAGGAATCCCTCTACAGGTCTATGTTTTTTATTGTTATACATCTATCTGGGGCTGCAACTAATATAGTTGTCATAAGGTCTTCAAACTGTCAGAAGAGAGTGACAAAAGTCCATCTCATGTTTCCATAGCGAGGTGACATCTTCAAATTGCTTTTGTCCGACCAGCAGTCCAAAACCTAAATATATTAAGTTTGCTATCTAAAAGGTGGTGAAAATCAGCAAATATTCATATTTTAGGACTTAAATGATTAAGTGTTCCTTGTGAAGGTTTTGACCTCTGGTAGGGATATGGCACCATAATCCTGCCGTTGGTTTCACACTATTCCACTGATCAACAGCTGCGGTGACATGCCAAGAAGACTGCTTGCCAGTAAATATGGATGTAAACAATGCTGGAGTCATCAATGTAATAATGAAATGCATTCAATACATTTGTTGGACCTCATGGATGCACACAATGCATTTTAGTGAGTAACACTGAATGTAAACATTTACCTTTTGTTTACTCCACAAAAAACTCCACAGGGGACCTTTAATCAATGATCATTGATTGAATTGCTGCAGATCAATGATGAAAATGATTAGTAGTTGCAGCCCTAACAACACTGTATTAACATGAAGTCAAAATATGATAAAAGTCAAACATGAGGATGTGTATAAAAAAACATCACATAAAAGACAAAGACAAGTAAACTAAAGAGGTTCTTGAATGTTTTCACAGCAGTCTAATTCTGTATCTCGGGAACTGCATTTGCAGATGTGGTAGTGAAAGTAACACAGTTCCTCATTTTTTTTTATCCTGCAGATGAAGCATCTCTGTATATGCTGAGTAGCGGTGATGTGCAGCTGTTTGAGGTCAAAGCATTTGAAGAAGATTTCCACTCCTGGTTTGTTGGCCAGACTGTACAGAGAGGTTGGTCTCATGTGTAAACATTACAGTGTAAACTCTGAAGCAGCCTAATCATAATTACAAACACTGCTACAAAAGTGGCTCTTTAATTCCCATTAGCAGTATTTGTCAGCTGTAAAAGAGTTTTATAGCAGCTTGGGTCAACCAACAGAGCTCCAAAGAAGCCAAATCATCTGTGCAGAAACCGCTGGTGTATTCGTCGTAAAAACAAAAATATGTTAAGACAACATATGCCAAGCACAGACGAACAACATCGAGAAAGAGGAACTGCTGATACAAAGTATGGCTTTGTAACAGTGTTTGAAATGTTGATTGTTGTGATGTTAATGACGTTAACTGCACTTTTAGTCTGCAATTGTAGCAGTGGTCTTGGCTCAAAAATATGTTAATCAGGTGTTTGTATCTTCACAGTTGTCTCTTGTTTTTTTTAACAGATGGGAGACTTCTCTTTGTAACACCAATGGATCCTCTCTATCTCATTTTGCCCTATTTGATTAAATCCGGCAGAGAGGTAAGAAACAGAAGTCTCTCAGCTGTTGTTCCAGCCTCTGTTTTAAAAGACCAGTCCAAAATATATTTTCCAGGGATAAAAAAATCACAAATACATGAAGGTGGAGAAGTAGTAAGACTAGCAGTTATAAAGATAAAAAATATGACTTCTTACAACTCCAAAGCCATCTTACTGTCATGTTGTATCTTTTTAATTTAGCACACAAATCAAAATTAGAGTGGTGGCCATCTCACCATATTAATTGACTCTAAAACAGCAATAGTGTGCCTCTTATATAACCTTAGCAGTATATGAATGACTGTAAATAGGATTTTAATTTAATCCTTTTCTAATTTACACCTCCTCTATCTTTTTTTTTTTATGTTGTTTGCTGCTCAGGGGCAGTTCCAGCCTATGGATCAAGTTGTTATGGATGAGGAATTCCCAGCTTGCTCAAGGCTGCTGAGCTGCACACGTTCCCTGGCCTCCCTGCACCACATTGCAGAGGAAAAAGGTGACGTTTAGTTTTGAAGCTAATATCACTTAACAATAAAGTTTTGCTGATTTAATTGATTAAATGCTGTGTTTTGTACTTCCAGAGGCGGGAAAACTAAAGTTCCATCGATACAGTCAAGAGAAGACGATGAATTGGTTGAAGAAAAAGGTCCTTTTAAAATAATCACCACTATTTTATATGAAATTCAAACATATCCTTCTCTGCTGTGTGTTCATGTAAAAATGCACGGTTGGTTTTACAGTTTGTTTTTTTTACTCGTTGGTGTAGGTGGAGAGGACAGTCATTGCACTCAAAGCGAGAAATATCTCTGTGGGAGAAGGAGTCAAATCCTCAACATACGTCAGAGTGAAGTCAGAGTCAGACGACTACGAGGGTAAGTCGCTTCAGCTTCAGGCCACTTCACTGTTTAATCTCATTACTGTGTGAAACTCCAGTCTCACCTTCCTATGAAAAGGACATTTTATGGGCCTTTCCTTTCTTTGTTGACCAATAGATGGCAGTAATATTGCATCGTTAATATCTGTGGGTTATAATCACAAAAACAACATTTCCCCAACCTCAAACTATAGAAAACATAAAGTAGGATTACATTGCTAATTACTGGCTATTCTCTTATATGACACAGAGGACTTCCTACGCTATGCTCATGGCCTGATATCAGAGTACATCAGTGAAGACCTGAGCAGAGCCCTCCTCGAACACTTGCAGTAAGTTCAGACTTCTTGGAAGTTTTGATCATTATTAAAACTAAGGTATGGTGGTAATACAGATCAAGCATGCCTCTTGTTCTCTTCCACAGGTTACCAGAGCTCACAAGCCCAAAGGAGACAGAACCTCCTTCCAAGGTATGTTAGTGTCTCTTAGATGTGTGTGAAGTCAGAAAAGCATATTCTCTTCTCTTTCTGCATGCTGCCGAGACCACCATGCTTGTTTTCTGTAGCCCTCCACCTCACTCTTTCATTATTGCTTTGGATCAAGAGTTGCTTGTTTTTAACTTGGGTTGTAAGAGCTTTTTCATCGACTGTGTGATGTCGTCCTAGCTCGTAGTGGCGTGTGTCTGTGGTCAAAAGTTTGGTGCTCTTTGTCATGAAAAGCATTTCTTACTTCCACGTTTGGCAGAAACGGAAACTTTCAGACAAACCGGTAGAGGCTGGCGAGGACTACACCAAATTCAACAGTGCAGACTTCGCGCGGAAAGTGAGTGTATCTAGAGCAGGCTGCCTGAAAAGACCAAACAATTATCTGTGGCTTTGATGATCACCTTGAGTGATTGTTAGTGCAGCTCTTGTTTGTTGACTGCTTTCTTTAAGCTTTTCTTTAGCGTAAACACATGGGTGAAAGGAGCTCACCTTGTGATTTTCCTCAGCTTGAATTGAAGTTCATGATATGTAATGAATTCCCAGCTGTCTCTGTGCAAAGACGTTGAGTTACCACATTGATTTTTTTTCTCCTTTATTCCAGCCGCCCAAGAAGATGACAGCTGCTCAGAAAACTCTGGCTAAGGTGGACAAGACTGGCATGAAGACTATGTCGTCGTTCTTCAGCCCCAAGGTCAAAGCTGAAAAGAAATGAATGTTGTATTTGTACAGTTTAGACGGACTGAAATGATGAATATTCCGTAATAGCTGTATGCCAGCTCCTCATCTAGTTTCTGGTTTTGTATACGATGGATTTGTAATAAAGAAAAGAAAATGTATTTGATGTATGATTTTCATTTTAAATGGTGAGGATGAGACATTGAGTGACTCACTGAGATGAGAATGAGAAGGGAAAGGAATAATGGCAAGTCATTTTGCATTATTCATTGTAACGTTACCACACTGTTTCTATTTTGCAAAGCATTAGCATGCTAAAATATGGCTTTAAGTGCCAACTTAGCATTGGTGGAATGTGAGAGAATTTCTCAAATACTGAACTTAAGCTACAAATTTGAGTACTTGAGTGTTTACGTTTTATGTTACTTTATACTTTTACTCCACAACATTTCAGAGGGAAATATTGTACTTTGTACTCCATTACATTTATTTGACAGCTATTGTTACTTTTCAGAATAAGATTTTACTTTACTTTAAATTATACACTCATAATATGCAGCACTATACTATTAATGTACCTATTAGTATATACAGTATCTAAAATGGGCTGCTCTTTCACGTATTTGTTAGTGATAAAAACAGAATAATATAACACTCTGAAAGGAGCCATTCTGCATGAGTACTTTTGATACGTTAAGTAAAATTGCTGATAATACTTCTGTACATTTTGAATTCAGGGCTTTAATATTTTTAGACTATGGTATTTCTTTTACTTAAGTCAACAGTCTAAATACTTCTTAGACCACTGCAGCTTACCCTAATTAAACAGACTTTTCTTTACCCCCATTGCATCAGAAGTTTGAGTGGCAAATATCTCAAAACCCGGGCAAATAAATCCAGAAATATCAGCAGTGCTGATACCATAAATGTGTTTTATTTATTTATTTTTTAATTGGGTAAATTGAGCCTTTGTGTTTAACAGCAATGATGAGCAGAATAACCTTCACTGGTTCTGAACTATTCAGTTATCTCAGCCCTTGGAGTGAGCCTGAACCTCACTCTTAAATGAAACAGGCATTTGTGCTGTACTCTTAAAAGTGTTTACCTTTCAGCAAGTATTATTGCTGCGAAGGACATTGTTGCATTTTACCGCTGGCTTTGATACCTTGAAGGAATGCAGTTTCTCTCTCTCTGCAGTTCTGAGCCATAAACTGTACTCAACTTTAATTCCGTACCCATCACAATATTCAACATTTCTCTTGTCTCTTGTCCATACAAACTAAGTTTAGCTCTACGTCAGCAGTGTGGCAGTGCTGCTGGTTTCAAATGTCTATCAAGCTTCACTGCTTTTTTAATTTGGGCTTGAAGCGCAGAGTCTGGAATGCACTCTCCACCACTTTGGGCAGATGGATCGGGTTCCTCTGCAGCCGCAGTCTGCTGCTTGTGGACCCGCTCTGGTTTTTCTTCTTCGGGGCGCTTTTATTGGCACAGTCGCGAACCGCTTTCTGCTTGGAGTCATCTGCGCCCCGAGGAACCCGCAAGACCCAGTTAGAGTGGAGGTCGTGTTCAGCCGAGCTGGAGGCCACTGTGGGAGAGGAGAGCAGAGGGAGCGAGATCTTGAGTTGAGGCTGAAAGTTGTTATTTTGAGACCAGTAGCTTTAACTCCCTTTAAGTCCTTGAATAGATAATCAGTTGGCCCAAAAAGACCAGGGGCAATGTATAAATGAGTATCTTACAAATTATGTTCGACTTTCCCAATCCTTAACCACACTTGAACCTTACTGACCCCATCCAACCTGTGGTGGAAGAAGAATAGACTTTTTTCACAGCATATGTTTTGACATGTCATAGCAGGAAAAGCTCAGGTGTTAATTAATAACACTAATAATGGCTGCATTCAATTCAGGTGTGCTAGTTCAGTTCTATGGTGCACGCTGGCTTACTTGGACAAATTTAGCCCTCATTAACATTACTAGTGACACCTGCGCTTCTCTTGCACAAGCCAAAGCTTTTAGAAAATAATTTCCACTGAAGTAAAAGTACTGATATAACAATGTTAAGCAATTGAAGTAAAGGTGTGGTGGCAATTGCAGCAAAAAAGTATCACAAGTAAAAGCACTTGTGAAAAGTGGCCTCTTTCAGAGTTATCAATTATTGATACATTGACCTTTAAGCAGCATCTTACTGGTCCAGGTGGAGCTACGTCTCACTACTATACTGCTACTAGTGCTACTATATACGTTTAGCCTAATATGTAGCAATGTAGAATAGTATTTGAAATGCATATGTACATATCTAGAAGGCAACTAGTAACTACAACTGACAAATAAAAGGAGTGAAATGCACAACATTTACTTGTTCTTGTTGAAACTGGGGTGTTTCAACTTATTCTGGTTGCAAGGAATTACATGATATCATCAAGGTGCAATTAATCCCACCCGTCAATCAAAGCTTAGTTTGTACACACTCACACAGTGTGTGGTGTGTGTGTGTGTGTACAGAGGAGGTCTAATCAGGCAACATAAGTGGAAACACTTGTGTGGGGCTATCATGGATGTGTGTAGGGGCTGAACGTCCATCTCTGACCTCAGCCAAAGAAGATCCATAAGTAAAAATAGCACTACAGCAGAGTACCAAGTCATTTCATTTCAATGTAGATTACTAGAATTTAAGTAGTATAAAATGGAAATACTCAAGTAAAGTCCAAGTACCTCAAATGTATATAAGCAAGTACAGTTTTTGAGTAAATATACTTTAGTTACTGGTACCCTTGATCTCTAATCCCCAGTTGTGGAAGAAATATTCTGATCCATTACTTAAGTAAAAGTACACAACGTATCAAGAGTAAAAGTACAAAAGCTCCTGTCATTTTCATATTTGTACATATGATATAATTGGCCAAATATTATTAATGCACCAACATGTAGCAACATTATAATGTTGTAGCTGGTCACAATGGAAATACTTCTACATTATACACTGTTGGGTTGTTTCATGTAAAGCAATACATCATGTTTATAAAATCATCTTCTTGTACATAAAATCTCACAGCACAGTAAATTACTTAAATGCTCTCTGCCATTGTTTAACCCTTCAAGTCACACCTACATTTACTAGTTTAGGGCTTACAGGTTAATAGACTATCAAACATTTTTAGTCGTGCAGTGTCAAAGAACAAATTAGTCTGACAAGGTGGTAGTTTTAGCATTAGATCCAGGGTCAGGACCCAGCATCATCACAACTAAAGAGAAGGATTTCAAACTCACCTATGAAGTCCACATCTGCGTGTCCATCATCTTGATACGGTTTCTGCACAGGCTCACTGTCGCAGCTGGCGATGACCGCATCAAAGAACTGCAAAGTGTCCTCCTCGTCGGGGACTGGAGGGGCAGAGGGTTTGGCTCTCGATATCTGTGGTTAATAAATGGGAGAACATTTGTCTTTGATATTGCCTGCCATGTGCTCTGGCATAGATGATTTAAGCTTACCAGTTCTTCCTTTTTAGGCGGCGGCGGGGGTGCGGGCTTCTTCTTGGAGGACACTGTGGCCTTGATGTCGTTACTTTTCAAGTCACTCACACTTTTTGTGTATTGCCGTCTCAAAGCCACAAGTGCCTCCAGGTACTCCAGGCAGTTCTGATTCTGAGAGTAGAGCCATATCCTGTCCTCTTGTCTCTGATAATAGTACAAGGTCGACTCGATGCTCACTGTACTTTTGCTCCGTTTTAAAGTTGAGCCCGTGGTTGCTTGAGTTTTCTCTCCCACCACGAGCATGGAGGTGCTGCGGACCAGTCTGACGGTGCAGGCATTGTGGTAGTCCTGCTCGGACCGAAACCCACCACCATCCCCATCCCGCCCTCTGTGTCCGTGATGGTTGGGACGGAACACATTATTAATCTTCCTGAACATTCCTCTAAGCGTTGTCTTTCAGGGTTACAGACGTGTCCTTGGATTCCTGAGTGTTTGTGAAGCATCTATCCATATTCATCTCTTCAGGCCAGACAATATTTCAGTGAACAAACAAAAATGCCCGTAAACCAGACTGGAGCTGCTCACTGGGACCAGTCGCTGTCCAGGGTGCTGAAGTTGTCAGCTGCTCTATTGTGACACAAAAAGCAAAAGCAGACCTGAGTCTCTTGTCTAACCTGATCTCAACATGCCTTCAATGTTATCGGATGTTGCTCAGCAACATTGCTGTAGCAACGGGTCGGTAACTCTACACTTTGTGCTACTATTACTCCTGAGCTGCAGTCCTGTGTCAGATATCCTGACTCATACCAGACAACAACAGCCGGCAAACCGACCAACTGTGGGCCTGTAGTTTTTATACTTGTGGCTGTGAATCCACCTGTTAATAAACTGTGTGTTAGACAAGACAGGAGATCTTAAAAAATAAAATATGATAGGCTAAACTGCGGATTAGCCCTTAAACTATTCCAATTTTTGTGTTTATTTGAAACTAAAGACCAAAATGACTAATTCAGCTGTAGGAACGACCTGGATTTTGTAACAAACTAAAAAAGTTGTATGATGTTGACTTACATCCAGGTTTCCTCGCCTAGTTAATAATAAAACATGTTCTCTCGTGTTTCATGTGCTGCTATTGTTGGGCTTCCCTGCTGCAAGCGGCGGAAGTCTGAACACAAGAGTCTTAACTGAAGCGGGTCATATATGCAGACTTTCATCTCAGAAAAAATCCCAGCCATAAATATAACCTGAAAGTTCACTTTCACTAGATAACTGATTGAGATCTTTCCTTGGTTTGCCTGTGAAAGAGATGACAATCAAAAGCTTCCACCACAGAGAAGCTCGACTGGTACAATAAAGTATATTCCAAGGTCTCAGGCAAAGTTACTTGAACAGTTCAGCATTAACTTAAACATGCTGAAGAGTAGACACAGTTTCACGGAGGAAATGACGACTTGTGGTTACATAACTGAGCGTGAAGTCACACTTCTGCTTTGGCACGGACACAAAGAACAGGGGGTGTAAAGCTGTAAGCTCCAAGCGGCAGTTATTCAACTAATAACCTGCGTGCTCAACTGTCCTGAGGTAACTTAGAACGAAAACAGGAATCAGTACCTGCCAAACTTTCTGTTTCCTGAAATTTTGACCATATTAAATATGACTTTCTTGTCTGCTTTTAGCTGAACCTCAATCCCCCACCTGTTTCTTTTTACAAAGAAACTAAACCTCTGTGGTTTCTTTTTACAGCTTCTTTTGCGTTTGTGAGAAAAGAACATCTGCCATTTCACTTCATTTGGCAAGAAGACTCTGATGCAGAGGTAGGTACATTCTTATGCAAGGCTGTAAAATAGATATAATTTACATGAATAAGAATTGGAGGGGAATATGCCCAGTGTACCTGCAACAATACCTTGAAAATAAAATATTACCTGGCAAGATGATGACATGGAATATATTAATGATTAACCCAGCTGCAAAATGAAGTTTGCAGAAATGGGACCACTTCCTCTTGGTGTGGTATAAAACAACCCTCGTGCGTGAATGCACACTCCTATTCCTGCCGCTCTTGAATCAAATACATTATACACATTTGGTGGCTGTATCGATAGAAAATGCAATGTTTCTAAGAAGTACTTTTCTTTACTGTGATAGACTGTGGAAGGACAATTGGCACCCTAAGGGGAAAACTGACTGAGAGACTGTGATTGCGGTCCAAGGTAGGAAGATGTTAGTTTCAGAGGAAAGTGATTTATCTTCATGATTGTTACATAAGGTAAGGTGCACTTTTGTAAATCGTCCTTTGGAGGAGGTCTTTTTCTGTTTAGGGGGTCAATATGTTGACCTCCTTGCCCACACAACTCAACTAATCATGAATAGGATCATTTTACATTTAGTTGAAACAACTTTTAAAGAGGGATCATTCATGTAGTTATGAATGATCTGGCATTTGTCTTTGAGTTTGTTGTGTTTTGTGTATTTGTATAAAGGCCCATCTAGGGACGGGCATTTCAAACTAGTGTAGACTATGAATGCTGTAGTATGTGGTATTGGTTCATGCTATATGTGTTTCCCTATAAAAATACACATTCAATGAACAAATACATTTATGTTCAAAGTTGCTTCTTATCACATATTGAATACTGACATACGGTGTGTTTTATTAACTCGGCTGGCAGCTTCTGAGTATTGTGATCTTGCTCTTTGTTGCAGCCATGCTTTGTGAAGGCAGACTGTTGAGCATGACCTATGGTGAATTAGAGGAGCTGGATCCCCGCCCTCCTCAGAAGGCTCTCCAGAGTGCTTGTGGGCTGCCGAGAGCAGCTGCTACCCTCATGCCAGGCTCCACCAGACACACTCCACTCGTTCATCACAATTCCCCCGAGCAGACAGGTTGTTTGGACAACAGGAGTGCTTCGGTGGAGTTGTACATTTCTCCACTGCAGTCCCTGGAGTTCCACAGAGCCCCGCCAGGCAGATGGATCTCTCCAGAGATAGAGATCCCAGCTCAGGCCCACTCAGGTGGTGATTCCCCTTTCTTGGTTCCCTCCTTCTGTCAGAGCATCTGCCAAAACTACAGCGACCTCCATATCGGAGGCGACCAGGTGCTGCCTCTCTCAGCCAATGATGGTGAGCTCCGGCTCTGTACCGACGCCCAGGCTGTCGGCCCCTTCCTCCAGTCCTGTGATGTCCTGCCAGCTGTGGAGGAGTCTCCCCCAGGACAGACATCTCAGGGTGGACTTCTGCGTCCACTGAGGGGAGGTTCAAATCGCTGGAGACTGGGGAGTGCCCGTGATCGGAGCTTTTTGTTCCAGGGTCGAGAAGGTCCATTCTCCAACTCTCTCCTGAATCACTATCTGGAGCAGAAGCTCTTGGATTTGTACCAGCAATACATGATGGAGAACATGGCCAGGCAAGGGGCTCCTGGTTCGGATTCTGACCCAGGCCCCATTTGCCCTCTGCTGGGCTCAGAGCTGGTCCTGACCAGCCTAGACCAGATCACTTTGCAGCTGAGTCGGGAAGGGAACCTGGAGGCTGGTCTGGCTAAGGACATGGTCCTCAGCTGCCTGCTGCGGGTGGCTGGTGACATGCAGTCAAGTGAGATCAGCACTCCCTTTCTGCAGATCTCTAATGAGGCATCCAGGGAGCAGCTCACAGAGACTAACAAGGAGTAACCCCGGTGTCAAGTAGTTTTATCACCGACAAATAAGATGAAACTGATAACCACATTTCATTTATTTTTTTCCTTTTATAAGCTGTTGAGAGAGAGAGAGAGAGTGATGTTGAAAGCAGATTCTGTATGTGATTGGTAATTACCAGGAGAGTGTGCTGTATTTATGTAGGGTCATTTTAATATGCAGTCATGCAATTAGTGTATGTGCATGTGGTGCGCAGTTGTCACTTTCTTAAGGACAATAAAACTGAAACTGATCTTTTTTTCTTTGTTTATCACAGAACAACACGTAATCAACAACATGTCTACCTTTTGTATTGCCGGCCACGACTTTGAATAATGATTAACACTTTGTATGTCTGATTATCATTTCTTCATCTGATATAAATGTCTCTCTATGGTTAAGTGCAGAAGAACAAGGCATCCCTGTCATTTAGGAAACTAATTAAAAATAATATAATAGCTTGAAAAGCTTCAGCCTTGCTCCACTTGTTTATTTAATGGAATAAACTCATGCTGCAAAAATGTATTTGGCTTGTTGTTGCTTCACTTGGATGTGACCTTCACTCTGATGGGATGAGGACTTTTTATCAAAGTAGGAGACATCTTGTGTCCAGCAGTTTTTAACTACGTAATTTACATTTTTATGGAAAAAATATGTCAGACACAGATTATTAATTAAAGCAGAGTATTTTTTATACAAAAAAACATGTCTGGAATTAATCTTTAAGTGGGTGTTTTATGTTCAGAGTATTGACATGTCTGTTGGCCATACAGCTGAGAAATACAGTGCAAATCCCAATGCAATCAGTTGATATTGTACATTTAAACAGATACTATAGAATGCCACAATCCAATCAGTTGCTTATAAATATATATTTCTGTGCCCAAAGATTATTATCATTATATCATATTAATGACTTGATGCAAAGTGTGCAGTTTAATAAGCAGTCACAAGGGGGAAGCATTATCACCCAATTTATTAACCCCACGGACTTTGACACACACCTTCTACTCCTTTTCCTTTCCTCCTCCTCCTCCTCCTCCTCCTCCTCCTCCTCCTCACTGTCTATTCTCCTCCCTCACCCAACGTCTATCCATCCAGGTTATGCTTCCTATCATCTGCACCCTGCTAGTGCTAATCTATGATGTCATCAGGACTGGGTTGTAAATTTGTAGCACGCAGGCAGTCGGGCACTAACACCAAATTTTACATGGCGTTTGTGATACTGGTTCCTCTACTGTGCAAACAAAATACAAGCTTTTGATAAGGTTATCTACACTGCAGGGTTTATTTGGGGAAAATACTGCGGTCGCTCAAATGAGAAACCCAGCAGGGCTGCAAACCTATGGATTTGCACACTAAAAGTGACATCATTTTTCATGTTTCCCCCTATTCAATGAGCTTTGAAAGACTCCATTCCAGCTCAGTGCAGCATGGCCTTCTGAGCCAGTGTTTGATCAGCTTCCTTGTTTCCTGTCCAAACAGAGAGCCACAAGAGGAAACTGTGTTTACCGATGCTGAGCGCCGCAGTCGGAGCCCTGTGAAGTCTCAAGGCCGCAGAGACACATGTTTGGTATTTCTGCTTCTATCCGGATTGAACATTCCAGGTACATGTTAAAGGAACCGAGTCCTTACAGACCTAAACAAAAACACACTTACATAAATATGATTCACCCAATGCCAAGCCCTACAGTGTAAGCACATTCAAACAAACTGATTTACACAGACCTTGGTTAATGAAAAACAGACCTCTTGTTCCAGCAGAGGTTAAGAATTGTGGGTTGACGGTAAAGCTACATACTGAAGTCACTTACACACACAGGTTGTGAGTATTTATTCACAAACCCTAAACTTCAACAAATTACACTAATTCTGCTAATTATTAACCTTTCCTTGCCAACACATGGACAAATATCTCACTATGTTTTACTTATTTGGGTACAAATACAATATAAATAATAGGGCAAAGAAGTTTTTTTTAAATGATCTGTAATTAGTAGTAGTTTTTGTCTGAAAGAAAAGATGAGACTGTAGGTCAAAGAGTGAAGGAGAAGCCCTGAAATAAGAGCAGGGACAGAGACGGAAAAAAACGAATGGGAAGCTGCAGTGATTTAAAAAATAGAAAAAAAAAGAAGAAAAAAAACACACGTTTCTCTCATGGTCTAGCGATGAAACTAACAGGGAGGTTGAAGTGTTAGAGCGTCTTTCAGAGGTTCATAAAGTAATTTCCTTGTCACAAAGAGCTTTTAACATGGAGGGCGGTGAAGGCAAGGCCACAAGATTTCATATCAAAGCCAAGGTCCCAGATACACTCTCACTATTGTGGCTTTAATGCTCTGTAGCACTCAGTGGCTTACCTTTATTTAAAAAGCTCTTAGTATGTAGCCTTATTAATTGGAACAGTTATATACTGTTTACTTATATTTTCTCTTCCTTACCTCTACCTCAATTTTTCAAGGTCTATTGATAATTGATTTAGGATCGTTGGAGCTCTTTAACAGATCAGACATGGATACATGCACACACGTGCACACAAACACACATTATCATTTTAACTCATGAAGTAGTTTGCCCATAAATATTTTAATGTATAGCTGTGATAAATGCAATTCTCTCTCTCTCTTTCTCTCTCTCTCTCACACATGCACACACACATACACAAATACCACCCAGGTAGAAGCATTTCAGACTACAGCTGGCGTATCGAGGCACTTAATTCAATTAATTTTTGTTCAGAAGCTTTGAACAGATGTGGGTTTTTTTTCAGATTACATCTACTGGAGTGACTTAATGTCCAAGTGGCAGCACGCTGGAACATTTAATGACAGCCCTGCTCTGTATCTGGCTGATTGACACTGGGATATGTAGGTGGTGGAACGGGAGAACACACATTTCCCGGTCAGTTAGCCGCTCAAGGTTGCAGGGAGCCTGCAGCGGCGCCGGTGACCTTGGCTAAGCTACAGCAGACAGAGAGAGACCTTGAGAGACAGCGGGGCAGCAGGATCTGGCGCTCAAAGAGCTGGGGAACATAATGTGGTAATGCATGACTATATATCACAGCACACAGCACCCATGTGACTGTGGATGGCAACTGGCAGGAAAAACAGATTTTTATCCGCTCACGTTTATTCTTCTCTACATGTATAATGTATTTATGGTGGTTTTAACACTGTGTTGATTTGTGGATCGCTGCACACTGAAACTCAAATTGACCCACTTTGGGTTGATTCTGTTGGGTTATTTACCTTTATCTATATTTTATCTAAAATATGGTTATTGTGACTCAGTGTTGGACACGACAAGCTCAAGTTTGACCTTCAAGCAGTCACATATTTATTGTTAGTTGTATAAGTGCATAAGGATTCACATGTTATCAACAATCAGTAACAGACAGCGACATGTCCGTTTAAAAAAGAGCTACAGTAGATAAGAATATGTAACCCTACTTTCTGGAGTTTATGACATACTTGTTCTTTTATCCCGAGTCATTGTCTCTCGTTTTTATTTGTCTTTGTCCCACTTTGCATGCTATAAATCTTTGTGTGTTTGTTACAAGACCTTTATGAATTCATTTGACTTAATTCTTCACAGCCACATCTGGACTTGAGTGTGGGATGAGGATTTTAATGTTTACAGAAAGTTGTTTGTGTTATTTTACAGATTCAGTATAGAATCAGTCCTGACCGTCTTGCTGATTTGTTGGTTGGGCAACTCAAATGTGGGAGACAGAAGTCAACTGGGCAACGTCGTCATTGTGGCGACTAAAATGATGATGAAATGTTGAGCAACAGCTCACTTTGTCAGACATTTTTAGCCAGCAAATCACACAGAAAGCTAAATCCATCACAGAAAATGTGGACCATCTTCTCTCTAAGGGATTTGACATCTTCCCCCAAGGTCAGAGATACAGGTTTCTGAAAATGAAGTTTTCCTTTATCCAATCTACAATAAACACATTATCGTATCTTATCCATTCTTATCATTGCAGTTTTCTTCGCTTTTATCACATGAACCTTTTATTGTACTCAATTACTTCAATTATCTTACCATGTTTTTTCTGTGCTGCAAAAAGATTTTTGTCTTGTGGGACAATAAAGATCTGAGCTGAACTGAACATCACACTGCCTCAAAGTTCAAGTGTTCAAGTGCACATTTGCACACCCTTAAAAACGTCCTCATGTAAAAGTGAAGCTGTGAAAAACAGGAAAAAAAATAAATAAATGTAGTTCTCTCTACCTCCACGAAAAGCTGATGGGAAACATTTACAGGATTTCACCTTTTGATGCAGACATTGCGCCTTCATCAAGTTTGAAATAATAACTCCCTCACATGTAAGTGTAGTACGCCATGCTGTCTAACACTGAAATATGAATATGAAAGAGGCACATGTGGAGCAAAACAGCAAAGAGAAGTTAGTTGAAATTCAAAGGTTTTAGCAAAAGTTAATCTTTGCCCTCTGACACGTAGTGGAGTAGAAGTACTGTATAAAGTCGCACAAAAGAATTGTCTTAAAGTGATTTGCGAGGTTTTCAGAGAATGATGAGTAATTTCACAGCACAAAAAAGAAGAAAGTTCAATACTTTCAAGTTGGCATATTAAAAGATACAAAACAACAGCATTTTCAAGGACTTTCAGATCTTGCACACAAGTATCACGGACGCAAAGCAAAGTCAGACAGCATGACTCACTGGCTGCCAGTAAATCACTTACAGAAGTCTGAAAATGTGTTTGTCGGTGTGTATGTCTCAAATGAAGACTCACTGACAAAATTGATGAGAATTTTTTGGGGATGGGGATTTTGTCATTCAAAGAAAAGAGGCCAGTCAAACTTTATTTCCATCATTTTTATTTAAAATGTGTGTCTCACCTACCGATGTCTTTTCTCTCACCTTGGTCTTTTCCACATGTGAGCCCTTCCCTGTTTTCCCCTCACCCTTCATCCTCACCTCCTCCCACATCTCTTCCCGGCACGCCGACATTGTTATTAGTGTCATAATTTACCTCCTTATGCAAACATGACCCTGTCCTCGATATGCTGTAAGGCAAAAATATTCATACTGTAGTCACTGTGAGACCAATAAAGAATGAGATAGGAGGGACATAAATTATTTACCCACAGCTACAATATTTCATATTTCACTCAGTAGCCTTTCTGCACATCACACACACACACACACACACACACACACACACACACACACACACACACACACACACACGTGTCTTACATGTGTTTTCAGTAATGGCTATACATATGAAAAAGGAACATTATTTCACAGTGTGACATATATTTGGATAAGATAAAAAGAGCACCAAGGACGAGGGCAGATAGATCGAAAGGACAAGAGAGGGATGAAGGCAGGTAAATGGGATATGCATCTAGGAATCAGGTGAGGCAATCTGCATTTTAATCGCTGTTATGTCTAAATGTATCTTTACGACGCTACTGTCGAGTAAATCCTTTGCAAGGTACTGGGTCAAGTCAGGCAGAGTGAGATAATTTGAATGAAAGTGTGCATTGCCAAAGTGAAGAGGGGCTTTAGTAGAGAGGTGACGTGAACCCATCAGAGCGGCACTATGGGACTACTATGCTGTATGGATTCGGTAGCACATGCACAAACATGAGTTTGACCATGGCAGCCTCTCCCTCTTCTCCTCCTCCCTCCTCCTTACATGTTAACCCCCCCCACCCCCTAACCCCCCCAGGGTCCCACTCAACCTTGGTTAATTAGCTCACGTCCCAGTGGCATATGTTCAACACACAATCTATCCACAACAAGGACATTACAACTGCAGTGTCCCGCCTCTGCACTGCCTCCCTCATTTCGTTGTAGTGGAGTTCATCTGTATTGTTGTTTGTTTGAGTCTTTATCCTAAATCTGACTTAATGTGCACCTGTTTTGTGATTTTTAGGACATTCAATTTCAAGCTGCTATATTTTTTTATATTAACAAGGGATCAAATAACTATGTGTATATGAAGATGGTCACTCATGCAAACATATGTATGAACACACAGAAACGTATCACCTTACTCTGCAGTTCCCCTCCACTCCCCTATACTGAGCGTTTCACCACCTTTCAGCTCATTGTTTTGATTTGATCGTCCGCAGCTTTAATGTTTTGGTTCTGTCTCATCAGCTTAGTTTCCAGCTGAAGAAGGCAGCGGTTTTCAAAAACAAAAAAAAAACTCTAAAACCCCACTGTACGCTACCTGCCCAGCACCGGCTGGGCAGATGCATTTAGCAGCTTAAGAGCCAAACATTTCCCTCAGTTGGTGGAAACCAAAAACAGAACTAAAAGAGAGTGAATAGACAGAAACATGACTCCAATTAAATGATAATGTTGCTCGGTAGCTGCTGGATGTGTGAATGGGCAACCGTTTGCTCACAAGTTCGCCATCAACTTTAAAGGTGATGATATGTCAATGTTGTGTTTTTGCTACCCCAACGTGGCCAAAAAAACCCAAACAGTTGATACAAGCTTAATGTGCTTTTAAGAGAAGGCTTCCAAGGTAATCTGTGTTCCCTAAAATATATGACATGACAGTGAAAAGCTCTTGGTGTTATACTGTGAATACATGCTCAAAACAGTTTCCATACCATATGCTGGGATGCAGCTAAAAGCCCACTCCTCACAAATAACAATGACCAAGTGACTGAGCCACCAACATAGCTATTCTTTACACCCTTAATATCATGTTTGTCTCTAAAGTGCCTCTAAAACCCATCTAGTCTGAGTTTCTGACATCCTTGGGGCTGTATTCACGAAACCCTTAAGGCAAAGAATAGCTTCTAGCTGATTATTTACAAAGCATTTTAGTTGTAAAACTAGCTCCTAGACCTCTGAGACATCAGGAGTAGTTGAGAGGACTTTTAAAAGCTAAAGATCTTTTCAACTAATCCTTCATTTTAGAGACTAAGGCAAAATCACAAATGAAGTCCTTAAAGTGGCTGCTGCCTGCAATCTGCCTCATTACTGGGTCAACGTTCAAATGAGTCCTTTGATGAGAGCAGAGCTGGTGTGCACCCACCTAAACAACCACAGCGTAAGACAAGCAATCCATACAGCAGATCTCAACAACTTGTATGCTGGGAAAATGACCCACAGATGAACTGGGGTGATCTCAGTCATCTGTGGGTAGAACTACATGGTACAAACCATAGATACATACTCCACACTCCACATTGTTTGGCAAACTATGACGTTTTCCCTATAGATTTCATTCAGCTAAATAAATAAAGCTGAATTACCTGGTTTAATTGGTGTTCATGTGAACACGCTGCACAATAAAAAGATGAAGACGTTTGTGACAACCTGAGAAATATAGCATCACCACGCAGGTGGTTCTTGTTGGCAGCTGGTTGCCAAGTGGTCTGGCTGAATTCAAGACTCCCATGTTCAGTTGGACAGCGGCCTGAGGCTGCAGTCTGAGGCGCACCATGCCCCATATCGATGTCACTGTGGCTCATCAGGCGATCCAGTTGTATCCACCCACAACTGGGATCTTAGTTGAAGACGTTATTTGAGCTGATGTTCCTCTTTATTTACAACACATGAACGTTTACAAAATGCAGGCTACTTGTTTTCAATTAGTCAATTAGTTTGCTTTCCTTTTTTAAATTATCGCTGTTGACCAATTTCAAGTGAGTACACCAACTTGGACTTTTTCAAGAGTCTACAAATCCTGAAACTCAATCATGAAACACGCTGTCAACTGAGACTATGCATGCCAGAAAAATGGCAGCATTGGTCATTTCTTAAAACACCTTCTATTCCTGACAAGCAAGTAGTTACTGTCCTCTCCAAGTAGCAAAGTTAGAAATAGTGTGATGTTGTTATACTGCAGTAAAAACGTCTGAGGAAGGAGATTGGGGTGGACGCTTGTGGCAACAAAGGGCGTGACTTTGACAAGACAGACTGCTGGTCATGCCCCTCTCATCCAGCAGTCAACATTGGTTTCTTTTAACCACAACGCTGATGTTTTCCTACCCTAAAGAAAATTCTCCTATGAGTCATTTTTTTTTCTATGAGGACTTGTTGTTTCGTCCATAGCACAGAAGTCAATACAGTTTCTCTGAGCTTAAGATTTCTCTGCAAACCTTTTGCAAAAAGGTCAAAACACATCTTTTCAATTTTGAATGCTCCTGGGGTTTCTAATATGACCATTTTAAATGCATATATAAATATTTTCATTTCAAGGTTCACAATTTGCAAAATATGTAAAAAAATAAATAAATAAATAAAATTTAGTTTCTCCAATTTGCCATGTTACCACCCTGTACCACAAGCCCAGTTACTATGGGTATAGAATTAATGTATGACGCTGGCTTGAATGCACAACACTAAACCCGCTAAAAAAAACAACAACTTAAACAAAGGTTTTTGCTGGGTTAAAAACACAAATGAATACCATCACCATGCGCAATAACACAAAACAATGCCATGCAACATGACACAATACAACATAGTCTATCACAACATGTTGGAACACAAACCCGCAGTAGGCTGGAATAGCAAAATTATTTGTGCCTGGCCTAAATGCTTGTAGTGACCTTTTGTTTATATACCAACCTTGAACGCTGTTACATGAGGAGCGACAAACAGACTATGGACCATCGTATCACAAGCGTGTGTGTGTGCTGTTTACCCACATTTAGTGAGAGGCTCACAGCTGAGGTAAACAATGAGCAAAGCTGTGTTTGTTCAAAGAGAGGTTCTGTTTTATTAATTGATTGGGTTACTACACACAAATCACTAGAAAACAGTAAATCTGATGACAAAAGACCATCTTTGAACAGAGACAGCAGTTTGATGATAACATAATGAGGTAATGTTGTTAATTAACAACGTAATGAATTTGTTTTTTCCACCAAAATATTGCAATACTTGCAATACCATATCTGCTCCTAATGACTACAGCATTATTAAACTTTGTATGGTTAGGTTTAGGCACTTGCAGCACTTAGTTTGTGGTCTGGATTCATTCAGAAATAGTGTCACAGTTCTGCGCTTTGAACACCCGCCATCCACCCCGGCTACCTCCCTGTGGCTTCAATGTTGTTGATAAAAGTAGTGCTTCATTCGCTCAAAAAGCGCTGCCTCTGAACAAAATCCAGCTATTATGTCTGTCATCGCACCATAATTGGGAAAATATGACAACTAAGCAAACTCCATCCCCTGTAGAAGAACTGCGCATCAACTGAAGTTAAGTTGATTGATACTAAAGCCCCAAATCACAAATTTGTCTCTGAGGCTTAAAGGCTGTTTACGCAGGGTGCGTTTCAGTCTGACGGGACAGAGATGCTTCCATTTTAATCAATGCTGATGTTTACACCGACTGCGTAACAGCTTGCGTCTCAACTCAAACTTTACATGCACAACCATGACCTGAAGTGTCTTTTTAGGCTTGAGGTCTATTTTCTTCTGTCTTTTGTGCGTAATGACAGTGATTATGTGTTGTGACTGTGAGAGTGACCACACAACAAAACAACTGTGGCTGAATGTGTCCAGAGCAGATGCTGACGGAGGACATGCTGCTCTCGCTACAAGGCCAGTGTAGACATGGTGTTACCATCTGCACAGCTTACATATATACACTCATCCCATGTAACACACCACGGGTTCTGCGATTCTCCCAAACTCCTTGTGAACCGGCACACAACATTTTGGTATATTTTCTAACTGTATTCCACCAACACCTTAACACCTGACTCGGGGAGTAACTTGACATCCCTTGAAAATCTTGTTTTTGCTGACCTCCAGTGATTGAACCTCTCACCTTGCTGCAGTGATGTACAGGTGTTCTTCAGGACCCTGTGACATCACTGTTCAGTGTGTTTACAGATGCAACAAGCCCGTAAGGTAAAACAAGCTTGAAACTTTCAACCAGAGAGGGCAGCAAAACACTGCTTTTCAGCCTGGTGTTAGTTACTCTTTAAAGGATATGTCTGCTGATATTCTATGTTTTTCTTCTCATCAACACATCCCATGAAAAGAAAAAGCAAAAAAGCAAAAGCAACAATTGATTGATCCCACTAACAAGTTTTGTCTGTGTATACAAAGCCTGATATAGCTTATTCCTCTATAGACCCCCAAATACTATTAAAAACACAATGAGCCTCAGCACTCTGACCTGTTACTTCATTACAATGAACACAGCCACTGCAGTTTATTTTGAGTCAGTCCCTCCTACAGCATCCTGCTGCCATACTCACAAGAAAAACTGTGCATTAATCCACAACTGAAAACAGTCAACTCAACAACTGCACTATTTGCTTTTCTTTTTTTTTTTAACCATTTTTGCTAAAAACTACAGAAATCTGAAAGTGTTGAGAGATGGACTTACACTTCTTTGGCTGTGATCTTTTCATGGGATAATTTGACACTATGAAAAGAAGACATGATGCCATTCCTCCAAATTGAGAAAATCATGTATGATTTATAAGCAAACACTTTACACTAACGTGGCAGCTTATGTGGAGAAATGTATTTTCATTATGAACATTATCATTCCGTCATATACCCCTCTCTTTCCTCTTTGGAGCTGTGATTCAATATTTCTAGTTAAAATATGAATGGGTGGTGAACTGCCCTCATGCCTTTGGGCATAGACTGAATGGTTCACTTAATGTGCCACACACAGGTCCGTTTTTAATCCTTTGGTTTTTATTTTCCCGCTTATTTGTTGTTCGTTTGTGTTAATTTTTGTTGTGCTTTGTTGTGTCTGTAAACATTTAGTTTTTCGTATTGATTTCAGTGTTTGAGACATTTTTATGATTGCATTATTATCTCTCTTGTATTGTCCGATTCACAAAATAAGTCAAACAAACAAATAAATAAATAAAAACTGTACTTTTTATCTCGCATTCACCACATCTAAAGCAAACTTGTCCTCCTCCTTCCTCTCCAGCACACAAACACACACACTCATGCACTTTCACTCTGCGGTAAGTTGGTGACATGAGTCCTTGGAAAGTGCTGTATTCAATCTGTAACTATTATGGAGACAAGGACACAGTCCTTTATGTGAGCAGCCACAGAGAGAAAATTGAGGCAGTCACTATAGCAACCGCCAGAAGAGCGCCCAGCAAATCAACAAACAATGCAGTACAAGACTTTTCCAGGGGAGCCATTTAATGCAAAGCCTTGAATCATACAAAGTTGTCCTCTTAAGTTCCTGAGATCTGTCTTGGAGTGTCTGTAGGTTTCTAAGGCCCTAGTGTTTGGTAAAAAACCTTGTGTTTTTCTCCACACTTGTGTTTCAAGGCCGGCTTGGCTGAATGTGCCAAAGAGCTGTCTTGGGTCACGGCAACCTCAAAATTTAATTTCTGTGATCAGCATTCAGGAAATGCTTACTGCTGCAAAATCACATACAATAACAATACTCAATAGCTGAAAACATTTTGCGTATTTACTCGAACTGTTTCAAAGTATTAGTTGTATTGACGGATATCTTGTTAAATTACAAAACCTTACCATCATCATACACTAAAAACCTGAAGCTGGAGTTTTTGCACGTGCTCTGCTCTCACTTTCTCATGCCCCTCGTCTGAGTACCGTCTTTGGTACTGACTTTCAGCACCAGACACAATGCTGCAGCGTGGCTGATGCTGTCTGACTCGGACTGTCTGGGTGTCACAGCAATTAGTTTAAGACGTGCAGATCAGAGTTAGATGGGCGTGTGTGTGCACGTAAACATGAACGATCATTTGTTGCGATTTTCGTTTAAAAACATGTAAACTCTTTTTGGGATTGTGCGTGCTGATATTTCAGAGCAGACCAGTCATTGCCAGAGGGAACAGAGCATAAGAATACACTATTGTATCAGAATAGTAAATTTATCCCATTTGATCAAGTTGAGGCGGAGGAGTCTTGGGTAGAACTCATATTCGTGATGCTAAAATGTGACAGTTTACTAGCTGTAGACAAACACAAACATGCTGCTGTGTTTTGTGGGAAGTGTGTTGACGTCCTTAAAGTTCTGTGATAGAGCTGTGAGAAGGCCTCCCCATGCTGAGCCATTTTAAACTGGGCTTGGGACCAGCAGGCACTGGGCCAGAGAGAGAGTCTGCTTTATATCACAGAAAGCCTGACCTATGAAGCTGATACCATGATTGTGGCTACATTATTTGACGGTATAGCTTCTAGAAAGCAAAATGTTTTTGACGATTAATCCAGCATACAGTTGATGTTAAAGCCAAACCTTCACCACCAAAACATCTGCAGATTTCATTTGAGTGTTATTAACATCCAGTTTTACTTTTTATTTCCCCCTAAAGTTCTAATCATTAAGATTTTCATGAAGTCAAACCTAATTTTTGATACTGTTTATGGTCTGCATTTTTCTTTCTGCAACAGCCATTTAATGAAATTACATTTAATATTTATCTCTCTGTATAGAGAGCCGAAGTCATGGCGTCCCGTCCAGGCTAGCCTCTCTTCCACTAGCTTCTGTAACTCAATGCAATCTCTTTCAGCGGTCTATCTGACAGAAATAATCGTGTTCCTGAGGTTTACTGGCCATATTCAAATGGTCATCCACAACAGCAGTTGCTAGAAGCAGTCAAAAGCTTTGTGTTTTTAACAAAGTTAAACATAGATTACTTTGTGAGCACATAAAAAAAACACAGCTCCCATGAAAAGTATTCGTCAGTATTTACGTCACTGTAACCTAGTTTAATCCATCTGCGTAAAATTCACCAAAGCTCTCTTAAAAAGCTTTTGCAGCGTTCCTGTCTGTCCTGCTGTTACTAGCCAATGAAGGTCTCAGGCTAATGGGAAATGGTGTTTGTTAAAGGAAGCTAAAAACCAGAAATATTAAATGAACAATATTAGACACGTTTCAAAAAAACTCCACGATACATGAAGTGAGTCACTCGACATACTGTTAAGAAGCCTCTTTTCCAGGGACTTTTAATTATTAGCATTATTGGTAGTTAGCGCTGACTAGGATCAGTTACTATAAAGACAACCGCCAATTCTTCAGCAAAGTAATCAACCTTACTGTGCCCTGCTGTTGTGTGGAAAACTCCTCGCACCGAGCACAACATCAGATCACTTACTGCAATTATTTTGAACAACTTCTTAATTAAAACAACATGAAATTGTTTGGTTGCACTGTAAACAGATACACCAGTTTGTCTTCTGTTGTATTTCTGTAGCTGCTCAATTAGTCTTGTTGTAGTATGAAACTGCACTTGCTGTTACTATGGTAACCATGGGTGTCGCCAAATCAACTTCAAGTTGCTTTCAGTTTGGAAAACTCCTCTTATTCAAATGTTTATTACTTTAATTATAATATATCATATACAGTATATTCGGTAGCAAGTGAAATATTCAAACCTAAGACTCCTTGTTTTTTATGACTTCTCCATTCATCAAATGTAAATATTCTTGATGTCATGTGCATCATTTTATACCCATTTCACCCAAAATGTAGCCTGACATATTTGTTATCTTTGGATACTTTTGGATCTGTTAAGAATTTAAAATGAAGTTCAGTTGGCACACCATGAGCTCAGAGTCAGTGGGGTTTAATATATAAAATAAATATTTCAAGCCATATTTTATTTGCTCTGCCTGAGGGAAGATGGTAGAGTGGAGAGCTACTTAGGTACATTTTGTCCAAATTTGATCAATAAACAAGAGAAGGAGGACCTGAGAGTGAGACAAAGAGCGAGAGAGCACTGTAGCTGTCTTTTCAACTCTGTGCTTTTGCAACAAGACATAATGTAATCTCTCCTTGAGACGGAAGGATTTTTATAACCTGCGCTGGCGGGGCCTTGAGCAGGAGAAGAGTCGGGCTGGGTGAAGGCTGTTTATCCCTTGGTGGCCTTGATATAAACATGTGAAAAATCTTTCTGTTCTCTCTCTCAACCAAATCAATACAAAGACATTCGGCCTCTGAACAATGTTGTGGCACTACTGCAAAAGTTTTTCATCCTGCCTCCATTCATAGCCATGTCCTTCAACAGTGGAGTTGACACTGAGGTCCTGCTTACTGCCATTTCATGAATTTGGCCATGCACTCAATGTCATTCTTTCTCCACACCACAACAACCTTCTATGGAGACCACTGGTGCTGCCATGTTTGAAATAAACGCTGTACCCTGTAATGTGCCCTTCCAGTGGAGAAAACCAGAGTGTCATATAGGCTGCCCTTCATGCTAGAAAGTAAGTTGGCCTCTGCTGGTGCCCTTTTTATTTGTTTCGCCTCTGCCCATCAGACAGCCGGAGTCTGTTACTGATGAAGATCCCTGCATGATAGTGTGAGGTGGCGAAACCGGGCCTGAACCTTCGCCCAACACACTGTATAGTTAGTCAGGACCCTCTGCTCAAAACGTTTGCATTATTCTCACACAGGTTTTCTAATCCTGACAACTTCTTTGCTTGTTTTTTTATCCTCCTCTGTAATCACCTCTGATTCCCCTGGAGCCCCCCCCCCCTCCCAGGTAGCAGTCAACCCTAACCTGTGATCCCTCTTAGGAGCAATTAAGATAAAACTCTAATTCATCTGCTTTATCCCGACCTGTCTTTTTTTTCAGTCTCTCATTCACTGACCTCCACTCCTCCCCTCCTTCAAACCACCCCTCCCCACACCCGTTCCCCTATCCTCCTTCAGTGACAGAAGCAAGGAGAGCATTGAGTCATGACATCATAATTCACCAGCTCCTGTTTTCATGGTTAAATCAATATCAGTGTGTCCGAGTCAAGGTTGGAGGCTGGCCTTCACAGCTCAGCTCTTCCTACTTCTTTCTCATAGAAAATCATATAAATTGTCCCTAAAATAATTAAGCCTTCAGATCCGTCGCTGGCCTATATTTTTTACCGGCTCCTGCCTGATAAACAGCACTGCCAGGGAGTCAAGGTAATGCTGAGAATAGAACTGGGCTCTGATTCCTTGTCTGTCTTCGCTTCCCTCTTCCTTTTTTATTTTCTCTCTCACAATCTGTTTAATGTTTAATTAACCAGGCCTGCTGACTGTTGCTTTTTTTTATACCTTTGATGTCGTGATACATTGTGCCATCAGGGTGAGATGATCACACGTTTTTGTGTTTTATTTGAACCTTTCACATGTGAGCAGAAGAATTAGGCCTATGAAGTGATTTAGACTATAGTGAGGGGTTAGGGTTAGTGAAGTGGTATTTACAGTGGTATGTCTTGAATATGTGATATGTATATGAGAGCCCTGAAAGGTATGTATGTGTGTGTGTTTATAGGTGTGTGAGTGTGTGTGAGAGAGAGAGAGAGAGAGAGAGAGAGAGAGAGAGAGAGAGAGGGGGGAGGTACCTGAGTCTGTGGAGGCGGAACATGCAGAGAGTGTGAACAGGCTCTCAAAGCGCGGGGCCAGACGGGAGCTAATATAAACGTGCTGCCCTTCACTCAGGGCTATCAGGGGCTAAGAAAACAGCGCTACCTCTGTCTTTGACCTCCGGCGCTTCAAATAGACAGCGGGACGCGCTGAGCTCCGGCCCATGCAGAGCGGCCAGCGGCCATGGCCACGCTGGAGGGCTGCCGCTGTCGGGGTGCCAGCAGCCGAAACAACAGCATCCTCTACAGCATTTTGAAGAGTGACAGCCTTGCGACCGCCGAGGAGCAACAACAACATCCCCAACAACAACAACAACAACATCCCCAACAACAACAACAACAAACACTGCAACACTTGTCCCACAAGACCTCCTCCACCGCCGCCCCTGCCTCGCTGCAGGAGCTCCGGCAGCAGGCTTGCTCCTGCGGCTCGACGCGGCGCCGAGGAATCCTCCGCTCCCCGCAGGTGACGTGCAAAGCCGCCTCGGCGGTTCTGGTGAAGACGCTGCGGTTCGTGAAAAACGTCCCCTGTTTTCGTGAGCTGCCGGAGGACGACCAGCTGATGTTGATCCGGCACGGCTGGGCACCTCTGCTCGTGCTGGGACTCGCACAAGACCGGGTGGACTTTGAGACGACGGAGACGGTGGAGCCCAGCATGCTGCAGCGCATCCTCACGGGTTTACCGGACAGGCAGAGCGAGATGCTGGCCGACCAGAGCAGGGGGGCAGCTGGGGTCTCTGTCGTGGATATCGAAGCCATCAAAGCCTTCCTGAAGAAGTGCTGGAGTGTAGACATCAGCACGAAGGAGTATGCATATCTGAAAGGTGCTGTGCTGTTCAACCCAGGTAGGCTGGCGTTTTCATACCTGAGCGTCAGAGTTATTTTACACAGGTGGCACAAAACTTGCAAGCAGGCGCCTACAGACCGTCAGAGCATCTCTCAGGCTGGGTTTAGTGTACGCGTATTGATCAGCTACTATTTGCGTGTTAAAAGTTTGGTTTATTTGGAAATTGTTAGTCTAATATTTATAGTAAATACAAATATTTTGTGCATTTACCCCAAAGACAGACACGTTTTAGTAACCTTAGTAACCTGTGGTCCTGTGAAATGAGATACAGAAGGTGCCATTAATCTACTTAATTAATCGAGTCGAGCTGTTGTCATCTTGAGGTTAGACTTTGGGATCGAAGCGTATGGAAACCGTACTGAACTTTTCTTGCCACTCATCTCCTCTCCTCTCGTCTCTTGCCCCCAGATGTGGAGGGTTTGCGCTGTCTCCACTACATCCAGTCTCTGCGTCGGGAGGCGCACCAGGCTCTGAACGAGCACGTCGGGCTGATCCACCACGAGGACACGACGCGGTTCGCCAAACTGCTCATAGCTCTGTCGATGCTGAGGGCCATCAGCCCGCCGGTGGTCGCTCAGCTCTTCTTCAGACCCGTTATAGGGACCGTCAGCATCGAGGAGGTGCTCATGGAGATGTTCTACGGGAAGTAGGTCACAGTCCACAGTGGACTGAGGTGAATTCAGCAGATTCAGCTGAAATGCTCCAGGCTCTTATTGGTAGGAGGTGAGGGCAGATGAAGAGGACAATAGGGACTGAGTTTACAACTACTGTATGTAGGAGATCTGCCAGGACTGTGAAATGACCAACACAGACAAGAGTGTGTGTGTGCGTGAGAGAATGTGAGACAGAAAGAGAGTGTGTTGAGGGCAAAAGATGTTATAATAGAGGAAAAAAACAAAGCAGCTGCTGGAATTCATAACTTATTTGTTTTTACATAAACTATTTTTGTATAATAAAAAAAATACTCTCTGAACTGTTTTATTTCACCGTTGTTGTGCCTGTGTGTGTGTGTGTGCCTCTCTCTGTGTGTGTTATCAGCTCTGTCATTACTGACACACTTTTCATGTGTGAAATCAGTCCTGGACAGAAATGTTATGTAGGAGATATTAAGTCTCAGTATGTAAGTAATGATAACTAACAGTGTACTTAAATCGGACGCATGTCACCTTGAAAAGTCACACTGATTCATGTCAGCTACTGTTTGCAGAAGTTATTGATAAAGGTTTATTACGTCAAATATATATTAAGAGGAGTCTCAGAAGGCTACAGGGCAGTTACTCACGCCAGCTGTTCACTGTCCAGTACAGCAGGCAAGGTGGAAAGTTTAACAGCAGCACTGTGGCCTCTACAAGCTGGTGAAATGCCATGTTAGACCACCAGAGTGCAACAGTACACCGCATGCAGCAGTCGTGCTGTGCACATGCATCATCCTCCCCATCCACCAACACACACACACACACACACACACACACAGAGACACAGACACAGACAGATGCAGAAATGGTGTAGTAAAAGTGCCTCAGGTAGTGTTCTACCTGTCCCTCCAACTCTGGCCATTACAGTGTGGAATTGTGTGGATGCAGACTAAAATGCCCCTGGCAGAAAGTATCTAGAGGAAGGATGGAGGACATGGCTCGCTGGAAAAAAAATCCTCCTGCAGAGGAAAAGCATCTGGAGACTGCAGATAAAGGGAAAGACAGATATTGTAGGCTTATGGCATCATTATACAGCATTAGGTTCCATTAATTCTATAGAGATCTGCGTGATGAAACACTGTACAACATGAGTGTTTGCCTTGGACAATGGGGCAAAGATTTCCTGCTGTTACAGTACATGCGGTAAGACCAAATGAGTCCCGGGACACCCGATTTGCGCTTCCATCATCCAAACTACTTATTCACTGTTCAAAGGCCACATGGCCTGTATCTGTGCTTTTGTCCCTGCGGCTTTGTTTGGCTCACTCTGATTAAATAATCTGGCCAGTAGGTTACTATTTGACATTTTTGGATTATACCCTAATCCAAATAAAGCAGAGGAAGTGAAAATGACAGCTACTGGACCATGAAATGGCCTCTTGTTCCTGGGCAGACCTTAAAAGTGCGAACCTTGCCGTCAGTGGCTGTGCAGCAGCATATGGAGGCTGACTGGGTGTGTGAGCTGTGAGTAGAGGAGGCTGAAAGTGCAGGGCGGGAGGTGAAATATTGTTCAAAAGTCACAAAGCAGGAGGATTTCAGCAAGCAGCAGCCTTATTAAAACTGCTCTTTGATGTAGAATGAAAAGGACTGATGAGATCAAAGTATCACCAGCCACATTTCTGTGCCTGATGGAGGTGTTTGACAGGTCTTATTGAGTAAAGCTTGTCAGGGATCGCTCCATTCACCAATGCTGTATATTTATTATGAACTCACGAGTCTGATCTGCTAGAACATCTGCTCCTCGGTAGTTATGACAAATGAAAAAAGCAAAATGAGACAAATGGATTTTCCAGTAATTTGATCAAATTGCAGCCTGGGTTCTCTACAAAAACTCAATGGAAAGATGTTTAAAGGAGCAACAGGGTTTTCAAATATGCCTCAAAGTCAAACTTGTAATATGTTTACTCCCATTCAGCAGAGAATAACTGCATGCAATCCAAATGTATTGCCAATGGAAGGAAGGAGCACAAGACAATAGTAAGCGGGGCCGCTGAAAACAGGAGATACCAACTAGATGTTCATGTGAGACCATCACTGATAACTCTCACACACCTCCCGGTGGTCTGACAAGGCATTGCAGGAAAAGAGAAAAAAATGACTCACGACCACAAACACTCACACAGCCACCTTTGCACATATGCCACTGTGGACTATGCTCTGAAGATATGCTTATTTCTGTCTATCTCCTCTACATGTTCCCTCTCGATGGGGCCTATTTTCTCTCCAATTAAGTCCTTAATTGCTCTGGTTAATAGAGTCTATTAATCCTGTGTCTGCTAATAAAACCGCAGCTGTCTGGCAGGAGGCTGCCAACACGCAACAGCCATCAGCTCTACTTGTGGTTGACAACATGGTGTGTGTGTGCTTGTGTGTGTGCACGCCTCCAACTGTTGGCATCTTTATTAAAAGAGCAGCAGCCAAAGTAAATTCCAGTGGTTGTGGTTATAATTAATATCTTTTCATTGATACAGTTACACCTGTTTTTTTCCCCTTTGTGACTGCATAATCTGAAACCATCTGACACCTCCTTTTGTGCACCCTGGCACCAACAAAAATGTCCACAGTCTTTTATGGTGGCAAACTCTGTCTTTTACTCACTTTCTCCCTTCCTGTGCCTTTAACTCTGCCCTGTCTTTTCCCTCTGCCCCAGTTTCTCTTGTTCTCTGTTCTCTCCTGGGATTGACAGAGAATCAGTGAATCTGCTTTCTGTTTCTGTGTTTACCAGCGTTCAATCACAAACACCCCTTGTAGGTAGTGTGAATCCCCAGGAGATGGCACTGTTTGGCAGCACTCAACCACCATTGTGTTTACCTTGCCAAACAAAAGTCAGGCTTCAAATGAGACTCCTTGGCTTGAAGCCAAAATGTTTCTTATATCAGCACTTCTTTTAAAAGTTTATCTTTGGCATTTCTGCCTCTATCTGACAGGAGAGATAGACAGGAGACAGCGGGGAGAGCAAGGGAGATACCATGCAACAAATATCCCCTGCCAGTATTGAATCAGGCGATGGTAAGACCATATCAGCACATTTTAAACTGTGAGATTCCCATCATGACTTCTGTCATAACATGCTGTCTAACTGTTGACCTGTCTCATTTGCATACCGCATTGACATTCTGCTGTAAATCATCATCATGTTTGTTAGTGTTGTAATATGTAATGTGTTTCTTGAAAGCGAGAGAATCATTGGAAGAGATGAACACAAACAGTCCAAACATAAATATGGATATTGGCGCCTTCCTACTCTGTTTTTGGTGCAGTATAGTACTGTACATCTGTAAGCATATTTCATCATGTCCCTTTTGAGGTTTGTTTTGGGTTATCTGAATTGAACTAAAAGGACAAGTTCATGATTTTTCAAGTCTGTCTTAAAACAATAGCTCATATAAACATTGAAACACTGTTCGCTTGTGGTAATCATTCCTCCAGTTCATGCCGGCCATTATAAGATCTATTTCTAATGTGGGAATTTAAAAAACAGAGTCCTTTTAGTACAAAATGTCTTTTTTGTGTTACTGTCTGTCCACAGCAGCTCAGCCTGACAACACTGTCTGGGGAAACACATAAAAAGACTTTAACTTTGGAAGATAAGATACCCATTTGATTAGATTTGACTGTTGAAGTGTCATATTGGCTTCAGATAAACCTTTTATGAATCTCATGTATTTTAAGTTTCATTCATAGAGGAATGAGTACATGTCCCCACGGATCTCTCACATGGCCAGTATGAAGAAAGCAAGCAAAACTGTTTCAATGAAATGTGAACCTTTCCTCAGGGACGGAAAGAGTACTAGAAAATGATACTTAAGTAAACATACTGTTACTTTAAAGTAACTTAGATAAAAGTAAAAAGTAGGTCAGGCTACAAAATAAATTGCATTATATGTCAAAGTATGCACTAGTGGAATAACATCATGCCACCAAGCCCTTATATCCAAACCAACACTAATATATTTTCTATAGACAGCACTGATTATCAATTATAAATATACAACCACCTTCCTCTGCATAGCCTTACTAGAATTAACCAGAAAAGAGGACAAAACTCGGACAATTCTGAATAAAAAACAATAAATACAATAAATAAAAAGTCACCACGGCGGGGGCAACAAGTATTATTAAGCCACATAAATTAAATATCCTGAATATCCTGTTGAATCAACAGTAGAATAAAACCCTCACCAAAGCAGACAACACAGAGATGTGTAACCATATGAACTCCACAGACACTGCAGCCCACAATCACACACATACATGGTATAAGCAAAAGAGAAACTGCAGTTTTTACACACCGTGTACTGCACACACACACACACACACACACACACACACACACACCTGACACTTCGTTATATGGAAAGCCAAAAGTGCCATTATTCGCTTCTATTTACACAATGGGCGTGTATCTCAGCTGAGTGCAGAGGGTCACCTCTCTGGGGCTCTGCCCTCCTGAGGCCACAGATACACCAGCAGCTTCTTCTCTGCTGCACGCAGTAGAATTAGGCTACCGACTTTGTTACAGTAACAAGAGGACATTTTGTGACTCCCACCATTGCCTATCCTTTAATAACCTGTAGTTATTTGGAATAATCTGAAAGAGCAGTCGGCAGATGAAGGCTCAGTTTAGTTCTATAATGTATAGAGGCATTTCAACAGTATCTGGGGCCGCTGATGGTTGTTCACTTTCCCAGTGCCAGATCTTCCAGAGGGATCACTGATTCAAACTGACAAACTCACTTTTACACCCATTAGTCATCTATTAATGTGGCTTTTACGAGTGTAATCAGTATGTGAGGCAGATGTTACGAATTACTGCCATCAGATGGTCAAAGTTGGACACAAAAGGAAAACATCAAAAGGAAATCAATGTTTTTAATGTGCAGTGAGAAAGTAAGGGCAACTGATAATGATTGTGTTTCTATAAAGATAGACATTTCTTTCCAAGTGAAAATCGTGTTTATATATTTATATAAATATCTATATTATATATAGAATACATATCTATTTGCTATGCATACTCAAAAATCACACCTTCAAATATATTTAAAAAGTCTTTCAAAACACAAATGTATTCTTTTCTTTCCTTAAACATGAACTATCCATATGAACCAAAGTAATTATCAGGATGGGAATAATATTATGTTTTAAAAACCAAAACATTGAAAATGCTTTACTTTTGAATCCAGAAGAGTAGAGGACATATTTTTTCATGTGGGATTCAAAAGCCACCTTAATCTCTTGACAAACCAGGAACCACATTGCAAGTGTACAAAACCAGCATAACACTTATACACAAATCCCCTTTCTATGGTAGATGAAATGCAAATAAGTATGACTTCTCAAGCAAACTCTTTTCTGTTATAAAAATATAATTCTTTTTAAAATAATCTACAGATTTCTTTTTAAGGTGAGGCATTTCACTATCACTCTAAAACAGCAAGGCTGTTTGTTTCAATAGAAAATATGAAGCTTTAGAGAGAGATCTGCCAGTCTATCGGTCTATCTGATTGGAGAGGACTAGCATGGCCCCCCAACCGCTACCCCATCTCGGTCCCACAGGACGGTATATTTTTGCCAGTTCCTCCTTCTTTTTGCATATTCTATGATTTTTTAAAAGAGAGTTTCCTTTTAAACTAGATACACCTTTTACAGGTAAACAAAGAGAAGTTTCAGCTCCTTGAAGCTCCTGAAATGTCCAGGCAATTCCGAAAGTGTTAAAAAAATGTTCTCTTAAACTACACAAAGATCTAAAAACAAACAAAAAAACACAACAGCGCAGGTACATGACATACTGGCTTTCCAAACAAGCGCATCGAAATAAAAATAAAAAACAAACTAAAAGGAGAAAACAATAAAAAATATACAACTCTGTATAACAAGTTAAAGCAAAGTCCTACGGTAGAGAAGGCAACAAACATGATTGAGTAAATCAAACAAAACAACAAAACAGGAAAACACTGATGCTACAAATAAATTGAAATATATGTACAAGACCCTGTTTTCCTTTTGCTTGTATGTATGGACATTTGTATGTGTGGGTGTATGCAGGTGTGTGCACAATTGCCATATAGTGTGGGTTCACTGTGGAGTTCTTGCGAGTTCGTATCTCGCCAGTTGGTGAAACAGTGTCTTCATTATATCTCCTGTAGTTCCACATAGAAAACATCCTCTGTAACAGAGGCGCTGTCCACTTGAAAAAACAAGGGAAACTGTCCAATAACCTGCTGTATCTCCATCGCTTGCTGCCAGTTAACAACAGTTGGAACCAAATGGATCCAAAACACTTTTCGCCGTAATCACGACCATAAACTGTGTTCCTAAGAGCTACCAGACGGAGCCAAGCCATGTCTGACCCTGACTGATCTTTCCACAGCTGATGCTGAGTCTGTTCATCATTACCAGATGACGCTGGAGATGCTGGTTTCTCTTGGCAGCAGAGGGAGCATGGCGTTGTTAGCATGTGCCTCCTCCAAGCTGTGCTCTCGGCTCTTCCCAGGAGGCCTCTGTCCGTTCAGCAGTGTTAGTGGGATGTTGCAGTAGGTGTGCTGGTTCCCCAGAGAGGAGAGAGGTGGCAGGGTCCCTCCAGGGGGTATGTCATACTCGTAGCTGCGGTAGTAGTGTTTCTGCCTCATGGTGGTGTGGTAGGTGTTGTGGAACGAGGAGCGCAACTCGGGGTGGGCGGTGGCCATGGCGGTGGAGGTGGCTGCTGCCATGGAGATGGCAGAGACGGTCTGCAGCTCTCCGAAGGGGCCCTGCTCGCTGACGTCCAGCGCCGGCTCGTGGGTGAGCATGGGCTCTGTGCGCCTGAACGGCATCTCATACTGCAGCTGCTTCCAGAACTTGGAGCTGAGCTTGTTGCTCTTGGGGCCGCGCCACTTGATGACGGTAAGGGTTTTAATGGTATGCTTGAGGGCCTCCACCTCCTGGTAGTTCATGATGCCGCGCAACTCGGCACACTCGATCAGGATGACTTTGATTTCACCAGTCACCAGCATGTTGCGCAGCCGCGTCTCCAGCTCGAAGATGCTCCAGCCTCGCCGCACCACATAATTGGGTGTCATAACTATAATGAGGCGTTTGCTCTGGTCCACACAGCGCGCCACATCCTCTATGTAGGCTGTGGGAAACAAGAGGTAAAGAAAGAAGAAAACAAACATGCATAAGACATGAGAGTGGCAAAAATCGATGAATAATGTACATTCAGTATGTTTTGAGCTAAAGACATGATTTAATGGGGACAGGACCACAACACTTAACAATGATGGATGAACATACAGCATCAGACACAGAACACAAGACAATGACAGGTGGCTATTTGGCTTTCCACTTCCAGTATCTGGTATAATAACACTCATTTTAGTCTGTAGCTCATAGTATGTAGAGAAAGACATAGGGACTGTATACATGTGTGTAGATACATATCTAAAAGCATGGCGTTTGTTCAGTTAAATATGTGTCTTTTGCTCTGGTGCAGTGTAAACTATTGTTTTATGTATTGTAATCAATACTCTGGAGGGGAGACCCACAGACAAAGCTAAGCACTGCACTAAATGGCTCTAGATGGGGGGGCAATGATTGATAAAGCTGCACAGTCTATAGGAATAGGCTGAGTCGCTGTCTATTGAACTGGGCCTGATGTGTCAGATCACACAACAGCGCCACTCTAAGCATCTCTTTGAAACTTCCTAGGAGCAGGTAAATGACAGCAGCTGATACAAGAGGAAAAGACTGAGGGCCAGTACCTCCAAAGAGTCGTGTGTCATCCTGGTAATGCTCATTGGTGAGACCTAAACATAAACATTTTAACATTCAGGTCACAGGCAGAACACAGTACAGACACAGAAACATGCTGAACACAGTCGTAAAAGTGGCCGCATCTTCTCTCACTCATCCTTGTATTTCACATATGTTTAATCACATACCATGTTTCCCTGATTGGACATTCATCTACAATGATTTTGCTTGGCACTGACGCTGGCGGCAATTTTCTTTTGATTAAAGGAAAGAGGCGGCTCAGTCAGCAGGGCTCAGAGCCTTCACACATTTCTCACTGATGTTTAATTCTGTCTGGACCAACTAGGACGTGTTTGCGTTTTATCTGTTCCACATGAAGCCTACAGTACAAACACACAGCATCACTACTAACTAGAGCACACTGTGTACCACTGGCACAGACGGACTACTAAGCAGAGTTAGCACGCATGAGAATATGTTCAGACAGAATTTTCATGGATTTATTAATGCATGGATGAAAACCAGGGAGGATGATAAATTTGTTCAATATATCAGCTCCTGGTACACACTGTACACTGTATTCCCATATCTGTAGTACATAATATGAGAACAGCCAGTGTGAAATACTATGATCTTCTTCTTTTATCCAGAGAGATTTGAGAGAATACAAGAAAAAAGGTTCTCCTTGACTGTATTGGACTGAATATTGCCTTTTCCTTCTTCCCTTATTTGGAAATTTGGGATAACCATCCTCTCATCACTTGTGGGTGTGAATGTACTCTGCTTGAATCTGCCCAAACAGCACAAAACATTGAAACACAAGACATAGACAGTGAAAAAGAAAACTGAAGACAAACTACACACAACAAACAAATAATGAAGGTTTGGGAGCAGGGCCACGCCTCAACCACACCTCTAATCACCTGTCAAGCTTATCATACCTGGTTAACCCATCCTGTCCTGTTGGTCTCAGCTTTCTTGACAACAGACTGTGCTTCGTACTTAATTGCAGGTTTGTAGAAATCCCAAACAGCCACAATATTCAACTATCTCCACAGCTGGAAAGCCTTTTGAATGCCTTGCAAGAAGCCATCCTTAACAGCCTCGCCCCATGCACTCGCTCAGCCTATCTAACAGGCTGGAATTGTTTCCAGGTAAATCATAGCACATACCAGCGGCCCTCACCCTCTCTGGATGTCATATGTATGCATTGTCCTTCTACCTCCCATTCCCGACCATCACAGCCTTTCCATCAATTCTCTTCATTCAGGCTACTCACCCCTCATGCTCGACCTAACTCTAGAATCCATATTCTTGCTGGTCTGTTTTTGGCTTCCTGCGATGCTCTAAATTCATACTTCTGACTCTCTCATTCTCCAGAGAAGTAAAACCGACCAGTTGGGAGCTTCAATCCCCATCTACATGATCCATCTAGACTCCTATCTCAGCCCATAACAACCGCTGACCAAATATGTCAGTTCAAGGTATGCCACCAAGGCCTCACCTCACAAGGCATCTCTACAGAACACCATTCAAGCCATTCTTTCCGCATTGGTGCAGCTTCCAAAGCAGGCAGACTGAGCATCTCAGATCAAACCATTCAAGTCCTCGGTCGCTGGCCATGTCAAGCATATCGCTCCCACATTCGCAAAAATCTTAACGATCTCCGTCAAGCTCATTCTCATCTCCGCTCAAGTTAAATCTATTGGATCCCCACACTCCTCCCCGGCCTTCAATATATCCACCCCAGACTGGCCTAAATGGCCTTCCTCCTCCACAATCATCCCCTTCCTCACATCCATTCATTCCTCCTCAACATTCAGCACTTCCTTATTTCATTAAACCTTTAAACTCACATTGTTGTGGCGTGGTCCTTGCTAGTGAATGACAAAGTGTAACAAATATGCCAAACACTGCAGCAACTACAGTATATGAGCAACTGTAAATTCCCTCATGTTACAGGAACATATGTGTGCAAGCATGTATAACACAGACAGTCACAGTGCTTACTTCCTGTTGGAATGAGGTCTCGATCTGGGATGAAGAGTTTGTAGCCGTAATGTTTCTCCAGGACATCAGGGAGGATCTCCAGGGCAAAGCGTTCTTCCTCCCTGGTCTCCTGACTCCACTGGTCAGGGTCCACTTTGGTGTAGGACAGGTAGGCATCATAGTCTTTGTTTTCTGAAAAATAGAGAGAAACAACAGGGAGTGGCTCATGAAAGAGGTGCACTAAATGCATTGACTTTCAGCTCAAAAGGCACAATTACAGCATTTAACAATTGCTTTGACTCAACTTTCACAGCAGTTTCAATGATAAAACAATTAACACAAACGCTATACTCCTACATATTTGTAGCACAACAAAATTAACATGTATGTCTATATCAAATTAGATAATGCATAAAGCATTTAGTTCATCAAAGCATCACAACATTGTAATACAGTGTATTTTGTATGTATTTTATTACTGAATTCTAATCATTGTTGCCTTTTAAAATTAGAATTATTAAAGAATTATCAAAATAGTAATCATGAATCTGATAACATAATCATTATCAGATAATGCTGTCAAAATAGAGTATGTAATGGTCATTTCCTTTAGCATCCTTAATGGGAAAAAGTGGCCTAGTTCAAAAAACAGGCACACACCAAAAATACAGAGTATTTGGACATATACCTTTGGCCATATAGTGTATGAGAAATAAATTGGGCTAGATACAAAAATACCCAAATCAAGACTCAAGCAATACCCTCTTCCACACCTCGAAATGATTTCCCAGAAGACAGTGGGAAGAACTGAAAAGGCAGAAAATAGACGATGGGAAAAAAGCAGCACTGGTGACATGTTCAGTGAGTCCTAGTCATTATGCACAGTAGAAACTGGAGTGCGGGCCAGCCAAAAAGGGAAGAGGGGCTTTTTCACAAACTCTTTGAGGAGCACACGCAGCTTTGAAACTCACTGGAAAGGCCAGGGATGTGCTCGATAGGATCCAAACATCAAACAACGCTTTCAAATTAGCAACCAACCTTGCAAATTAACCACCTAGCAAACTTGGAAAATCAAAAACAGCTTGTATCTGCGGTCCCTGACGGTATGACTTAATCATGTGGAAGTTTGAGTCAACAAAACAGTGTGTAATAGATAATTCATGCTACTGTAGAAACAATCAAATTATTAAAAAATGAGTTCAGTCTTTCCGGAATTTTTAAAAAGATTTTGCAGAGTCAAAATACAAAGCAAAAAGGGAAGATACTGGGACACAAACAGACGAATCCTTAACTGAAGCAAGTTAACTATGTTCTATAGAGAAAACAGAAAGTTGCCCTCCAATTTCAGGCTGTTTACGCCCCTATTTGTCACTTGGGGAAGGAGCTCTGGGCTGGCCCAGTCCCCATGTCCTGCTATCTGGCCTCCGACAGTAGAGGGTGGGCATCATTCCATGACATATTGAGACTGATCTCTTTTTAAATGGGCAACAAATTGAAAATCTGTCTCCTCTTTTCCCTATGCAGCCATTGCAGCAATGTACGCATACAATCACGTGCACCTCTACACCAACATTTGAGAGAGTGTGAGAGAGGAAATGGGCTGCTGTCACTGAGATAGAACCGGAGAAGATATTTGTATCTACCAGGGAGTCTATTATGGATAGAGGCTCTGAGAGAACACATACACACATATTCACACAAAAACCTTATGCACATTGGTAAACAAACAGAACACATTCACATCCATGAAAACAAACCCACATAGGCACATACACAGTCATCTATGTTCGCTTGACATTGGATTTTTGATAAAAAAGGGACAAGTTGGAGGTTAAAGGGCTTCAGGCAGAAACAGAAAGAAGATTTCTTTGTGATGCTGTCTTTACCTCCATCCACATCCTCGCTGCCAAAGTGCCTCCTATAGAAAAGCATCAGCTCTATCTTGTAGCACTTGTAGAGGGAGATGAGAAAGATGAGTAGCAGCAGGATCGCTCCCAGCCCACCTGCCAGCTCCACGGTGTACATGAGCTCTGCTGAGGATGACACACACAGACCAGAACAATCATGGATTGAACTACATTTACAGTTACATCTTATGACTTATTTCTGCACCAGGTTGGACTCTCAGGTTGTCTTTTTTCTTCATAGTTTCCCTGTGAAACTCAAAGGAGGAGGCGCTTATAGGACACATTTACATTTGCTAGAAGGCTTGACAATCACCAGTATTTTCAGAGCTCAGCTCAGTGTGAAGCAGCATCAATCTGCAGGGGGGAGAAACATGAGGCTCATAATGACTTTGGGAAAAAAATGGGCAGAGAGACACATGAAAAAATTGAGAGCATGAGAAATTGGGTTCATTTCTTTGGAGCAGTGCAGCAACGACACAGCTCTGCACTTTGGCTGTCGTCCATTGTGGGACTTGTGACAATCCTGGACATGGATGGAGGCATTTTCAAAACAGGAGACATCTCACTTACTCCCCTCTCCATCATACCTCTTCTTCTCCCTCTCTTCAGAGCTCTCTGGCTTCTCCTCCCCCCACTCTTCTCTCTCCCTCTGTCTCTCCATTCATTTCTCTTCTCTATTATCTCTCCTCCATCTCCCCAGAGACATAGCCTGGGGAAGGATGAGTTATGTTGTGTATGAAAGCAGCATTTACCTGGTTGGCTCAGCTTGAACAGGTTCACCTTATATCTCTGTCACTGTGGGCTGGAATACTGCATGGCTGCCATGACAACCACAATGCAGCCTCTGTATTATCACAGATTATGTACACTGCAAAGGTACATACCAGTGATAAAAGCATCAGTATGAAGTCACATGAACATGAGATATTCTCACTAGTTTTCAATGTTTTATTTTAGTCATTTCCTTTCCCACAAGCGGCGTGATTGTTACTTACTACAAGATGATATCACTTATTTTAAGACAGTTGCTAAAACATGTGAGGCTGCATGGGAAAGAAGTGAAGTTATCTGTCCTCTTATCTTTCTTAACCAGGCGCAATGACTTCCTGGATTCTTAGCTGGTTGCCTGGCAGCTGTGACTCCAGGAAGTTACTGATTCTTTTTTATAGTAGGCTAAAATAACCAGCTGCTGGCGGTAACTTCATTTTCACCATACAGACATGAGAGCGATATCGATCTTTGACAAAGTAAACAAGGATTTTTCCCTCAACTAGTGCTATAACTTGTAAAGACAAATTGTCTGTCAGTCAGCACATTATCCTTGATGTTTTTTCCTGAACAACAACTAATAATCTATCTCAGAAAGACAGCACTGTTGTTTTGGCCCTGTAATATGTAATTTAATGCTTTTAACTAATTAACAGCAATCATCCTCACTCTCTGAGTTGTTTATGTTTCACTGGCCACCACTTCCTTCTGCCTTCTCTCTTTCCATTTCTTTCTTTCTTCTGAGATGGAAGGAAAGGCAGCCCGCAGAGACATTCACAGACCTGCTGCAAGGAGTGGTGCATTCTGGGAGGGGAAACATGAAATAAACATCAGAATAATGTGGGAGACATAGAGAGAGAGAGAGAGCGTTTCACTTTAAGTCTTTCTCAGCATCCCTCTCCTCGGAAATGCTGCTTTGACAGAGAGAGTTAAATGAAGCCGTCTAGAATCTACAAAGACCCCTGAAATGGACGTGGGCTGTCTACAAAAGGCAAAGACAGAGATTAAAGCGGGGAGACAGACAGATAAAGCCTTAAAATGTAATTGTATGCTGAACTTATTGGCCTATTGGGAAAAGCTGAGGACCAATTTGCTGTTTAAACAGCCATCAAATTACCTCTCTTTGCAGGGTGACAACCAGTGCATGAAAAGAGCTTCAGACAAGTCATGCTAAAAGAGCCAAAATAGCTGCACAGCTGCTGGAGCACATGTAGAAAGAAATGACAGGACCAAATGGAGTTCAAGCACATATTGTTAACACAAGTATGTACGGAAAAAGAAGAAAACAAACAAAAAAAACAAGGACCAGAAAGGAAAAACAAAAGGATGCTGTTTAAAAGGGTGCTGTAAGGTCTTTGAGGCTATGAAGGGAGGTATATGAGGTCTTCTTTATCCTGTTAAAATAATATTCCAACATCTGAAGTGATCTTAAAGAAACAAATGTGTTTATACTGTGTACAGCTTTAATCTTACAATAACAGATTTTTGGCCACTTGGGGGCAGCAAAAACAAGCTGTAAACACAACATTACAGTGCTATGACCTTATAACGCTGATATGGCAAACTTGATAGCAATAGCCTATTTATAGGTGATAACCTCTGTGGTTTTGTTACTACAATTGACCCCTTTCACATAACACACAGTAATTTGATCCATTATTACTATAAGAAAATTGATTAGAGCAGCTTTAACCCCTTTAACCTCAATAAAGCAGCGACTGCTGTGCAGCCAAACTGTATTTTGAATTTTAGTGGAGTTCCCAAAGATACCAAATATGTCAGGCTGAAGTTTAAGTTAAAACCATGCACTTCTAGAATATTTCCATTTGATGAAATGGTGCAGCCAGGCTTTGAATATCTCATTCATCATTAATGAAGACTTGGAACAAGCTGATACAGAATATATATGGGAGCGTCAGACAGTGAGGAATAAGATGATTTTTCCAACCTTAAAGCCACTTCTGGGGAAATAAAATGCAGGAACTGGATGTTCAGGGGTTAACACACCTTAAGGTTGCAGTGGGAAACGTCAAAGAGCCCTTACCCTGCCTGAGGAGCTGGATGGTAGCTTGGCGACGGCCGTTACCATTTTCCACATAACAGGAATAATTTCCCAGGTCCTCCTCCTCCAAGGAGTCAATAGTCAAGGAAATGGCCACTTCCTGCTCACCAAGATGCTCCTTGACAAGCCTGTAAGACACACAAAAAAGAAAGTTACTGAGAAATGCTTCAGTTTTGAAAACAGTATGTGGGCAGTACATTTCCCTGTTCAAGCAAGTTCCTCTGATCTGTGCTAATGTACAAGAACATGTAATCAGTGCATTCACAAGTGAATGTGATGAGCTTCAAGGCTCATAATGTAGTGTAGTGTCGTAATAACAGACCATATTGTGTTACAATTCACAAGGGTGAAGCCACAAAATGCCCATGAGCAGAAGTGTTTCTGTACCTCCATGAAGCCCCCTTTTGTGTTACTGTAAGTACTTCATGGCATGTTAATTTCTTTCTCTGCACTCAAAACATATGAGAAATGAAAATCAATAAGGGCTGTTCCTTGGTGTGTGCGGGGGGGATCAAATAATGGCGATCAGAAGAAAATCTTTTTATAGCGGCTGCCATGGTAACGGAGAAAAGGAGAGAAAGTAATATTCCACAAAGTAAATGAGTGTCCCCCGCTGGGCTGGTTGAGTCTGATGGAGGAGAGAATGGGGAGATAATGCTCCCTCATACCTCAGACACACTACTTAACCCACTTTTACAGCACCTTCAGCACAAATGACACTTTGGAGGAAACAAAAGTGCAAATGAGAAAGAGATCTCTCTCTCTGTTTGTATGTGTGTGTGTGTGTGTGTGTGTGTGTGTGTGCAAGCGTGTGTGCATGTGCCTGTATCATCTACCGTATGTGTTAATAACGGCTATGTGTTGAGAGGGAGGAGTGGGAGGAGGAAAGAGGAGAGTGTGTGTGAGTGTGTGTTTGAGTGTGGAGGGGGATAATGACTCTCAAGCATCTCTCTTCTCTCTCGCCTTCAAGCCGATAAACCGCACATAAGGACAGCTTGTTGGGGAGATTTGGCATCAGTAATTGAAAGTGTATCATGGGCTTTTGCGTAGAGAGGCTGAGGCAGTGCTGATGATATTTGTAGTTTCAGCTGAGTTTGTTGTGCAGTGGGGTGGGGGGTGGGGCGCTGGGAGAAGGAGGCACGGGAATAATTCATGTCTCTCCGGGGAGTGTTGCGTACTTTGAAGCCTCCAGTTTCACATTATCACACTATATGAGCCAACACAGCTTGCTGCTGTACAACCTGACGAATAATGACCACTGCGGTTCAACCGGAGCCTCAAATGGAGATGATGAGTACGTAAAGTTAGAATAGGTGGATAACAAGGTCCAGGTGAAGCACAGATACAGGTGAATGGCAGCTCATAACACACACACAAGCAGCTGGACTGAAGAGTGAATTTGAACTACTTTGTATCTACTGTGTGATTTTCGTACATTGGACTAAGATGGACTAAGTGTCAGATTTGTAGAATTCTTTGTGTATAAATCTTTGTAAAACTCTACTTTTCTTTTGGGTGATTGAGTTTATAGATATAGAATTAGCCGAATGAGTAAATCTCTCACACTATGGCTGCTGCAGGCACCTTTTCTTTTCAATATTCTCTCCCTTCCTCATTAGCAAAACCTCTGTGTTTGCTCATTTAGTGATCAATTTCCAACTTATTCATTCCTTTTATACATTCAACTGAACGTACACCTGCAAAACACCAACTGAATCGGGTCAATAACATATTGATCACCTTCTTTATTATGCTGAGCCAGATTTGTTTTGCTAATTTATTAATCTCTGCATGCTATGCTAATGTCCAGGCATCCGTGCTATGATAACAACAATAGCCCTGTCCCGGTGGCGCAAATGAGAATTTATGGGCTGGGGTTACCATAGAAATGAACTCCTCCAAATCAATAAGCTCAGAGTTGGGTAAATAAATGCCTGGAGAAACTCTGAGCTCAGGTATGAGTTCTCGTGTCTAAGCTCAAGTTTGGCTGCCGATGCATTAGTAATAAAGCTAAAAGTGTGTGTGTCTCTGAAGAAGAGAGGTAACCCTTAGAAACATGCCTACTGTATCATCTGACAGGGAGACAGCTTGGCTGTAAGCACAGATTTGTTCATGTTTAGTTTCTCCGATGCTTTTTCTGTATTGCTCCCCATCTTTGCCCGTTTCCATATCTCAGGCTGACTTTATAGGAAATGAAGCCAAGGCACTGACTGGATGTGAAAAAATGTATGGTAGCAGCATCACCAACAGAGAGTGGATGATCAAATACATTATTGATCTGCTGCATGAAATATCGGTATGAATTATTGACAACATAACCCCTCAGCCAGTGAGTGGGGGAATCCTGGTGTCAGGGAGTAATGGAAGAAGAGCGAGACAGAGAGAAAGACAGACAGGAGAGCAGTTAAAATGAGATTTGTTTCTGTTGCATGTTCGTATCAGTGCACAAGAAAACTCACTATCACGAATGTGTCTTCTTTACTTTCCTTCTCTGTGACTTCTACCATATTTCTTACTCTTCTTCCCTGTCTGCCCCCTCTCTCTTTCTCTACCTCTCCCTCTCTTCTCCTCCTACCCCTCCTCTTCGGCTCCCCGTGGCCCATCTGCATGCTGCTATAGGTGGGTGCAGCGAGGGAGATAGCGACAGTGGCGGCGGTGTGAAAAATGGTGGTTGTTAACCATCTGACAGGGCTGTCTCCCCGGAGCTGCAGCCTCTCCAAACAGCCCTAATGGGAAACATGCACATGGACCAGGGAATGGACTTGTTTAAATGTGTTACATCACTAGGAGGGAGAGACATGGAAATGGGGCTTGTTTTAAATGTCTTAGAGCCCTGAAAGCAAGGCTTGTTGGGCACATTTTTACAAGGTTACAGTGAAAGGAGATGGAAAGAGAGGGCAAGCTACAGAGACTACTTTTAACATTCAGCACATTCATCCTTGGTGCAAAATGCTAGAAAACACATGCATGTGGACAGAAAGCAGGACATGGACTGGGCTTTTGTAAAACTATATAAATCAGCAAATGTGCATCCTGCTCCGCAGCTGATGAACAGAAATTTAAAGAAGAGTGATGAAAGAAATGCTTGCCATGGGAAGAAATGGTTAGACAGAGAAAAAAATAGTTTGGTAACAAATGGAGACAGAGACCTACTTTCTAATACTGTCCAAAATACAATAAAATTGACATGAATTCTTCCCAGATTTCTCATCAAAACAAAAAAATTAAAAATAACTCAAACGCTGCAGTACTTGGAGACAATCATAACAATAACTGCATGTCATACGGTAAGGGAGGTTTTCATTTTTGACAGGTTTTTAAAGCAAATATTCCTGTGTTTTAGTAACAAGTATTAACCATTTAATAAACTCTACATATACATATTTGATCTTTTTTTACATTTGTTTAGTAGCTTGCCAATTAGGTGTCACCGAAACTGAAAATTGAGAGAGAGCTACTCGACCATCAGCTGTGACAGATTAGTGAAGACAGTTTATGAAAGCCAAGAACTTAAAGGACAGTACTGCACCTGACATAACAACTGCATCAGCTACCAGTTTCAGCTCATTTGAAAATATTTTGCAGAGACTTGAAACTTGCTTGCGTTAGATAATCCATCATGACGCACATATCACCACCTGTAATGCAGCTGCACACAAGGACTGGTGGGAAAGCTCTCTTTGTTGTATCACTCGAGAACACGCCGACATCCCTGACTTGAGTCTGCTGCAGAACAACAAACTTTTTAATGCAAGAAAGTAACAAAACAGCACAGTTTTCTTTTCTCATTGTACAGGGGTTAGGTTTGCTGCTTTTTTTTGTCTTGTGGAAATTTCGACAGGTTTGGTAAACGCATGGGACAAATAATCAATTTGAAACTGTGGCACAAAATGCACTGAAACCAATATTGTTGTATGTTGTGATGAGCTACATTGAAGCAACAATGTTCATACATAATATGCAATATACAATATACATGTAGCTGTATGTGTGTGTGTGTGTGAGTGTTAAAAATAGCTTGTACTCATTGTTTTGTGTCTGAATTATTATTAGTATTACTCCCGTAACTCATTTTCCCATTTCAGGGGTGTGTGTTCCTCTTCACTCACACAGATATTATCTGACCATGTATGAGATTAATACAATTCTATCGTCCCTGTGCACAATGGAGCATATTATGAGTCATCCTGTTTCCACCCGCTTACAAGTGCATTTCCACAGGACAATAACGTAATTTAAACAAAGCAAAATGAATGAATAATGATTTAAAACAAGCGTCAAGTCTCTGCATGATGTTCATACCTGAGCAAAAATAAATGGAAACCAGCAGCTGCTTGGAAGGCAGCAAATAAATATCTGGAAAATGGTTGGTTTAGTAAACGCAATTCGGAGTTAATGGGCTAAAACATGCAAAACAATTGGTATCATCCTCTAATATTTTCCAGTGAATTTAAGTATGTCTGCTATTAATTCCTCATTACTACCATGTCCAGGGAAAGGATTAAAACTCCAGCAATGTTTCTTACTTGATGTCGCTTTCCTGGACTCTCTCTTCGTCCAAGTCCTCTATGAACTTCTCTCCCTTCATCCAGTAGATGAGTGGGCTGACGTCACCGCTGTAGCCGAAAAACGCCCGGCAAGTCAGGTTCAAAGCACTCCCTGCAAAGACAGGAGATGACATGCTGTCATGATTGTCCTGCTGGCTTGTTAAAGGTGTGTGTTTCATGTGCGGGCGGCCCAAAACATATTGTGTCATATCGTATCTGCGCCTTCAAAGTCAGAAACATCAACAGAAACACTCTTTTGTTGGTGACGTGTGCATTCACAGTTCTTTGCAATTTGGGTGTCACACACACGTATGCTAGTGCGCACTCTTTATCACACACATACACGCACGCAGTTAATCCTTGCACAAAATTTGTGTCAAAAGTGGTTACATGAGCTGGACACACTGGACAAAACTTGGGGGGGGTGCAACTGTGATTAAAACAATATTTCTGTTAACAGAGTGAAGGGGAAATGATGACAATTGATTTGCTCATGTCAACAACACGCACATACAGTACACTGGTCTGAAGGCAAGTAAACAGGGATGAACACACGAGGGCACTCACGAGCTTCCTAAAACCCCCCCTTGAGACAGTGTGTCCATGAGAGAAAAGAAGGATAAAGGAAGTGAGAGGAGGCTGACAATAAGTTTACTTTGAGCTGCTGTTGGGTATGAAGGGAAGGTCAGGAGTCAACAACTGCAGTTTGCTGAGAGTTGTTATGTGGAAGAAGAAGTAAGGAGGCGCCAGTGAGGAGCCAATAGGGTCCTTCTTTTTTTTGTTGTTGTTGTGAATAGGTGGAGTACCTCTTTGGTTCAACAGAGAGGGCAAGTATTTAGAAGGAAGAAAAAGGTGATACTTCATGCACCAATTAAAAGAAAAGTTTCCCTTTAAATCCATTTCAATAATGCTAGTGGTATTATTGTGCGACTTGAGAAGGAAAAAAGTGAAAAATGTAAACCTAATGTTACATGTAGCACTGGTGTTAGCTGATTAGAGCTGGAATTAAGAGGCCCCTTTTTACCACTCATGCAAGATGCATTCAGTGTCAGTGAACTATGCATGTATTAAGCTGGTGAACATAAAGATAGAGCATTGTTGGCGGCTACTGTGCACGTGTTTATTTTGCATTCCTCAGAAGTGGCATTCTCAAAAGGCCTGGGGTGCAGCAATCACATGCTGCTGCCTCTCAGTGAACCGCACAGCAACATGTAAACAACACACAGACGAGGGGAGGCTCATCATGCAGCCCGTACTGTAAACTGTATGGTGGAGGACGCTCCTCTTGGGAGAGCCAATGCTGTGTCTGGCTCCGAGGCATGTGATTTGGGAAGCACTGGGAGAAAGGCATGAAGAGGACGGGGGGTGAAGGAGACACTTTTCCCTGTTTCACAGCAGGATTTATGAGCAGGAGTGAAAGGTAAACTGTATTGGTATGGGGCATGTATTCATTAATCCTGTTTAGCATTTGACAGCACCATGGACAGCTCCCCACAGTCAAGAGCAGGGAACAGACGGCAAACTATAGTACTTAACCACAGCCTCAAAAAGCACCATGTTTGAGTCAAATGCTCTCTGATAGTCTGCTGGTTTGCATTACATTTTACTGAGGTTTCCATTGATTGTTTTTTTTTTGATGATCTTTGAACCCATTGCACTCTACTGGCACCTTTTTCTCAGATGCCCAAGCTGTGACCAGTGGCACACACGTCTTCAGAGCAAAACTGGCAAGGTTATTTTTGAAGGACTGTTTGTGTTTGAACTAAGGGCATGTATCGTCTGTGCTCATCCTGCCCACAACCCAGATGCAGCTTCAAAAGATTTCAGTAGGTCACTCTCTGCACAAGGAAAGTTTTAAGGCGTGTAGGGAAGGAAGATGGGAGGACACCCAGGAATGAACTGATAGTACTGTCTGTGAGGAGCAGAGGCTGACATTTCCAAAGTTCAACAGCCACTCTCAGCTTGGTATTTGTGCACAGCCGGGCTCTACAAAGGCTACACGCTGTACCTACAAAATAGGAACCTCCTGTGTGTGATTACACACAAACCCACACAGGTCCTGGTACAGTGTTACTTTACTGTATAGTCACACTTAATCATCTGTGTAGCAAACGTAACCATACTGTGCAAATTACAGATTGTACAACTGTGTATATCTGGGTGTGAGACAGATGCAGCATTTTCCTTTTCCTTTATTTATAAATCCCTCGTGCTGTTAGTTTACCCCACAGATCAAATGCAAACGAGGAATGTCATGCTGCCGGCAGCCGCAGCCTGGAGAGGAAGTCTCCACTGAGCTCCCTGGGAATCACAGGAAATTGTTGGAGGCCTCATGCTGTCTCATTTTAATCCAAGTGCAGCACTCCTCCAAACTCCCTCAAACGCTCTCACAGCCACCTTTGTTTTCTTCTTCCACACTACCAGTGTGCAGAATTACACCTGCAGCGTCACCATCACATTCATGGGTGCAGTATGATCGCTGGACATTATGTTGCAAGATGGTGGCCATTCATTCTTATAAAATAAGCTACCTCAGCATAGGGGACATACATCAAATAGAGATGATGTCACACATAAAAATAGCTTTTCTAGGCTCCAATGAAGATTTACAAGTATTATTTTCTATTTGGCAAAACAAAACTGGAGCTTTCTATCTTATCACACGATCTTCATCAGCAGATGGAGTTTGCCCAGTTATCAGGGATTTGCAGATTTTCAAATCTTCCATTTCTCTGAGCCCATTTGGCTTGAAAATAGAGATTGAAAGTTTACTCTTGAGAAGAATAAAAGAAGAATGAAGAGGAATGGAAGTCCTTAAAAAAGTCACATCACATCACGTCCTCTGCCTACGTTAAACATACCTTCATGACCCTCTGGAGCCTTTTCTTTATTTCCAGAACATTCCAGTGCACAAATGAAATAACACCTATTCTCTCCTTACGTTACACATATAGCATATGGCTACAGCTGCAGGGTCAAGAGCAATTGAACGGCTGTGTTCAAGGCTGTTGAAAAAGATGTACAAATATTAGCCAGGCATAGGGAGAAGACAGTTTTATAAAAGGCTGGCATGACTCTGTCATTAGCCTCTGAGCCAGCAAACTACTATGATGTCAAGCCGGTTGAAGTTTGAGCAGATGGTAGGAAGACTATTAACCAGGACTGGAACAATGAGGTGAATCATTTGCACACTATCAAGTTACAGAGGAGGAGGAGCAGCTTTTTAAATCCCTCTGTTCGCTCCTGCTGTCAAACCCCACAGCAGTGTCATATTATTATGGTCTATTATTATTCCCAGAGCCTTTTGTAACCCTTGGTAACTCACAAGCATGGTGTCTGTGTTAACCTTAAGTGATCTTGAGGGTGAATTATTGTTTAATATTGTTTTTAAATGGGTGAGGTGGTAACGTGCGCAGACAGACCTCAAACCAGGCAGCAGACAAGAATCCGTCCTAATGATGTGAGCATCTGTGTATGTGGGGGAGTTAAGGATCCAACCATGACCACATTGGGCGTCATAACAAAAGAAAAATGCACACATCTTAAAGATGGGTAACCAAAAACTTTCCATTCCATGACTACAGTAACTTTCAGGTAAAAGCATCACAGAGGGCGAGGAAAACCAAGGGACGTTAAATTATGACCTTGGGCCTCAGAGAAGCTTTTAAGAGAACGGCATGAAAAAACAAGTTCCAGCAAAAGCACTAGACTGGCATTAGTGTGAGCCCTTTTCACAGGCTAGCTTCACATTTTTAGGATAACCTGTATTGGAAGCTGCAGTCATAGTTACAGGTTACATATTCAAAAAATGTATTTCCCAGCTACTCTAAGATAATGTGGATATTGTGAGCTGCTTGGGCTTTTGCTTCTTATAAACAGTAGTTGTTTCATGTACACACCCACACAGCCACACACACACACACACACACACACACACACACACGATCTTGACAGCAGGATTCAAACCACTTAAATTCCCCAAAATGTGTGTCCAACAAAGCAGATCTGAGAAAAGCCTTTATCCACCTTTAAAAAAGTGACGGGCAGGTGGAAACACAGCTAACAAGTCATTTCGGCAGTCAGCACTATACTAGTTCCATTCAGTTGAGCACAACATAACATCAAAATGTCACGCTGTTTAGTAAATAACAAAGCTACAGTCACGGTTGTGTGTGCCACCAGTGCAAACGCTCACACGCGCTGCCTCCAAAAGTAATTTACCCAGCTAAGCAGTGTGTGTAACTGTTAATTATCTGGCTGCTTTGAGGCTGTTATACATTTCATTGGGAGTTTCACAATGTGATAACTGAGAAAATATATATTTTAGGGCAGAGGCTAACAATACAGTTTCTTTATCAATTAATTAATGAAGCTGTGTATTATTTCCTTGCTTAATCTTGATTGTTTGGTCTTAAAATTTATGAAAAAAGCACAGTGTGACTTAAAATAGTTTCTTCCCAAAACCAGTCCAAACCAAAAGATCTTCAGTCTACTATCACATAAGACAATCCTCACATTTTAAAAGGCTCAACAGGAGTTTTAATTGACATCATTTTAATTTTGTTGTCATATTATGATGATGTTGTGATATTATCACATAAGGTTTTTTCATGATAATCCTGAAGTAAAAATATATATTGTGACGGCCCTATTCACTATAGAAAACATAACACCAGTTCTACACCATGTTGACACAACATTTAACCTGTAATATTGGTTTACATTAACATTAGATAGGTACCTCCTTGCCTCTCTCTCTGTGGATTAACATGCTACCAATATTTTGGTAAAAACTCAAAAAGTGTCATTTTTTGAAGTTCACAAATAAATGTGCCATAACAAGACTTGGCAAGATTTGGTGTGAAAAATATCCCCCGCTGACTGAATGTGTGCCTTGTACAGCACAAGAGCATGATTAAGTGTTTTCATGAGTGTGTGTTTCTTTATATGTGTGCGTCTTTGTGTGTCGTTTCTGCCTTCACGCACGCGTGGGTGTAGAACAAATCCATGTAATCTGAGTGATTGACATCCTCCCCCTGGCTGAGAGTTGGTCACAGTGCCTGACGGAAATTAGATTTAAGATCCACCCTTTCTTTTATTTTTGCCCGGCATCTCTTAAGAGTCTTACAGACTTCCACACAGACTGATTACGAGTCCAACACAAGCTTAAGATGAATACTTGGTGCACAGTATAATTTGAAAAGATAACTCCTGAACCTAATTTTAACTGGATGTACCGCAGTTGTACGCCCTTTGTAATCTACTCTTTGTAACACTAGCCTCCACAACACCATAGTCTAGAAGCGTTCTTTCATTGGTCTGAAAAGATGAAACTAGAGTTTCATAAATTAAAGACAAATGGGTATGCACTACTCTGCTGGCTACATCTCAATATTTCAACAAATGATTATCTTGTAAGCATTTAGCAACATGAGTCACACAAGTGCCGTCAAAGCGACATGGGATCTGTACAGTTTGAATGCTAAAAAAATAATTAGTCATGAGACATTTTGGGAACGCTTATTTGCTTTCTTGCTGAGAGTTAGATGAGAAAATTGATACCACTCTCATGTCTGTACGGTAAATGTGAAGCTACAGCCAGCAGCTGGTTTAGCTTAACTTAGCATAAAGACAAGAAACAGGGGGAAACGGCTAGCCTGGCTCTGTCCAAAGTAAAACCACAACTTGACTTTTTTTCACTTTCGTTTTTGTACAAGTTAAACAAAATATAATGTGTTAATTTGTGAGCTTTACAGGTGCAGATTTTGTAACCAAGTTTTTGTATGCGAAGGCAAGCTAACCAGCTGCTGGCTGTAGCTTCATATTTTGCCTACAGACATGAGAGTGGTATCAGTCTAAATCTAAACAATTCCTTTGAAGAGCAGCTAATAAAAGACTTTTAGTAACTGCAAATCTCCAGACTTTCATCCAGAGAGGGCAGAGAAACACTACTTTTCAGACTGGAATTAAATTACTCTTTAAAGTGACAAGCTGTTCAGTTTTTACTAGCCAGCACAGTTGTAGATACTAATTATAGTACATTGCGTTCATTTGGCAGAAGCATATGTCTAAAGCGACTTACAATAACTGAATGGATGTGCTTACTGGATGCACTTACAATAAGTGTATTCATGCCAAATAAGGATATAAACAGAAAACCACAACATGCCTTTCCAAAGAATCACAAAAGAAGCCCTCTATTAGAAAATACATTCAGCAACAAAATCTAGTGGAACACAAGCAAACCCTGAATGAGTGAAACTGAGCGAGAGACCAAAGAATGTTGATCGGATTTAGAGAGATTTATGAAATGACGTGTGCGACGCAGGGTCATGAATGTGATTTGCATCAACCCTTGGTGCATGTTTAGCTGATTTCACAGTATTTGGGATCATTTGGCTTCACAGAGCTGGCACTCGAATTCAGACAGAGGAATACTTTCCAAGCCAGGGGAGAGGAAAACAAACCTTGCACAGAAAACACTCAGCAGATGCTGTCCAAATTCAGCACAGATGCACAGAGCACACAGTGAGATTGACAGATACGCAGACAGAAGGGCAGATGAATGAACAGAAAGGCAGAAAAAAAAAAGAAACAATAAAACCATGCGCATACAAACATGATTATAGGCGAACAGACACACACACATTCACATCAATGTCATCTCTGTCTTTTCTGTCTCATCTCTTTCTCCTAGAATCCTCTGAATAGACCTCCTGTCTTTCACATGCCACTGCTCGGAGCACAGTTTGTTTGTGTGTTTCTTTGTGTGTGACAGCCACCACCATGTTTTATTTGTAGAATAAGAAACAATCTGGAGTGCTTTTTGAATAAGTCATAGTCAGAGTGTGTTTGATGTTTCATAACACACTCTGATCTTCAGCACAACCCAATGTTCTCTTGGTGCTCTGCTTTCAAGGCAGGGTGAAGTCTGGCACAAGAAGCGATACCACATGTTGGTGTTTTCCTCGCCCTGGAGTGCACTTGTTTGATTTTTTTTGTCCTGTGAGGGTGGAAGGAGATGCACAGGGAGCTGGGACCAAGCAGGGTCAGGTGTTGGTGTTTTGTTTTATCTATATAAGTATCTATTCAGTTTTCATTAAAATGTCTCTCATTTTGGAAATGTTCATCACACATATCATAAGTGCTCCCTAATTCCATTTTTAGCTGATACTATATCAGCTACTATAACTTGAAAAGTATGGCACCAAAACACAGCATCATTACGTGCCATGATAAATAGCAGTTGCTGTAATAAAATCATGCACAACAAAACACCAGGCTGCTGCAAAATAACCACATCGTCCCAGTTAAGCTCAATTAATCTCTGCAAACCATCAAATGCGGGAGATGTTGAGAGTCTGGGGATACATGAGTGTCAAAAGTTTCCACAGCTGACAGCGAAAACATTCGAATTAGAAAACCAGTCTTCTATTAACATCACATCACATCCTCGAGACTGTTTGTTCCCACCAGTCTTCTCTCTGTGGACTCATCCAAAAACATGAGGTTAGGTTACCAAGGGAAACAGCTGCATGCATCATCTTCCCTTTTCCCATCTCGTCTTGCAAAAGCACTGTTTCATTTTAAAGAGCATTCTTAATTGCAATATGATGATCATACAGCAAAATAAAGATCCCGTCCAGACACATGGTGAGATTTGTAAAAGTAATTGGCTTTGAATTTTTGTCTAATACAAATTATCTACAGAAATACGTTCACTAAACCCCCAAAAAGTCTTATTTCAATAAAAGTCTTCTTGAAAACCCATCTTCTCGTCCTCTCTCATTAAAAAAAAAAAAGCAAATATGTTTCATTTCAAAAGTATAACTGCTGGACTCAAGCTGACTCTAACTTCACCAAAGTTCGTTCAGTGTGTGCACTGGAGATTTCAAGTTCTCACTTGTGCCTGTGTAATTTGATTTATGGGCCATGATGATTGGCCTCCACACTGGTTGTGATGTCACAAACGTTTGCCCATGTGTGCACGTCTCAAACTCACAGTGCAGCAGACGAATGTGAAAACAGCTTTCTAGTGACAAACTCTCAACATACTGTGTATCAATCTGTACAGAGAAAGTCAAACATTCAAAGGAAGCAATAATAGGAAACATCAATTATTGAGCTTTATTCAACAATAAATAAATACACTACTTGGGTCTCTATGTTATTATGGGGAATTGTCATTTGTTTGTTATTGTTTGTCTATATCTCTCCACTTGTATTTGCAATTTACAACCGTATCATTCTAATTACTTAAAAACTTCTTTTTAATCATTTGAAATTTAGCTACCAACAGTTTATTTTGTTGGTTGCCATTTTTAACACAATTCTAAATCGAATTTCCAGAAAATTGTCCAAAGAAAATTAATGTGCGTTTCCATCCACTATTGTTATGTGAATATTAGGAATTGGGCACATCCAGACAAACAGTTGGTGCTGCTAATTCTCCAGTCAGTTGCCATTAAACTGTTGCAGAACAAGGATGCGCAATGAGATGACATTGATGATACATCAACTTTAATTTCCAGTGTTTCCACTCAGGGTTTTTTATGGGATTTTTATCTCGATGTATACGCACTTAATAACTACAGATTATGGTTATTATGTGGTCATTGTGCTTCAAAATAAGTCTCATTATTTTGTGAAAACATGGGGACTGGGCTCTCACTATCATCACACACAAAATTAAACTTAAAAAGGAACATCATCTGCTTGCTGAGAGCATATTTGTGTTGCTGTATGTTTGCACCTTGCCATTCTGTGTCTACTGGATAAAAATAATATTTTTTCTGTAGGAAGGACACAGTCTGCTCTCCATTGTGTGAGCCTTTTTTTCTCCTGCATCACAACCAGTTTGCACTAGTTCTTGTAGTTGCAATTAAGCAATTATATTAAAATAAGAACAAAAAAAACAACCCTCCACTGGTTATTTTCTCTTTCGCTTTTTTTCTCTCCTTGACATTCACTTGAAGCGACTACTCAATGGCAGCCACTTGGTGTCCTTATTGCTTTGGTTGAGGCTTGGTTGGTAAACCAAGACGGTGCGAGCATAAGCAAACTGGAGAAATCAGATTATGCTGGCAATAACTTATTGATGTATTGACGTATTTCAGGTGAAAACCTCATATTGTTTAAATGTCAACATATGACGAGTTGAGACCAGCAGGGTTAAAACAGCCTTGTTTTTAGTTTATCAAATGAGATTTTAAGGCGAGCTATAAACCGAAGAATGAGAGAACTTTTTCATTCCATAAAAGATCATATAACCCTTCATCTGAAGTGAAAAATGTACAAGGCCTTCACACAAAACAGCATTATTTTACAGCCCTGCTTTCGACGGAGACTTTAATTTCAGAGTTTGGGTATTTTAAGCATTAATTGAAATGGCCTAGCAGAAAGTGCTTGTGTGTGCATATGTACTGTACATGTGTGTCTGCGAGAGAGAGAGAGATCTTGTTTGTGAAGATTTCATGTCGCTGCAGGAGAATCTGATACAAGTCCTGTCAGTCATGATTCTTCCCCCAAAAGGTGTGAAACAAGCATAAAAAATGGTGCACATGGTACTGTGTAATCCTTTTTCTGCACACAGGAAGGATAAGAGAGCAAACAAGACAAGCAATAAAAACACAAGTGTGGCTTTGAACAACAAAATTAAGATACATTTCAAACTATCTTTAGATTGAGTGGTGCTTTGTGGTATATTTAAGATTGCTTTCAAAATGCTACGTGCTTATGTGTGTTTCTCTGTGTGTTTGCTTAATGTAGCAAAGGGAGGAGCATCCATCTGCGTGGTTAAAAATGGATGGAACACTATGGAAAGTGGCAATGGAGAAAGTCCCGAGTGCATGTTGCATTATGATAATACATACAATTTCTGTATGCTCTCTTATGTAAACTACATGCAGCCCAAGATTCACCCCAAAATCATAGTCAAGAGTGACACACTTTCACAATATACACACACACTCTAGTCAAGGGCAAGAGAGTGAGATGAGTTGGCGGGAGGCAGAAAGTGATAAAAAAAAAAAATGGAGCATCGAGAAAATACGGCTGACGACAGCTAGCCAGCAACAACAGCAACATCCCCTAGAGATTCCCTGAAATTCTCATTCCAATCCCCGTTGCTAAAAATATCGGACCCCGCTTCTTCGTCCGTGCTCAATAGAGGGGGTGTGTTGGGGGGGGGGGGGGGGGGGGGCATCTCCAGAGAACCGTAAGCAGACAGGTGTGTTTACTGTTTTCTGGTTGTATCAGGAGTCGGGTGTTGAGCTCAGAAAAGTCCAAATCTGTCTGTCAACATTCCTTTCCTTTAGCTGCCTGCCGGTTACCATGACAACGCCTACTCTGCTGGGTAGGAGCAGCTCTGCAGGCTCCATCAGGACAGAAAATACATCAAAGACAGGTACTGTGCCACATTAGGACCTCTGTGGATTTGTGCCGATGGCAAGCAGCAATCAAAGTCGGCTCTAATTGGAGGAGGGCCAAAAACAAAATTCTGGGTGCACACAACCAGGAAATACTTGTTTTATCAAGCAGCTTTTAAAGTATTTTAGAGCAGCTGCAAAATAAGCCCTACTGTATGTATAGATGGGGCTTTTTGTTCGTGGCATAGCAGTGAGCTGATGTGGAACAATGACGATAGGCTGAACTGATTACTTTTTACTCTGCATTGCGGAGAAGTGCAGGTCGGCGTGAGGTGGGGGAATTGGAGGGGTGAGAAGTACAGTGAAAGAGCAGATTGGAGGATTTGGGCAGAATAAGTGGGGGAATGAGTAAGGGCAATGAGAACATGAAAGAGCTGGGGCCCACCCCCTCCACCACCTCAGCCTCTCTTCTGTTCTAATATCGTCCCCTCTCCAGAGACAAGCCCTTAATTACCATTACAAGCCTGAGAGCTTTTAACAGAGGAGAATCCTGCTTCTTTTCCTCTCTGTCGCTCCTTCTCCCCGTTTGTTCTGTGGCCCCTGATGATCCATCAGGGAAATGTCAGCCTTTAATTACCGGTAAAAATTACGGCCTTTGTGAACAGGTAGTTGGTGCCCTCGCTTTCACCTCCTCTTTCGTCTGCTAATCGTCCCTTTTTGATGACATAATAGGTGCTCTGTCCGAGGCAGCGGAAGACAGAGGCTCATTATACCATGAGAGGCGCCGTGGGGGATTATGCGATGATGTGATGATGAACTAAATAAACGCTCCTTTATCTTTCTAGCAAATTCATACTGACTGAGGGATCAACGTAGCAACAAGTGCCAGCGGCCCAATTCTTCCTCAAACCTCAGCCATGTCCAAATCCCATGACAGTGTGACTGTGCACCATTGCAAAAGGAATAACATTCCTCAACACACCGCAGCCCTCCCATGTTGTGAACCATTGCCTCTCTAACCTTTCTGCCCTCTGGCATACTGTAATATAGACATGTGTTCTATTGTTCTCTCACAAAGTGTCTTTGTTGCTCGTGTCTTATCAGGCAGGCTCCACATCCTTCCTCTTTTTTATGCTTCTTTCGTTTTTACGCCAGAGGGTTTGGGGACCACTTTTCCCACTGCTGTGGGTCCACGTGAAATCTCCTTTTATGGTCAAAATGAGACCAAAGAGAATGTAATTTTCCCTCAATGATGCTGGGAGTCCTTCCTTTCAAGCACCTTAAGGAATCTGGGGCACTTTGCCACTGGCCAAGAAAATGTTTTGAAAATTTAAAAATGCATGTCAATACCTGTGATGATGACAATGTAAAGGAAAAACAAAGAAAGAGGTGGAGAGTAAAAGAACAGTGTGAGCATTGCAGCTAAAAGACAAGTGCAGACATACAGAGCATCAGAGAGAGGGAGCTGTAATTGGCTCCTGTCCAGGGGGCTGGAGGCCAATTAAACGATGTGATTTGAACACTTGAAGAGGAACATCACTTTAACGAACAACCCAAGAGAGACCTGGCTGCAGGCACTGACCCACTGACCAGAATACCAACTGAGGCCAGACTAACTCTATCAAAACCAGAGCTCAGTAACTTAGATCAGGTCACACCAACCCAGACCATCCACTATTAACCCACATATCACAGTGGTCTTGATCACACACTTGTGTCATCTTACTTCTGTCAACAGAAAGGCCCTCTATTCCCTCACCACACCATATTTCCAAACTGATATAAGGAACAATGTTGCCTGTGAGGAAAGCAGGTTGGGATTAAACAAATAATACGATGATCACAGTAATAAATTCTTTCTTAATAACTCTTGGTCCAAACACCACTTGCAAAACAACACCAAAACAATTTAAAAACGTCAACAGCCCAAGTGAAAGTTGCAGTTTAGTAATACCGGTACAGTTGTCAGAATCGAGACAAGATCAGAAAGCATCTGTCACACAGTGGGCGACATAGTTTGGAGTTCAGATGAGCCGGCTTGTGACTGATGAATCAGTGGGATAAATGCCAACTTGTATGGAAAATCCGGTCAAGCAAAGTGAATGCTGAGTTCCTTCTCCTCAGTAACCACTGCTGAGGTGTTAATGAGACAGGAGAGGCACCTAAACAACACCTGCTGTGGTCAGGAGAATACAAATATAAAGCAATACAATAAGTAATACAAGGTAATTAACAAGACTCTAAAACAACAGAATAAATGACATGAAATTAATAAATGGCAGCATGAAAGCAATGAGAAACAAACAAAAACTGACTGACATCAGAGGTCCACAGGGTTCATTATTCTGTCACCAGCAGTTATTGTCAGTTAAACCAACCGTGTTGTCAGATCTGTGACCAAACAAATATCGACATGAATGTTTCATCTACTCCTCAAATGGCCTTGTTGGACTATTATCTACAGGTACTCATTTATTGTAGCTATTTTGTGATTGTGGTTTTTGAAATGTTAAATTTGTTTTTAGACTAAACATAGCCGTCTGAGAATAATGTGTTTCTAATAGAGTCGCAAAATGGAAGGAGCCGGGAGTATTTTTCCCCATTCTGAAAATCCTCAATGTTCCTCAACGAAGAAACACAGGATAATGTAAAAACTCCTGACTTTGTTTTGGAGAAATTAGGTTTTTTTTCTGTTAGTGTTGACAGATGGCTCTAAATACTATGATGCCCATGAACCTCAGCTGCTGTTGCTGTGGAGATGAAGCCTTGTGGCCTTCATCAGGGTCATCATCATATAGAGATGCAGCCAGTCTGTTGAAATTGTTGAAAGCTGGAACTTGCTGTGTTATCAGTTTTCTTAAAGGTCATCTTCCACCTGTCATTACCGGTGCACATAACACAATTTTAAGCTACATGAGTGGATGTTTCTTATCAAAATGCACCCTGGGAGTTGTAGTTACATTACTCTTTATGTTTTTATGTATGCAGGCTTTTACCGTTTATGTTTTTTTTTTTTTTGTTTTTTTTTTACTTTTCATGGTTTTAAGAACCACATATGTGAGTTTAATGCCCATCCAAGCCATGGAAGTGCTCCAACTGTCAATCAACCCACATTGTCTATGCAGAAAATGAAGTACTGTAACTTCCAGGTCCAGAGGCACCTGGAATAACTTACTCTATACAACCTTCTAGGTTGTATATTTACTGTTGGATTAACTGTTGATATTATGAAATTATCTAAAGTAAATGCCTACTGTAAATTTGCTATAACTAGATGTTTCCTAGATGTATTACTGTGTTGTACTTCTTATGGGGGCTCAAAGTTTTATGATTTCTAATCACACAATATGTTGTCCAATACTGTTTTCACAGTTCCACAAAGGCCAACTCCTGTCTTCACCCTTTATTGGAAGTGTTGTTCCCCGTATACAGTAGCTGTGAACCATGCATAGTGAGGGCAGAGGAGTTGATATTGTAGCAGAAGATGAGAAATGCATTTGGTACAGTAGAAATGAGTGAGGATGAGTGGTTGCAGTGAGAAGCCCAGGTGTGAATGTGTGTAACTCTGTCATGGTGGAGCAACATGTTTCCCTTCCTTAAAGCATGTACTGCTTGTTAATATATCTTAAATAAAGCGTACATACTAATAACAGTAAGATTGAAACGATTAACAATCACACTTATTAACCATCTGTGGTTTGTGTTTCTCATGGCACACAGGCAAAACCCACAATTCGTAACAACAGAGAGACGTTAAGACAGAAATATGGTGCATTCAAACCAATTTGGACTACAAGACATTCATGCCTAATTTAAAACATGAGGACACATTACACTAATTTGCAGTTTAATAGCGACAAGACTCAGTCATGCCATTTGTACCTAAATGTAATAATTTTATGCACAAATTGTGATTTTTTTTGCACACCCTCTGGAGCTTTACATATACCCCTGGCTTAACGCTCATACACTGTCTTGAGAATAGCAGATCTAAGGAATTAATTTACTATTTCTCTTTCATCTGCTTTCTCCATGGAAGATACCACATGCCTTCACTTCCTGGAGACAGAGACCCTCTGTATCTTTTCTTCATCCTCCAGATATGTCGCCCCTCCACCTTGCAGTTAACCTTTTTCTGGGTGCTAGCTATTTCCTCCAACCAAAGCTTTTGGCTTATCTTCCGAACATCACCCCAACCACCCCTATTTTTTTCTCATCACCTACTTACCTTTTTCCTGTTCTCCACAGAGCACATCCCTCCACACACACACACACACACACACACACACACACACACACACACACATCCTTTCTATAACACAAAGGGGTGCCCACCCCCTCACCTCCCACACCTCTCTTATCGCACTCTAGCACTCTGTCTTTGCTCTCACCCTCTGGTTTTGGAACCTGACCCTCAAATCTCAACACACCATTTCAGCTACTTTCAATTGAGGCCTAGACAGACAAGTTGGCCCTGCTACCCCTCCTTCCTCATCGTCTTCTTTTTGTCTTACCCTCCCTTCTTGTCATCTCTTTCTCTTCCCTGTTTCAATTTCTGGTTCTTGTTCCCCTCCATCACATCACCCCTACACCCCTTCCAAGAACATGTCCGGTAAATTCAGGACTTTTGAGTCGAGTGCAGATTGAGCCCCAGCCGCAGGAGGCCCATGTATTGATAAATCTAAATCAAGGCTGACAAATGACTTGTGCCGAGTAGGCTGGAGACACTGGGACAGGGGCACTGGGGAAAACAGAAATGTTTACACACTAACACAGGCTGATGATGTCCCCTGGTACTTGGCAAGCGCTGGGATAATTTCACTCTGACAAAATACCTGTGGGAACTGTGCGGAGCTGCTTCTTAGGATGACTTTCAGCCAATCAGAGTGGCAACGAGGGAGCACGCTAGGACGTTAATTACCGCAATGATTTCCTGTGAGAAGCAGGCTGTGTTTGATTTGTGTGTGTATTTGCATGTGCGAGTGTGTGTGTGTGTGTGTGTGTGTGTGTCCACCTACAGAATATATACTGTATGCTCCATCATGCCAGGGGGGAGCTCAGCAGCAATCAGTGCCTTCTTGTCTCCGAAAGAGATTAAACAAGCTGCACTGCACAGATCCTTAAAATGATGACTCATCACCCATTTTTCCTCAGTTGCTGTCACTTTGACCATAACCTTAAGTTCTGCTGCCCCGTTACTGTGATGATATCACATGTTCTCATAAATCTAACGTGGCATCCTCTTGATGATCCAAACTATGAATCCTTGCTAGGGCCCTATTTTGAAGACATCAAAACACAATACATCATATCCTATTTTCACTTTTCTCCTCTTGCCCCTGAGGATCATTACTTTAAAAGAACACAAGTGAGATTTGGTTTCTATAGTAACAGAAAAGTTCACTTTGCATTCCTGGCTTACCCACGAGCAGAGAGAAGAAGGTTTTCAATTATCACCAGAAAATGAAGATTGTGTGCGCGTGTTTGATGCACGCTTGTAACAATGTGACCTAAGTGAGAGACATAAGCTTACACAAACTTCTTTGAGAAACTTTTGTATAAGGCAGCTTGGTGCCCTGTATTCATGACTTTCATCAGTGGCTGTAAATCAGACATCTCTTCATTATAGATTAAATACCAGCACTGTATAGTTTAGCTAAGTGTAAACTCTGTTTTTGAAGCAATCTCTTTGTTGTCTCTGTGTTTAATGGTTTCTCATCTTGACAGTTATTAACATATTGTGTATTAATGACTTGGGTGTTACACATTATTGCCTTTATCTTTAACACAGAGCTTTAATTCTTTGAAAACTAGGCTGTTTTAACTCCCTTCATTTATGGACTTATGGCAGATTCAAAACATGTCTTAGCTTGGAATGCCATATAATGTTATTTTGTCATCATGTGCACTAAACAAATATCTCTCCATCATAGATGGGCAGAGACGATCTGAACATTTTGATCCTTAGTTCTGGGATCTAAATCAAACTGAACAAAAGGGTTAGTAAAATTTCACTCATTTTCTATTTCCGTTTGATATCATGATATTTTGAGATATTCCGCCAAAGTTCCCATCATGCTTTGTATAAGGTTGCCATGGAGTCAGTGAGCTGTGGGTTACACCTGAGCCCTGGTGTTTTGGCTTGAATTTTCATTTACTGTTTGGTGAATCTGCACCACGGAAAGTCATGCTGTACAGGCTACAAGCATTTTTAGCTTGTACTGTAACTATGGTTGTACATGGTTTAGATACTGAATAAAATGTCCAAATTTGATGATTTTAATGTGAAGTTTATTCAGCAGTATGTGTATGACGTCTGTGTGTGTTCCGATTTGATGAAGTTATGTGAAAAAAGGGTGCGATTTTTGACAGAAATTATGTCAACAGGTTGCATTCATAGGGTTAAATAAGTGTGCTATCAACTAGCTTGAAGTTAATTTAAATATTAAAACCCTCTATGTGCATCTTCAGAGATCATAAATGCTCAATGCTGAAAGCACACACACACGCACGCACGCACACACACACACACACACACACACACACACACACACACACACATCCACTCACTCATCACAATGTCCAATCTTTAAATGATGAATAAGGACCATTCAATCACTAAACTGTACAGTAGCCTAGATTAATCCACAGTCGGTTGGATTCGGAGGTAGCAGGAGTGATTATTCTCTGTGTGACAACAGAAGCTGTGCCTTATGGTGGACTCTAATTGATTCCATAAAGAGACAGGTATTACCAGTGAGGCGGCATGGTAATTCATTTCGGAGAGAAGTGGCCCTGAGATACACTCAGAAATACTCACAGCCAGCAATCATAGTTGTGTGTGTCTGTGTGTGTGCCTAAATGCGCTTATACAATGCATGCTCAAGTCACATTTTAACAATTGTTTCCTTGACAAATTTGTCTCCAAGCTGGGAGATCATCCACACACACATAAATGATCCGTTTGGTGTGAGTATTGCTGACTCGACTCTCTCATAATATCTTCGGATTCATGAAAGAAGCCATATGAATGTGTGGGAGCATGCTTGTGTTGCTGTGTGCGTGTGCTTTCACGTGTGTGTGTGTGTGTGTTAGGAGGGTGGGATTCTAAAAAGTCTCAGATTTGACAACTTTAAATGACCTTCAGGCAGGGATGAATCAGATAGAAACTCTCTTCAAATGTCGCCCGCAAACTTCTTGTTAAATTCCCTGTCAAGCAAGCTCTACTGTTCTCACCTCCTTCTGTTCCTCCAAGGTAAACTCACATAATATATCAGTTATATTAGATGCAGTTCAATTCTATCAGCATAATGACTGAGGTCTTGCACAGGCAAGCACTGGAGAATTCCTCTCTCCACAAAGCCAGCCTTACAAATACTTTGTTAGAGATAATATGTGTCAGGACGATAAGATGTATTTTACTTTTTTTTTTTTTTTACAATGTCCAGCTGGGAAGACAAACAGTTGAGATTGAAGGAAATTGCAAGAAAATGTACACCCTGACTTCCAGCAGCTGGTCTATGTGCTCATGGTTGCACCGAAGCTCATTGAAAACAAGCTGAGCAGAAGAGCGACACATAATTAAAGTTGTTAATTGTCTGGGCTAGGAAGTGAGCAACAACTCTAACAATGACCTGAGTCATTTGAGAGGATAAAGACAGCTTGCGTCATATTTCTTTCAAATCAAAATCCCTGTACAGTGACAAAACTGATATAAATACAGTCTAAGTGATCACTGACTGGCTGCTGAAATAAGTAGAAATAAGAATAAGTGGTCTATTTTGCCCAAAATGCCCACAAATTACAATGTTGGATGAAAGAGATCCTTCATATACAATTACATTTAACTCTTCTCCCAGTGTGCTTAAGATTATATCATACATGACAAAGGATCATCACTTTCAGCATGGCTACAAGGTGTGTTGAACCAAAAGCCTCCACTGTGTGCCAGCAGATCACCCAAACTTCTCCAAAATACAAAGAATGAGGCTTCCATCACAGAAAGCCTCCTTCAGCCAGTCACACACACTGTGTAAAGATGAAATCTGTTGACTCTGAAAAAAAACCAAAACACATAATGTGTGACATGTTGTGGTGGCTGAGCAAATTGTTGTTGTTTTCGTTTTGGGATCAAGCTGAAACAGAGCGATTGTGACTAACTGGCTACACTCTAGTATCTATCTAACCTTTTATGAAAAAGTTTTATGTGTTGTGAGATATGTTTCAACGAGGAAGAAAGCCTTTTAAATACTGTAGACAACCACTGAAATTATTACTCTTCTACGTAAAAAAGTAGTCATTTGAGCGCTATATCTTGTGTCTCTCATGAACAGACATAAAAGTGGTAGAAAAACAAGGACCTCGCTCTGCATCTGCTGACAGTCCTGCCAACACTGCTTCACCCAGACCAAACAAGAATTATTAAGCACATTCTTCACATACTAATTCCAGCATGCTTTTGGATAACACCTTTTTTTATGGATCTGCAATTTCCCCACAATTTCCTTAGGAGTTTGCTGGAAAGAACTATCTCTCGATTTGGTATTAATTAGAGGGAAAATAGAGGCAAGGTTCTGAGACAGCTCTTTGAGTTTAGTGAGTTGTGTTTATACTGTAAGCTGTTGTTGATTTACAAATTCTTCTGACTCCAAAAAGAGTCACATCGAATATTCTGACACTTGACCACTGCAATGCAGATCTACTTCAACTTGATGGATGGCCTACAGGTCCTACAGTATTCATGAGCACACACAGTTTTGTTTACAGTGGAGTGGAAACCAAATAGAAGAAGATGAATAAAAAATGAAGGCATAGCCAGAGAGGAAACATTTAGATTAGATTAGCCAACCTGCAGTTAACGAGCAGGATGCAGGAGATGTGTGTACGGCAGGGGTCTACTGAATGCACGATCGACCCACGTAGGAGCCATTCATATGAAGCAGCTGTCAAAGGTTAATGTTTGGCTGTCACCATTAGCAAAGACTTCACTGCTGTCACAATGTCAGCCAATTCTAATTTTCCTTGTCTGCTTTTCCCCCCTACCACGTCCTAACTCTCCTGTCATTTCAGATCCTGCCACTTTCACCTGCCCTGCAGTAACCCCTGTGTTCCCTCCGTTCCCCACTTGACCTCCCCTGCACACTTGCATACCTGTTCCCTATCAGCCCAGTAGCAAATATACCGGCCCATTTCCGGCCATTCCCCGCCAGATATCTGTCATGCTTCTGTCTTAGTGTTCAAGCCATTTTCTCTGCCTGCCTGAGTGTTGCCTGATATGACCCCTTCCCTGTCTTTTGCATAACTTTACCTCATCTCCCCTGCCTGCCTGGTTTTGACTTTTGTCTCTTTTTGTTTTTGTTTTTGTTTTACAGGCCTGTTCTTTGTTTAGTTGACAAACCCTGATCTAGAGATTTTAGGAGATCGCTGGGAATCTGTGGCTGCTGCACACTCATGCAGACCCAGAAGGAGGAGAGCATGTGCAAGAAATAATGAAACAATCTGGCCACTGTAAAGCAGAATTAAAAGTACTGTACATGGTCTACTTTATATTTTCCCATCTCTGAAACTTTAGCAAAGCAGCTACTTAGTTATATGTTCTCATAACCAACAGGAAGGATGGCCTAAACCCTGAGTAAAAAAAATACTTTCCCTTAATAGCACTAACTGGGCCAGTGGTTCAGTGTTTATTATATCTAACAAACCATCGGCTGCTAGCTCACACCAACCACAAATGTAAACCTGAGTGAAAAATTCAAAGCAGAGGCCTTCTAAAAAGAACTTTGCTAAATCCTCTACGACAACCGGAGGTGTTCTAGTCTTAGAAACCTGGGACTATATCAAAGATTGAAGGGTGTACCATGATTGAAAATAGAAACAGGTGAAACGTGCCATGAAGCAGGATCTTGGTTAGGTAAAAATGGCTTGAGGCACTACTGTTGTGTGATGCAGAGAACATAAAACCTCTGCTTGTTTGTCTGTATTGTGCGATTCTTTGATTGATCTTGCTCTGGCTAAAAAAAACCAAACTCTTTGGTCCTCATACTGGTGGCAAAGCCATCTGCATTTAAATGCCAAAGGCTCTGAGCAGAAAAAACGGAATGAATGAAATTTAAATAAAATTCCTCTGAAGTTCCGTATCAGCCACCCAATGTCACTGTGGTGCAGGAAATTTCACAGATACCTCTCTCGTTCAATGCAGGAGTTAAGATGCAAATGAATCCACAGCGTGCAGCTCCAAACACAGGCAGGCAGGAGGGCTCACCTTAAAAAGCACGCCAGGGAACACACATACAACAAACATGCAAGTACTGACGCAAACTGAAAGCTGACTTTCTTTCCTACATTATTCAATCTGTCTTTGCTTCTCCCACTCACTCTGTCTCCCACTCCTATTTTCCGTCCTCTTTCCCATCCTATTAACAGCAGGCATTTAGTCTGTGTGGAATCTTGCCGCAGTACTCTCTCAGAATGCTAATATTCTGGGCTGATGTGGGTCAGGCCTTAATCCTGTAGAAATGATTATCGCTGCGCGGCTGGAACTTCTCCTGTAGGATATCATTACCATTCTGTACTTCTCCACTGCACTGCACTATCATTCCCACCAAGACAACCACATCCCTCCAGAGAAACAGGAACAGCCACAATGAAAACCCAATGATATGTTGTAGCACCCAACTGGGAAGTATTTTTCCCTTTGTATATATCATTTAAAGTTGCTAAATCACTGGGTGGGGACGAAGGTACAATGGGCATGTGTGAGTTTGGAGGTGAGACTGTCAAGCACGCATGACAAGCAGGCAAGGTGAAAGTATGGAGAGAAATTAGTGTCAGTACTGGTGACAAAGGCGTGTTTCATGATAAAAACAGGATTTACAAATGTGTATGACAATTTCTGAGTAATTTATGGTGTTCACAGATGCATTTTCTAATCCACAAACATATGTGAACAAATGTAAAATAATTTCACAAATAAATACAATCCACCTTGAACCCAGACATTTATGAATGTCTGAAAATATTTGTGAACACTGTTTGCATTCATTTACAGATTGTTAAATGTGTCACCTGACGTGTGAATTGGGTTACATTTGTTTGTGGAGTTTTGAGACTCACAGCTTCAGATCCACAAATGCATGTTGCGTTTAAGTGCTGGTGGAAAACTTGGACATTCAGCTTTTCAATGCATTCATGTGGGCGAGGGAAAGGTGTTTTTTCGTAGAACATACAATAGCCTGTCACCCTTTGATGAGACAATATTTAAGTATGTATTTTTGCATGGAATATTCCAGTGTCATATGGCTAACACCCCTTTGGACGTGCTTATCAACTGCCTGTCCCCACATGATAACAATTTAAGAATCAATTCAAATTGTACTTTAACAATATGTTGTAGCTAACCAGTTCAGGTCAGGAATATTTTTTTTATGAGAATATCACAAAAACTAAGCCAGCTACAGCTAGGTGGCAAACTTCTTCTGTGGTAACAGTGAGACAGGGCAAAAAGCAGATTGTGCGTGTAAGAGCCATAGCAGGACATCCAGTTAGATCCTCGTCAGCAGTACGTACAAGCTGAGCAATCGATGTAATCCAAATGTGAATGATTTGGCATATGAACCACAGCAGTGGTGGCCTAAAGGTTAGAGAAACGGGCTTGTGACCGGAAGGTTGCTGGTTCGCCTGACCAGCAGGATAAATCTGTGCTGAGAAAGCAGGGTGTTCCTGCAAAAGAAAGCTGGGCACACAGTGAAACCGCCCTGAATAAATAGAGGTTAAGGTTAAGGGTAAGTGTGCTAGCTTAGCTGCCCTACTTTTTGCCTAGCCTCGCTGTCGTGTCTGAAGTGTTACACACACTTCAAAGGGGAGGAGACTCCAGGGGCAGACCTAGAACACATTGGAGGAATTATTGTATATGAAATGTGTATAAAAGGATTTGGCTGTGAAAATAGACATGAGGGGAGAAAATGGGCAAATGGAGAATCCGTCAAAAAATAAAAATGATTCTCTATTCAGGCATGGTAGTGTGTGTCTGTTTGCATGCATGTGTGTTTGTTTCCTTGTGTTCATAAGTGTGTGTGGTGTTAATTCACATAGGTGAAAAGCCAAGTTACCAGCAGAGCATGGGGAATCTAGGTAATGGAAAAGTTATTTGTTTCACAAATAGAGTTAAAGCCAGGGAATACTGTTGTTCTGTTGGAGTGCATGCTTGAACAGCCACACACAGAAGAAGAGGGAGCCTGATAGAGGGATTGACAGCATTAGACTGCACAGTGTTGATGCCCATATAGAGTATACAATAAAAAGCTGTATTTAACATATACATATAACATATAAAAAATGTAACATATTTACTCTGATAATAGGAATCACATCATTGAAAGGGAGAGAGAGAAAATAGAGGTAGGAGTCCAAAACCAATGGGCAGCAAAGAATGTGATGACGAGGAACATTGCGAAAGAGTGAAAGTGACAGATTACTTGTGAAACAAGGCGAGATCTGGAGGGCCTGTTCTACTGAAGAGAACAAGAGATGAGGTCAGAGGAGACCTTGTAAGCTTAGCTACACTTGTACATACGTAAAGGTGAGTAATTTTCTCATTTTCCAGTTGAGGACAAAGAGTTATAATGGCCCTCTCCGGCTGAACTCTGATGGAGTCCACTTTAGCCCCACATTATGCTCAACTGGATCCACAGCTGTTCTCAGTCTGCCTCACTCTTAAAGGTCACAAAGGAAACTGCCAACACACAAAAGGTCATGTTATCTCTAATAAGGGAGTGCATGTGATTAGAAAAGCCGCTGAGTTGAGAAAAGAAAGAAAGAAAAAAAAGAGAAAGGAGATTAGTAGCAAGTCAGTAGAGTGAAGTTGTATGCTTGCTCGATGTTGTCGGCCTGGCCACCAGCGGTAGAAGAAGCAAGTAAGCGTAAGCCTCAAAATACACTCGTGTACCAAAAGCAAAAAAACTCATTATGCAGAGTCACCCATTTCAGAATAATATATATTACATTACTGGATTATAATTAGGGATTGCAGCTGGTAAAGGTGAAGTTTATTTTAATGATTTAATTCACTGGGACGGGTATCTTAATATATAATAATATTTTGTATTGATAATCTGAATCTGTAAAATCCAGACTGAATGCTACACTTCCAGTTTGAAAATAGTTTAAATTTGACATATTCGATTGTGGCATTGCCATCGGTGCTGCCAAATACATAGTCATCAGGTACTGTGCAGTCTTAAAAGGAATTCTTTCTTTTCCATGATGGTATTAACGAGTAACAATGCCTGACTTCAGCTGGCAAACTACTTGCAAAAAGACATCTTGAGAAGGGGACAGTCCTTGATAAAATTACTATGGTAAAAAAGGCAAAGTTTGCATTGTTATATGAATTAATATGATTAAGGGAAGGAAGATATAAGAGCAGAGGAGAGTGATACTGGTAGAGCCAGAACATAGAATGTGACTGGTTTGGTAGATTTCGTGGTTTTCCCTTATGTAGGTAATGTAGGCAATGATGAAAAGGATCTCAGTTCAGAGATAGTTAGGGGGGGTTAGGGGGCTTGGCATCATTGTCAAAGTCCGTAGCCCGAAACATAAAACTGAGATAAGAGCACATAGAGGGGGCAGTGAGGAGGCTGGCTTTTATCAAAACCAATCCATACCATTCATCTCATACATATTGGCTCACTGAGATCAATGTTGTTCTCAACACGAGCCAGTTAAGTGGTTATTAATGACAGCATGGATGTGTTATTGTGACATGTGGCCAATGTTATTGGCCCATAGGGATGACCGATTTCAATACCGCACTCACATATATTAATGGTCGCTGACTTTGCTGTATCGGTATCAGTGCCAATAGAGGCCTTATTAAATATTGGCCAGATGTTGCCAATCGACATTATAGACATTATGGGGTGTCCTGGTGACCTAGTGGTTGAGTTCAGAGACCTTTGTTGTATGTCGAATCCCCCTTACTCTCCCCACATTACCCATCTATCACTACACTGACAGCTACCAACTAAAGGCAAAATGTAAAAAAACACTTTTCCACTACAAGTTGCATTCAATCAGTAGCTTTTCCCTGGCCTCATGTTACCTTACCGTACAGAAAAAATATTCTTAGAATTTGGGGGAAAAAAAAAAAAGTACTGGTATTGGATTAGTACTTGGTAGCAGCAGATACCCTGAGTTGAAGTATCAGAATCTTTATTGGGAGATAAAAAGTCAATCCTAGCTGTAATCGTTTTCCTCTCCACACTGGTCATACTGGCAACACCTTCCTAACGCTACTCCCCTCTTAGCAAGATAGGAGACAAAAAAGTTCTTGTTCTGTGCAAATATACATTACGAAGTTCAGATGAAGCTAATATGTGGTCAGCATGTGGATATCTACCAAAGTGTTTGTTTAGAAATTTCCTCGTACAGAGCTTCCCTGCTGAACGGCAGTGGAGGAACACGTCCTCGTGGAGGTACGTTCTGTCAGGATACCTATAACCACTTAATTTTACTAACTCAGACTGCAGAAGCCTCGACTGAACTTTAGAATACATGTTTGCCCAGAACGAGGACTGTAGATTTTGTCACCCATCTGTAACAGTGTAGTCGTGTTAGAAAGGGATTGCTTCACAGCAAGTATGGAGAGGAGCAATGATTACAGTGACCAAATACTCCCTAAACAAACTACAATAAGATAGAGATGGTGTAATGCGCTGCAAATGAATTGTTTTGGTTTTGCTTTGGTATGCCCTGATAAAACAAGTGTAAGCTGTCAGTAAAGCAGAAACGAAAACAAGCTGAAAATGAAGAGAAAAGGTCTGCTATCTGTAATGACATGTGCTCAACTATATATATGCAACAGTTAGTGTGCACCCACACACAAACACATGAAACACACGATCCCAGCTGCACGCTTATTGCCTAGTAACCGAAGAACGTTTTTTTCTTTTCTTTCAAAGGGGGTAATCATTACCATGGAGGGTAGTTATTAAGGAAAGTAAAGCTGGTACTTAAAATGCCTATTCTTCCATTGTTTAATACTAATAACACATTTCAGGGGTTGAAGAGAGTAGTTAAGGGAGGAAGGAAAGAAGCGGGGAGGAGAAAAGTAGGGAGAAATTGCAAGGAGAGGCTAAAATAGCTGAAGGAAATGAGGGTTTCTCTCGTCCTTTCACTGGGTAAATTACAGTTAAAAAAAGGTTGATCTGTTTTTCAATTCAAATTTACCACAATTCTGTTTTTCATTCTAAGCAGTTTCCTGAACACTGGTAAGAATAACAACCTATGTCAACTAAAAAAACTAATTTCAGCTGGCTATACTCTCCCATAAGGCTAGCACCATTAACTTCTATTCCTTAAAATAGAGTCAGCGGCATCCAATCATAGTCAATCTGACAACGTTTATGGTAATGACAAAATTGAAGATAATTATCCACCTAAAACAGTGTGTTTATTCATAACATTATGCAAATGATGCACAAACCGCTTCTATACTGCTTCTGGTACTCTGCTCTGCAGTATATTTTGATTTACTGTACAATGTGTGACTGCTATATGGAGGGAGAGGGAGGGAGAGGAAGAGAGCGAGGGAGAGAAAGGGAAACAAGAAAGACAAAGATAGAGAAAGTCCATTAACACACTTGTAAATGAGTCTCAGCTATTTACCCCACGCTGGGCCTCTCGAATTACCGACTGTGTTCAGGATGCAGATTGCAGATGGCAATTAAAGATGAACTGAGTGCACAGACACACACAGGAAGATGCACACACACAAACACATGCACTAATGTAAGCTCTCATACACTCTCCCTAAGGCAGCAGTTCGGTGCAGATCTACTGATCTCCATAGCAACATTCACTGCCGTGGGCGATGGTGACATCATGAAGATTGATTGTCATAAAAAAGCAACTGTACAGCAGAAAGAGGGCAACTGTAACAGAGGTGTTAGCTGAAGTGCAACAGTGCTCCTCACGGCTGGATGAAGCCGTGGCCCACAAGCTGGGGCTCTTATTTGGTTAATGAAGAACAGACGTGTGTCAAGGGCCTCAGCTGGTCTCCAAATACTTAATTGTCAGCAGCGAGGACGGAGAGATCGGCTTACGTAACACAGAGAAAGAGAAGAGGAAAGACAGAGAGCTACAGTACTGTTGATAGCTCTCTGGGGTTCAAATGCTCAGTGTGGTCCCTCTCCTCTCCTTTCTGTTTATCCTCCCTCCTCCTCTGTTTCTCTCCTCTGTCTCCTTATCTTTTTCTGCCCAACAGCCTCCTCTCAACCCTCTTTTCTTGTCTCTCTTCACACCACTGACTGATCTCCCTCTCTTTTCTGCTAACTCTTTTACCCCTCACTCAACACCAAAGCTCGGTGTGGCATGGTGACTAACTCCATCGTCCAGATACAGCTACTCGCTTGCCGGAAACATCAGAGAACTGAAGTTTGGAAGTTCTGTCTTGCCTCCTTTTTTTCCTCTCTCCACCCTGCCTACTTTTTTTTTGGCACTTGTTTTTCTTCATTTTTCTCTTACGTAAGACAGACAGAAGTGGAGCAAGCTTCAAAGTGAATGGCAAAGCCGCCTTTTCCCCTGCTCGCTTTGCTGTTCATGCATGTCATTCCAGTGCCAGCTCCCTCCCCTCTTTCCCTCCATCTCTCTCTATCTCTGTCTTTCTTTTCTCACTCCTCCATGCTTCCTCCATATTTTCTTATTACTGTACATTCATCTCTTTCTGCATATTGGGGAAATTACCAAATTTTCACTGCATTTCCTGTATGTAGTCTGTACGTCAAGTAACTCTTTCAGATGATATCCCCAGACCTCGTCATTGCCACCTTGACCAAACAGAGGTGGCAGTGACCGGTGGAAGAGGATGAAAGGCAAGTTTCTGGAAGCAGAGACCCTCTGAAAAGGAGACGGGTCTCATTATGTCTGCCTCTTCCTCCTGTCTGCCCTTGTTGTATCAAATACGGAGTGATGCCGGGATGAGTGGGGTGCTCCTTCTCTTTGATTACCTGTCAGTGAACCTGAGCATCAGAGGCAGACGAGGTAAAAACTACCATTACCTAAATCCTCTCTCTTTAAAGACATCCCTTGGCTTAAAAGGTGGAGAAACTCTCACCGGTGACTGATTTAACACAACTGCTCCGGATGGCCTGGATAATGGTTGTGTTATAAATACTGGTGCGCGCACACAGAGACACACCTGCACATGACTGACAAAACTGAATACACACACTGACGGTAAGCATAAGGCCAGCAAGAGATGAAGCAGATCTGTTTCCTTATGGACCTGACACAAACATGCCATCTGACCGAACAGAAAGTGCTGACAAACACATGCCATGCCAACGTGCATGACAGGAAATGTGTTTTCTGCTTCTAGAAACACAAACAAAACAATTCATCCTCTTCGTACCATGATTAAACAGAGCCATACGATTTTATATGATTCATACAGTTAATGTATATTTTGAGTTATATATTGTAAGTCGACTTCATCAGGTTATGTTTATATTTGCTGCTATTCTGTCTTTAAGTGCTAGAATACAGGTACAGATATTTTTATTATTTATGGCAGTTTTCAGTGTGCATGAGTAAAAAAGTTTAAGAACAAAATGGTGCTTGTAAGATGTAGAGCTGTGATCTAAACCTTCAAATAAACCCTCATTAAACGTTTTCCCCGCCTCCTGGACTTATGAGTAGACTGGTTTAATAGGCAAGAAAGTTCGATTCAATTAAACGGAAGACGAGTCAAATCTAAGACAATCCTTTGCAGACTAAGTGGGATACGAATTGAGATTATGTCTGATAAAAAGTTGGCACTGTCGCTGTAAAAGTTTTGCTTTGCTTTGCACTGCTGTTCTGTGCTGCCTGTGGAAGAAGTAAAAGACAACAAACTAAGGAGAAACTGCACTAAATGGGTAAAAATCACTGATTCACTAGGCTGAGCAGCCAAGAGTCAGACAGCTCTTTCTCACCGACTGCCTCTGACACTGAGATTCAACGTGCTGAATCGGCTGAACGGCTGCTGATAAGGTCTATTAAAACCAACGGCGCTGGACACACCGCTAAAACTACAGCTGCTCAAAGACAGCGCCTGACAGTCCAACGTCAGCCTGGTGCCTCAGAGGAATAAAATAGCCTGGTATGAATGAAGAACGGGTTCACACCTTCCTTGCATCTTCTTACCTGCCTCACTGGCTGTGGTGAGGCAGCAATAAACAAGCAGCTGTATGTGTGATGCACTGTGAGGTGTTGTGTCTGTCTTTATTGCCTGCTATGTGGTGCTGCTTTCTGTCTCTGCCTTTGTGTATTTTCTTATTCCCTGCATTCCTCCCTCTCCCTTTCCTGTTAGGCATGTGTAGAGGCGCCGTTAGTTCATTTATCATACTGCAGGCTCCTGCTTTCAGCCCCAGACTCAGTGATTAATGACGACCGTTCACATACTTAAACATTTAGCTTTGTTTCGCTGACACACTAGTTACCATACCGGTCACCATGGGTTACTTAAGACTGGGTCACTGTGGGACTGAAACCAAATTGAATGACGACACAAACATTTTTTTATCTGCAGTGTGACCTTTAAGGGCTGGTTTTCGCTTTGATTTTTTTTTTCTCTGTGTGAGAATGTAAATATGTCATTTATCACAAAAAATTAACATATCTACACAGACACAGCCAATTGGGAAAGTGCCTTGCGGCCTTTCTGCCACTCCCTTAAAGATAAAGATACGTGTACTTGGTTAATTAAACATCCTCTACTGATGGATTTCATCTCATTAAATGAGCAATGTGACCATTTCGAAGCATTAAGGGTGCAGTGGGACCACATGTTCTTGTCTTTTTCATGGATTGTCTGTAAGATTACCATCCTTTCCATCACCACTATCGCCAACACCATTATCATCAACAACTCCCATTCTTATATAGACACCGCAATTACACACACACACACACACACACACACACACACACATATATATACATTCAAACATATAAGTACACCAGTATAACCTTGTTTTTACAGAATACTTTCATGCATGTCTGAGCTGAAAGAGAAACATGACAGGAACTGAGGTGAGAGAGAGAGTGAGAGGAACCGCCAGAGATGTGGCTTTCAAGTGAGAGAATCAAAGTTTGTGTGTGTGTGTGTGAGAGAGAGAGTGTAATATACAGACAGACAGAGAGCAAGAGAGAGACAGAGAGTAATTTAGTGAAGTGACTCTGCGTTGACCTTTAGTAACTCTCCAGAGCAATGTCAATTTCAATTTCACCCTGCACCACGGAAAGGTGACATGTCTGGTGTCACAGCTAGGTGTTCAATATCAAAAATGTCTTCAGAATCGTAGAATGAAGTTTTGGAGAAGAGAAGAGAAGAGAAGATGGAGAGTTAACCACGTCAACAGACTTTTGGAAATCAGTACATCCTCAATGACGAATCCTCAAATCTTCAAATCTTCAAGAAAGCCAAGGTCAGTATGTGATGCAGTGAGGAGAAAAGAGAGGTAAGGGATAAAAGGATGCGGCAACAGATAGAAAAAAAGAAAGATGTTAGGCATGATGAATCAAGAGGAGGAAAACTGCTGGTTTCGGTAAAGGTAAGCGTGGTGAACAACCTTTGATGAAAAATAGTTACTAATGTGCTTCATAACTATTAACAAGCTAGCCAGCTGGTCACATGCCGGCCAGGCTAGCTAGCTTGGTAGTACCCATGTTTATTTAGGAGATTTACAGTATTTGTACCACTGACATCTGACGACTGAATGAAAACCATGCAGCATCTTTTTTTGTGGAGCATTTTATACTCCAGCATATTAGAATGATTGGATGGTGTGACAGAGCTAATATGATATCTTCTTGAATTTCGGATTCTCTGGATTTCTTTTTCTCTAAAATGTCAGACTGTTTGCAATTAGTCTGCGAATACGTTTGTGTGTCAAAGTTTACCGAAGTTGAACTCTACATGTCACTTTGGTGACAGCAGACAGATGTTTCTGGTAAGTGGGGAGGAGAGAGTGGGATCATAGTGGGGTGGTTTGTCTGAGCTTGTCAAAAACATATTGCTAAAACACCAGGAAAATCCAGAATGTCAGCATCTTTGAGTGTAAGTCCATTGCAGGTGGCTACCACTGACGGTGTGCAGTATGATAATGTACATGTCTAAGTAAGTGTGCATGGCTGTGTTTGTGTGTGTGTGTGCCTCTACGCAGTCCATGTTGAAGTGAAGTAGACATAAGAGTAATTTCCCTCCTGCCCATCCCGTGCTGTTGGGTCCCGCTCTCTGAAATAATTGATTCTAATTCCTTTCCACTAGAGTGCACCCATCTGCTGACTATGGGGGACACTAAAATCCTCTATCAGTTACAATTATCCCACAGTTACCGAGGACTGTGCCGCAAGTGTGTGTGACCTACCCACCCCAAGTGGAGCAGGGGCATGTGCGAATAGCTGTGCATGTGTGTGTGACGAAGAGGGAGAGCTAGTGAGGAAGAGAAATGCTCAAAGCGGAGTGCTCCGTAAGCGTGAGCTGAATCCCTCCACCACGTCCTCTGGGACAGCGAATCCATGACAAATCATCCCGGGGGAATCAACACCAAGTGAGTGAGTCTGTGTGTAGGTGTGTGTGTGTTTTAAATTTGGAGCTTTGTGTAATATGTCACATACTGTAAGCGTGTGTGTATTTCTGTGTAGCTCCCTCTCACGAACCCTAGCGCATACACACAAATTCAAACCCCACAATATGAATCATCCTCCCATTCTGGAGAAGTGGAAGTGGACTGCACCAACTCACCACTGGGGGACAGCAGTAAATCTGACAATAGAGAAACTGGATGGCTACTGACGAAATCCAAACCATCCTACACAACCTTGACTTTGTGTCCTTTGGAAATTGCATTGAAAATGTCAAGTCTGAAAGTAATATTTGACACTGAAAACAGGCCTGCTTTCAGTTTTCGCACAGTCACGCATCCCTGAGGACTCCTGAAGCCCTGAAGCCTTGTAGATCTGTGATGATAGCAGCACAGCACACACACACACACACACACGCACGCACGCACGCATGCACGTACGCACGCACGCACGCACGCACGCACGCACACACGCACGCACACACACACACACAGCTATTTGGTGGTGTTGTTGTGGTTTGGAGTGTGTAGTCTTGAGCGACAGAATCTGTAGCCGTGGGATTTTGGCCCTTCAGCAGAAAGGGACAAAGTGGCAGAGACATGTAAGGAGACCTTTGGAGTGCAGGGGAAGGGGCACTCTGACAAGACCCCCCCCTCTCCTGAGACAAACAAATTCCCTCTCATGCCACTTCCCCATCATCTCTTTCTCTCAACAGACCCAATCCTCTCTTCTCTCTGACACCCCTCTCACTTCTATGACCACTTTTGTTTCTTGCTTTCAGTTCCATTCCTTTACACAGACTTTTGTGTTCTCCTCTCTGCATCATCCTCTTTGACTTTTCACTACATCCCTGCTGCGTGTCCTCTGTGAGAGTTTATGTAACATATGTATTTTATTTATGTCTGTGTGTGTGTGTGCATGTTGTGTAAAGCTGGCTGTGATGGCGGCTGTCTGAGACCTGCACTGGTTGCAGCAGCAGAGGAGATAAAGTGGGGCCGCGTTTCCCGGCAGTGTTGCAGATTTATCTCTCTGCTTACGGCTCTGATTTTACTGCCCATCCACTAGCCTCCACTGGATGTCATCTCTCTCTCTCTCTCTCTCTCTCTCTCTCTCTCTCTCTCTCTCTCTATCTCCCACTTGCCATAAGGGACCAGCCACTCTCTGTGCACGTTCTGGCTACCATAAATCTGTCACGTTGCTCCATAAAGCTGCTTAGGGCATGACTCAACAAATATTAAGGAAGAGGAAAATAAATAAATAAAGCTAAATAAAAGAGAAACTCTCGTCTGGAGGGAGAGACAACTTTTCTGCACACAAAATGGAGCCCGGTTGTAAAATATTTACCTATGTGTCTCGGTGCTTTAGACACTCTGCTGGGAGTCTGTGGGGGCTCACTGCACGACATCACACATACTTTATCTTTCTCTCCTTCTCTTTTTGCCATGGTAGTGCCATACCCGCGTGTACCATACCATTAGAGGGGAACTCCACTGGCTTTACACATCAAGATCAGTTTACTTGTCATAGGGAGCACTAATAAGCCAGATTTATAAAGTTTTCTTTGGCTCTGAAGGGAGTTTTGTTAAATCTGAAAAGAAAATAATCCTAGTGATGTCTTGGATTGGGTTTAGAGACAAACGGCATTACAAACTGGGACATGGAGTTTGAAAAACAGGTGCATTTACAGGTGCATGGAGAGTTTAACAAAGAGACACCACTGAATTATGGGAAATGTAGGATCCAGAGTTTTTGAGCTTGACTAAATGGGACTAAAAGTCAGGATATCTCAACCTCTGCACCAATTCTTCTTGTAAAAATGTCTCCCACAAGCCTCCCAATTTTATGGAAGTGCAGTACTAAATCACTGTGCAGTGCTAAGTGCACTAATCTTTTAACACACACTCCACAACACATGAAAACACTTACTCAGAAAGCATACATAAGAAAGAACTGACAGAGGATTTAAATAATGCTGAGAAAGGACGAGGCAACCCGTTCCTTAAAATCCAAGCGAAATCAAGATCGAGACAAATGAGAAAAACAGCTGAAGCATTGTGCAACCTGTTCATGCATGGGTGTGAGTATGCTGACATGTGAGGCCGTGCTTGTCAGTTTATCAACAGCAGCAATTTTTCACTCCTGATCAGCCAACCGTGGGGGCATTTTAAATGAACTACCAGGATTCTAACAGCATCAGATAGAAGACAAAAGGTAACCTCTCGGTGAATCATTGCACCTTTGTGTCTGTCCCCACCCACCCTCTCTCTGTCACACACTCATCCAATCCCCCTCTGCCTTCCAGACCTCTCAGTCTTGTCCGATCGGCTTCACCATGACAGACATGTCAGCCGTTCATGGAGCGGCAAGCACCATGTGGACAGCGGACTGTGCCCAGAAATCGAGCAATATGCTGTCACAGAAAAAAAACCCACAAACACAACCATGCGCATAAATTCACTTGCGCACGCATGCACACATGGTAAGCCCATCGTGACCCCACGTCAAAGAAGACAAACAATGGCGACTGAAAGCAGCCGCCTTTCCATGTGGCGAGCCAGCGCATGGAAGCCTGGCACCATATGGGCTCTTCATTGTTGACAAAACAGCCTTGGGGACATTAGTACCCACCATTTGCATATATGGAAAACACTTTTACAATTGTTTTTTCTTCTGCTATTTCTCGAACAAATAAAAGTGCCATCATCAATCTGTGTTCAGCGCCTGGAGGTGTGTTGGAGAGGATTTGTAAAGTCATCCATTTCCTGTCATTTGGAAATGACACAGATAGTACTGACTGCAGCTGGAGGAAATCCCATGATGCTCTTACCTAACTGCAGCTCCATGTTGCTAATCTTGTTTTCCGAGGGAAACAGGATCTTTGGCGGCTTGTCGGTCAAAGGAGCTGAAAGGGAGAAGAGACACAATTTAAATACAGTATGATATAAGACAAACCAACAATACAGGCAAACTGTCTTTGAAGAAGAATAGTGAGGATTTCTGATTAAGCCATTTTTAAGTTCCCAATTTCCTTGCACTTCACAATATTTTTCTTTGCATCCCCCTCTGCCTTACAGAGATTTGTTAACGTTTGAATGTATCTCCTACCTCCTCTTCAAAATGAATAAATGCTCCTTTCTGTCTGACCTAATTCCTCACTGTCTCCCAACTTGCTCTTTGTGTCTTTGCAGGCACATTGCTCTCTAGTGTCTATAGACCTTGGGTTCCACTCATCTGACCTACTTCTAATCATAAATTAATCACTGCTTTGCCAAGAACAAGCCACCATTTAATCTGCATGAGTGTTGGATATTTGAAGAGCCATCATGGAGTGTGTGTGTGTCTGAGTGAGAGGGAGCAGCTGATGCTCTAATGATGCTAATCATCCATACGGCGGATGTCAGACCTGCTGCTGAAGTCCTTCCTCTGGGGAATGCCAGAACATGCAGCAGTTTTATTGTTGTTAAAAGCATTTGTGTGTTCTGCAAGAAAGGTTGCACTCTTTAGGGTTGAGGGGTTCAGAGAACAGAAAGAGGGTCTTGTAAGTACATAACTAAACTAAACTAAGAGACATGAGGGGGATAAATGGAGGGTCTGTGTCTACATGTTAGATGTCTTGATCACAAGGTACTTAATCTCCCACTCAGAGACATCAACAACCTTTGCTTTCATATTTTTTGAATGTTTTCTTTCAGCAGTGTCTTGCCTCACGCTTACACACACAAGCACTTCAACAGAGTGCTGTGAGGTGTCTCACAAAGGGGAGGTACATGGTGTGGGGACAAACTGTATCAAAGTATTGTCGGGACAATAAAATAAACATAAGCAAAAGAGCTCAAGGCTTGTTTTATCTTTACTTATGAATTTGCTTCCCTTTTTGCAGGTTAAAGTTGTATTTTTGATATAGCCAGTTTGGAAAGAAAAGGAAAGTTGATGAAGAGAGCAAAATTCAAAGGAGAAATATTAATGAAGTCTCCCACAGGTTAACATTACACCCGTGTGCTCTGACAGCAAGTCATGCACACATTCTTTTTATGCTCATTTTGACACTTTGTTTGAGTTTGGCATGTTCAGTGATCCATTCAAACCTACGACACCATTTTTTATTGCTGTGGCATTACATCATGAGGAAAAATTGGGGCACGTTAAGCTCATTATAACCCAAATGTCTCTCCTGGCAAACATGGCATGTTTGATATAATTTGCAGACCTTTGAATGTCTTCTTCTGTATTAATGAGTGCAGAACTCCACAACCATTGTAATTGTATTACAGTGCTTATGTAGGCTTGCAGGTACGTATCTCTGTAGAGTGACCTGAATGTATTCATTTATGGTAATAGCTATATGCATTACATTTTTATAATGGGTCAGATAAGGATATGACCTTTGGCACAGAGACGCACAGACAAAACAAGCTCACACACTGCACACAATCATATGCATTGAGGAGGAAAACACCAATTCTGCACTTCCGAAACCAGCTATGAAGACAGAAAATTCCTTTATTGAATAAAACAGAGGCTAGTCCCAACTGCAGACCTTTCAGGCATGTCTAATTATTTCATGGTGAATTTGCAAAGGCGGCTTATTCAGGCCAGTTTGTAGCCTGGTGTGTTCATTAAGATGTTTCCTCAGAGTGTCCTCACAAGCCCTCTTCTTCAGCCTTGTTTTAAGAGTGCTCTAACAAGCGGTTTGAAAGCCCTGCTCTGTTTTGGTGTCTGTATTTGGGGGCCTTGCAATGTTGCTGAGCTGACTCACTCAGCACAGTGATGTGCAGTAAAGTGCATGGTCTTGTAAAGTGCTTAGTTTAAGGCTGCAGGATAACATATTTAACAATTACTCAAACTGTCAGAAGGAAGTGAGGTGATGTAGACCAAAGTATTTATTATGTGTTGATATGAATAGAGTTTTCCTCAGTTGTAGCACCTGCCGGTATGTAAATACGGACAGAGGAGCACAGTGACATCTATGAGAGGGGCGGTCACGGGCTTTTAGCCACAACTGTTTGCACTGTTAATATGCAATCACACAACACAAATTACACTGGATACTGATACAATTTTAATTACATATCAAACTGCTATACATAATTACACAATGGGTGATCCTATAGCTAATTATGCACTGGGCAAACAAATGAGGACAAGCTGTGTATGGGAGAGTAGAATAGGAAGCAGATGTGGTAAGGAGAACACAGATAGGAGGCAGACATCAGCAGAAGAAAAGGAAAGCTGGTGAAGAGAATAAAACAGAGAAATTTATAAAGCTAAAGTGAACCAGTCAGGAAACATGCACCCCCCTCGTTTTGGCATGCTACACTTGCTTCTGAAAATCTCATTATCTTAATTACCACTCCTTTATGGGAAATACATCAATTATCACGGTTCAGGAGGGGGTGGGGGTGGGGGGACACCATTTAAAATGTGGAGGATTGGGAGCATCTCCTAACAAAGGAAAGAGTCTCTGATTGCCATTACCAGGCATGGTCTGGAATTAAGCAAGCATAGACATAAACAGGTAATTAAACATGCAAATATAACTGGTGAGCTGTTAACTTGATGAAAGGCTATGAGAGCATCATGAGAAAAGAAATGGATGTTTTATGTCTCTTTTTTCTCTGTGATGTGTTATATATTCAAGTTTAGAATCAGGTTTTATTTCCACCTCTGTATGTCTATCTGCTACTTCAAAAGACATGTTAAACAAAAACAGATTTGGATTAAATCAATTCAAGTCTGTAGCAACTCCAGGTTGAGCGCTGAGCGATATTCAGTTCCTGCACTCTTGGAAAATTAGCACTTTTGGACTTACACACATATTATATTGCTTTCTTACCTTAACGGACAAAGTGCTTTGTAATTTGCCTCTCATTTACAAACTGAAGGACATGCTGTCCTAACCATCAGGAGCCATTTGGTGTTCAGTATCTTGATAAAGGACACTTTGACATGTGGGCAGGAGGAGGCAGGCATCTAACCACCATGTGGTGGTAAGAGACTTGGTTAAAGTTGGAAAAAGTGTTTAAACTCCTCATTGATACTGTGTAGGTATGACATGATTGTCAGAGTCAATATGTGTCTATAGGGGACTGGAATGGCCGGGCTGGAATGATCGTGCAAATTTAATGCTCTGGGATCAATGGTTCACCTTTAAAAACATTGATGTCTGAGTATCCTCGGGGCAGAAGCATTGTCTATTCTCTGCAGCAAACCAGGCTGAATTCATTTCAGAAGATGACACAAAGTATCTCTGTAAACTCTTCAACCACATGACAGTTGGCCTGTAGTCCTTTAACTTGGGATGGATGCCATTCATATAAAGTAACATTTGGAGTGGAAAATGGCCAAGCCTCTGCTTATGCCTAATTGTGTGAAAAATGTACCATTCAGTGTGTTATGTGCAAAGTAATTACGAGCACGGCTGTGTTTGCGTGAGATGCTGTGCTTCACTGTGAGCAGGTTTCAAGTGCTATTGAGGAGAGACTAACTCAAGATTTGTATGTATATGTGTGTGTGTGTGTGTGTGTGTGTGTGTGCATGCAAGCCTATGTGTGGATACATTAAGACAGAGTGGGACTCTGGATATAAGCTTTGTGATCAGTCATCCACAATCCCATTTCTGCTTGGTGGCGGAAAAGCTCACTGGACTTTCCAGATGGATTATTCTGGGTGACTGACTGTAGGGAAACAGCAAATTAATGAATTAAGGATGGAGCTGAGATACTTGGATCACTGGACTTTTTCTGTTAGTCATTCAATTTGTGGGGCTGGGTGTGGGGGATTTGCAAGAGAGAAATATGCTGTTGGCAAATTGGTGACAAAGGTGAAAATAAGAACAAATCAAATGTATAAATTACTGGCACATGCAGTAAATGGGTGTGTAGGTACTTATACAAGCATACAAATGGACATGACACTCATGCAGTCACAGTGACAGACATTCACACACACATTCATGCATGGACAGGCACACACACAGGCCCGCATTGTCCTTTGGTATCAGGAAATTGGCTCCCAAAGGTTTTCAGCACTTTTACCAACAAAGGCAGTCAAGCTAGAGAAAAAAGACAAAAATAGAAAGATGGAGACTTGAACAAACACAAAGTCCTTGTGAGTCTCCCAAGACTGCTAAGCTTGACTAGAGAAGTCTCGGTTCTCCTCTACGGCTGGCAGACTGCTATATTGTACTGCAGGAGATCACCATATATTAACAGTGACCTTCCTCTGTACAGTTGTCATCTTTGAGCCAGTTTCATTACATTCCTGATGGTGCAATAACCGTCCTGTATGATTCCCTTATAAAGTCACCTCACAGTATACAGAATTCAATTCCAGACCCGACCATTTCCCACATGAGAGAAGCTGAGCAGGGACCTGGATGGTGTCATCCAGAGGAAGCTAATAAAAGCAGTTATATTCATCCTAAAGCACATCACGCTCCCCCACTGTCCACCACTGTTGTGCTCTCTTAAGAGACCTGCCTCCGGCAAAGCTGAAATACTTCAACATCAAAGCCATGGGCATGTGCAGTCTGTCCAACAAATATGGCTTGACAGGTTCCTGCATCATAGTCACTGGCACCGTCAAATGACTATCATCACGAAAAGTGAGAACAATTGGCCCCTTTTGGCCAAGCGGCCAGTTGAGCTTCTCAGACTAAGCAGCTCTCTAAGAGACTATCTGATGATGAAACATGGCAGTGATCAAGCTGTTCAAAGTAGGAATCCAGCTGTGAGGCTTCAATAACCCATATCTTTGTAAAGTAAGAAGAAAGAGGAAATTAAAAGCCAGTGCCTGCATGTCAGTTCCTTGCTCATTTGCAGAGCACGTTAACCAACCAATGGGAACTACATTTAACAATTCATTACCTAATAAGTGCTACATGGAGACCAATTAAAGATGAATTTGACTAAAAGAGGAGGAAACTGCGAGAGAAAGCGAAAGATGAAGCAAGAAAGAGACACATAGTGAAAAGAACAGACTCAGAAAATGTGTTATTGATTGCTGAAGGTTTACCATGATTCTGCCCTCTCAGCAGGTGTGTGTGTGCACACGTGTATGTGGGTGTACATGTGTACACTTGCTCAATCCAATAGTCTTACTGGTGTCTCCTCGTACAGGAGAGCTGTCCGCAGGCCTCCTCTCCTTTAACAGGCCTTCTACTATAACTCAACATCTAGTCAGGTTTCAAGTGGTTGTGAAAATGAATGCCTATTGTAAAGTATTATATTCTGCTTACACAGCAACCTTGTTAAGACTGTCTTAATTTGTTTTTTTTCAGACTCTCAACAAGGATTATACCTTACTCAGGTTGATAGAATAACATTTTTTTCACAGTAAGAGCTTCAATTAAGCAGTCAGGGAAAGTGGAGAGTGTTTGAAATGAATGAGGAGCATTTTTATGGGTCTATTGTTTACAGAATAGTGAGCTGAAAGCAGGGATGCTGAGGCGAGGGGAGAAGAGAGTCAGGTGTCCTCGTGATTTAATGGTCCTGCCTGTGCATCAAAGTTGAGCCGAAAAATGAAAACACTCTACGAAACAAAGGTGAATCATGTATCCACATATGCACGTTCACAGACACATACAAATGTAATTCATCCACAAATTCATGGAGTGTATGCAGAGTAAAATAGGGGGACTTTGATGACTGATATTAGGCAGTTGTTAAAATGACAACAATGACTTTGTCTCTAGATTTAATTAAATGGAGTGAAAGTAATTACACTGATAAAGTGGATACAATATCGGCAAAACCGGTGTAACAAATGCAGTCTCTCCCTCTCACTTCCGTCTTTCCGACACACCACACACACAGAAATACTTTGCCCAATCATCTCTCCTTTTGGTCTTATTTTGAAGTGTGGGTCTGGGGTGCACAGACTGAGTGGGCGTATCTCCGAGCTCACCTGCTCTTTTGGTTCATGTAGGTGCAGCAGTGCAAAGTTAAAAAGGTCTGGCTTAAGTTGAATATAGAACGAAGGGTGTGGTGATTTATAAATACACTCTCCACCAGTCACATCACTGGCCTCATTGCTCGGAACAATCTGTGCCAAACACAGTGACGCATGAAATCATATTGTTGTCTGGTTGGTGCAGAGCAACACAACCTAATCACAGAACACCTCAAATGTGAGGGGCAGATGGTGTGGGTTTTTTAACAGTTAATTAGTACAATGGTGACAGGAATTAATAATAAAAAAATAGCTTGGTGAAGCAGTGTATATGATTACATCAATCTGACGCTATTTCAGTCATAACTGTAATGTATTTCATGATATAAATGGTGACATCATATCTTAAAATGTGACACAGCAGTGCTTGCTTTGTAGTGCATTTCAAGAATAAAACATGAACTGCTCTTTTTTTTTGGAAAGGAGGCTGTGATGCACAGGATTAATGAGCTCCAGTAATCCGATGTCTCTTGCCTAAACAGCAGAATGCTGAGTTATAACAAACCCGTCTGGTGTATGGGTTTATTTTGCAGCCTGGTGTTATTTGCACGTGATTTAATGAAGGTAAACACAGTGGACACTGTGCGTAATGGCACTGCGCTCTGGTGCAGCACTTCTCAAATTGGAGGCTGCAGGTTTATCGACATATCTGTCCTAGTGCCTTCAGATGGCTGCAGGGACTTTATGAACTGAAGGAGAAGGTTTTCATACAATGTAATGCACGATACTGTAAGAATGACTCATATTACAGTTAACAATGCAGACTGACTTACCAGCGTTCTTGTTTTAACACATCTACTGGCTGGGGAGTGTTTAATTAAAATTGTTTACTTACGTTTTAAGTATTATTTTGTTTGCTGTTATTTATAAAGACACATTCTCCACCAAAATGCCAACAATTCGCTTTGTGCTGCCTCATTTGAATGTCCCACCTGTTTGCATCTCTCCATCCACCTGTGCACCGTGCGCCGCACAGAAGGGCAAAGTGAAGTTCAAGATGGGGAAAATATCTAACAGTCGGAGCGCTGCTTGCGCTGGACGAAAATAGGGCCGTGGTGTGCTGCACTCTGTTATGTTACAGTATGAAATATGACTGTTTCAGCCTTACAGTTGCCAGATGCTCTATGCCAAACAACTTGCATATGGTGCAATCTTTGAATGTACTATATACAACAAAGACATCAGAAAACCCAGTGAACCGACCATAGTGAGCACAGGTTTGTAAACTCGGCAAGTAAGAATGCATGTCTGCATATTTCAAACCCCTGCAAATATGTGCTTGAGCGTGTGCACTCATGCATGTTCATATGAGTGTACTTGGAGAGAAGACAAGCAAATACAACAACCAAATAGAGAGAAAAACACAGAGGAAGAAGGTGTAAAAGAGAAAGCACACGCTGCATGTTTATGATCTTCACAGGGTTATGCGCCTGTGAGGATACGTGGAAACGGGGCATGTGAGGATGTGTGCGCCTGTGATGCAATTCGAAGTTCAAATAAGTTTGAATAAATGGGAGGGCACACCACAAGAAGTGCGTGTACGTCTGTGTTTGTTTTATGAGCAAGCGCTGAACATTACTGCTTCTGGGACCTAGGAAGGATGTGAAGTGGAAAGAAACAAAGATGAAGAGGAAATGAAAGCGAGGAGGAGGGATGAAAGAGGACAGAGAGGGGTGGAGGAGGTAAAGACAGAAGAAAAGGAAAATAAAGAGGACTGAAAGGAGGAGAACTTAATGGGGAGAAGATCCTCGTGCTCACAGTCAAAATCTGCAGGACTCCAGCCTCAACCATACTGATGAAGTGTCGACATATCAACAATCTGTGTGGGTGTAGCTTAGCACAGCCTGCTTTGTGCCCTCTCTGAGCTCAACAGCTAACTCTTGTCATCTGTCTCTGACTCTGCTCTGTTCTTAACCTCTCAGTAGTACAGAGCAATATTTTCCTTCATTCTTTCTCACTAAGAAGAGTGGTCCTTTCTCCCCCACTGTCATCTTTTCATCCTTTTGTCACTGTCCCAGAATTGACCCCACCACACTCTTTTTTTTTAACCTTTTACCGAGTAAACCTTTCCAGTTCTTTCCTCAGCTTCTTCCCCAGCGTATGCCCCTGCCTCTCCCTGGCAGGATGTATGTGTGCAGTGTATCTTGGATAATATCACTGTGAACTTTAATGGTTCCCAATGGGTAGAGTGTAGACTACACTGTTCCTCCATTAGGGCTCGGCTCACAGACAGCGTGTACACATTTAATAATGCAGGTCAGTGCTTAATGTCTGCCGGTGTGCAACATCAGCATACACCCTGGCTAGGCAGTGTAGCACAGGTGCATGCACACACATAGACGAAAGATTTGCACGTAGTCCCGTTGCACAGGTAGGCTGCTGATTCTTGCAAACACATAGTCAAACAGGCATGCACAACGCACATTCATACAGCACACACCTTCCTGTCAGCCTCAGATAACAGAACCCTGTGGTGGAGTGGTGATAAAGAAGCCATTCCTACTAAATGAAAGAGTAAAATGTACAATAATTATACCTGTGTGGAGCTTATGCAGATAGACAGGGAGGGCGGGGGGCTGTGGCAATGGAAAACATGTGACACTTGACAGAGCAAAAAACATTTTCAGACATGGCAGATATTGGCCATCAAACCATCTGGCAACTAGTCCTACAGTACGCAATGAAAGAGGATTAGCTCTCTGTGGGCTATTCAGAGGGAAGCCCTAGTGGCCTGGTGTCCATTCTGTTACTCGGTCAGAGCAGGCGGACAAGGCTAACCCAGTCAACTGCAGGGAAGAGCCAAAGCAGGTGGATGCACACCTGAGGGACAGGATTAACACAGTCCTGGCACATTACAACCAGCACGCACAGTGTATAATCCCACTGGAACGGTGCAGGTCTCTTTTTTGGCCATGCTGTATACCAGCCTCAGGTCTGTCCAGGTGTGTTAACACACTGTTAGTGCCAGTAGGCTATGTGACACATATAGGGCTGAGATTTACATGAAGTAACAGAGGAACAGATAGGTAGCCTGCAGGGTCACCTCACTGCCATCTGCTCCATCAGCTCCTTTTGACCCGTCTCCACAGCAACCTCAGCAGCTCACAGAATCCACTGTTCCGTCTTCAGTCTGTGATAAATGTCCACAGTTACCACATACTAAACTTACTTGTTTGTATAGTAACTTCACAGTGCTCTACTTGACATTTTCTTTTATTCGATTATTGTGTGTATTTCACCTTTACTGAACTGTTTGATAACAGGCCAGGGTTGGGTCACTGAAACACTAGAAACACCTGTGCTTTATATTTTTATTATAAAAAGCTGAATTATATTGTTCACTCTGAAAGACGGTACGTCAATGTCAGCCTTGAGTTATAATGCAGTAACTGAAGAAATGCAAAGAGTTCTACCTGACAGAGTCATTGCAATACGGTGTCATGCTTATTATCTGAATTGGATACAAATAATATGCTTAAATTCTGCACAGCTTCTGACACATGTACTGAACCTCCTTTTTATGGTCCTAAAGTTTCTGTTTCTGGCCAGGTACATATGCAATAGACTCTTTTATTGCATCTTAACTGGATATTGTGTATACTGTTGCAGCAATATTTTTATGCTGCTTAGAGGGCAGCACAAAAATCTCTCTAGAAAGAGATTTTAATCTCAATGAGACCTTTATCTGGTTAAATAAAGGACAATTAAAAACCTCAACAACATTAACCAGGCTTACGATTTACATTTTATTGAATTAGTAAAGCTAATTTAATAAAATGCAGAGCTAATTGATATGTTTCTCAGCTGAATAGACCTGAATAAAGAAAGTAAAGCTGCGTCACAGCTTTTCTTTAATGGTTTCCAATATCATTGATCTGTTGTAACGGGAAGGTTTGGACAGGATTTAAACAGCCTCTCTGCATCTCTTAAAAGCAGTTTTCCACCAAAACTGGCACTTTCTTAACTACTGTAGGTCATTTTTCACATTGTCATATTGTTTAGCTGTCATAATGTCATTATGCTGCTGTCAAGATGTGGTTTACAATGTAGTGTGGGCCCCGCAGTACAGTCTTTTGATGTGCTATACGTTTGTCATATTTAAGTCAGTTATTATTGTTCAAACACAGAATTTAAATGGGGGGGGGGTTGTCTGTCGGGAGCACAGGAGCCCCCACACAACGTTTGTGGGGCTATGCAGACACTACTAGTACTAATCTCTCCTTAGACAGTCACTCAAATTTGATGGTTTAATGAGAATTCATATTTTACAACAACCATTTCATGTGTTTATTTAATACTCTGAAATGCTGTCCTTCTGGAGGAATTCTACATTTCATTGACAATATAACTAAAAACCAGCTTCTGACATTTTCAAAGAGACTGCATTATTATTCAACCAGGGAGAATTGTTTGTCAGCAGAGCCAATTTTCTCCAATAGACGAAATGATTTTCACATCTCCCTCAGAACTGTTAATTGGCATCCTGTTGGTTCTTTTTCAATAGGGCAGACATGCAAAATGGATCTTGCTCAGGTAAAACAGGTGGTGATGTTAGACTAGCTGATGAGGACAGGCGGACAACAGGTGTCTTCCTTAAAAAGGAGAACAGCTGAGGAGCAGAATGCAAGAGACAACTCCGTCAGATCACAGCTTAAAAGCATCTGAAAAACACCCAGAAACTTGCTTGAGATACAGTAGCAGAACACTATCCCAAAATTAGCCAAAGTAGTAATTTTGCTGGGGCTCTGTTTCTTACATATCATATTTGTCTTCTTTCTCGTGTCCACTCCACAGCAGTGAAATATTTCATACAGTAGCTCCGACCTGCCTGAGATGCTTGCCAAAGTAAAACTGACTTAAACTGAAGTAAAGAGACTGTCAAGAAGAACGACGTTCTTCTATGGAGAACGGTGCCCCAAAATGACATTATGTTTATGTTCAAGTGACAAAGCTAACGGCTAACGGCTGTAATAATTATGATGGGGGCAAACAAGGAAGTCAGGTGACGTATTAGAAAGCGACAAAGGAGCTTGAGGAAACATCAAACTTTAACACAGGAGACCGCAGTTTGTTTCTCGTTTCCAACCAACAGGCAACGTTGGTTTGTTTTAACCATGATCCCGATCCATCCCTAACCGTAAACAAGTGTTAATTATTGTCACCACGACAACAAAGCTTCCCTAACTTTAATGGAGTAGTCATTTTAACCCGAACCATGGTCTTTCCCTAAGCCTAACTAAGTGGGTTTTATGCCTAAATCTAACCAAACTTTAACCACAGCGTTGTCACATTATAAAGCAGATTTATTTTCGAACAGTGAAGGCAAAGACAAATGATGTTGTCCTGTCGATAGGGGAGTCAGATCAGAAAGCACTTTTGTGTGGTTCTAAAGAGGCCATGGACAAATTATGTATTCTTTAATTTGGAGAACTTGTTGGATTTAAACAGTATATCCAATAAAAACGAAGCTGAAGAGAAGGTATTCTCATAGCCAGACACAAACAAATACTTTGTTCTAGCATGAGTGGCCACACTAATGGTCACACACACTCCCTCTTCTCCTTGATGTTAGAGCCACTAAAGTTTGTGCCAAATTCTAATTAGAAATTCAGAAGTCTCATCTGATGCACACTCAAAACTAAATACACAAACATGCATAAACATAGATACTGCACACACACACACACTCATACAAAAACCTATATGCCAAAATAGACTCTGGCATACGTACAGTGTAGAAACATACGGTTATTGTCCTCACTGGAGAGCAGCAATCATTAGCATGAGACAACTGATGGTCTACACTCTTCTCTAAGCTACGTTCTACCAACTGACTCAAATGACGCCAATCACATAACACAGTGCCAGGACGAGATCTGCAAATCATGTGTTTGTTTGCTTCTCTTTATTCCAAAAGCCTAACGATGCTCTTCACTCTCAGCCTTCTAAGACAGATGGTGATCATTAGCTCCCCCCCCCCCCCCCCCCCCCTTCCACCCTCTCCGATCTGTCAGGTCGAAACCACAGGCGCTCTTTGTCTCGCCTTTTCACTCATCCCCTCCTCGGTTTGCCCCTCACTCACTGTCTCCGTCCATCTCCCTCTACACAGATTTATATCTAAAGGTTTCAAACTCCAGCAGAATCTTACAACTTTAACAAGTGCTTCATCACTCTTGTCAGAAGTAGTTACAGGAGTCATGACACACACTTCCCTAGACAGGAGGAATTGATGAGAAGCCATTAGACTCTGCTGATCCTGGAGTGAACGGGAAGGCCTCCATCACTGCATTCCTCTACTCCTTGACATAGAAGCATGGACACCAGCCGTTCTTTAGACATGTGTCAGATGCACCTTTTCTTTACACACATGCACTGTAACTGCACATGTGTAAGGAAGGTTTTGTGCTTTATGTAATCAATTAGGGGAAGTAGAAATGTATTGTTAATACTGAACTTCACAGCTGTGATTGCCACAGCATCTGCCAAAACACACAAATCTGCCAAAGACGTGTAGAATCTATTATTTGTTAATGAATCTCTGTCATTGATTATTATGAGACACATGTGGCAAAATAAACACCACCCAGGGAGGAGTGATGGGGTTTATTGTTAGAATTGTAACAGTTTTTGCTGTGTGCCTGTCTGCAGTAGTGTTGAAAAGTGTTAACAGAGCTCCCGCCGTCCTGCCTGCACTGGTGACCATCTGGACCGAATCCATCACTTCCTCCTGCACGTCCTTCGTGGCCCTGACTCCTAATTTCTCATTATGACATCGTGGTTGTGGGACCAGCTATAGAAGGGGCCACTTAGCCGTAAGCTGACTGTCAATGCTATGTTCTCTCGGTGTTGTGTTTGTGTTTATTTTTCCAGTAAAGGTGAAACAAAGCGGCAGAGGTAATGGATAGTAAATGCATCCTTACATTCCACCATAATATTTCCTGTGTTTTAAAATCTTGCTTTTAATGAAGTTTGATTTTAAACACAGAACTGCATACAATATATACACTGCAATGTTTTTATATTATTCTTTCATATTCATTAGATTGTGTGATGATATCTTTTGGTAGAGCAGCAATTCCTCTTTGATTGCCAACCATATGGAATCGTTCGATCTTCTTGCAGATTTTAATACACCCAAGTGATTATATGGCAGCTGATGACCATCTTTATAGTGACTGTGTGCAGAGGCAGGGAAGGAACATCTGTTGCTTGCAGCCATTTTGGTGTGTTGTTTTGGAGGATTGAGGCACAAGATCATTGTTCTTGGACTTTAATTAGTTGTAATGTCAGGGCTATCTTCTGCACACCACGCTCCACCTGTTGAATGCTGCTCTAACACTCTGATTCGGGGACAGTTTAGGCCACTTGTTAGACTGTAAGTATATGTTTGCATCCACAGATTGTGTGCATTAATTCTAAAAAATATTTTGCCACACAGCTGAAAGGTAAGCTGCCATTTTAAGTAATTGGAAGCCACCACTGCAGCTGAAAAGTTGGTCCAGTTATTTCCTGTAACAGTATTTCAAGGTCAGACTTTAGTATTTGACTACAACAGTGCCGTGTTAGCGTTAATGAGGTTTGGAGAGGGTGTCTTTGTTTCAGTGCATATGGCAGTCTTGTGAGTGAACACACACATGCTAAAAAGCCTGGGTTCCCGCAGGTATTTGTTCTGGGAAAATAGAGTTGAGTTTGGCGAGAATTCCAATTAAATATGAGGATCACAATTTGTGGTATTCAACCCTACCCTTCCTGCCACTTTCTACAGTATTTAATAGGTTTATGAAAATGACACATATGTATTCACAGGTGCATACAAACAACACAAGTGCATACATGCACTGGACTAGACCAACAGCCACACTCGTGCCAGTATTTTACATTGAATCCTAAGCTAATAAAAATGCTGGTAAAAGCAGCTGATTGAGTGCTTTGACCTCCCTGGAGGTGGTCTAGGTTAAACGGGTGTAGGCCTGGGCTCTCTTTCTCTGCTTTTAAAAGCCTGACATGCTCCCTGCAGGATGTCTGACCCTCTCTGACCACAAATCAACCAGCAATTACAACCCTACAGAAACCCGCTCACATACACACAGCATACACAGACACACATAGACAACCATAGTATTCCCTGACCAGTGCTGCTCCGAAGACCAGCGAGGCAATATATTTGTGAAAGAGGCAGGGTGTAATATCAGGAAAAGTAAGAAGAAATAGAGGAGGAACAAAATGAGGGGAATTGAGAGTTGAGAGCATGAGATGTGAACAGAGAAGCCAAGCAAGTATGAAGAGCTGTGTATGTGGCCAAGTAATATGTCACCTGGTTTTGACCTTTTACTGTGATTGTAACATCTTCTTTGGCCCCATCAGTTTAATTCTGAAAACCCAAAATTGTAGTGATTACATGGGTCATTCCTCTAACATTTCATTCAGTCCACTTATGTTTAATGTGAAAAAACAAACAAATTGACTAAATAGATATAGTGATATAGTCCTCCACCCAAATACATTCATTGGACAGAAAAAGCACTGGAGACTTGAAGTCTGAGTGGCAGTCATGTTTGCCTGTTTCATTGTATGGTACTGGTGTCTCATAAATAAGGCAAGTCCCAAAGGGCTGGAAAGCCCTCCTAAGCCACAGCTTTGTTTCAAGACAAAGCCCTGTTTTATTCCACTCAGAATAACTTGTCACAACACAACCAAACCCAAGGTGTCACCTTATCATTTTCCATGGCCAACTCAAAAGGGTTTGTGGCACTAGTGTGGAAAAGAGTATAGTGGGCAGTTTCTTTAGGGCAGCGTCTGTGGAGGTGGCTGTTCACTTGAGATTCATATGCTACAAAAGCAAAAATAAATGAGAGTGCATACACTGACCAATATGTTTTTTAATGTATGTATTGTATTGAGATAGACTTAAAAAAACTGAACCTATACTTTAATAAACAAAACAAACATATAACACAACAAAACCAACAATTTGCTACCTTTAATACAATAAAGCATCTGCTCCACAGCAAACATGATAGACTTCACCATTAACGATGACAAACTGTATGATGTCCCAGGATTTTCTCTTAAACTTTCTCATTGTATATAGTAACGTAGTAATAGTCATGTTAACATCCTTTTGTGCATGTCTAATTCACACAAAACTCCATGTGGAAATGTGTGGTGACAATTTCTCCAGCTCAGATAAAAGGGAATAAAACAGCAAATTCTAGGAAGCCACTCCATACAGTTATGTTTCACAAAGAAGCACCATCAGCGCTGTACTATCACACTCTCTAAGAGCTAAGAGACACGAGAGGATGTGACAATATCTCCGTTATTTGCATTTCGGATACAACCACCTGTTGGCTTCAAAGCATAGTGGCAGAGGGGAAACACTGAGAGTGTGACAGTAATGACTAATCATGGACCTGCAATACAAAGCGGGCCTCTTCACAGGGAGCCTTTGATGCAGGTGAAACACATCCTAAACATACTTATTAGAAGGAGTGGGGGAGGAGAGTGAGGGAGGAAGGGTGGGGTGGGGGGTGGAGAAATTTGTTCCGCACGTTAGCTGGCATGCTTGGGTGCGCAAGAACAGAAGGTTGGCATAATGAATTTTGGCGTGCAAGCGGCTATTAATGAAATAAAGAACCCCACCCCAACAGAGGTGTGAAAGTGTGTGTGCTGGAGTGTGTAAGCGAGGAGTGAGGAGGGAGAAAGAGATGGGAGAGGGTTGTTTGAGTTTATGACAGAGAGCGGGAGATGGAGAGAAAGGCTGTAAGAGTGAAAGAGAAAAGAGTTTGTTAGTATATGTGAGCATGTGATTTGTGTGTGCTCCTGTGAGTATTTTCAAAGCAAAAAACAACCTTTGCTTGAGGGAGTCTGGGGAGAAAAGGCACAACGAGATACTGGAATTCAAACAAAACTTGTATATGCTTAACAGGAAAAAGCTGTATTAAAAGTTATTTTGCTCATCAGTGAGGTAGCTTCCAGAAAAAAACACGCCTGATGAAGTCTTATTTCTTCCTGTTTGGCCAAATAACAGAGAAGAACCTTGCATATGGCACCGCTGCAGATGGATCAGCAAAAAAACTCTCTCAAGCTGAACTTTATCCAAGCTTCCTAAGCTTAAGTATCACAAACTACCCAGCTTTGTAGTGGCTCAATTTATACATCAAAGCTTTTTTGCAGAAACAACATAAAGCACATCTTTTTTGGAACATGTCAACCCTGATCCATCCTTCCTGAACATTATAGCCAAGCAGACATTCTGCTTTTATTATTAGTGGATAAATGGACAAAAAGGCACGAGGTATAGGTTTATATGCAAGTGACATACAGTACGTTCTCAGTAGGCCAGGTGGTGTTTGAGGCTCCGATGTGATTTCTAAAGCCTCTGAAGACAGTCTGTCCCCACCCTCTCAACACGGGTTGCCTAATTGAGTGTTAATTTGGTGCTAATTATGTAACATGTTATCCCAGTGAGATGCCCCAGATGCCATGAGAAAAAGGCGTGTGGAAGAGTGTGCAGAATCGCAAAGCAAAGCATTTAGGGGGAGACACTACGTGAGGACCAGTCTGCATCTGCTTCCTGAATTCAATGAGTCACAAAAGGGAAAAAAGAAGCAATCAAGTCAAGAAACACAGTGAAAAGTGTGCATTTTCAGTAATAAGGCCATCCTCACATGAACCACAACTGATTGTTAAACAAATATTCCTCTCTACAAGCAAGAATCCTTGAATTAATCATTAAACAAACATTTCACAGTAAAAGTTTGGCCCCTACATTAAAAATTAAATCGTTTTTTTTTAACTGTGAAAGTAATAAACACTGAAGCTGGGTTATGTCTTAGCAGACAGTGAGTGGTTGGGCCAAGTACAGTGCTGTGGCACTGAAGCTCTCTTCTCCCTCTGCTCTGTTTGTTCCTCGGCATAAATATAACATGATTATGAAGAAGACCTCTCTGCTCTTTTATTTATCAAAGTCATAGAGCCTTATACAACATACACTGTAGAATACTCTGCATGGGCACCAGAGGGAGGTATCAAGTTTTAGGAATGTGTGTGTAGTGCTTGCTTATTACATGACAGAGTGCGTAGGTCTTTGTGTGCATACACTTGACTGTTTATCTGTATGCAGGGGGAACGCCGCATGACACTTCCATCAAAGGATAAGGCTGTCGTTTTCTATGTTTTTTTTATTGTCAGCTGAAAGCCCCAAACCAACAATGCATCTTTCAATACTTTCTGACTTCCCTAACTTCTGTCTGTCTGTGTCTCTCAGCTACAAGCCCATTTGTTCCTGCAAAGAAGTACGTTTTTAAACACTGACCCAAAATATATAGTTTCACTTTTTAAAAGAGGCTAAGTAAATCTTAAAACAGCTGGCTACTGGATAGTCATCAGACTACAGTAAATAGTGCAATAAGCAAATAGGCTGGGGACTACCACAGATGAATATACATTTGGTATGCTAGTGACACTGTATGTAAAATTAAGTCAGAATAATCTACAGTGCCCATGTTGATTTAATCTAGTGCATCGTTGTGGCCAGTTCTTGTGTTTTAATACGTTTTGGACAGAAAGTCACTATTGGTTTAGTTTTTTATGGGATTTGTAACAGTAAAAAAAATATAGAATATTGCTATCCTTTAAGAGGGTCTCTTTTGTACACCCTGAGGAAGCAGGTTCATGTCTGCAACTAGCCCTGATCCAGGACTGTCAAACATGGTTGGTTTGGTAGTGCTATCTGAGAGAACCTGTCATTTAAGGCATTCAGAGTTCAAAAAGTTGGTGAATGTTGACAAGACAAACAGCAGAAGGGACTTATCAGGAGGAAAAAGTCAATGTGGAGTAACAAAACCACAACTTTCTCAGGTGAAGTGCAATGCTTTTTCAAGGCCTATGGAAGATATTTTGATGTGTTACAGTAGGAAAAGCACAGGTGTAAATAACAAAATTGATGACGGCTGAATCCCCTTTAGCTGCTTCTGTTTCAGGGTCCTGGTATTGTGCATGCTGGCTCGCTGTCACACTGTCATGGCTTTTCCTACTATGACAAGTCAAAATGTCTGCTGTGAAAAAGGCCTGTTAGTGTCCAGAGGTTATAGTCCGCCGATACTGATGTAGGAGCATACACTTCTGTAATGAAGGTACTAGCCCTTTATTCTTCTGATAGGTAAGAGAAAGACAGAGAGCACACCTGTTGTTTACTTGTGAATGCAGTAATGGCAGGGGAGATGACTGTAGTTAGTTCAACACTAACTGAACTCAGCAATCCCTCATTCAACGCTGAGCCTTCTCTGTATTCACTAATAGATTTCCTATTCTTGTCTAATTAAAAAGGGAAGCGCTTTTCCCCTGAAAGGCTCCCAGAGCTATATTGAAGGGTTGAGAGGTTGCTGGGAATCCATCAGATGTGATGCAGTTAATCAGCATAAAGCCTGCTCCAGTGCACTGCTAAACAACAACTGCAGGAATGGACCCAACCCTCATACTGCGCCACACTGGGACTCAAAGTCACGCAAGCATAGAGGTGAGATAAAATTCATATACAGTATTGTCTAGAATTTTAAGGTAGTTGGTATGGTAGTTTCTCTCTAAAACGGGTAATTAAAGAGGATTTAAAAATAACTACCCCGACATCTGGAGAGAGAGCAACATGGTGAGAGAGAGAAAGGTAAGGGGTTTGTGGGAGAGAACATAAAGAAAATGAGAGGACAGCGCCTTCGCCCACAGTAATTACCTGTCTCTACTTCCTATCTTTTTGAGCGACAACAAAAGAAGTTAGGAGAGATGAGGGGAGGCAGGTGAAGGAGAGGAGAACGAAGGAGACCACAGCCAAAGGACAGTAAGGACGAGAGGCGAAGAGGGTAGAGGATAGGAAAAATAGGTGAGCATATACAGGAGGAGAAAAACCAGTATGATACTCCTGACACCCACATCATTCTGCAGCAAACTGGCAAGTCAGTAATAAAGGCTGACTCAACCTCCTCCAGCAAAGACCTTTTCGCCTTTCTCTTTGTTTCACACACATATGATTACGGCTGCTGTAGGTATGTGATCTTGAGCTAGAACAACAAGGAGCAGAGGTGGTCCTGGAGACGACAGACGCCTCACTAAAGGACGTTTCCTATTGTTTAGCATCTAACTAGCTAGACAAATGTGAGAGTGTAATCTCAGTAAGGTAAATGTGGCAATCAGAGAAATCAGTCAACATGATCTCACCCACACCATCAGCCCACATATCTGCTGGCCACCTGTAGCTTGGCTACCCGTCACCTAATCAGTGCTATAGCAAAGACAACTGCTATATGGGTGCTGCTGGCACCTATTAACATCATCTCATCCATGTTTTTTGGTGCACTGCCTACTTCAGAGAAACCAGCTCTGAAGCTGAAAAGAAGATGAGACTTACACCTGTGAGTCCAGAGTGGCAACTGGCTTCAGGGAGGAACAGGTGAAACCGAAACTATGCCATTCATTTGCCGTTATCACAGCTGGGCAGGCATGCATGGATGCGTCCATACAGAACACACACAAGGATGCACATATAGCAGATGTACAAAGACATGCACTATAACAAACATGCCCACAAACACACACACACAAACACACACACACACACACACACACACACACACACACAGTGAAAGCAAACTGTAGACACTGACACTGGCTTCCTGGACAGCCTCTCTAACTGTGCAGGGATGCCAGAGGAGGATAGAAGAGAGAGCAAGAGAAGCAGCAATGCTGCTGTAAAGACATAATTTCCATTGTGTACCAGGGAAAGTGGTGGCAACACAAAATGGTAATGACAGTTAAGGCGTTTAGTCACAGATTCACTGGAAGGAACTGAAAAAAACCCTCATTTTGACATAACCGTCATTCTCTGAGGCATCGCTATTGGGTCCAAAATAACTATGATTTTGAAGGACATACACACTGTAAACCATTCAGTGCACCTCAAGAGAGTGGGCAGGTTAGCGCAAATACACACACACAGTATGTTTGCACACACATAGCGACACGATAATGTCAGTGGGAGGGCTCTTCTACATCAGACAGATCTCTTTGTGTCTCCACCCCAGGGCTGAGAGGCTTTGACTGCACACTATATGTATGATTTAGAGTATTGACTGACAAAGAAAGGGCAAGGGTTGCGTCAACCTTATGAAGCTCTGTAGCTCCAGAGAGAAAAAGAGCTAGATGTGAGGGCATACAGAGAAACAAAGACACAGAAAACGTGAGTACGAGACAGATGATGCCAGACATTTGTCATAATTGTCATAATTAATAATGATAATAATAATAATAATAGTTATTAATGTATAGTTGCATGGTTTAGTTTGGTTTGTGCTATATGTTTGTAGGAAGAACACTCTCTAGCTCGTCTTTGAAAACACTCACAAAAACATACCGCATCCACAAACTGTAGGCGTGCATATACATTTGAACACATGTAATAGTGTATGCAAATACTCACACAGATGCTCACACACCCCTACTGTAACCCTTCATAAATTTGGACTTTTCAGGTTTGCCTAATAGCGTGTCCATCGTTGCTCTGTGGCTGAGATCAAATGTATGACAATCTCTTTATTGTCTGTCACCGTCCCCTGTGGTTGTTAATGGCCACCTTCTTATCTTTTAATTGGACGGAGGGTTTTCCAGAGAGCGCTTCTCTTAAGGACAGTGTATAATGAGAGGGTTATTTAGGGCCCCCTGATTGACCTTCAGCCTTTTCATATCATGTCATGAGAACCATACTGCAGATGGCACTGTTCTGATTATAACACACAATTTAAGTCAATTTCTATTCTGTTGATACAGCAACTACAAACCCAAAGTTACATGATCACACTGCCTGTTGGTGGAGAGAAAGAGTTGAGAGGAGAGGAAAGGCAAGTGGCTGCAGGGAGAAGTGAGTCACGATGTAAGGGGCCAATTACCACTGGACTGCCTGCATGGACAACAGGGATTGCAGAGAGACAGGCCACTACATGATCAGTGACAAAATGACCATATTGACACTTTATTACTGAACAAAAAACAGGGAAGAGAACAGGCAGAGAATGAGCGGAAACACTAATGTAAGCACATGGTATACTGTTAGCAGCAAGCTCACCCACAATACTTCCCAGCTAGTCGTTCAAATTAAACCACACTGCTTGCGAGTGCTTAAAAATTAGACTGTCGGAGCAGTTCTCACCTTCCTTTACAGAACAAAATTGTTTTCATAAGTAAGCTTCAAGAGCACCATTATTCCAGTATACAGTTCAAAAGGATCATGTTTTTCAGCAGCAGGAACTGGAAACAAAATGAAGGCAAAATTATAGCTTTACAGTAGCTGCTTGAACATGCATGTTAAGGTAATAGGTTTCATACAGAGGGGGAGAGAGAGAGAGAGAAAGACACGGAGAGAGAAAGCCTAGATTTGTCCTCTCCAGAGATAGAGGATGGAAAGCAAAATACGCTGCTCTAACATGAGTGATTTACGTCAGGAGGAGAATACATGAATACAACAAAGCTTTGTTTTTCTGTTCCCCACACTGGATGTGCTTAAGTAGGCTTATAAGGGCAGAACTAGAGCCTAGTCATATTTGATGCTGTGGATTTCATATATTCTAAGCAAAGAAATATTAAAAGAAATATTAGAGAGACCATTATGTTGAAAATTTAAATAATTAATTTCAAGTTCAAGTTCAAATTCAATCTTGAGTGCCACATCCTTTGAATTTATTCTGGGAATTTGAAAGCGACGGCCTTCTTGAGACATGTAAAGTCTGTTGTGTTGATAAAGTAGAAGCATATCACATAAACTGCATAATCTGGGTCCACACCATTAAAGGGGTCTTATCATGCTCATTTCCAGCTCTATATTTTTATTCTGGGACACCACTAGAGTAGCTTTCACAGTTAAAAAAAGTTGGAAGATCAATACCAATCTCCTATCAGTAGGTTAAAGATGAATGAATGAATGAATGAGACGGTTAGCTTAACTTAGCACAAGGGCTGGAAAGAGGGGGAAACAGCTAGCCTGGCCAAAGGTTAAGCTTACTGTATATCTTGTTTATTCAGCCTGTATAAAACCAAAGTGAAAACAACTATTTGTGATTTCATGTGGAGGTCATTTCCTGGGGGTTATTTCTTGGATTTCTCATATATTATCATATTATTTCCCAAAAAATCAACTATTCTTTTGAGAGCTTTACAAACCAGGAGCAGCAGCTCAAAGTCAGTTCTGTTATGAACAGGTAGCCATTGAAGATCTTTAAGAACTGGAGTGATATGATTACATTTTTTTTAATCTGACTTGGATAGAAAGCATCATATTTTCACTTTATGCTACTTTAGTGATAAGCTAATGAGTGAATAGAAATTCAGGTCAGCATCAATAATAAATGTAGAGTTGTGTGTCATCAACATAGCTATAAGTACTATTCAAAATATTTACCTTCTAAAACATCTCATCATAACTGTATAAAGTGGGCTTTTACGAAAAGGATACCAATTCACTGGCCTCAATAGTCTTTTCCAGCCACCTACACTTCAAAAGGCTTGAAAAGACAGATTTATACTTTTAATTTCACCACTCCTGCTCTGGTACCCGCCCTATAGGCCTAGATAACGATAATAACCAGAGACTGAGGGTGTGTGTGTGGGTGGAGTGGGGTAGGTCAGGCAGGATTAATTGTGGGGGATGTAAATTTCATTCGTCACATGCAGATTGATGTCAATTTTAATTGAATTAAAACAATGTGAACCCTGGCCTGCTTAGAGTCTAGGAGGACAGCTGGTGAATAGTGATGAAGTGAGTAGGAGAACACTTGAGAGAAGGGGGAGGAGAGGTTAGGGTTGGGGAAGAGAGAGAGATTAGTTAATGACGAGACTGAGAGTTGACCTTAAACTAATGAGCCATTCTGTCCCACCCTACACTGGTAATACCACCGTTTCATGAGTAACTCAGCTGCTCAGTAGATTTCTAGGCATTAAAAGGGTGTAGATCTACACGTCCCATAGATAGTTCTCATACCCGACTTTCTACACACTGAACGGATAACAGTAGGTTATGACAGACAGTAGGTTATACTGCACCTCTCACACATATAAAGTGCTTTTTCAGTGTGTGCATCAGCCCCTCATGGGTGTGATTGATGTAGTGATGTGTGTGTACACAGGTGCCTTCATATGTGTAGGTAGAGTCAGGAAAAGTCAACTGCTGGAGTAACACTTATCTCAGGTGTGATTTTATCATTTTCTCCCCAAGGACATGTGGCTAAGGCTGAGTGTTTAGCATGACCACGACAACACTGCAGGCGACGCAGGCGCCACGTCTTCACGCTAGACTCGAGCATATAGAGTGAGAGATGGAGAAGGTTTCAGTCGAGAGCAAACCCATCTCATTTCTCACCCCACACCTCTTATCTTGCCCCACTCGTTCCTCTTCTCCCCGCTCTCTAGGATAATATCAGCGCTAATCGCTGCCTCTCCATCCATCTATCCACCTTCAGCCGGATAGATGGGAAAGGAGAACAGATGGAGGAGGTGTGGATGCCACAGTCCTCTTTCCTTGTGTCTCCGCTGACTGCTTCTGCCTCCGTCCTTTCCTGCCATTTCAACATCCACTGTGGTGAGATTACACTCAGCTGGCCAGGTAAAAGTCAAGCTATGGCCATAATAAATAAATAAATAAATAAATCACAAAGAGACACGCTCAAAGTCCCGCTCATATGTGTGCACACAGGCAGTAACATTTTATAAGGCTGTGAAGTGTTCATGCATCTGAAGGTGACCCCATAGCAGAAGAACTGTAAGGAACCTTTTACTGCGATGAGACGATGTCCTGGATCACCTCCCCACACCTCAGTTCCTCATTACAAACACACACACACCACACATGTTGTCCTATCTCAAATGTGAGCTCCAGCCCAAAGAGGCAAGGGCAATCAGGTTACTGTGAACCCTGATGGATGAATCTTAAATACAACGTCGCCTGCTTAAGATGTGTAATCCAGACAAAATACGTTTCGATACAGGGAGCCGGGAATAAAGCAAACATACAAACCAACAAAACACCCGCAACAGCCACATATTTCATTTTTACAGATATATATATTTATTCACAGTACATAAAGCACCTCCCCTTTCACCGTGGATATTCTACAAGCGGTAATGTAAAGTAGATGATTCCTCTCCTCCCCTCGATTTCCTCTTGCCCTCTACACCTCCAATTCACTGTGCCAAATGGTACATTTACATTGGTCATAACCTCAATCACCATGCTTGCAGGCTATGCTGAATGTGCAGACATTTCTACAGTGAGGGGATGCAGACATAGGTATAATGGGAGCAATAGATAGAAACCCAAGCCTGAGGCATCCATCAAATCAAACGACTCCATTACAGTAAGTCCGACAGAGGCAAACGGTAATGTGCGCTGTGATAAACACTAGGATAATAGTCTGTTTATAGTCCTGGACACACTGTTTCTGCTGGGAAACACTGGCAAGGAATACAGATAAGATACATGAGCAGCAACCTCTCTATCTTTTTTCATTCTTTCTATCTCTTCTCCTCTCTCTCTCCTTTGCTGTTATCAGTCACTTTCACTCCCTTGTTCTCCTTATCCTTTTCCGCTCTCCCTGTATAATATTTTCCTTCCCACAGAACGCAGAGGGAGCTGCATACATCAGCTGAACAGGGCTTTTATCTGGTGTTATACTATTGTAGCATTACCATCACAGTGCTGGAATGAGGCCTAGGAGAACCATAAAAATTGAATAGAAATGATTCAGATGTACTATTAAAAAACAGACACATCACACCAGACATTTGTAGGTGTGAACACATAACTTTTAGAAGAAAAACGCAAGTAGGCATACATACTCATATACATAGAGTGGCCTATACTGTTGCATGCATGTATCAATTAATCATAGCTGGGTCGTTTCAGCTGAGGCATTGCTTCTCGTGTTTCTGATAGTAGAAAGGGGTAAACACAAGAGTAGACTAATCTGACCACACTCTGTATTCCCCAGAGGAGCCAGGAAATAGCAGACCTGCTGCTGGTATGAATCAATTATAAGAGTACACAAAAAGGCACTCTCTTTACAGATGGGAGGTTGAGGTGAAGGTCTATGGAGGGGGGAGAGAAAACAAAATCTTTCCATCTGTTGATAATGGTGTTTTTATTCTAAATACACACCCCAATGCTGCACAGGCTGTACTTAGTCGTGTCCACATGCTCAGAATGAGATAAGAACATTTAAATGCACCCTGACATAAACTGGAGAGAACATAAAATGAGGCAAGGGGTCGCTGTTTCTTTTACATTTCTATTAACCTGAGGAGCATCAGTGCCTGATTAAGGAGCTCCTGGATCGGCCTGATCTGGGTGAGCCTGTGTTTATGCCCATAGTTAACCTCTATTACAAGACTGACCTTAGTTCGGATAGCAGCTCCTCTACTGCTTCTAATGGAGGCCGTAATATAGTGCAGCAGGGTCAGAACAGAAGACACACACACGCACACAATTTGCAGCATGGTAGGGTCAAAGCAAAGGCCAGTGTCTATTGCGCTATATTTAAGATCAGTTAAACTTAATGACCTCCTTCATCCTCTTGGCCTATCAAATAAACTACAACATTAGCCCTCGGATCTCAGACAAAGTTTGGGCTTTTATGCTTGCCGTCCAGGCAATGTCAGTTTTAACAGGATGTGATAAAATGTGGATAATCTCACGCCCACTTGAGGGGATGATGGTGTAGGTTTATTAAAGGAAATGAGCCTATGGTCAGAGTGAGCTAATCTAATTCTACCAGCATACTGCAGTTTTAAAGAGGAGGTAGCCCACTGGTATAATAATAAGGCAAAATGTTATGGTAATGTACAGTAGTACGTCATATTTTTACAGCAGTAGCAGCAAATACTGCAAGGAGAGAAATGATTTTGGGATGCCAACATCAACCTTCTCCAATAAAGCTGTAGAGCATCGCACCCTGGGTTTTAGATAAAATTACTTCTTTTATTTTGATGATTTTATTTTATGTGTGCACGCAAATAAATGCCATTCTCACATTGGTTTAGTGAGAACAGTAAGAAAACAGAACAATGGAAAATGTGTTCAGGGTGAGAGGAAGAGTAAAATTACTTTTTTCTTTTCTTTTTGCTCTCTCTGACTCACTCTTGTTCACAGGGTTGATTTAACTGTTCCCAGTTATATATTTTCTATTGTTGATTTATTGGATATTCATACCTCACATTGCATACAGGCAACATGTCGGGCTCATATATGTAAAGAAAATGACAGTTGAATACGTGTCTTCTATTTCTTTCTGCCCCTCTATGTCTCTTTCTCTCTCTCTTTACGCTCTCTCCTTCCTCCTCTCTGTATCATTAATGTGAACTGTGTATATTTATAACCCAATAAAGTTTTTATGATGATCGTCATTATAGAACATTGAGGTCATGCTGACAGGCTAACAAACACACAAGGATAAAGCCAGCCTACATACAGCATATAGCCAATATGGAATTCACTCAATTAGGTCAGATGTAACAAATACAGAGAAAACTAGAACATTAATCACCTGATAAATAAATAAACATATTATCCCAGGTATCCCTCATGGTACTATTCATACTGATAGCATTCTGCCACTAGAAGGTGAAAGGGATTTAGTTTGTATTGCTCAAAGAATGAAAGCACAACAGTAATGTGTCTTTCCAGAAACAAGTTCAAGTTCTACCAAAGGTAAAAAATAATCCTGGGGATTATCTAGTGACCATGTGTTATTTTAATGTAATTGCCCAATTATGGGGCGAAGTGACCCTCTAAACTGTGGTAAAGGACCCAAAACTGGTTAAGAACCTAATGGACCTTTTTGCTGGTGGCCTTTCACATTGCATATAGTAATATGTTGCCCATGCGTGTCCTAAGAGATTTTTAATTTAGGTACTTCACAGGGAATCATGGAAACACTGAGCACTTGGAGTTTATGTCATAATAAAATGAAATCTAGTGTATCTTCCTCCTATCTGCCTCATATTTATTGAGCCCCACTGGGAATAAAATGCTGGCCCATCAATCACAAGAGCAGCCAATCTGGAAGCCACATCTCCAGGATCACATTTTACCCTCATCCAATAGTGCACCATGCTGAGGTTGAGGTATGATCTTCCTGTTTGCTAGATAGCAAATAGCCTGTTTATCTCAAACTGCTATCGCCCTCATAACACACAAGAGCAATGACCAGCCACACAAATAAACACCAAACAAGATACTAATCTAATGCTAACACTTCTTCTGTGTTGACTAACATTGTACTGTACAAACACACACACACACACACACACACACACACACACACACGTGTCTTAGTGTGAGTCTCAGTGAGTTGATGAATCCACTAATAGACTACAAACCACACACAAACAGACACATAACAGCTTGGGCAAAATTGTTGTCCAATTCTTTTGATTTAGACATAAAACCAACCAACGTGATGCAATGACCAAGCAACCAGGGTTGTAGCGAAGGGTGAATCCACCGAAAATCAATGTGGACACCTTTTTGAACTTACCCTGTTTGATCCATCAGTCTTAATGCTATATATGTACAATACACGCCATCCTAAGCACGACCAAACTGATGCAATTTTTAAGAATGGTTTTCAGATTGGGTATCATATTATAATTACAAATTGGAGGACAGTGCTCTTGTCATTTAGCATCACTGAGCACAATACAACCACAATTTAGGCTTTAATTTATACGATGTGACCCTAGTTGGCACAGAATAATAGGTGGCATCAAACTCAGAGCACCCGATCCCCGGGTCTCACCCTGGAGTCCACTCACACTGAGAAAGAACAAATGAATGCATTTTATTTGTCATGTGCTCACCTTGCAGCTGTGCAAGGCAGAGAGAGAGAGAGAGTGAGAGAGATAGAGACAGAGAGAGAGAGAGAGAGAGAGAGCGAGAGAGAGAGAGACAGAGAGAGAGAGAGAGAGAGAGAGAGAGAGAGCAGAGTAAGAGTACAGTAAATCTTCTGACCTTGGTCCTGGCTCTTTAGCTCTCTGTGTGAAGGGGTTTAGCCTACAGCCTTAAATATTTCAACACTGCTTGGTTGGCTGGAAAGTGCTGAGTTAGAAGACGGGATAGAGGCCAGGCCACAGCATTCAACCTCCCCCAGCAATTAACACAGCAGCAGGACATCGCTGCAGTGCTCAGTGGTGTGTGTGTATATATGTGTGTGTGTTTGTTACCATCCATTCCCTTTCATCAAGAGCCTGTGACTGTTATAACTGCTCCTCTATTGATTCTTACATTAACAGTAGAGTTTGTAAATTAGACACCCCTAGCCCTCCCACACATACAAACTCTTCTTTCATTCATGTTTTTTTGTTTCTCCTGACAGACTTACCAGTGACTGTGAGTTCTGTCGTCCTCCTGACCACAAAGCCACCAAACTGGACTTCACAGGTGTAATTCCCAATGTCATCTTCCTTTACCTCCTGGATAGACAGAATGTCTCTCTTCTGGATGATACTGGCACGCCACTGCTTTGGACGGCACTCCTGTACATTAGAGAAGGACAGGCGGGTCAGTCTTAAAACTTTTGCCCAAGGCCCATTATTGATAAATCACTTGGGAAATGAAATACAAAATGACTGGCAGTAGACCGATGGAAAGGTACAGTATACTGCACATGGTCAGGAATTAAATATTCAGGGCAAGCCTGACATTAAGACCTTCACTCTGAATTTGATACATAAGATTTCAAGTGGTTCGAGCTGGACACAAAAGCTTTCAAACGTCACTGAGCGTTAGGAAAGTGGATGAAGTGGTGGAGTTAAATAGCTGGGCTCTCTGACATAAAAACTCCATACAGAAAAATGATAAGCCATGGCCATTATCTTACTTATCTGATCAAGATTTATTGCACTGAACTTAATATTCCCCATTCAATACTCCAGTAGAGCCACAGAGGACAGAGAATGTTATTTACAGCACAGTATTTACAGTCTGCTGGCAAAATAAGTGTCTGCGTCTGTGCGCTCCTGTGAGTATATGTGTGTGCAGGCACAATGAGTGACTCCATGACATGATCCTCTCTCCACCCCCTCGGTGCTCTGGCAGGGACAACGATGGCTCTGCGGATTCTATTCCACCATTGCTCCCGGCAACCTTCGAATTCAATCACTGTGGCTCCGCAGTGGTCCAAATAACTCTGGGTTCCAGCACTCCCAGTCATTACCCAGACCGTAATTGAATTCTGGAAAAACCTAGAGGTCGAGCCCGGCCAGCTAATCTACTGCTGATCTGCCTGTGATTAGTCTGGCCTGAGCCCTTCTCCAGGATGCACTTTGTTGTCCGCAGGCCGTGCATGACCTGGGAAAGGCAAGTACCCAGGTGAGAGAGGAGAAGGTACATGCTGAATAAAGATCAGCGACCGGGAGCATTTGGAGGACATCCACTCATTCCGCAGGGCAGAGAGTGACATCGCACAATTTTCTCTTCATACAGGTTTTGTGTTCATTATGAAAGCCAACTCTGTGGCTGCCCTCTGCTCAGTCCTTGTTCTCTTTAGATGACTCTCACAGTGCAAATGCACTTACGTAATTCATTGTGATCGTTTGCATCCATACTAAATCTGTGATCTGGAACCACGTTTCCAACAAGGCTTTTAAACATAAACAGCCGAGGAATTAGATGAAAACAAACCAATGAACCATTCAAGAATATTTCTCAGTTGTGTAATCACAATGACAGACGCCCTCCTTTTTACTTTTCCCTAACACATTACAAACCGTATTCAAGGAACATCAACGAACCTTCAGGCAAGTATACAAATGACACACAAATCACACGGCCGTAGAGATGAATATAATCACACACTCACAAACATGCTCAGTCAGAGGGCTAGCCCACCTTGTACCAGATGATGTCCGGCTCTTTGCCAGGTTCAACGTAGTCATCTATGTCAGGACAGAGGATGTCTTTGCTCTTGCTGAGCTCAGCCTTCTCAGTTCGTCTCATGTTGGAGTTGTAGCACAGGTTCGTGTCATTCTCTGCCACAGTCAGAGACATGGACACCTTCATGCAGTACGTGGAGTTCCTGTGAGCAGAGAACAGCAATACAAGGAGATTAAGATTCATCTTTACTTGTCTGATACTGGGAGTTCAGTAAGAACATAACTTAATCATACTGCTACATTAAGAGTACTGATGTCACATTATAGAAAATAATAAGAAAAAAAGACTTTGTTAACACAAAGACGTTGACACAAGTTTACTCCCTTTGATACCTTCTTAGTTATTTTTATCCTTTTCCATCCCTCCTCTGCCTCCCTCCCCCTCCCCTGTGTTTGTGGGGTTCGCAATAACGACGTGTTCAGCAGCTTTACCGAGTCAATGACTCACACTCACGACCACTATTGGATTTATGGGGGGAGTCAGCCGGGCCTGCGAATGCTAATCAGAGAAGAGACAAATGCTGAGAGGGGCCTCACGACATGAAGGAAGAAAAGCTGCTTGGTCATCACAAGGAGTTAGTCCCCTCTAGTCTCCCAGCAACCATCAACATATTCTCTCTCTCTCTCTCTCTCTCTCTCTCTCTCTCTCTCTCTTACTGTTATTGATGTAGACATAATCATCAAAGCCACCTTCATTTCAACCCCCATCACTACTGACATAATGCCATCCCACTGCACCCGCCTCCCCAGAAGTAACTGTGTCAAGGCATTCTCTACAAAACTTATGCTACATGGCCAAAAGTATGTGGACATCCAAACAAAGTATGTGGACACCTTCAGTGCTCCAGTCTTTCCACAAGATTTTGTCACATTCAGCTGCAAGAGCATTAGTGCGGTTAGCCAAATGATGTTCGGCGATAAGTCAGTGCATTAGGCGCTCCAGTTCATCCCAAACTTCATCGATGAGGTTGAGTTCAGGGCTCTGTGCAGGCCAGTAAAGTTATAATAATAATAATAATAATAATAATAATAATACATTTTTCAAAATGCTCAAAGACAAGTTTAATAAAAGACCCTATAGAAATAAAACACAGTAAAGGCACGAGGTAGCACAGGACATTAAATCAAACAGTAAAAGCAGTTTGAAAAAGGTGAGTTGTGAGTGACTTCTTGAACTTAAAGAACTTGAACAAGATTGGTGCAGTCATGGATGTGTTTGGGGAGAGAGTGAGAGGGAGAGGGGCAGCTATGGAGAAGGTGGACGAGGTAGGAGAAGGGGGCCTGGTTATACAGGGCTTTGTGAGTGAAAAGAGGGAGTTCCAACTGAATCCGTTGTGGGACAGGGAGCCAGTAGAGGTGCTTTGGGACACGTGTGATGTGGTCACAGGAGCGGGAGTGTACTGTGTGTATTAGAGTTCACTAAGAACTTCGGGCACTGTACCGTGAAGAATGCTATTGCAGTACTCGAGTCTGGGGGTAATGAAAGCATGTATCAATGAGTGTCAGCAACAGAAAAGGGATGGGCGGAGACATTCCCTCTGTGTTTCTTCCCGTCAAACTCAGAAAGACATTTTTGGCTTAGTGCACGGGGGCATTATCACGTTGAAACAGGAAAAGCCCATCTCCTAACTGTTGCCGCAAGATTGGAAGCACGCTATAATCTGAAATATCATTGGCTGTAGCATTATTTTGTAGTAAGCGGCCTGGTCCAAGCCATGAAAAACAGCCCCGGACTAAAAGTCAACCAGCCAGCCAGGCTGTGATCTGACTCGGTCAGTCACTCTGTCGGTTGAACGAGAGGCTGCGTGTGCAGCCATATGGGCTTTCATTTCATTTCATTACATTACATTTACGGCTCACCAGATGCTACCATTCACTGTAAATGACGGGGTTTCATATGATCTACTCAGGTTATGGAAGCAATAAGAGAGTCACCTCTCTCATATAAACACCTCTGACCCCCCGGGACCATAAAACACAGATGCAGACACACACACACATGCTTAAAAGTGGCAGTAGAGATAGCGATGAGAGGAGCACAAGGAGAATAGCTGCTAGAAAAAAAAGATACTGTATACTTCTACAACATAGAAGATGACTAAAAGGGCATCTGGATGAAATGCTGTAGGAAGCAGAAGTAAGATGCAAGATATCGCAACAGAGCTATGCCCTCTTGGTGCTGAAATCTAACATTATCGACTCGATGCCTCCTATCTAGTGGGAATAGAGTGGGAAGAGGCGATGCTGTAGGCTTACAGAGTACACCTGGACAATATATTTGTTTAAAGAACAAACACACACACACACACACACACACACGTAGACACATACATGCACATGTAGGCAGATTCATACACCTACAAAGTCAGCCATGCCTGCTTGTTGATATAATGGGAAGATGATCAGAAATGACCTCTCACAGCCGTGCACCTGAGCCATTAACGTCCCCAGGGAGCCAATAGGAGACATCTCTACACATTAAATATTCACAGCAGGCACCCTGTGGCATTGTGGGAAAGTGTCAGCAGTGGTGCTTGATTGATGGACAGCCGAGGGTCGAGGGACAGTCCTGTGGTGTCTTTCACGTCTGTCACATTCTGTTTGAGCGTAGCTGCTTTGGATATTAATCTGCGGCTCACGTTGGCTGTAATTCTTCACACATTATTATCCCACATGTTGGAAAATGTCATGAGAAGGAAATGTATGTGGTTTTACCCACACCAGAACACAGACTCATTACAAAAATGATTATAAAATAATTTATCAGGTGAAACATAGAGGGGCTGCGGCAGTGTGTGTGTGTGTGTGTGTGAGAGAGAGAGAGAGAAAGACAGAGTGAGCAAGAGAGGAAAAAAGATTGATGGATCTGAACCAATGTTAAAGACCTTATGTGAGATGACATGCGGAGGAAAGAGAGGCAGAGAAAGAGCAAAGGAGTGGGAGAGAGGGAGAGCAAAAGAAAGCACATAGAGATTGCTATGTAAATGAAGTCACCTTCACATGAATACTAGCGATTAGACTTAAATTTCCAGACAGAGAAGGACAAAGATAACTATTCACACACATGCACATACTAAAAGCACACATCTATGCAGCACTGAAAGACACACACTGGTGTGCATCTGTATCTCTTTTTTTTTGAGAAAAACATTTGATGGCTTCAGTGAAAAGTTAACACAGAGGGATTTACCTACATTCATAGATAGTGCACAACACGCCCAGGAGCTGATGGAAACTATCCTGCCATATATACACTGCAGTCAGAAAGTATTAGAGCAATGACATATTTTTTGTTGTGCTGCCTTTTATACTCAAGCGCACTGGATTTGAAATGAAACATTGACTATGGCTTTAAAGTACTGACTATCAGCTTTAATTTGAGGGTGCTTACATCACGATCAGATTGAATTTCAATACAGTAAAATCACTGTAGCATAGTGTGCGGTCATAAACACTTCTATATAGCTCATTGCCATCACTACCACCAGGAAACACAAGCATCCCAATCTGCCCAATCACAGTCATTGTGGTCAAAAATATCTATGTATCACCCAGCCCTGAGATGTAGTTACATTTTCCAGGTGGTGCACATTAGCTCCTTCGGTACCTCTGGTCATTTGACAAAACTGTAGATAACCACATTTTCCTTACTGTGGTAAAGACATGGATAACCTTGGTTAAGGAGGGTCAATTTCTAAATAAAGTTAAAGATAATGGGGTGAAAGAAATCATTCAATTAGCTTGTTTTGACGTTTTGTCGAATTATCTTCTCCAGGAACGATTATTTCACATATTATACAAGTCTGAGCAGCTAAAGACTGTTAAGAAAGGCTGCTGGACATCACTGAGGAAAGCGTTTTAGTTCTTCCGGTATATCTGATTATTTTGCATGTGCTTGAATATCAGAGAACATTACAGTGCTGAAGCAAGTTGTCTTGTCTCAGACAAACAACTGAAGCCACTGAATTAGGTCTCAGGACTAATTTACATGGAAATAACGTTTGTGAAACATGACACATACTGTGCATGCTCTATTCTAAAATGCTGAACAGCACCGGTGGCACATAATGTGCTTTTAATTGCATGTATTAATTATGAGATTCTTACAACCGAGTAACTCATTCTTGTTTTGGATTGCTATATGCACTGAGCTGCCAGTTTACACATATTACATATCAGGAAAATCAAACGCCAAACCAATATGTCAGTCCTGAAATAAAGCCTACCTTTACCAAGCTCACTGTTTATATCTCATTTTTGATGATAATATGTCAGAGAGGTGTTGATCCAACTCCATAGTCACATGGTTGAGTTGTATTTGTCCGTCCCCAGTAGTAGTGTATGAAATCCAAGTGTGGCGAAGAAAAGAAAGAAAAGGCACATTTTTCCTCTCTTTGCCTGAAGGGAGTTTTAGGGGAGAGTGTTCAGGTCATATGAGCTAAAATGTGTGACTCAAAAGCTTACTTCCAAACAAAAAGACAATTGATTTCAGCTCAGAGGCAAATCTCTCGCAGTGTTTTGATTAGGGTATCTGAGAAGTTTCAAATCTCCCCAGCTCAACACGAGCAGACTGAAAAACAGAGCTAGGGGCACCTTTTACACCCGTAGTGCTCTACAGAATTACAGTAATGCTCTGAATTTTAAACACAACATTTGAATAGGAACAAAGTCTTGTTAGACAAAATTGTCAATAATCAAAGACAATGTTTATTTATAGTGAGACAACACAAGTGTTTTTGCCAGATTAGTCCTACAGAGTGCTGTAATGAAATTATGTATAGACTGGAGTATCATTGCACACAAACACACTCCCCCGTCACACTCAATGTATCCTGCAAGCCTCTCTGGGTCTTTAAGAGGCCTTTAACTGGGTTTATTAAAAACTCTCTGAAATGAAGAGCTGCAATGAGCCGTTAATTGAGGGATGTTCTCCGCTGTAAAGGTTAATAAGTTACTGCCACATAATAATGCATCTCATATTAGGAAGTCTCTCTGTAACGGCCCACTAAAGTGTGTGTGTGTACGTGTGGGTGTTTGTGTTTTTGCTTGTGTTTGCATTCAGTTATCTCTCTTCTATCTTATCGCCCTACTGTATCGCCCCTCGCCACTTCACATTGCTTATAGTTCACTGTCTTAGTCCTTTTCTCTCTCTTACATACACACATGCACAAAACACAAAGACAGCTTCATCTAAAGGTTTTTCAAAATAATGGAAATCTGACAAATTCAGCAAGTCATTAATCATAAGTCTATTTTATTACTAACTTATAGTTTAAGCAAGATAAATGTGCTAATAGGATCAGAGGATTTCATTTGCTTTTACAGTGAACACGCCACACCACAAGTTTCAGGAACAAATAAGAAAGATCACTCAATAGTAAAAATGGAAAATAAATGGAAATCATGTGCATGTAGATGATGCAACTTACTTTAAAAACATTTTTGAAACAGGTTGATTTTTTTTTTTATTAGAAATGGTTTTTGAATAGTTGAATAGAAAATATGCTTATTTGCTTTCTTTCAAGGAATTTAAGTGAAAAGAAGCTGAGCTAGAGCCTGAAGGGAATTAGCTTAGCTTAGCATAAAGGGAGGGCGCAGGGGTGAACCACAAATTGTCTATTTTACATTTCTGTTTGGATAAAACTGTGATACATGTCAATTAGTAGGTCTCAGAGTTGCAGCTAGGCATATTTTCAAATTTTGGAGAGAGCCAGGCGGACTGCTTCCCCTCTGCTTCCAGTCTTTATGCTAAGCTAGGATCATCGCTTTCAGGTTCATGTTCAATACTTAATGCACAGACGTGTCAGAGGTATTAAACTTCTTATCTAACTTTCGGCAAGACAGCAAATAAGTGTTTTCCAAATGCCGAACTATATGTTAGAGAAAAACAGGACTGTAAAAACTACAGCAAAACAAAATTATATAACTTGTTAAAGTGGACTTTTAAATGCATCATCCCCAACATTATCTCTTTCCCCTCCAACCTACCGTAAGACGCAGGAGTAGAGGCCCGCGTCCTGGAGGTCAGCAGGTCTGAACCAGATGGCATCCTCCTCCTTGCTCATACGCACGCCATCGAAAGAGATGGGCTCCTCGAAGTCGCTGTGGCCCAGGCCAGAGCTGCGGTACCACATGAGGCTGAGGCCCACACTCTGTGCCTGGCTGTAGTTGGCCCGGATGTAACCATAGAACAGAGCACACTTCAGCCGCACCGGCTCACCCTGCAGCACCCGGTACTTAAGGTAGTCCACTGACCAATCTGTACAGCCATCCACTACAGAGAAACAGACAGAGAGAGAGACATTCATCAACACATTACAAGGCTGTGAGTAAAAAGAAGTGATCAAGAAATCAAATGTGTATGGAACATACATAATTGGTTACAGTGTGATTACAGCACATAGAAATATTATATATAGCATCTTTATGTTACTTCACAAGAACACATGGGCAACACATGATTAGATTACCAGGTTATAAACAACCCACAATAATCCTTGTTTATTAGAAAACCCTCACGGCTAATTAGTAATGAGACACCAAGATGTGTACAATATGCAAGTATAATGTTTTTTATGGTGTATACTGCACGGATATTAATGTAGTTAAACGTATTTTCACTCCATATTGTGTTTGAGCTTTTGGAGGCAATGCCTGTGATAGACACATGTCCTCTACTCTCCTGTCTTGCTCACACATTTAGGGTGTGCCACCTTGGCCTCTGCAGACACTGCTTAGACGCTATCCTGCAATATCCAAACACGCAACCACTGTGAAATATGCGAATGAACTGTAAAATGTCTCCATTAATGATGTCAGGCTCCTCCAAGTGCTGAGGGTGCACCACAGCTCCAGTGCCAAAGAGTGCAAGGATAGTTCATTAACTGGGAATATGCCTCCAGCTCTTCAAGCACAGTGTGTTCCTTGTCTAACAGTTCTATGGACAGTTATTTTTCCTTAGGCTCTTTGTCTCACAGTTTTTGTCTTGAGTTACCAGGATATCCATTCTTTACGTACTGCATGCCACTCACTAAAGACACTCTACCCTGACTGGACTGAGAGTTCGGCCTACACGTCCACCTAGTGTGCATGCATACTACTGTGAAAGTTTTACAGATAAAATCACAAGCCAACACGTGCAATACAGATGGAAACTGTATCTACCGATCTAATTTGTGAAATGTATACTTCAGCTGCTGCAGTATAACAAAGAGCAGGGGGTGGGGCTGGGGGTGCAAAAAATCACAAAAAGACACTGGCACAGCCCCTCAGTCCCACTGGTCTGTTCTAGTTCTAGCGAGCAGATCTCTCTCAATTCCCAAGCTAGCTACCGGAGGTCAACCTATGGCCAGCTCTGTCAGTCAGTCTCTGACTAATTAACTACCATTTGTGTATCCAGCAGGTGTATGATTAGGGAGTACATGTGTGTGCATGTCTCACCAGAGAAATCGAGAGAGAGAGAGATAGAGACAAGTGGTGACGGTGTGGTGAGATAAAGTAATAAGAACCCCGCTGCGTGCCAGTCTGTGAGTGATACAAAGCCTCATGGGGACAGCTATGCTTGTAATTAATACTCTTAGTTACCAGGGAAGTAATGTGTGTCTTTGTGTGTGTGGGTGTGTGTGTGTGTGTGCATGTGTGTTTGCATGAGTGCGCATTCCCTATACGAATGGTTGTCTGCCTAATTATGTCTGTTAATTACCAGTAGGCTTAGCTACGAATGTGTGTGTGCACACACGTGACTGTGAGAAAAACAGAAAGTGTGTGTGTGTGTGTGTGTGTGTGTGTGTGTGTGTGAGGCGTAATGTGTGAAACCCTGTCTAATTATCACTCCTAATAACGAGAGCAGGGCCCCTATAGATGCAAACAGGCACATATGCACTCTCATATGTGTTCAAATTAAGCATCTTACTGATGAACACTTTTAACAATTTAAGTAAAAAAGACAAGCTGTGTTTTTGGCAATTGTGTTATATGGTTAAATAATCCAAATATCAATCCAAAACAGGGGGGAAAAATCAATCTCGTGCCATTTTCCATTATTGTTTCAGAAAAACAGCACGATTCACTTCCATTTTGTGCATCAATCTTTTTTGAACATTTAAGCATTAAATAAGAGAAAATCATCAGATAAAACACTAAACCAACTATTTCTCCTCTGACATTAGAGTGAATTTCCAGTGAAGGCAGCAGGTGAGTCCTCTCTGCATATCAATCTGCTAATCAGCAGGGACAGCGGAGGCTTCATTCAGCCTTTTCTTCATTCACCCCCCAACACCTCTAATGGATATGACCTCTCTCTCACACTCTCCATTTCTGCCCTCCCTGCCACAACAAAAACTATTTATTCTAACGAGCTTGTATCCTGATTCACAATGAAAGAAAACATTTTAGTCAGTGGCGGCGTGCAGGCCATTTGCTTTCACCATGCAGATTCGCAGACGTGTGCTGTTCGAGGAAACAAACTCCCAATGCATAAGGGCACGCACATGTAAACACACAACAAGGAGACCTTTCATTCCTTACAGACCTCCCAATGGGAGTTGTCTAATGTGGTGGCCTTTTTTTTGGGGGGGGGGGGGGCATATTTACGTCTGAAACTCAAAACGGTTTTATCAACTCAATTAAAGGCTGACATTTCCCACATCCCCACGCTGGGCCGGAAAATCAATGCTTCCCGCTGGAGGAATACTGCAGTCCTCACCTCTCACTCTCTCTCCGCTGACAGCACTCACACATCCACACACACACAGGATCTCTCCCTTCTCCTCCCTGCACCTCTGGGACATCACACCTTTAGTAGCGATTCTGTTCAGCCAGTCTTAGACAAGCCCATAGTGTAAAGGATGTTTCCATACGGGCACATTCCCACAAGGCTGTCAGACTGAGGGAAACTGGCTCTTGCTCCACTGAATCTCACTGCAGCACTGTAAGCTGCAGCATTCCTTTACTGGCTAGTGCTACTCTGCTGCTGATGCCCTTACACTGCAACATCGCATGATGTGTAGGGCATATGTATGGCTGGTGCAAGGAAATGGCAAAAAAAGGTGGGAATGTCAAGCTACAGGATGTGTGTGTGTGTGTGTGTCTCAGAGAAACCTTATTAAATTCTGCGTCATGGCAGACCTGTCCGTCTTCGTGCGACACTGAAGGCAAGGCAATAAATACAGACCCCTGAGCTACAATAAATGTACCCACATTCACACATAAACACTCAAGGAGCCACATAAACAAGCAAATGCACACGCACAACAACCCAACCCCCAAACACACACAAAATCACAGAGTGGGTTACGTGTCATCTTCTCTTTCTTCCAACCCCCCCATAATCAAATTACCATTATCCTTTCACAACAGTATATCACTCAAGTGTGCTCAGCTTTCCTCCTTACATGTCTCTCACTTGCTCTCATTTCACCTTCAGTAGTCGCCCTCTCTTCTCTCATCACTACCTGCTCTCCTAATGAAGTGTAATTATCAGATGTTGGGTGGGCGGCGGGTTTCTCGCAGGCCAGCAAGACATTCAATGATCTATATGTGGATAAGGATTCTTAATAACTTTCTGTCTCTCTCATTCTCTTTCTCTCCTCCTCAGCTTACACCCACTGCACATACATGACTCCATCTCTATCTCCCTATCCAGCCGACTTGTTCCCTCTAGCTTGGCGTTGATATTTTTCCTCCTCCATTGCCTATTTGGTGGAACAATAATGAATAATTCCTTCTTGGTTCATTATACTTTTTATTTACTACCTTACAGAACAATCATCTTGTGTAACCAATAACCCCGGAGGCAAAGAAATGACCAACATTACCCACTATGGAAATGCGCCTATGTATTCTTGGCAAAGGCTAATTACTTACTATAGATCTCCATGATTTTCTGGCTCTACAAGTGTGGGTGCTGTGGCTGAGAGCTTCGCTGACCCCTCGAGGTAATTTTGCAGAATCTATAGTAAATGGTTCACTGCGCTAGTAAGCCCTGGGATAAGATAAAAACACCACCATAATCTTTCGACAAATTACATATTACATGTAACTTTTATAACTCCTCAGTACTGAGATGATACAGTTGGAGATAATTGGATATACAGAGTAGTTTATGCGCAACAAAACATTCTTGCGTGAGTCTGGCCTCAGGTACCTATCACAATTTGCTCTGTTAGGCTCATTACCTTTCCATAATCTCTCTGTCGATCTCTCTCTACTTTAGCCTTGGGATTAATTAATAAAGCATAAACACAGCCGACCACAACCTGCAGTGGTATTATCCCGGTTGTAATTCACTGGCTTTTTCTTTTCAGCCAACAGTTCCACTGTGTGTCCCTGTCTGTGCCTTGACTTTGAGTCTTTCCTCCATGGCTAAGACTTGTTGGCCTCAAAACAGAGGTAGGTGTTCAAAGCGTCTAGCCAGGGTGAATTCTGCGTTACTTTAAGTGTGTTTCCATCCACCTGTTTCTATACGCAATACCTAATTGGAAATAGAATTAAAAAAAATATTGCTCTAACGCTTGGCTCAAAATTGGTGTATTGACAAAAACAAAATGCAACAAAGTGCAATGGAAACAAATCTAAGTGAATAAATAATTACATACAGGAAGCATGAGATGTAAGCATCACTCAAGCTGCCCGCCACCGGGGAGACGATGAAGAGACTGTAACGTTCACCAAATAAATAGAAAAAACTGTTGGCATGAGCGCATCAGTAGCGTAATAGTGAGAAGTGTCAGGTTATAGTCGTTGCACTGTCCACCTGCATGAATGTGATTGGGTTTTGCAAGTCAGCTGATAGCCACAGCTGTGAATGAGCCAATGATTTGTGAAGCATGAATAAAACAGCTGATACCAATCACCTACTGCAATCAGCGCTCTGCCTGAACTAACAAAATGTTATTGTGCTATTTCTTTTTGTCCTGGCATACTTTAGTTCTAGTTGTAGTTTTGTTGCTACAGAAACTAGTTATATTGCTCATCAAAATAATCCTTCTTATTGCCAACCGGACACCATATCAGATCAATTTATGTAAATACTTCCATGGTAATTGTCCACTGATACAGTTCAGAAAGAACAAAAATGGAATTGTGTTAGCACAGCTACAAACCCAGGCCTTTAAAGTTTGCTGCAAGATTCAGCAAACTACAACCTGATATGGAAAATAAGCTTCTGTGTCGTCAATCTTTGTTGTCTGGGATCCACAACACTACAACAGACCCATAGCCTGTTTTGGGAATAGTTGGTCTTCCATTGGTCCAGTGGGCCAAGATCTGGTATAACGGGAAGCAACATGGCATGAATTAACAATAACACCAGAGCTTTTCTGCATGTGAGTTGAAAAATCACAAATCATAATCCTAGAGACCATCTTGCGATGGGATCACACCAGCTGAGACGCTCATCAACATGTTGACGTTCCGACCTTTAAGTACTCAGGAGTCATTATTACATTTTTACCAGGAGCAACAGCGTGTGGCAGAACTTAAATGAACTGACAGGTTATATTTGCAATATTATTTATATTTACAATATAAAAGATGTATACATGTATTACACATTATATGTTTCACTGAAGCATGCTTGTGTATTAATGTTTACCTTTAACACTCTCTTGTTCCCCGTCTCTCTCTCTGTCCTCGTACTACACTGAGAAACTGATACCTGTGTTCTTAATCTCTCCCTCTGTACTGTGTCACTCCATATTTCTCTGTATTGAAATCATTCTTTCTCACTGACAGTTCACCATTGTTCATTTATATGCAAATGTGGACCAATACTGATAATTTATCTCTAAAGATGGTGGTGAACTACCATTGCTTTCTATTCAAAAAACACTTAGACAGGGAATAGCTTTCTCTGTCTGTCATGACTGAATAAAAAATTTAGTAACAAAAGTATAGATTTAACTTTAGATAACATGTCAACATGCTATAATAGGTTAATATTTTATCCTTATTTTATTGTATCAGTGAGTTTTCCTACTGTAAAGACTATCACACAGAAACCAATCGGTCAAAACAATATGTGCCCAATATTTATTTCTAATTAATTTACAAAACCCCTCGACAGCTTATTAATTGTATTCTGTCTTCAGCTTCCTGTTTGCTTTCTGTTATTTTAGTTGATCATTAGTTGGGGCTGTATACTGTACACTTATTCTTGCTTGTTTGTACTTAATGTAAAAATAAAATAATTCAAATATTAAAAGCATCTGATGAGTAATATGAGTAATTTTGGGGGGAAATTGGCTCAGCAGCCAATCCAAAAAACAGTTAGACGGGGAATACCACTCTAAATCTACCTTCCTCTTTGTCTTTCTCAGTCTGTCATGACATTGGCTATCAGTAGCAAATTCATGCCATCCAGCCAGCAGTTGTTGATATCGACCAAACAACTGGCCATCTTTAGGCCCTGCTGTAGTAAGTTTAAACTCTTTGCATCTTGCACGGTTGTACCGCTATTGTGTTGACGAAATCTGTCCACAGACAGACAGACAGACAGACAGACATATAAACACCACACACAGTCTCACAAAAACACTACCAGCCACACGCTGTCTATTGCGGCCTTGATATTTTGTTTGTAGAAAGTTGCCCCTTCTCGTGCTTGTAGTTGATTCCAGCTCATTTTCCTCTGTAGCTTCTCTCATCATAACTTACAGAAAATACTCCCATCCGGGGGAGGGAGAGACGTGAGGCATAGTGAACGGGACAGGTACTAAAAACAACGGGAGGTTAGTTATTGTAGTGTGGCCCGCTGATTTGGTCCGTTTACCAACATGGTCAGCAGCTGCAGCACCGGCTGTTAAAGCTCATGGAGGCAATTAAGGTGTTTGAAATCCGTTTGTGTTAAAATCCTACACCTTCAGACATGATACACATATTTTTAGATTATATTCAATGTGATTTACTCTTTCCAAGGATTACCTCAGATGTCCGTCGTGACTAAATGTCCATAAATCGTCTTAGAAATCATAGAAAAAAGATGCTCCTCATAACTCCAGAACTTGTCTGAGAATCATCAAATGTTCTTTGGCATCAATGTAATCCAGTGATATTCGTCCGTACATCCATGGGTACATTGCAAACAGGAACTGCCAATATCTCATTTGACATACTTTTAATGGTGCCAATTTGCCTAAATGTGAACAAAGATAAGCTAAAAAATGTGGCACAAGTTGCAGCCCACAGCGTAACTAACTGACTCCGTGCCAACATTATACTTCCTGTTTACTTACCCTCAAAGAATAATAACAGGAGTTACAAATTCCATTAATATTAACTTACAACTTAATGTTAATGTCACTGGAGAGGCAGTTATAAAATTGGTTTGACCTCTGACTATAACTGCTTGTTTTGCTCTGATAATGTCCCAGTGACGTTATTGTGCATGTTTCAGAAGAGTCCTATTATCTCAACCTTTTGGAAGTGTGTTAATTCCACTCTGGCTGATTTACTACAATTTGATTATGTTCCAGACTCTGCCTTGAGTCTGTAACAACAACTCTTTCACACTTAATCAGAGGAGGATGCTGTTTTCTTCTTTCTGGGTTAACAGTACTGTAACAAAAAAGTCTGTTGTATAGCCTTGTTTTAGCTCTCATTTTAAAATTTAAAACACTGGCTTTTTACTTTTAGGAAGATTGTGAACATTGATTGTCTCACTGCGAGGTTAAACAAGGCCTAAGACCATAGCCTACAAGCATGGGCTAAGATGGCGACCGCTATTGGGAACCTTGCCTAATGAGTAAATGTATGATAATGAATTTCCTTAATGTCTGCTGTAATGGCTGTTATGCTTCAGTGTCTGTATTGCATCACGTTGTTGTTTTTTTAATCTTCTTTCCTTTATTTTATATTGATTAAATTGTTTTCCAAGTTGTTGTTCTATATTGTTGTGTTTGGCAATCAAGTGGAAAATGCAAAAATAACTCAAAGACAATGAATAGCTGATCACTCTCTATACATTCCCTATAGGCTCTTATCCACATTAACTTCTGCTCAGAACAAACACATCCTGGCCATACCTGTGTGTGTGTGTGTGTGTGTGTGTGTGTGTGTGTCCACATCAGTATGATATGCTCATTGTATCCTACTGTATATGAATTAAATTAGAGCTTCCATTTTTCTGCATCTTCCTATATTATTTTTTGCTCCTGACATTATTTGCAGTGCATGCACTGTAAATTATGCTGTAATGCACAACAGTGTTACATTAAACTACTGAACCTGCACAAGAGGACCACAGAAAGGATATAGGAACAATAGGGAAATGAAGTTAATCTAATTTCTGGCAGTAGAGGTTTACATTTGCATACATATTGGCAGAGTAATTTCAAAGGCAACATGAAGCTTTGAGAGATAAACCAAAAACAATACCTAAAAATGAAGCAAATCCTCAACAATGAGATTTACCCCACAGAATCTAAGCAGGTGTTCAGGAGGAAACTGCAGGCAAACGCATTTGAGGCTAAAATAACTACAAAAAGTAAAATAGAGTGGAATCTGTAAGTCTACATATACAGTGCAGCATTAAAAGTAATTTATAGGCAAATCATACAAACTTTCAAGTTTGCCTGAAGGTGACAGTCCTGTTTCTATTGTTTCATATAGAAACCAGGGTGAGTTTGTTGACCTTGACCAAGTTCAGCACAGCTCACTCCGATCCTTTTAATAACTCTCCAATTGACTTCAAATTAACCAGAACCCATAATAGAACAGAAATTTCCCCTGTTGTGTGAGAAAGGGTGTCACTGAGACATTAGCTTTTTGACTTTACTCTCTCTCCACCTCTCTCTCTCTCCCTTGCTCATCCTTTCTTCCTTTCTCTTGATGATAAAGGACTCTTTTTAAGGAGAACAGAAAGCTTGTCAGGATTTGGCCAGCTGGGGAAAGTCATTTGAGGCCCAAATTGATGCGCTCGGGACTCTCAATAGTATCTCTCCAATAGTGGGGGCAGGATAGAGGGAGATGTGGTGGCCGGGACATTGTTCCTCGTAAATGGCTCTTTATTTCATAGGCGAAGTTGGGAAATGAGCAGCACCGTTCATGGCTACTGCTGTACTGGGGAGGACAGCCATGCGTAAAATAGAACACTAAGAAACAGGGGCCCCTAATATCTTAACAACTAAAAAGTCTACGGCCCTCCTACATCATGTGCAGTTTTACTGGCAACGGGAACACATGCAAATTAAGTCCCTATAAGTTATAAAGTCAAGGCTGTGTGTGAACACCATCCATCATGCTGACGGGGTGTGGGCAGGTTACATAGACATGAATCCATACACAGCCTGACTGGCTGAGCCAAGCCCCTTGGACCATGACTGGAAAGAAAGGCCGGAAGGAGGCAAAGCATTTCAAATCACAAGATCTCCAAATGCAAAGTGTGTGCGCACATGTGTTTTTCTGTGGGGAAATCTCTGTGTTTGCCTATGCTGTGTAGTATTAAAATGCCAGTACTTTCTTCTCTCTCTGTCTTTATGTGTGTGTGTGTGTGTGTGTGTGTGTGTGTGTGTGTGCTGGTGCTCTCCATTGTGCAGCTGTGATCCATGAGATTCAGGCTGAGCTGTCACTCTGCTAATCTCCCCCAGTAGAAATACAGCTTGGAAAATGTCATCTGAACATTCTGAATTGTGTTTACACTCGCTGCAGGTTCCATCGCTTCTAATTTGACAAGTCATTATCACCCATGCTCCTCTCCCTCTTCCCTCTCGTGGCCTGAGACACAAAAATAAAAAGGAGGAGGGAGAATGAAGGAGACAAAACAAGGGCATTAAATTCCACTCACAGACACGCAGTTGTGCTCTCAATAATCAGGTAATCCAAACACCTAGGCCTGAATAGGGTGGATTACTGTTATTTTCATTAATTCATATAGACTATTCTGCTCCGGATGTCTCTGTAAACTTCACATCTTTCAAAAAGTAATTCCCTAAGGCCTGCTTACGTTTATAAAATACAAAAACTAGACAGAAAGCCCTCATGGTGAAGCTGTTGGCTGTCAGGTAAAAAGCAGCAGCAGCTGGTGGATACATGTGTATTGGGAGAAGCACATGGCTCTCCAGAACCCTCGGGCCCACAGTAAAGTTAGCAGTGACAAGGACTGCAGTATAGTAGGAGTTCAGTATTGGATGGAAAATGGTGGACTGCCTTACACAACAAGTCCTCCAAATTTAACGACAAATATGTTTTTGGTCGATGCCAGAATGACACAATGACACAGCTTTTTCTCATCTGACGCCACATGGCGCTACTACCGACAGGATGACATTGCCAGCATGACAACTTAAGGGAGAGGTCATGGTTTGAGTTAAAACAACTACTTGCTTAAGGTTATGGGACCTTTGTTGCCACAGTTGTTGACTATCGGTAGGAAATAGAAGCAAACTTATATATCTTGTTATCATCTAGTAGCCATGTCTGAGCTTGATGAAATCTGTTCTGTTGAAGATTCAAACAGACGCAGGGACTTATTAAACTGACTACATTGATAAATCCGGGCAAAACTCCAGCCCCTCATCCTGAAAAACTTCCTGAAACTGAGCTGTCTCTTCAAAGGTTTAGTGGGCCATTGGATTTTGTATCCTCGGGGTTTGTGAACGAGCATTTCTCATGACCTCTATTACCAGGCGCACAACTCACAGCCTGTGGGGGGGAAACTCCTAAGTAACTGCAGACAGGGACACAAAGAAGAAAATGTAGAGGCTACCGCCACTAATGGTTGAGACTAGAGTTTTGGTTAACTGTGCCGATCCTTGCAGATCAGCCCTTTACCTCAGATGTGTACTCCATCGTGACTTGGAGCTATCCATGGTGCTGAACAGTCATGGGTATAACGTGAGAGTGATTCTGATGCAGACCACAGTATACAATATTCATGGTTATATGCAAGGACTTCACTTGGCTGTCAAGTTAGTTGTAGAAAAACTGCTATATTACTTTGGTCATTAATGTGGATTTTTTCATTATTTACCATGTTTCATAATACATTGGGATGATTTATTCATCTGAAACATTTAGCATCTCAGTGATACTATATGTCTGTTGTCTCTATAGAAAACCCTTCTGCTTTTTTACTTACGTCCATATTAGTCTCTGCCATCTATAAGTAAATATATGTTTAAAACATGGCATGGTGGTGTGGTGACTTGGTGAGTAATTGGAGGCAAAGTGAAATAATCCACTTTTAATGTTTATTTAACATTTTTCCTGTTGGGTTTGGTGCTTGTCTTTACTCTGACCTCTAAAACAAATGGAACCCATTATAAGAAGAAATTTGTGTCTTGAAAAAATAAAAATCATGGTTGAATAAGAAATATGATGCTGAATCAGGGTGAAAGCAGGAGAATTGAGGGATGGAAGCAATGACCCATCCATCTACCCAGTCAGTGAAGAGACATCTCCAGTGAGAGTGACACTCTGGGCCAGATAAGTTAATGACACAATTGCCCTAGGCTTAGACCGAGGCACCATGCCCATGATCATAAAAACACACACATACCCCCACACACACACACACACACACACACACACACACACACACACACACACAGCGTGTTTTCTCTTCAAACTATATATATATATATTTTTTTTTTTTTACCATCATGCCCTCTAAAGAACGTAAACTGCCATGAAGGACTGATACAATGTGAGAGCGAGGTCTATCCATCAGTCCACACTCATCATACTGGTTATTGACTCATAACACAAAGTTGAGCAGGTCAATAAAAACCTGTTATTCATAACATTCACTCTGCTGATATGTCACTAGTGTCCTGCTGGCACATGCCCCGAAAAGATTTCTCCTATTTCACCTCATTCTCTCTCTGTCCTTTCAATTCATTCCTTATCTCCCCATCTCCTTTACTTCTCAGTTTTCCCCACTCCTCCCTTTTGTTATTGTTGTTTGAGGTGCTAGCAGCGTGTTAACAAGGTCAGAGATCCGCAGAGAGTGACCACTTACGTAACAAGATAAAACACTCAGAAGCTTTTCTGATAGACAACAACAACACGGCTAAGCAACACACACATCCACAAACACATGCATTAAAGGCCACACAGTATGATGTTGATTTGATAAGTTGTTTTATTACTTACATCCCTCTCCTAATGCTTCCTCATCTCTCTCGCTCTCTCATTATAGGAACCACAGGGGGTGGGCGATGAAACAACAGTATGATGCCCCCACCGAGTGTCTTGCCGTGACACCTTCCGGCTTATACCCACCATTGACCCTCATTCGATCCTCTGTTCATCCCCCTGTACTCAAGCCTCATTTAATCGCACCCTTCAATCTCAACCCCTCTCATCCCAACGTCCCCAACCCTCATTCAACCCCCCACCTTCATTCTAACAAAGTAATTTGCATACATAAGCGGTGTTATCTTTGTTAGTTTATGAGCAGATACCACAAGAACACCAAGTGATAATAAAACACCAGCAAAAGTCCTGAGAGATAGAAAAAGGTTGATTAGGAGTTGAAAAGAAGAAGAATGAAGAATCACTGAACAATGTGTGTGTGTATGTGTGTGTGTGTGTTCAATGTGTGCCAGCTACGTATGTGAGTACTATGAGTGTATATGTGCTATCTACAGTATATGTATTACTTGTATTGAGGGAGACGATAAATGAGCAAGCACTGAAGATGAAAGAACATTTTCAATTAAGATGAGTATGAAGCCTGGTTCATTAATAATGCAAAAATCATTACCCCCATTACGATAGCGCCCCAGTTTAAAGACACTGTATATGTGCATGTGTGTTTGCTTGCCAGCTTTTTGCATGTGTGTCTACTGCGTAAGTAAAATGGATTCCTCGAGTGATTTGATGCCAATAATCCATCCACTTTAATGGCCAAAGGAAAAAGATTTGCAGCTTCTCAGAAACCTGCATAGCTTGTGTGTACATGTGCATACTGAAAGTGCATGCTTTGGTGCACCTGCATGCATGTGCAGGGACAGGAGAGTGCAAGAGGAAGAGGAATAAGAAACAAAAGAGATGAAAAAGACAGAACAGATAGGGAGACTCGTCCGATGCGTTCTCCTAAAATATTTATGTAGTTGGAGATTTCTGTCCCTGATTCTGAGTCCAATTAAAGCTCATCTCTAAATGAATGTGCTTGTGCAGGAGCCAGGAGGGGAAGCAGCAGCAGTCTGCAAAAGCAGCAAACACAACACTGCAACTCTGCTACTCAATCTTACTCTCTCTATTTCATAACTCCATACTGGGCCCACCTAAGCTAAGTACATGCAGCAATAACACACAGTGACAATAAATACACACCACCGTCATCCATGAATGCAACACAACAACCACACATTATCATGTACTTAGTTGCTATGCTTTCGCTGACATTATAAATTACTGCCTGCGTTTAATGCAACAGCAAACTCCCGACATTAACCTGCTAGCAAGGAATTAAAGCAATCCCCTTTACGTCTAAAACTGCTGAATTATTCAGAAGCTCACCAATGAGGAGTGGTGCTAGAGAGGACAGGGCCTTTGGGCGGGCACTTCGAAGACAAATGACACAGATGCTCACATGCACTGCTCTCCAGTGGCACATACATTAGTCTCGTGAAGTTACCTCATAAACATCAAGGAAACAATGGGAGATTAAAGATTTATGAAGACTTAAGAGATGAATTCGACAACAGAAATTATACTGACTAACATAACATGGATTCCTCCTCGCTCTGTCTCTGAGCTTCCTGCTCTCCCTCGGCCTGGAGAGCAGGGAGGGCAGTGCCTGTGCGGCAGCTTTAAATAGGAATTAGCAGCGTTTCATTGTGATAGTGATTGAGTGTGGGTCCCTAGGGTGGGTCTGATCATTGTTACCAGGCCTTGTAAATCTACAGTAATCCTCCCAGTGCATTCCAGAAACACACACATGCATACTGTGCATACACACATGCATGGCAGTCTCAAGCACGTTTATTTCTTTTTAACAGAAAATTTAATAAATAATCATAAAAATCCACCCTGACACAACCCACATGCTTTGCGTAAGTGGGAGACAGTCCAATGCTCATTGATCTTGTGATTTTTAAATTCCGTACTTCAATCACAAAATCATCCTCGAACCCAAGTTTATCTCTTGAAGCCTCTGTGAATATGATTGAAATAATGTTATCCAGAGTTTGGTTCCTTATACTAACTATACTGCTCATTCCTTAACATTTGGCCTCCACCCACTCATCCACCCACACAAACACATAGACACGATTGGTGAGAGAGTAGAACTAGTTCGCAGCTTGCTGACTCTATCTCCTCCAAGCTTCCCACGGTCAGGGTTCACCTGTCTCTGCACTTTACATATTTCCAAATCCAGCCCCAGTTTGTGAACTTCACTGAGCCCCGCACAAAAGATCACTGCAACAGCCCGATCAGCCAAGGTTGGTAAGTACTTCAGCCTAAACTGCAGAGGTGAGAAGAGGCAGCGGTTTGGCCCTTGTTCAGTACGCAGCAAAGAGGACGGCAGCTTCAGAGGAGTAAAAGCCACAATCCATTAATCCGTGCTCCTTTAGGGGTTGGGGACACACAGAGAGAATATTCCAAGATGACATGCTAAATCCCTCATGTGGTTTCTGAGCTTAAATGTCTAAGTATCCCAACATAATTCGACCCTGCAGCTTGTGTTAACAATAGAAAGGTCAAGCTGGATTCGATTGATGGATGTATTGACTTTCGAAAATTAAAATATTTCAGCTTTGAAAATGTCCCTTCAGAGCATTTCACTCACTAACTCTAAGGACAAATAATACAAGGACGTGGACAAAAATGGACACATACACGAATATATACAATATAATCAGTGGTGGAAGAAGTATTCAGAACTCTTAGATAAAAGTAGCAATACAGTCCTGCATTTAAAATTTTACTTAAACCTGCAATAACATATTTTGGGCTACTTGACTACTAAGCTGTGAACACAACAGTGATATATCATCAACTTTTAAGTTAATATGGTGAGCTAGTTGTCTGTCTGCTGTTTGGTGCTGAGCAGGTAGCATGCAGTGAGTTTTCAGAGCTTTTTCTGCGAAAAAGAGCCACCTGCCTCAGCCGAAAACAATGAGCTGAAACTCTCTACGAAGCTCTGTAAAGCTGAGGGGATATCTGTTCCTCAAAATTGAACTTAATACTCGTTACTTAATTTACTTAGCTACATTTCACCACTAAGTATACAGTGTAATGTCATTAGATAAAAGAGCATAGCAATATATACAACAATCATTTGATGTCTTTCAGATTTATAATGGGTGTAGTTTATTAACATTAGTTAGAATAGACCCTTTTGTTAGAATAGAGCGAATAGAATAAAGTGAAATCAATTTCAAAGATATAGAAAAATGTATTGCAATATGTAGCCTGCGTAATTTGACCCCAGTCATTTAAAGCGCAATATAAGGCATTCAATTCAAATATATAAGAAAGTAATAGACATCGATTAGCATGCCCTGCCCTCACATGCACTCATCTGTGCCCACAGATACACAGAGCCAGTGCACAAGCCCACACTGATAAACTGTATCTGCTGCTCTCTCAGGCATGCACTTTATATACTATTTTCATATTTAAGCACACAGTGGGTAAAGGCCCCTCTCTGGTGCTCAATAGGTGTTGTGGAAATAAATATTTTATACTAGAATCTAATTGCATTTTGTGGCCCTAAGCGCCCTACCAGACAATCTGCAATGCTGCTCTAATGGCTATGCTCCTCGTGTATGTTGGAGGGCGCACAAACACACACACACACAGACTACAATCTGGTTCATGGAGTTTCACACATCTACGTTCTTTATCTGTACACCAGCTGCCTCTCATATAAGGTCTATAGGTCATAGAGCTGTATGTGTTTATATGTATCTATGTGGGTCTGTTTTCATATTCAAAAGAAGGGGAATATACTGAATCTCTGACAAAGCCTGTGAAGCATACAGTCGTGTCACAGAGGACTGAGTGCGCCCTTTTCGCTTCTGCTTATTGACCGGAATGGCCTTGTACATCCCACATGACAGAGTTTTGAGGTTAAGCCTATGCACATACAAACACAAACACAGATATGCTATAATAAACTCACATAAGATCTCAACATGATAAAAAATGGGATTAGTGCATTAGTACATCAGTAAGGGATCTATGTATCCTAAAAATAAACCAGCTTCAAGAACCGGCACAAACAAACAGACAAACATAGAGATAAATAAATCCTGTTTGGGCTACAGGCTACAGAGATTAAGTATTGTCCTCCAATCATGGCCTTATTGACAATCAACAGAGCCAGACTTGTATAATCTAAAGGAAATGCCAAATCAATATCCACTATGGGATCCAGCACCTACCCCTCAGATGAGGGTTTGACCCACTCAAACAGGAGCCTGAAAAGCTCTATCAACCCCGGAGGCCAACTACCAGACAAATCCCAAGCCCTTGGTTTTAATAAGGGAATCAAAATAATCGTAAGGCCTTGGCTTTGTTTTTTTTGTGTGTCTTTCAATATGAGCTGATGGATAGTGTAGAGAGCTGATGCCGGACCAGAATCTCCCCCCACATACACAGAGAGAGCAAACAAACAGATGGCCACATAGTCAAACATCATTTTCTAAAGGTCGAGCAGTGAAAACAAAAGAACTCAAAACACTAAAAAATGCAGTCCATAGTGAGCGCATAACTACTCCAGTCTGCTGCATCCCGGCATGTGTCCAAGCCTACTGCAGGGCTGCAGAGGTCCACAGAAATCCCTTTAGGATTACCCAGTATGGCTGAGTGTGTGTCGGTGATGCACAGTCACAGGGTGGGCTCAGTGCAGCGCAGAACTCCGATATGGTTTTCTGCTGGCACACAGCCAGCATTTACGTATGAATAAATATGAGGAAAAATCAAATAAATAAAAGGAAAGCAGGGGAAAAATAATCCTGTTAAAGATCAAACAGCAGGCTCCCTTTCCCCTCCTCCTGACGTTCCCTCCTGCCTCAATTTTTCTTCAATTTATACCTATATTCCTTAGCTCGTCTACGCTCCCACCTTTCTCTCCTCACTTTCCTCACTCGTCTTCTAGGCAACCATACCTTCACTTTCAATATTCATTTCTGGTTCTCCTCATCCTTTTTCTCTCCATCTTTTCTCCCTCTTCCCCCATCTTCCATCATCTTCCATCTCCTTTTCGATTTCATGGCCGGTCATATCTTTAATCTTGCTCTTCCCCCTTTTCCCCTGTCCAACGCTCCCTCGCCGCCCTCCCTCCCTCCCCTCTCTCCTCTCCAGTGCAGAACTAAATGGAGATTAATGAAGAGAGGAAGATGTGTCTGTCATCCAGACAGTCTGATGCAGCCACCACAGCCAGTGAAATACTGGATCTATTCAAAACACACTAGGGAAAGCTTTGCACTAATATTGCTCCAGCTGAGAAGAACTACAGATTAGCCCTCCACTTCTATTTAGATGATTTGTAAATACTAACCATACCACTGAAGCATGCATTCCTTTCTACAGTGATATAATGTGTTTGGTATGTGGGTTTTCTCTCCCCTCTCTTTCACATTCATCCTATCATTATAGGATATTCAGAGCACACCCCAGTGTCTCATTTCCTCCCTAAGTTTAAATCCTGACAACTGACGGCCGCTCGCTGCTCATACGCCAGTCAAACAGCTCTGATAAGCCCCGCAGGAAATTGACTCGTATTTTAGAGCTTCATCTCCCACATCACATCCTTCCACCACCCATCATGCCCTTGGTTAGAGGTCAAGCAGCTTTCACTAATCTCATATGCAAATGTGTGCATGGTACAGTGTGAACATGAGGGTGCTGTATGAACCATGTCCATAATTCATGAGCCATTAACGAGTGACAAGCTACACTTATGTTTGAACACAACTTCATACTGATATTGGCTTTCTTATTACAGCTAGTGCTGGGTGAAAGCATAAAAGAAGTCTTAAAAGTAAGCTGTCATTAGTGTGTGCGGTGCATGTGTGTGTGTGTGTGTATTGAGAAACAGATGAAGGAGCCTTCTGCATGAAATATTTAGCATGGATGTCAATAAAAAGCTCTGGACTTGCCTGGTCATCCTCTGAACATATCCTAAGCTTTCTCCCTATTTATGTCCATGATATTACCACGCTGTGTTATTGAGATACCATGTGTGTGTGTGTGGATGTTTGAGTGCATTTGCAGAGCATAGGGAGCACACAACCCACTACAACACACTACACAAATGGCTTGAATTAAAAACAAACATTCGAATGAAGATGATGCATTTACTCACAAGGTAATTACAAGCATCAATTAAAACCCATCCACAAACAGGCCTGTGTATGCCACGTTTAACACTATCAGCCGCTTATACCCACACACTCGCTTGCTTATCAAGGCTCACATTGCCTGTGTGGATTAGCAGCTGTTTATGTGTGCTATATATTCATCTATCTATTGTGCTCTTTCTCTCAGCCCGGCTGGATGGCGCTTTCAAGGCGCAGACATCTCCTCCTGAGTTTTTCTGTAGCAGTGTGCACAGCAGCCAGGGTGAGCGCAGCAGGGGGACCGGGCTCATGTGACTCTACTACTGGTGAGAAAGAGGCAGAAAACTGACAGGCTGGCACACACAGCTGGGACTGCAGTTAAGTCGACAGGAAGACTCCTGCGAGGCTACTGCAGATATGCTTGGAGGAACTGGAGCTGAATTACACAAAGTTAAAATGGATTCCGATTCCTGCATCTGCTTCCAAATTCACAACAAAACCAGAGCTTGATCGGGTGGACTGAGATGACCTGAAATCAAAGGCATAGATTTGCTCAACAGTGCAATTATATAAGAAATAGACAAGTATGGATAGATAAGATAGTGACTTAAAAGGCTACAGGAGGAGTCAATGCCTCAAGGCAGGACATGGACATGGCCAATTGTCCTTCCACCTGTAATTATAAAGCAGTGTTGACATTCATGCTTTTAAACAGATGGTCTAATCTAATCTCTAACCATTTTCCGCCATTGTTATATATTCTTGACCTTCCTTACTGGCTACATCGATAAATTAAATATTTCAGCTTTGAAAGCAAGGATCAAGGAGGGACTGTGACTTTATTGTTAGCATCTCTTTATCTCTTGATAGTGAGAAATTCCAAACCCACCTTCACGACACACACACACACACACACACACACTAAAACACAACAATACATGTGCATTTTCTCATGATTTTCATTTCATAACCTTCCTCCTGCTCCTTTTTCGTCAAAATGTCACAGCAAGAATTGACATCATTAATTGTCACGGAGTGATCCATTCACGCTACACCCCCCACCTCCTGTTCTTTTTTTTCCTCTACAGGCCTTCATCCCTCATCCTAATCAGCCTGGGGGTAATGCCTGTGTCAGATTTGCTCATCTGTGACTCTCACATGGAAACTGCTGGGACTTGCATACTATACACCTACATAACTGCACAAACAGCACGTATGGAAGTATACAAGTCATACAGCCAACCCATACAACCATATTAGTAGTTTGGTAATGGTTCTTGGTTATGGTAAGGCTTTACCGTGGGCTTGAAGGCTTTACATAACAATAGTGTAACAGGAGCAGCTTATTCAACACCAAACCTTGCATAACTGGCAGTTCTTTTCATAATGCTCCTGACTACCATTGATCACAATAAGATAATAAGACATTCAACTCAATAACATGTAATGAAAGGCGGGAATGATGAACTAAAGGCCAGAGCATCACTCTCACAATAAGGCAATGCACTGAATCATTGCTGATATCTGGATTAGGGTAATATCACACAGATGCTGTAGCTTTACAGAAGTCTAGTTGGGTAAGCAACATGAGTGAACAGATGATCAGAAGTTTTAAACATCTCAAAGTATCTTAACCAAATGATTTGGAAATCAAGTTAAAATAGTCTCCCAAACTATCCCTGCATTGCGTTGTGGCAAAAGATGAGCCAATTACAAGTTTTTTGCCGGACGATCTTGCATGTTTGCCAGAGCCCTCTGCGTTGGCACCCCTACGGCATTATTGAAGTGACCCCATTCAAATGAAGGAGGGGGTTGCGTTTTTTTTTTCCACACAGGGCTGAAGTTGGTCTGAACGTGGCCTTACTGTAGTTGTAGGTGCACACAGTCTGACATCGGGATGGTGATTGTAATAAATACAGGTGCATACAGGTAATACATTCGTTCAGATAAGGTGGCTAGACTGTGAATTACTTCAAAACCAGCCAGATCATTTAATCGTTCGTGTTGCTTGCGCTACTGGACTCCCCTTATCTCAACAATGAAATAAATGAATAAATGAAATAAATATCTGTATACCTCACAGAATCATGGCACGTCTTCCTTGAAGGAAGCAGGTGGCGGGTTCATCAACAGACCGGTGAAATTATGGTCTCCTGAAGCCTCTGCTCATCTTTAATCACCGCCGTCTGTTCTCTAATTGAAGGATTAACCAAGGCAAGGCCTGCTAGGTTCAGAGTACTACTCACAGTCTTATGCATGGAAATACAGTACCGCTAGCCTTACATTCAGCCATAAGATGGTAAGTAAGAATGCTGAGAGGAAAACAGAAATGGCAGAAATGTCGCTTGATATTCACTACTAAAGGAGTACTACGGCTCTGGGGTAAACTGAGAGCCTGAGTGTATCTCTAAACTAAATCAAAAAGAGACAGGGACAGCAAGTTAAACACAGTCAAGGGGATGTTTCGTGATTACCAAAGATGAAAATGTGTCCTGACATAAAATATGTGAAGCCTAGAAAACTGCTATCTTCCCATTCATCTTCGCTTTAGTATTTACCTCAGTCGTTTTCCCTCTCTATGCAATTATAGTGCTCCCTCTCTATCAATTTATGTATCATAATGTTATATTTTTGCTCTATTTTGTCTTTCACTCAGCATACAATTCTGTCTCATTCATATGCTAATATCCTTATTTTATTTCTTTTTTGCCCTCCCTTTTACTTGCAGTGTTCACTTTCTCATCCACCGTGTTAATATCGGCATTCCTCTTCTCCCCCCGCCCCCATCCTCTTTCTCTCGTCTTCCCATCCTCTTTTGATCTGTGAGCTGAATTATTCCATCTTACCCGGGCTTTTAATTCTCTTGATTGAGCCAATTACCTTCTGGCTGGATCAATGTGGGAAAGGTAATGATTTAAATGGCTGCCGCATAAAGCCACATAACCACTTCAACTGGTGCAAAAGGGAAAGGGAAGTGGGGGCGGAGGGTGGAGGGAGAAGGAGGAGAAGGAAAGAGCAAAGGAAGGTGGTTTAGCAGAGGGAGGGAAATGAATATCCTCTCTTTAACACAACCGTGCATGATTCAGCATGTACGTTTAAGTGCTTCATTTTGTGTCCCCGCCTCTATCTGCTGTATGCTACTATGTAAAACCATGCAGGGGAGGCAGACTGTGCAAACCCAGTTTCCTCAGGGATTATCTAAAATGTATGGGCTCTGTGGAAACTGGGTCAGTCTGATCCTAAATGGTGCCATCATAGCAGAAACCCACTAAGTCAATATCCTTCAGTGTCCCACACTCCCTCACTCGCTTGTCACCCTACCTCTCACGTGCACGTCTAGTTCATGTCACACGTACAACCCTGAGCACACACACTTGCATACTGTACATGTGCACAAAAAACACACACACTTTTCCCCATCATTGCGACTTGTCATCTCCTGTTGAGTGAGCCGTCCCATCCTATTTGGCCCTCCTCCTTCATCCTCCTATCTATTATTGATGTAATGGAGCATTGTATCTAAATGCAGCTCTGCCTGTGACAAGCACTTCTGCCCGAAGGGAACCAGGGAAGCAGGCCAACGGCTGCAAGCTCCAACTGGGTTCGCTCTAAGGGCGAGTCAGGGAGGAGATGGATGAATGATTGGGCAGGTGGTTATCTTGGGCTTGGACTTGGCCTGACACAGATATCTGTGGCAAAGAATTTTCTTCTCATTTGTATCATCTCAAGCAAGTTTTTTTCAGACATGGTGTGTGTAACACTGCTGGCTTCATCAAGCTGTTAAAGTAATGGCATTTTTATAATTCCACATTGGTGTCCACTCGGCTTTATTCAGACAAGAACGATTGTTCTTGTAAGGAGAGGGAGCAGAGTTTAAAAGGTTATTACATGAAGAAAGAAGAGTGCTCTCAGTTCTCTCACAGGCTGCATCAGTGTTGGATTTTCACTTATTTTGCAGTTGAAGCATTAATTGATGGCTGCTGTGAGCATGAGGGACGCTCAACCTGCTTCTCTGTCACCTTTATCGTGAATTAGATAAATCTGCTGCCTGCTTTTAGAATCTGACAGCACTCAAGCATCAAATGATAAGATCCCTATTTCCTAACATGCTGTATGTAGCGCGTTTTGCTGGATCTTTATAATTTCAACCATGCAGCTGGCATGAATGAAAGTTGAAAGTATAAGGAGGAAGGAAGCTGGTCTGATTATTACTTTTATTTCGTTTAACTCTTTTTTTCTGCACAGTGAGATGAAAATTGTTTATAGAATGATCCGACATTAGAAGAATCTCATCAACAACTTTAAATTAACTAAATCACAGTGTTTCGTGCATTAAACTGACTTTACTGTCTTTGAGCAAAAGGTAATTGAGTGAGAATTTTCTTTTCTCTTAAGAGGGAGAGTGAGACATGTTCAGTTTCTCTCTGTGAATGTTTTACATTGAACTGTGGTTGGCTGTATATTAAAGTGGAGCTCCACCGATTTTACACATCAACGTCTATCTACAGGTTTTGGGGCGTACAAGTGATGTCACTTGAGGCAGCGTCAATTGGGGCCAAAGACTATAAATTTGAAAATGTACAAAATCTGGGGACCTCTGTGGCCTGCTGCTCATCTCTGCTTGAGACAGGTGGCTCGAGGATATGTTAGCCGCTACAAGCATAACACACCCAAATCTGCAAATGAACTGTCTGCCACAATGCCAAGTTGCATTGTAGGTAATGTAGGCACCAGATTATGACAAGGAGGAAGACTGCATAAAATAAAAAAAGACCTGATCCTTTTTCTTAAAAACTGTTCATCGTGAGTCTGACAATGTTATAAGAGTGTGATGCTAAATCAGTGGAATACTCTTTTAATCTGATTACATTCAATTTAGGCTTGTTGAAATTATTATTGAAATGTTAGTAGGTCTGGCCTAGTAAGATTGCTGTTGTGACGTTTACATAAAAGTGACTCAGGTGCTTATTCAGACATGAGACTGAGATGTCAATTTGCCATCAGATTTATGTAACAAGGGGCATGTCCGAAAGGGGTTTAACGTACCAAAAGAGAGCTTTGCGTCACACCAGCTAAACATCAAGCAGCACAGTGATTTAAGATATTAAAATTCAAATACAGAAGGTGGCAGATCATTGTTCTGCAGTAGTGTGTTTGAGAGGATTAGCAGTAAAGGACAGATGACTAGCCCTAAGATACACTGGGGCTAAAATAACCAATGAGCTGCCAATGGCCGATCCTTATTTAATTAGCACTGTTTTTAATTACTCAAAGCAAATGCAAAGTGATCGACAGCAGTAATTAGTGTAATGCTCCGCCTCGCGTGTGGCTCGTCTTTCTTACTCTTTACATTTCTTGTTCTTGCGTGTCTTTCTCATTGGTAACTCATGAAGGCCTGTGTAAGTCATTAGTTAAATGCCTCAGAGCAGCCACTTTGTTATTCTACAAGGAGATAGTTGGCACAGACAAAGACTCAGAAACCAAAATACTTCACAATGAAATGAAGATGAAGTGAATTCTAAAAATGAGGCTTGAAGGGTCACATTTCATGTCCAAGAATACGTTTGATACTCTAGGTTTGATATTTGTTCCATCTCAATTACTATTTTCTTCTTTTATCGCCCAAAGGACCCAAAATTAAACAGCACTATTGTTTGGTGACAGAAACTCTGAGGTAAAACTGCACAAATGGCCCCTCATCTCTTCTTTCTGCTTGAGGTATGTGAAGAACTCCTACTGGAATTCTGTCCCTGTTTTCTGATCACGCACCAGCAAAAGTGTAGCACCTTCGTGGGCCATTTGAAGTCCAAAGTCCATCTGAGCCACTTAACCGAGGTCAAAGAGGCCAACGGCAAATTTGGTTACCACAGCAACTAGAGACCGGTTCTGTCTGGGAGGTAAGTGGTGATTGGCTCCCTTCAAGGGAGATGATGTTGAAGAGGCAGTGGAGGCTCAGGATCAGCCAGAATATAACTGCCTCTCCAAACCATTCACACTCCACTATCTCTGGTGAACATGACTCTCTTTTCTGTCTAGGTATATAATATAATATAATATAATATAATATAATATAATATAATATAATATAAAATAATATAATATATAGTTCAAGTCAATATCATATATCTCCCTTAATTTCCCTCTCATGTTCCAACAACAAATAAATAGTTCTAATTTTTCTTGAGCATATTCAATATATATATTGCATACCTTCCGTATATGTGGAATATGCATTGATAGCTTGTCCTGTTAGTCACCCCTGGAGCAAGGCTCAGATGTGTGTAGAAGCAGCTTTTACTGTATATGCTCCTTCTATTTAACGGCCTGCCAGAACACTTTTTTTAAGATCAGCATTTGCATAATTACATAAATCAGACAAAGTTAAAGTAGTTTTTATTTCCTTGGAAAGTAAATTGCTCTACACTGAATCATAAATAGCTCCCATGGTGCCATTTTACTTCACTGGATTATTTGGTGATTAACAACATTTCAAATTGTTTATTAGTTTGTTTCTTTTAAACATCATGTTGATATACAACTTTTGTGTTTTATGTGCATCGCCCTGTCTATCTTTGTTTTACAAAATATTACGTTTTAAAATAGTTTCCATCAAGTAATCTATGTTTCTGTTTTATGTCTTCACTTAATGTAACGTAATTGCTTTATTTATTTTTTTCATGAAGCAGTTTAGGCTGCATTTCTTGTATGAAAGATCCTATATAAACAAAGGCTTGATAGACATGATTTTTGTCTCTATCTTGTTTTTAAATTCCACTCACTAAGCTGAGATGAACGGATGAAACAAACAAAGAATTGAACCCTAACCCTAACCCAAGGATGGGTTAGACCCCACAAGGTCCAGACCTGAGACACTGCAAAGGTGGTGTTTGCAAATGACAGGGGTAAAATCCTTTGGACGTTTTAGATCTAGACAGGTAAACAAGTACTTGCAAACCAACAATAATAGGCAAAAAGGTAATAGACAAAGATCAGAATATGGCAGTGGTGATAGATGTGGTTGTCCCACTGAAAGGCAGAAAAAGAAGAAGACATATAATATTCTGGAAAAATACTATAAGGGCAAAAGGAAGAGTTAATGGCAAAAAGGGTCCAAGTAGTGGTAGAAGCCTTTGGAGATGTAATTCCCTAGTTTGGAGACTCACTCCAGATCTCAGGAACAACATCAAAGCTCTCTGTCCACACTCACTTTCCCTCTGACTTTAAATGCGGCATAGATCAGGATAGATCAGGTATAACAGCGGGAGCAGCCATAAGGCTACAGCAAGTGAGTAAGCTTTGGCTACTGATTTGAAATTTGCTGTTGTGAAATAGCAGCACCAGAAGAGAGACACAGACACAGACTCCCCAGAAAAGCCAGATAATATATATATATATATATATACATACTGTATATATATTGGGGCTGTCAATTTTTCAAAAAGTCAACTTCAAATTAATTCTAACTAATATGTCATTTGTTCCAAGATACTTCCACACACACTGCTTCTCAGATGCTTCTGTCTTGTAATTATCCGATCAGCATGGCTTTGCTCGCTGGTGGCCTCATCCATTTTAATTTAATAACACATCTTTTTGTTTCTTGTTTCTTATATCCAAAAAGAGTGTTGCCATGGTATGTTCCCAGCTTCTCAGATGTGAGAATTTGCTACTTTTGTCTTATATTGAAACTATAGTAAATGGAGTATGTGGACTGTTGGTTGGACAAAACAAGACATTTAATAACATTCAATCAGGCACTAGGAAATTGTGATTAGCATTTTTCACTGTTCTTTGATGTTTCATAGACAAGAGGATTAATCTATTATGAAAATAATTGTTGCAGCCCTAATCTCAATGTGTGTTTTATTACTACACTACACTATTTTATGTCCTTAATATAGAGTTAATTGTGTGACCAGTAAATGTATAGTTCAATCTGCTTCCTTTTCGTGGCTGTCTTTGGTAAAACATACAAAATGGATCTCTTGCCAAGAAGGTATTTAAAATTCGAATCTGCAGGATTTTGTGAGTGTATTACCCAGACAATACGTTTTCTTCTTACATGTGCACAAATTCAATTGTTTTCTTTCATTAATTCAGGATTCTTCTCTGTTATGCATAATCCTGTTTCGTCTCCCACTTAATCTCTCCTTTTTCTGTCCACTCTGCAACTTCAGGGTGTTCACTCTTTTAGCACCCCCTCTCTGTATTCAGCATCCAATAATCCTGCAGTACACACACCTTCCCACCTGCCTACTTCCCAGTTTTGCATTTTACCCCACTTGCTTGCCCCTATTTTCCCGTCAGCTCCTGCCACTCATCCTCAGATGGCATAATCCCTGTCATATTGTCACATTACAGGAGTTCAGATGCTAATAGCTGCACTGCTAATCCAGCTGCCGGCAAGCCTGGACCAGTGCCCATACCTGCTCTACCCGGCTCTGTAACAGCTGTGCCTTGCTCAGTCATGCCAATAATGCACCAGGGATCACAGACACAGAGCAGTCAGGCTCATGGTGGGAGGACTGGATGTTAAAGTGGACATTAGAGGGCAGGAGGCCTTGAGATATGGTTAGGACTGCAAGAAAAGATATGTGCTAGTCAGGGGGGAGATGGAGGGCCAGGAAGCTGTATATACTGCATATACTGACAAAGCTGAAGATACTGGCAGGAGACGGCAGGTCAGAGAAACAAACATGGAGGTCATTGTGAAAAGGCTTCTGAGGGTGCGATAAGATGGAAGTCTAAACAAGGAAAACAGAGTGAATGAGGGACAGAAAGAATAAGAGAAAGTCAGGATTCACAAGAGGGAAGCAGACATGACCAGCAGCTTATTCAGCTGTGGATGTGAATGAGCGTTGCCAGGCAATTATGGTCACTACTGTCTCGTACAATCTTTCTGAAATAGAAATTTCCCATTCTATGGGGAGCAGCGAATGTACTTAAGCTCCAGAGCATTTGGTGTTTGTTGTGAAGTTGTTCCAGCAGCTCTTCCATCCATTAGAGGAAGAGAATCGGTTTGCCTATAATCTAAGTATAACACCACTTATCCAAAATTTAAAGTGAATTAAAACCTCTTCCTTTTCAATAAAACATCTACCTGAAAGCACCATCCCATTAGCCAAAAGCAGGCATTCAACTACTTCAAAATAATTCGGCAAATTTGGCTGAAACCTCTGGGTTCAATTATTGATGAATGAAACCTACAAGAGCAGGGGATATAAGTGGGGTGAATACATGATCAGGGATATGAGGGCTCTTTTGGGAGGGGTGGTGTGCGCTAGTGGAGAAGAGGTGTCCTTCACCCTTTCACCTACAACATTGCACTCCACTTTCCCACCCATTCTCTCTCTCTCATACACAATAATGATGAGCTCAAGATGGGGTTCGTGTGTGTTCTGGGGAGGGGGTGGGGTGGGAGGTAGTGATTCAGCTGTATGATGGATGGCAACATCAGGCAAATGTCCTGTTAATGAAAGAGTATAGTACATCAAGATCAGCTCTCACAGTGAGCTACGATACGGGCTGAATTGCTCTGTTAATTTGATTGGTGTGTTTTGGGGCGAAATCAAACCTAAAACAGGGATGGGCAAATCCAATTCCAGGATTGAAACAGTATTAGCAGATATTATTAGTTTCAAAATCAGGAAACAGAGGTTTGCAATCTCTGATTTTAAAACTGGTCTGGGAGAACAGACACAGACTGCAGCCCTCGCATATACACACAAACTCTCATCTCAATTTTTCAGTGTGTAAAGAGGGAAACCTTTGACCCCCATTCTCAAACAGAGCAAAGTTTGGAGAGTGGATGCAGAGCCTGTGTACTCAGCTCTTGTGCACACAATGGCTTGCCTCCTGTCTGTGTGTCCATGTTGTTTACCTTTCATTAGACTAAGTGATGTGTATATTACAGTGAAAGCCTTTGAGTTATAGTATTCACTCTTCATTATAATTTACTCCTCACTCCCCAGATTTTAAAATCTAACAACAGGATTCAAAAAGAAACACTGTCAGTTGTAATTTAGACAAACAGACAGATTAAATACGTGTAGAGATGGTAAATTTAGCTGCCATATTTTTTATTCCTGGCCAAGGTACATCATGTTAAGGGTAAAATATACGTCATTCTTTGAATTGTCATTTCAAAAGCCTCTTTAAGACTGTATAAAATGTCTGTATTTTAAAAGGAGAGCAGAAAATGAGAATCTTATAACAACCAGTAACTGAGTACATAATATGCTACTCTACATTCACCATTAAAGTAACAGTTCTTCATTAAATCGCTATGTCGCATATGTTATAGGGAGACTGCAGTATGTAGCAGCTGGCTAAATTGAACATCCTTTGAAGACATTAGCTGTTTCTGAGTCTCTCTTACTTTTGAACATTTTCCTCTCACTGCTGCTCCAAGTTCACTCTGGGCTGCTGGGAGGGCCCTGGGCTCACGGTGACCAGTTCACCCAACTCACAACACCAACAAGTGTGTGAGAGAGGTTGAAAAGGTTTTTAAATAGAAAATTCCTTAGAACACTTAAATGAAAAGAAACTGAGAGAAGAAAAAAGGGAAACTTGAGTTCTTTCCTGTTATTGTCCGGTCTTTATTCCTGGTTTGAAGACAGGGTCTGGAGGTCAGAGTGGTTGGGAATGTGTGCTGAGAGGGTTGAAAGGAAGAAATGCCGTCCGTGATTGGCTGAGATTCCCAGAGGAAAATCGGCAAGGCTTGAGGAAGCCTCTGAGGCTAATCTATCATTAGCATTCTGAAGGAACTACTCAGGCTTGGACAGAAAGACACACACACACACACACACACACACACACACACACACACACACACACACACCAACATTAGCCCGACTTCCGCATTTATGAATATTACAAAAACAAGCACACACGAATGTCAATAAACATTATGCTGCAACAGTGCTCACAAAAAGAGACCCCCATTCAACCATACGTGAACCCTCAGACCCTCAAGAAATAAACTTTCATTCAATCTAGAGTCATTTTACAAGCAAATATGCCAAACATTTGATGATTCCGAAGATTTGCAGATTTTCATTATCTTACATTATAGTAAATTAAATATCTTTGGGTTGGTCGGACAAAACATCATATTTGAAGACATCACCTTGAGCTCTCGGAAACTAGGATAGACATTTTTCACCATTTTCTGACGTTTTAATCGAGAAAATAAACAAAGATAATCGTTAGTTTCAGCCCTAATTCAGCCAACACAAACTAAACCCAGACAAAATATATTCAAACTAAAATTACACTGCAAGTTGGTAAAAGAGTCTATAATACTGTGAATACAATAAATCCACATGCCATGAACCAGTAAAAAGTCTTAACTGAAGATGTAAACACAAAGAAATCAAAAATAAAGATATACCTTATTATGCTCAAACACACACACACAGGCTGACAAACACACATGAAGAGTGAGTTGATGAGTTTGATCCATCCCACTGGTCCATTGTATGGTAAACACAATGAGGTCTGTTCCAGTAATGAGGGAACCCAGAGCTGTATTGATCACATGCAGTGGATCACAGGACCTCTGTCAGTCCCTCAGAGCCCACTTTATACAGCTGGAGAACCCGACTGAATCCTCCCTCATTTACCACTTTACATCTCTCTCTCTCTCACCCCTGCATCACAACTTGTCCCCTTGATCCATTTTAGAGGTCCTCCCTTCTTTCCTCCTTCACTGTTTCCCCCATCTTTTGTTACCTCATCTTCTCCTCTCTTCTTTGCTTTCACTCTCTCTCCGCTTCCATGTATCAACCTCCTTATTTATGTAAATCCATTTGCTGTGAGAATGAAGCTTGTCTAATGTCCTGAACACTGCTGGATTTCATGCCATTTCTTCCCGGTAACAGTAGAATAATGAAAATGTAAATAGCGTTAAGCTGGGTAGCTTAAGACAACCTCTTAATGAAGGCACAGAGAGAGAGAGATGGAGAGGGAGAGGGAGAGGGAGAGCGTAGGCATGTTTAGCTTCAAAAGAAACCCGACGTCACAGGCTACAACATCACATACAGCGAGCCACTGAAGCGTGTGCATGAGAACCAACTAGAGAACGGACATTATAGGAATTCAAGATGTGTGGTAAGAGCTGCCTCCAAATAAAGCCTGAAAGAATATCCTTTCAAGTTTCATTTCAAGTGGTATACTCCAAAAACCATTCATGTGTCTTTCTCTCTTGTTCGTTTCTTCAGGCTTTTCCTATGGCTGCCAGTCAATCTCGAAGAACCAATCCTGGGCTGTAATCTGGGGGGATGTTAATCAGGCTTTGCCTCACTCTGAAGTGGCTATCCATTAGAGGGATAAACCTAATATTTTGTGAGCATCGATGACATCAATATTCCCACTGCCTCAAACTCTCGCATTGCTTTAACGCTTATCCAGGAGAGTGAGGGGGAGGCGGTTATGTAAGAAGGGATCCAGGAGGGCTTCCCTTGAGCTTTGGAGAGAAAGTGAAAGGAAAGAGCAAAGGTGACCTCTCATATACTGCTGATGAAAAGATTGAGTCAGGGAAAGGAGAGGGGGAGGGAAACAGAACAAACCAGAATAATTAGTGATTTCAATCAGTGATTAAAAGAGAGAGAGAGTCAGACAAAGGGAAACAATAGAGACAGAGAAAAGAATTAAAATGCAAGATGAATTAAACTGGAAGAGAGGGTTTTGCTTTTGTTTCAGGAATACTTTCTCAACAAAGATAAGTGTTTGCTGTCACCTTTATAAATGTCCTGTGCCTCTATAAAGATTGTGGATCTACATAGACCGCGAAACAGCATGTGTGTCCTTGCTATGCTGCTCAACCTTGGGATAACTCTGCATTAGCACATCAGGCTGTTAAGTCAATCCCAGAGCTACTCAGCCAAACAGACCATTGACTTGACCTTTGATTGTAAAAGCTTGCCAGGCTGGCAAGTTAATCCTGGAGCGTAGTAGGCCAATCAAGTTGTCAGGCCAGGCTCGACGTCAATAACACATTTAGGTCGAACGCAAAGGCATGGCAAGACCTGATCCTCTAAAGACATACCTCCACCAAATCAGATACAAATATCAAACAGTCAAAGTATTTATCTATATGTATGTGTAAGGAAGTATACCTTTAAATGCTCTTTTTATTTAAAAAAGTAGTACAAAAAGTAAAAAGTACAAAATCAATATAGGATTGGGGAGTTTGCTGGATAACTTGTTATAGCTGCCTTTTTTATTGATTGCCATCTGAGCTCAGGCACTTGACAACATGAAGCAGTAGAAAGGTTATTGTGCAGTCACCAGAACCACCCACATCTGCAGTGGCACAGAAAAATGAACTCTGAACAGAACAACTAGACAGGAGTGGAGGAATATCGGCGGCAGTGAAGGACGAGGGAGGTGCTGTGGCAAGCGAGAGGAGTAGAAAGAAAGCGAGAAATGCAGAAAAGATCGAAAGAAATAAAGAGTGATGGAGAGAAACACAGAGAGAAAGAGACAGAGGCAGGCAGGGAGACAGCACTATTTACGGTAGATTAGTTGTTATGGTGATAAGCAGAAGGGAAAGGAAGGGATGTAGTTGTCAGGGTGATGTGGCTGCACTGGGCTACTAATGATATGTAAAAATAACTGCTTAGATTTTGCCCTACCTTTCAAAAAAACCCAAAAACAAATCCATGCTAACACACACACACACACACACACACAAACGTGCTCAAATGAATACACACAAAGACAAAGCAGTCTGTTGAAGCAGGCTCCTCTCATTAGCATTTGGAGACATACTCAGATTCCTCCCCCACATTCTCAGCATGGAGCTCACTTTTTTGTAAGTTTTTGCTTAATGAGGGATGGTAGATATATACACACAAACACTGGGGATGCATGTGTGAGTCTTCCCTCCTATGTGTAGCGCTTGTAGTTCTGTGCTTCTGAAGGCCTAACAACAGCAATGAGTGCATATCACTTTGACAGAAGGAGATGGCAGGAGACTGTGGGTAATTGTAGTTTAAATGGCCTGAAGGGGTTTCTAGAATGCTGGTTCTTTGTAGTTTTGCTGCCTGCGGTGTAACCTCTGGGTTTTCCAAAGGCATCTGATGTAATCACTGTCAAAGAACGATCAAACACACCTCCATATGCCAAGTGCAAAAAAAACAAATAGTATCTCTCAGTCGTGTCAATAAGTACACATACTGTATGTTGTGGTTGAATGTAAAATACATTTACTAAAGTACAGAACTTAAGTACGATTTGTAGGAACTACTCCACTATATCTTGGAGGGAAACATTGTTCTGTTTACTGCACTACATTTATATGACAGCTAGAGTTACTAATTACTTTGTAGTTTCAGATTTTACTCAGCTTTTACTTACAGCTTACAAAATATAATGCATTATTGATTAAAGAACTGAACCTTACATAGTTAAACTCGTTACAATGCTGTTAATGAATCAGTAATAAACAATCTGAATACTTCTTCTACCACTGGTTGTGTCAAATATTACAGAAAACTTACTGATCAGTGAGCCAACATATAACATACACTCAAGGCTTCTGGGAAATTAGATATCATAACACATTTACAAACAGTATGACGGTATTTCCCAACCATTTAATGTGGACTAAATTGCCTTGATGTCTATAAAATCTCGTGGCACTTCTCCTCATTTACCAGTATATAATTACCTGGCAGTCTATTTCTGTAGTACGTATAAAACCACTCACTTAAACATACACACGCACACACACACACGCACACACATATTCTTACACCGGTGCATATGCTGAATATTACATTATATTTAGTTGTGCCACAAACATGAATGATTTCCCAGCATAATTGCTTCATTATCAGTGAAGACCAGCACACACATCAAACCACATGTCTCTCTAATCATCTGCTCACTGGAATATACAACCTCCACACACCACACTCATCACACACAAACACACATGCAAATACGCACACGGTATCACACACACATACATGTAATCCCTGCATACATTAAGCAGAGGGAGTAATATCCCAGACTATGATGGTCTTTAACAGAAACAGTTAAGGAAACAGGGGATTTAAAGACCTGCGGGAAAAAACCCCACTGATTTGTCATGTGGTTTTCTCAAGTGTAACCCTCTACCTGACCCTTGACAAGTCTTACTCTTAGTGTGTATCACTAAGATATATTTTGAAGAGCTCTTGCCTCCACACTTACAGACAACTGAGGCACAAACTAGAACAATACCTTTTATCTTTTACAGATGATACAATCAACAACTTCCTTTTTCTTCACTTTAGTAAGCAAAATAATGATGCAGTCAAATGCAACCCTATACCTTCCTATACAAATCAATGCATTATATCTTGATTACCTGCATATGCTGGCCAATCCTAAGGCTGTGCAGCTGAGCAAAGAAAACAGGCTTCCTATCTACACAATGCACCATCCAGGCGCAGTCTGGCTCTCCACAAGAAAGCCATTTAATCTCCAGTAGTCTGCATGTGATCAATCTCCCAGCACAGTGTTACTGCAGCGCAGGCCATTCCTCATCATTTAGAGAGAGAGGTATTGACCAGGCCAGGACAGCCTCTGTAGTACATTTGTGTGTGCTGTGAGCCAACAGGAAAGAATGAACAAAATTGTCCAGTGTATACAATACATGCTGTACTGTGTGTGCATGTATGCATGCTTATGAAAAGTGAATGTGTGTTAATGAGGGGGTTAAAAACAGCAGGACAACAATGTGTGTTTATGTTTATACCGTAGTCGGCTTGCCTTCTTATTGATGTCTTGTGCGCTGATACAGCTGGCCATATTCTCTACTTATCATCAATACATCCTTAGTTAGACGCTCCTGCTTAGTGGCTCACATCAAGAAAGCAGGCAGCAAGGACGAGCACAGCATTGTTAATGAGCATCAAATGCAATTGGCTTAGCACACAGAGACAAGGCAGAGGATGAAACTACTCTTGGATAGGTACCATCATTTTAGACATGTCAAGATAAAGGTTCAGGGTGATGTATCGTTGAAATGGCCTGCAGTCATATATTAGTGTGTGCAGATGTCAATATGGACAGTTGATCTGTCAATAAACTGTTAGACTTTTTTCCTGCACAAGCATCTAGGATGCCCCGGGTGTATGAGACAGGCATGACAAGTAGAGACAAGGTCTCACTACATCTTATTTGTGTAGGTCATTTAGCCCATCTGCTTGACAGAGAAAATGTATAGTCAGGCACATTTCAGTTTTCAAGTGTCAGAGAAATTGCACCAGTATGATTTGTGAAATGAAAGGAGAGCGCCTTGACAAATAAATTATCTGACTGACTGACTGGATTTTGTGTTTCTGTCCTCGCACTTATCGTGAGGTTATTCAGGCATCAGCTCCATGGACTTCATCCCCCACACTGCCTTGGGGCCATGTCAGATTTACAGTTATCCATGACGGGCTCTTATCAGGGATTTGGAGCGGGACTTTGCAGAGTCATCTAGAATATTGGCTGTATCGTTTTTATCCCCGCTCAGAGAAACAGCAAGAGGCCAAGGTTGGGATATCACAAGTCACACACAGAGAATCTTTCAGATGAATACAGTCACACAGTGCATACACACACACACATACATTCCTGACATCTCCTACTGGGACCATTGGGTAGCGATGCCCTGTCATATCAGGGTATATAGACAGCAAGCTAACAGCAGTGGCTTTTGGGACACTACGCTACATTAAACCAGCCGTCACAGCTGGTACCATCGTCTGCAGCTCCTGTAAGTTCTTACAATTACACTCTCTTTCTGAAATTAGATTGATATTATTATTGGCTATAGAGCAAATAAAGCATTCAATATTTTGTTTTTCAACTGATCATCATCATCATCATCCTAGGCAGGTTTTAGTTAGATTTAGTTGTGTCCAGTATTAGTCCTTCTAGTAAAAGATGATTGATATCAGTGTAAGCATGTTCAAATTATGTGTTTTTTCTTTTGCAGAGCCTATCCTTTTATTTATATTGTACCTTTAATGTACTTTTTACATTGACTCCAGTCAATAATCACAGTGAAGGCAACTGAATCAACTCAAGCACTCCACATATTTAATGTAAGATAGTGCCTCTACTGGGTTAAGTGTAAGACATAGACATAGGCTGCCATTCTTGTATTTGAGCTGAGTGTTGTTTTCCACTGCAGCATGTTCACTCATCCCTGCAGGCTGTGTTTAAGAGCCATTATTCCAGCTAACAGACCAGTCAGCAGGCCTTGGATGTGTTTAGTGATGTGTATTGTCTGGCTCTCTCATGACATTTGGAGTGCATAAATGGACAAAGTGTTCATGCAGCGTTTTATTTTTTGTCTCTGTATGGGACAGCGGAGGCAGCAGAGGCTGTGATGGTGCAGAGTCGCAGCTGTGAGCAATTCATAATCAGGGCTATTGTTTGTTTATGTCCCTGCAATGAGACTGGGGCAATAGACAACACACACTGGACGCTGTGGACTACTCTCATGATGATACACTATGCTCAACCTTTGACCAGGCGACACTGATTGATGGGGAGGTAAGTCTCAGCACAGTGCTCACCCTCTGTATACGGTGAGCCATCGAGAAAACCTTTGGTGCCTAAAATTGGTCAGGAAACAATGTTGGTTTCTCACCATATCCCCATGATTTTCACCTAGGGTATGTACAATATCGGAATTAATCAGCTATCCTTTTATGATGATTTGAATGCTGACACATTTAAATAAAGCAAATCTCTACGATTCCGACATTGATAAAAAGCTAAATTGTCATCAGACAATAGCTGATGGGTTCTGACACAATTACTCAACAAGTGGCAAGCACCTTTTTGTTCACATGGCAGTATGTTGATAATGAAATTGCGCACATTGACAGATAAACAGCAGAGGTCACAATAGGAATCGAGAGTGATAAATTAAGACCAAGTCTCCAGGAACAGCGCTGGGTTGTGTGGTGATTTTGGCATACTGGCCACAGCCATAATTGCTGGTCATGTGATGAACTGAGGCCCAAAGAGACTAATACAAAAGAAACAGCTGTTTCATGCCATTCATATGTGCAGGGAGCCAGCAGTAAGTTAGCAGGCTCTGCTAGAGAGAAAGACTCAAAACGTGGAAGCCTAAAGAAGTTTTCAGCATATGCACCCAGTGAGCGACTTTCACTGGAATAAATGGGGTGCCATCTTGTAACAGGGCATCTAGTTCTCTTAACACATCCATGGTTAAATCAATTAGCTCAATTAGTCCACTGCCTTTTACTTTTTTACCATCAACCCAGAGCAGACATGCCAAGGCACATGATGCTCATATATCAATCGACAATAACAATCTTTCTTGTGGTTATGGTCAAAAAGCCATATCGCCTCCCTGCACAAAGCCATCAAGGCAGAATTAGAGGCTATTACCGAAATAGTATCAGTTCCACATTGCAAAGCCCCATTGTTATGACACATCACAGTCCAATGGGACTTCCCGGTTCTGTGTGTATGTCAGGGGAATGAATGAGGTGTCGTATTTTGATGCCTCCGGTTGACGACCATCTGAATCGATCATGTTTTTTGCCACTAGATTTAACCAAGGGACAATGTCTCTTTTCGCTGGTCTCCCAGAATGTCCTTTTTCATCCCACACAGCTCAGTCCAATTGAATTCACTTAATTTCAGGTTTTTTAAATCCAAGTGGCCACTTTTCAGAACCTGGACCAAGTCCTGAGTCCCCATTCTTCTAAATGTGGAAATACCCTCTCTGGATAACGTCATTTTGACTTATAACTGCACAACATATGCTGGGGATGGCCTCTGTCCTGTCTGGCCTCTGTCCTAAGACAGACAGGACCCCAAAAACGTGTGCAGATGTGTTAGGGATATTACTTAGGATGAAAGCAGGTGTGTTTAAGAAGACTGAAGGGATGTTGTCTGCCCAAGACCCAAATCTAAAGACCAACAGTGGTTTATTCGGTTGATCAACTACTATTGCCGCTTCATCCCTAACCTCCCACAGTAATAATCTTATTGACTGATCTCTGATTCAGTCCAGTGGACAGAGCAGTGCAAACAGGTGTTCCAGTGGATGCACAGAGGGATATGTCTAATTTAGCTTTTCGTTTTGACTCCAGACCTGCTCCAGATTCATACACTGGACATAGAGCTGGAAGCTGTTTTTTTTACAGGATAGATAGTGTGTGATTACTTCACCGGTGAGGACATCTAAATGGCAAAGCACACCGGCAGCCTATGATGTGTCAAAACCCCCACATCCATTGTTTTCTATGAAAGCCCACCCATCGTGGGTTGACGCTCATCAACTCGTAGGGATACGCTCCTGTCCTTTCCCGGCGTGTTGGGTAGAATTAATATTCCCTAATCAACCACCTTTGTGAATTTATTTTTTCATCCTGTATACCTGCACATGATTATCAATCAATCCATTGTTCAGTCAATTAACTATGCCTATGTGAAGTTACCACAGTCCAAAATGATGTCTTCCAATCTTTTATTTTGTCTCAGAGCAGCCACAAAAAAAGAAATAATTCAATTGACTCAGAAATCTGATCAAGGAAAGAAGTTACAGTCAAATATGTTTGACAATTTTACTTGATAAAACTGACTGACGAACTGACTGATCTAAATTGTCATAGATTCATTTTCTGTTGATCTAATCACTTTATCCCTTCAGCACCTTTTACTCTAAGCATTATTCTTCATCCTCCATTCTCTAGCTCTTAACAATGTTGGACAATGCATTGTGTTGTGGTATTCAGACAACTGACATCTAAAAGTTCTTACCCATATCTAGCATTTTTCTGTTTGGCTTACAGCCTGCTGCAAACTGGTAATTGGGTTTGTGAGCAGACTGAGACCCCAGTTAAAGAGTCCCTGTCTTGTCTGATTAAAGTCTGAGTCTTTATGGGCTGATCTCCAGCGGAGAGACTGGAACCGGCCTGCTCAGGTCTGACTGAGCCGGGTCCAACCAAGATGGAGACAATTGGAGTCTGATGGATGGACCCTGACAGCTTGTCTCTGTCAGAGACCTGCTCAGAGTCCCTGGGAGTGAATCTCACGCAGTGTCAGCATGGCTTTGGTCAGCCCACTGCACAAACACCTGGAGGTGAGAGGACATACTGAGCAGAGTGCCTGGAGAAAAAAAAACCCTCATTTGCAGCAGCAGAGCATACACATCATCCAAGATGTGGGTTAAACACGACCTGTGTATGAACAGCTCATACTTGCATCCACAGACGTGTGCGCACACACAACAAAAATCACAAACCAACAACAGCAATGTACCCCTATTGATATCCAATTCTGTAGAACCTGACTGGTCATTAAAACCAGGAGCAGTGTGGCACAAAGACTGAGGGAATAAAACACATGCAGCCTCCACACCTTTGGGAAACTCATTAGTCCAGGTAATACAGGCCCAAGCAGACTCAACACTGAATAATTATAGGATTTCGGAGTGCTACAAACTCTGGGAATGCCGTGCGGACATTGGGAGGGAAAATCAATTGAATAGCTACTTTATCCAGTGTCTCTTGAGGGCTAATCAAGCCCTCATAGCTGATCCCTCACTCTTAACTATTCAAGGTTGTGGAGTTAAATTCCCCACTCTTCCTGCAATCCAACAGAGTACTCCCATCTGATACCGAACGCAGTAATCCATACATCTCTCCGAGTTGTATGAAAAATTCTGATTTGGACAGAATAATAATAACAACAATAATAGCTACCTATAAATGACTTTGACCTGGGTGCATGTAAGAAGCCAGAGGTGGTCATTTGAAGTTAATTTAATAGCAGTCATGAGAGTCCAGCTGCTTCATCACGTTCATCCCCAGCACATGAAGACAAATATCCCAAACCTTTGAACCAGAAAACAATCACCCACCAGGGGCTTTATCAGCCAATTAATCTCCTTTACCACAACATTTCATCTTTAACACAGACACCGAACCTTGATCCTGTTCAATTTGTCAGAGCCTAGTACTGGAGAGAAGGATAGAGTAAGGCAGAAAAATGAATTTGACATGTGTTAGTGTGACACAATTCAATAAAATACAAAACAAGATGGTGAACACTTGCAATGTCTACGTTGACGAAATGATTTCATGCAAACATGCAATTTTTTTCAAGAAACAATTCAGGGAATGTGTATGTATGTGTATGTAAAGGACAGACATGTGTTTTTATCCGTGTGTGTGCGAGAGAGAGAGGAAGAGAGAGAGAGAGAGAGAGAGAGAGAGAGAGAGAGAGAGAGAGGGAAGGGAAGTGACAGTGTCTATGTTCCAGATTACAAGTTTAATGTGAGCTTGTCTGATTTTCCACATGCTTCCATTTATAATCTTTCAGGCAGACAGAGAAGCCTTTCAAAGTGCAATTAAATAGCCAAACTGCACTGTGACAGTCCATCACCTTTGACCCCTCAGTTGGGGGGTTATATTGACTTTACTGATATCGATATTTGACCGAAGGACCCAGAGGACCCATTTGATTGATCTGATGCGCTGTCCTGTCTCTGATCTATATGGAAATCCTCCATGGACCAAAGCGTACAACCTCATGTGTCACAATTGCACATGTGCACACTAGCAGACACATACCTTTCCTGTTTAAACCATAGTGACACAAGTGTAGCTCAGCTCAATAGTTTAACAGAAATCAAGTTAAATCCATTAGATTGGTCTCTTATTGTGTTACTGTATTCTATAACCATTAGATTGGAACCTTGTTATGAGTTAAATGACCAAAGCCATCATATACTGTAACTTAGTTGGGTAATAATCATTATTATAATAGATTTTCAGACTACAAAATAGCTGGATCAATTACATTTCATTGATCTTTTTAAGCAGTCTTAAGGGCCTGAACAGACTAATAGGCTGATTTCACTGACATGAGCTTAGGCTTGTGTCTAACCTTTTATTTTAGCTAATTATAAGTATGATTATTGTCTTAAATAATTAATTGTAGTGCAACATCAGGCGTCTATGTGCATAAAATCATCTATTAGTACAGTCTTTTAAGGAGAATAACAGCAATTTTAAATAATGTACATGTCCAGAAACTTGGGAGCTTTAATTTAACAACATATACAGTATCTACAACATACAAGTACTCGGGTGTACTCAGTCTTTTATTAGCAGCTGGAGGTTGATAATTAAAGGACAGTGAACAGGGAGGTTTGGCATATATTGAGTCAAACACAATACACATAGAGAATGGAGGCCTGGTCACACAAACATTTTAAATATACAATATATTTCCAATGGAATAGCCACCATCAAATCATTCCATTGGGGGGGTAAAGTAAATCCATGCTAATATGTCATGTCAAGTTCAACTTTGGTGATCTTTGACTTGCTAATTTGTCTCATTGACCAGTATTTATTTCTCATACCATCCTGCCATTTACTCTTCTCATGCATGCTCCCTCATAATTTCCTGCTGCCAAACCCTGGGGCATCAATTGCCATATCAGCTGTTTGTCAGCTGATCTTATCTACCCAATAGCTCAGCGACGTACCTCAATGGTTGGCCTATCATCTTGCTGCTGTCTTTTTAAATATGATTCTCTCTCTCTGCCTTCAGTACGTTCAAGCTGCTCATGTTATGCTCGGCTTCCTCCTCCCCATCACCGGGCAGCCTCTGCAGATTCATCAGCTTCATGAGCACCATCCGCCTATCAGTCTCATCAGAGTCATCGGCCACCACCACCAGTGTCTGGACTCCATGGGGGGATATATCTTGCTGCTGTTCAGCGCAGTCGCCCCTTGATTACTAAATCTCCCTGTAGAGTCTAAGCCCCAAAGACTTTCTTTCAAGACTTAATTATCTCATATCATCTGTTTTAACAAACATTATCTTTACTTCATTCACTTGTCTCTCCTGATTGAAATGATGTACAATATAACGCATACTTTAGCTACAGTACAGCTGCAGCACTTTACCAACCAGCCTTCCGAATGCATCGCCAAGCTTTGAAAATCACATATTTTGTGAAGACACATGGATGAATTTTGTTGTGTCCTGTGTTCCTGGTGTGACCTGTTTAACTTCCTGAGGATGTCACATGGACGATCAATTTCCTGAGTGTGTGTATTTTTCTGTTAAGTAGGTGTATGGGTAAGTGCGTCTATTCTGTGTCACTAATCATCTCCGTTGCAGGTTGAAGCACATTATTCATTGATAAATTGCCCTTCTGCTCTTTGTGTCTGTGTCTGTCGAGTGAGCGTGCTTCCTTCAATATAAAACCTTTAGCTAAAGGTCAGTCCTTAAATCTTCAGACATGCCCACTCATGTCTGCAGTACAAACACACAATCCCAGACACACCTACAGACATAAAGCCCAGCATGTGATGAGCAGTCACACACACACACACACACACACACACACACACACACACACAGAAACACACACGTTCCTGCATGCAAGCAATGGATTTTACGGAAAGAAAAAAATAAGTATAATCTTACATGATTTTACCTGCCAAGCGACATTTTTATCAAACCAAGTATTAGTATTATATGTGAATACCGAGTGCAAAGATTGCAATACAACACACACTGTAATGGCAGCTTGTCTTCAGTGTTTTAACTGACTGCCTGAATCCCTATATGTATTCCTGTCATGAAAAGTTTCTATCTTCAATCTTTTTACTCTCCATTTTCTCTTTTGACCTTTGCATTTCTTCACAATTGATGCTCAATTTGCTGGCATTTAGAGCCGAAATGAGTTTCACAGTAACCCTTGGTGACCCAGTCACTCAGCAATTGGATCATTTGGTTGCTGTCACTCTCTCTAGATTGAGGTAGGTCTAGCTAATTCTAAGAAGTACAGTGTATACCTTTTCATTAATGCTCTTCACCTAAGACGCAGGCAAATAAGATACACTTATATCAAAATTGCTCAGCAGCGCTCCTGCGTGAGTCTGTCTCACAAAAAAAGTGTGAAGTGCATCATCCCTTGATGATGGCAATAACCTGCCTATCATCTTTCTGAACAATAATGGTGGTGGCATAAACATGTAACAAACACACACACACACCACTGAGACACCAGAGTTTTCCAGTAGCACCTAAAGCATGGGGAAAAGCTGCCAACAACAAAATCCAACAGTGACAATAACTGCGGTTTAAGTTCTAGATTATTTATATTTAGTGTAGAAGCACATAAAACAATAGAAGAAAAATGATTGAGTTATGACAATGACATTTACCAGAAGCCTCCAAATTACATCAACGACGGCGCCAGCCATTGATGGTTGGTGGCTACCATAAAATGCAGACACAACACTGGACCACACTCACACACATACATAAAAACAGTCACTGAAAAATATGAACATACAATGGGTGCATGTACAGTGCATTAAATACCTGAGCCTCTCTTAGAGACCACCTTTACACTCTTGGACAGTGTGACGTACAGCAGGATCAGCAGAGGGCTGGGAGGTCTCATCTTCCCCCCCGTCCTCACAGCCTGAGGGAGAAGAGACACGAGCAGGGAGAAGGAGGGATGGCAGGAGAGAGAGAAAGAGAGAGAGAGTGATCAGTTACTGCTTGTGCATGAGATCAAGTACCTCGTTGTTGCTACTAGACAAGAGTGTCAGCATGGAGGGATGTTTTGTAACAGCCCAAACACTACACCAAGTAACCACACACACTATTGTACAAACATTTACACGCAGATACACACTTGGACACTCACATCAACATAGCATTTTGCACATTTCCCTGGGGGGTCTTTCTTGTAATGATTTCCTCTCATGATTGCAATTGAGATGGGTTATCATAGCAGGGATATATGTCATGGGAAACCATTCCCTAAGATGCTGACGAATCAATAAAGAAATAATTACATGTGTAAGAAACACCACTTTTAATCGCCAGCTTCATTAAAAATAGGGGAGACATTGAAGAGAATTTCAAATTATCACCTTGTGACTCACAGAGATGCGGCAAATATCCCACCCATATCCCTTATCTACTCATATATCATATTAATTGATGGAGGTGACTTATTCTCTACTCCTCATCTTCTCTGAGTAAATGACATAATCTAACATGTAGTAATTACCCTCTAATAGCCAGCTCCTGAAATAGAGCTGGTGCTGCTGTATAAATTTGATGTTAAATGAAAAAAATACACTCATTAAAGAAACAGTTTATTAGCCTACAGTGCTAGCCGATGGCAATACCCTTAAAACAGGAAACAAATGAAGACATTAGAAAGTGAAATGAATAAAAGTTTAAAATGCTAGACATGTTAAAGGAAAAGTTCAACATTTTAGGAAACACGCTTATTCGGTTTCTTGCCGAGAGTCAGATGAGAGGACTGAAGCCACTCTCATTTCTCTATGTTGAAGCCACAGCAGGCACAGCAGACTGGAAACAGGGAAACAGCTAGCTGACTCTGTCCGAAGGTAACAAAAGCCATCTACCTCCACTTCTAAAGCTCAATAATTAACACTATTTTTTTGGTCAGGACCAGTAACTTCCTGGAGTTTCTGTTGGTTGCCTGGCAACTGGTCCTGGTCAAGAAATAGTTGGGCACGTCACAAGATATAACATGTTAATTACTGAGCTTTAGAGGTGCTGAAAGGTGGATTTTGATGCCTTTGGATAGAGCCAATCTAGCTGTTTTCCCCTGTTTACAGTCTTTGTGCCAAGCTAAGCTGGCTGCTGTCAGTAGGTTTATAATATTGATATGTGTGGTACCAATCGTCTCATCTAAATCTAGGCAAAAAGGAAATAAGCTTATCTCACAAAATGTCAAACTTTTCCTTTAAGTTGGGTAGAGACCTCTAGTCTGGTGGAGAACACAAGACACAGCAAACTAACCCAATGAACCAGAAAGGGGAAGACAAGGACCCTGGCCTTTGGAGACTGAAACTAACGGCGCATACTCCAGAGCAAGTCACGTGCACTCCAGATTAGCATAGCTAATGAAAGGAGCCTCTCTCAGTGTGTGTTTACACAATACTCGCAAGACCCATGGTGAAAAGAGGCCTTTTTCTCCTCCTCGATCACTTTCTACTAGGAAACAACGTTCAGTCGATAAACACCGCTCTGCCAATAACATTCTGGCAAATGCCACCGCTGAAGGATTGGCTCCTCTTTGTTCGGCTAAAAGGCCTTTAAAAACACTTGCTGATAAGCTGGTCAGTTCTAATTGTGTGTTTTCAGTTGCAGCTGTAACCCCACGGTCAGTTTACGGATATGTGCACACACAAATCACCAAACAGAAACACTCTCATAAAATCCAAATTCTTCAGCGGTCAGTTCAGATTTTCGGAGTCCTCAGTCTTAATAGCCATATCCCTCTTTAAATATGAACACATCCTGTGACCACTGCTGCAATACTGTCCCAGAAATTTAACAAGACAAGCATAAAGAGGGATTTGCTGCTACCAAATACACCATGACAAGAGTAAAATATTGAAAAGTCAAGAAACATAGGGGGAATTTCATTGAGACTATAATCACACACAAGCAGAAGAGAGAGAAAGAAAAAAAGAGAAACAGAGAATATCACCATTGTGTATGCATGATATTTAGTTTTCCATTGCTACTTACTGAAAAACACAAGTGGACGACCTTTGTAAAATTCCTTATTCTAGTACAGCCCTCATACTGTACCTGTTACTATACCTGTCAAACTTAAGCTTTACAATAAGGTAGCTTGCTGTCTGTCTCTCTCCTCAAGATAGTGATATGCTGACTGATTGCCTGCATGTCAAAATTGTTAATCATAACATGTCACTTAACCCAGTATTAAGCGCTAAAGCATTGTTCTACTTAAAGCAAGTGAAAATAATCTGCCAGTGGGGACAGCCAATTTGAGTTTGTTCCGTGTCGTTTGGTGTGTTTTAAAGAGTCTTGTGAACAATATTAAATGAAATAATAACACCACTTAAATCAAGATTATTTCGTCATCAGACAATAGCTGATGGGTTCCGAGATTGGTGGTTTAGGGGTTAAGACGCGCGCCATACTGTATAACGGCAATATCCCCAGTTCAATTCTGTCCGGGGACCTTTGTTGCATGCGTGCTTATACTGTATTTGTGTCCTATAATCTACACTGCAAGCTGTCCAAAAAAAAGATCATTTAATTCCAAGCTGCTCATACAAGTTGATCTACTTAACACAACAGAATGATTGGCAGGTGGTGTTTCTGTAGCTGCAGGACGGAGAGCTGCCCCCCGTCACAGCCTGATTCAATAGAACAATGCCAGCGACACTCCTCTGTGTCCCAATCATGTCATGCCTTCACAAGCTCAGTGGGCTTTGGGTCCTGCCAGCCATGACATCACCAGCCCGCCATCCTCACACACAGAGGGGCATTGTGCGCCTCTCAAGACCCCCACAAACACCGACACACCTCGTCTCCCCTCCTCTCCACCCTGTCCACCCTCTCCACTCCCCTACCATTCCCTGCATTCTCACCACAAATAAGATGAAACTGCTTCACAAAAGCAACTTCTAAAACCAGAATGGCTCACAGGTCAAACTGACACACATATTAAACAGTCTGCAGACTCAGTAAAGCAGCCTTTTCAACTGCCTTTAATTCCTGTAAAAGATGTAGCTATTGCAGTGAGTAAGTGGAGAGTGAAGTTAAATCTGCATCACTCCACTCTTGAAGGTTCTCTCATCATGTTGTCGTTCTCAAAGGGAGCATACACTTAATAATACATAATATATTAGTCACCTCTAAGGTTAATTTCCCCACCAGGCCAGGTAGGGTCTGGTGAGTTTATTTAAACTACACAAGACAAAATTCTCTCAGCGTAATTGACTTATCTGGCCTTTTTTAAAGGTATCTGAATACAACATACAGTTGTAGTTTTATTGTTCCCAGGACAACATGGGAAAAAGCAATATGTTGCTGAGCTGCCATTTCTCATTGAAACTAAAATCAAACACATGCGTGATTCATAAACAAAATGTTGGTGAGGATAAGTATTGTTTTTTGCACAGATGTAGGAAGTCAAACAGACATACCTTTATATTGTAATGCAACATTTTGGCATTGCTCGTATGGTTAACTACAGCCAAGCTTTTTTCTCTGAGGCGTCAGGAGCAGGTGTGTTTGAGGAGGCACACACAGAGGCATGGCGTGATATCCAGGCTTCAGCGATGCATGAAGCATGCACACAGTAGCACACATGCTGTTTGCCTGCTGCTTTTTTACCAGAAAATGAGGGGCATGGCCCTGCACTGCCTGCAGACTCACCCTGACAAAGGAGCAGAGGAATTTGTTTGAATCTGTTGCCATTGTTATGGGACTGTATCTCCCATGATAGCTGTATCTCCTCCCATCTTCCCTTAATGTTTCCCAAATTCAATTATCACCTCACGCTATTTGTTGCTAGCACACTCCCTCTGCTGTGTGCATGTGGTGTGTGTCTATGCACTGTGGCTTTGTGTATGTTACTCTCATATTCTAATTCTTTATCTCTCGAGACTGAACATGACACACAGATTCGCAAATTACAAGCAGAACCTAAAACCACAAGCACTTTGATTTCCAGCTCTTTTACTGTTGCTGTAGAATGCAGTTGTGCCATCTTAAGACAGAGAAGGAAACCTCCGCCATCTTGGCACAGCGAGCTGTGGATGATTGATCATGTGATTTAGGGATTTAATCCAATTTGAAGGCAGCCTGCGCTGTGGTCTTAGGTAAAGTACATCTTCATAGCATTTACTAGACGTGGCTCTGTGCCCTGACACAACCAGAAATGCAGACAGTGAAAATGTGCATCTGAAACATCTCAGTGTCTCGTTGGGGTCATGATGCTTGTTGATTTCATCCGGTTTAAAAATATACGCTATGTTGTCTAGTGTTTTTACTGTAATACATGAATTGGTTAATTTAGTACTACATGTAAAACTTTATTTTTCATAAGAACTGATTTTTAAAAAATCTGACATACTCATTCAATATTGAATAGATTCAAAAATAAGTGTTTTTTTTATAGTATTTAAATGGACAAATAAAGGTCAAGTCTGTTAATTCATCAAAGTTTGAGGTTCATTAAGTGTTTCAGCTATCTCTGCTGAGTTATAGCAAAGTCACAGAACTAGGTGAAAAGTGTACCGCTGTATGTACACAGCTGTAAACACAAGGAATTAACCTTTCTCTCACTCGCACTTTACAAGACCAGTCGTGGTTTTTGATCAATATTGCATGAGTAATAACTGCTGAATATTAAATGAGAATTCGGCAGGTGGAGAAATACTCTTCCGCTGCATTCGGATAATAGCCCTGGTGTCATCAGATGAGAATATGTATATACGGTATATGTACACCATCCTCCATTCTAGGAAAACTACATTATTTATATGCTTGAGCTGCCACTGACTGTACAGAACAACCTTTGAAGCTATGCTGTGAGAGATGCATAAACTGACTGATAATGTGGTGCTGGTTCAACAGTGGAGTAAAACACAGCAATTAAAGGAGAAAGTCAGAATTATTCAAAAGTTGCGAATCTCTCACGTTCACTGCTATTCTCTCTCTATCTGTAGTTTTAGCTCTGCCAACATCAAATGTGACACCAACATGCAGAGCGGCCAGAGACACAGACAAAGAGTAGTAGTATAAGCACAGAAAGCACAGACACACACACACACACACAACAAACGAGTGAGTCATAGGTGTTTCTGTGTGTCACTGTGTCAAAGAGACTCATGCTGGGATTGCTAGTAAATGGCACAGCATACTGCAACTATGCTTACTGTATGTCTACCTGTTCCTACATCTGTGCCATGTGCCGTGTGTGTGTGTGTGTGTGTGTGTGTGTGTGTGCGTGTGTGTGTGTGTGTGTGTGTGTGTGTGTGTGTGTGTGTGTGCGCGTGTGTTTGCTCTGCTGTTTGCCAGATGTGTCACAGTGTGAGTCAGGTCCCACGAGTATTATTCTGCAGCAGCAATGCGAATCACTGCCTCAGAATAAAAAATAAGCTTGGTAGGTAGGCTGAGTGAGCATTCGTTAAAACACATTTGACCGCTTTTGACCATGGACAGCCCCCCGTTCATCTCCAGAGGCTGGCCATAGGTGGTTACAGTTAACAAGCAAGGTGCGGTGAGCTATGCCCTGCCTCAGTCCCAACATGCACCTCTTCACTGAGTGAGATTAATTACCGCACGTTTCTGAGCCAATCCACACACCCCTGCTGTTCTCCTATGCCCAGACGTAGACTCACAGATACTGTACATGCACTTGAAGAGCACATTTGAGCACATAAAACGCAACAACGTGTGCATAGTTAATTAAAAGAGCTTCGAGGCAAACTAAAGCCATTTGCACATGATCGGTCAAGAGCAGAGCGGTGGGTTGTTGCGAGTCAGGTCTGGGCTCAGACACATTCCACCAGCAGTGAGGCATTTTCCTCCAGTGGTTGTTGATTGCTTTCAGCTATGTCCCCTGTGCCCGGGCCCATTGTCAGCTGTCCAAGGATGACTGGCTGCAGAGACGCTCTCATGCTTCCAGTCAATACTGCCTGTGATGGAGAGCAGGGGCCAACGCTCTGCTCACCCATTTAGTGTACACTACCAACTGGGGGCAGCCGGACCTCCACTGACACACAGATAGACTAAAAACACAAGCACTCACCCACACACACAGGCTGTTAAACATATTCAGGTATGAACTGCTTTCACATACATTCATATGCACGGTGTGCCTTAGTTTAATAACTAGACTTTTCTGTGTGTTTTATTTTATTCTTACAATATGTATCTAAACCTAAATACAGCACAACCACTTGCTGTAAGACGTAAGTTTAAAGACACAACAGTTGTGGGTCAAGACACAATGACAATATAGTAATTATACTATAAAACACAATTACAGTAATACTGTTTTATTGTAAAGCACACTTACAGTACGGCTTTCCTAATGTAAAACATAGTTAAAGCAAAGTAAAATGGTAATTGCGTAAAAACTGGTAACAATGCTGCAACAGTATTACCCTAAAAGTAGAATAAAATGTCTAATAAAGTTGCGTGTAATACAAAATAGGACATCAAGTCGGTAATGGACCAGTCTGAGAGGTAGTTTTGGTTTGGATAAGATGCCCCTGCTCTGCATGTAATCCACCAGTCTTCAAATAAACCCTTATTACCGCTGAGTATACTGGTTTATGTCACAGAAAGAAATTAATTGAGTGGAAAACTGCTATATAAATAATGTTCCTTATTATTATCCACAACAGTATTAGTAGAAGTAGCAATAGTATATATACCACATGCAATCCATACGATGTCATGTACTCCTGTCTCTCTCCCCACCTCTTTTCTTTTTTAGTCTTTAAGCGGCCTAAAACACACTCACACAACATGTATGTGGGAGGACTAAGGTCAGTCTTTACCATAAAACAAGCTGCCCTTTTGTAGTGAATCATGTAGCCAAGCAGCAGCTTGCTGCAGCAACAACAGAGCCAGGTATTGTTGTAGCTTTGCTAAATTGTAACCTCTCAATAAACTTAAGTAAATAAAAATACCACCAAATGGTTATTGATTAATTTAAATAGATTCTTATTCTATCAGGCGTAGAACATAATGCCCTTCATTTGCCAAATTGCGGTCTGATATTGACAGCTGCTATTAGAGGGCATCCAAGTGTTCAGTGTAATGCCAACACAGTTTTCTAAATTTGTGAGAGTTGTTTTCTGCAGGGAGTGACAAAGTGTATCCATGTGTACAAGTCAAACACAAACTCAATTGTGATTCAACTCCAAGCTATTTTGTGAGATCAAATACATCCCATTCAGACAATGTTAAAGAGGAAACTTCTCAATTTGGGTCCAAAACATTGTCATTTTGGTTTAAAGTATGGGTGTGTGTATCCCTAGTGCACCTCGGTGCTCCGACTGCATGTGCTATGGTGCATCACATTGGTTGCCCTCTCATGCAACCACACACTTCCTAGCAACCAGACTCTGAGATTTGCTTCAAGATAACGTCAGTGTAACAGACATTTCTGAAGTCGAGCTATTGTTGAATATTCAAAAACAAACTGTAAGCCTGACAGGAAACACGTGGTTCTGAGGATCCTCCCAATCCAGAAGTGGATCTTTCACCTTCATCAGCTTAGTTTGGTCACAACATAATGTGCCCATGTCTAGGATAAACTATAGCTGGAATTGCAGCTTTCCTGAAACCTTTCAATCCTAGAAAGAGAAAGAGGACTGTGATTGGCTTTGCACGCTTGAGCTGCCTGACAGACATATAGCTGCTATAGAGGGAGCACAATCCCCAGATGAGGAATCAGCAGCCGCTGTTCACAGAAGAAGCACATTGCCATATGTTGCAGACTGGACAAAAACTATTGCGGTGATGGAAAAGTGAAAGGTGGCATCCAGTAAATAGCATGGAAAAAGGCCCATTTGCTATATTCCTCTCCTATCTACCCTGCGGCTGTGAAATGTGCTGGATGTGCCTATATTAGTGGTGTGAGGAGAGGCACTGCGGTCCATCCTCTCACACCGAAAGGGGTTTCTTAAAACAAAGCTCCCTGAAGACAGGAAATGCTGGCCTGAGCGGTTTTCAGCGGGAATGTGCATTTACGCTTTGGTATACATGACAGAGTCTATCCTATTGTCTAGAAGAGCCATCGTGGTGGCAATGGAGCCTAAATGAGGCCAATAATGGTTCTCTGCTCGGTCCCCAGAGTCTTGCCTGTTTAAAAATCGATTCTCTGCTTGACTAGGGACAGGCTGGGAATAGAGAGAACTGGAAGAAATGGAGAGGAAAGTGGTGGAGAGAGGATGGGGGGGGTTAAGAAAGGTTATAAAAGATAACAAAGATATCACAAGTGAAAAATCCAGCCACATGTTTAATTATCAATTTGTCAGTGCATCTCCGCTATGACAAAAACATGTTAATGTGACAAACATTAAGTAGAAATCAGGCTTTATTAGCTAATTTCCTGCATGACTGTTTTACATCACTATAGATTGTTCTCCTGTGTTTATATCTATAGGCCATAGGCTAATTTATTTGCAGAATTTCAATGCTGTTTTTCAAAAGTAAATATTTAAAGGAAACACTCTTAATTATAAAAACAATTCCCTTGTACTGTACAAGTATAAGTCCATATAGTCTATATATACATAAACAACGGATAAACATAGATTAGCCTCTATAGATACTAAGCACTACATGTACTACATCCAATATTCTTTGCACTGACAGATGCTCTCAGCCTTTTTGTATAGAACAGTTCTCAATCCAACCAGAACCTGAATATACCATTGTTTCTTGTCCAGCTGTTGTTGTTTATCTCTATTTAATGCCTACTCTCCTCTACATAAAAGATATATCTTTACACGTAGCTCTCAATACTAGTCAAATATGTGACAGTACACCTGCCAAATAAACCTCTTTCTGTTGTAAATGACAAGTTACTCCTGTTTTTAAAAAAAAGGTGCCCATTTTATCTCAGTAAATTAGTTTTTTCCCCCCATTTTGAGTTGAGATTTACAATATGAAACATTTGTAAATCAAATCATGTCATATCCATGTCAACTTCTGCTGGACCAGAAAATAACAACAACTCACTCTGTTCTTGCCAGAAAAAGGAACTGAAGCACACGCCACAAACACACAGCATAGCAACTTACCAACGGGAGAGTAAACCTGTCACAGACTTGCAGTGATTTGGAAGTCTTCTCTACTACTTACTAACTTGCTTCCTACAGAGAGCCCGAGATGCTGTCAGTTTTGGCAAAGAAAGATATATGGGCTTCATCAGCAACTGGACCAATGAGAAAAACTTGTGGGTGTTACAGAACAATAGCAACAGCCAACCGAAAGTCCCAAACACACACACAGAGCAACGGAGGGTGTATGAAAGCCCTATTAAACTGATGAGGTCTTATTGAGCAGTTGGTATCACACTCACTGGGGACGGGGGGGTGGGGGGCGGATGAAGGGGCCGGGGGGGGGGGGGGCGGGGGGGGTCAGAGAATGTTTTATTCAACATGTGCTCACCGTCTTATCTGTTGCTCTTATTTACACCACCCCACCACCGCCTCACACCTCAGCTCTGCTGTGTGTGAGCAGACCTTAAGCACATCTCAGCGACCTTCAACCGTCTCCTGTGTCTCAGACACTCTCACCTATTTGTCTCAACCCGACCCTTGTGTACCCTCGACTGTGTGACACAATGTGACTCCAAACCCCACCTCCAAATAAGGTACCACTCAGGACACAGTGCTATATAGAGCTCAACTACAATAGACAATACACACCTATAGATTTCTTCTTTCTTTGCACAAATGATGTCCAGGCACAAGCATGCAGCCAAAGGGCAGGTGATGTGATGTGTATGCATCATGTCTTCCATGTATAATGAGGCATAGAGTTATTTTCAAGTACTGATCCATACAATCATATCTGCAGTTACAGATCTGTAGCGTAAAAGTACTTGTCCATTTCAAACTGTGACATTATTCTTCAGGTTCCCTTCATTTTTGTTTTACTTGTTTTACATGCAACAACAATTCTATACCATTATAATATGTTGCATATATGTTTCTGTATTTTTAGACATAACTATGCTGAAAATGATGCGATCAAACCCATCTGGCTTATTTCAATAAAATTGTTTTGGCTGTTGGAAATTCAGAGTGGCTGTTAAACTTTAATATCTAGTATCCACTTTGGCTGGTGATTCAAAAATTCTGGATACACACTCATCTCACACTCACACACATACACACACACACACACACACACACACACACACACACATACTCAGTATCATTGATTGTTCTCTGACCATTGCTGTATCCATTCTACAGTGCAGCTGCTGTGGGTCTCAGAGAGGGGAAAGGGCCCTGCAGGGAGAAGTCCAATTATCTCAGATGGAAACTTATTACAGGATTTATGTGAACAGAAAAATAACTGTAAGACAGTGAATCTGTGTTGTGTGTGTGTGTGTGTATCTCGGCTGTGAGGTTATCCAAGGTTTTGTCAAAGGAATATGGAGACGGCTTTGTCAATTGCTATCCTGGCCCGTGAATAGCCACAGCTCTTCACAGGCCATGTGTTCAGTATCTTTTGTGTGGCATATTTTAATTAGATACATAATACTGCCATATTACTGTCATATGACTGCAAAGCACTGAAAAGAGAGCCAGGAATGAGGAGGCATATCGGGAGAGCCTGGGTGAAAGTCCAGTCAGCTCTCTTTCTCAAATTTTCTGACACCCTGCAAGGCCCAGGCAGGCTGATCTGCACTGGTGTGTGGATGGAGGGAGGAAAAAAAGGATGGCAGGAGGGAGGAGGGAGGAGGAGAGGCAGCAGGAGAGAGAGAGAGAGGGAGAGGGAGAGGGGGAGGCATGGCAGGGGCTGCAAGCCGAGGAGAAGTGCCAGATCACTGCTGGAGCCAAGAACAGGACTGACTGGGCCTGTGTGTCAGATCAGTGTGCACAGGCACACAGGCAAACACACACACACACACACACACACACACACAAAAGCATATGCAGGATGAACACACACATAGATGTCACTGACCTTCGACAAACACCCTGCAATGTCACAGCGCTAACAAACTGAGACACTAACACTTAGTAGTCATCTTAGGAAGATTCACTATTATACATACTTAAAAAGCAGTCTGCCATGTGTGTGCTTGTTTATTATGAGCTCTCTATATCCAAGCATTTCAGCTCAGCCGCTAACAAGGAGGGCGTCTGCTGTTCCTAAGTTCTTGCCATGAGCGTGCTTCTGTGTGAACTTGATTGGACGAGTGTTTTTAAAATCTTTAAACAGTTGGCCGCGACTCAGTACCCACTCATTACTGACCAATGGCACTAATAGCCAGCATCCTGTACACAATGTAAGCCTACATCAGAGACGGCTGTTCCACACAGTGCAATATTTATGGCAGTCCCTACTCCCTGGGGACTCATTGCACCATAAAACAGACCACTGCAGCTGACAAAATAACAGGGCAGAGTGTTCTAGCTTTAGGAAATAGTAGAAACACCTCTCGTTCTCTCTTTGCCTCTTACTGCTTTTCTCTCTCTCTCTCTCTCTCTCTCTCTCTCTCTCTCTCTCGCCAATTCTCGCATGACCTCGTCTGTGTTTTCGTCTTTCCTTCTTTATAGCTCAGAGCTGGGGCCATCTGAGTGGATTTCAGAGACAAGTTGACAAGCCAAGCAACAGAAAATTGAGATAAAGTCCCTCCTCTCTCTCTCTCTGTCTCTTTTTTTGTGGTCCAGTCCACCGAGAGATCACAGCTTACAATTTCACCGTTGTGAGCAAATCTGATCTTGAAAATTCTGACAACTTTCTCACAAGTAACTGCCAGCTCTGAGATTTTCAACATCTACAGTATGTCTCCAAGGAACGCTACAGCGGTGATTCGCTTTCCGCACCAATTCTACAAAAAAAAGAAATGATTAAATTACACCTTAAAATGCAGTTTCATCCTGTAAGACAAGGCAATCTGCCAAGACTAATCTTGTGTGTGTAAGTGTATGTGTGCCACAGAGAAAGACAAAGGAGAAAGAAGCTGCGTTTTCTCCATTTTCCTGCACTCTTTTCATTTCTGTGTCCTGTATGTACATGTGTTGGAGCATATCTCATCTCTTACCCGTTAGCCCACGGGACATTGGCAAGATTTTCCCAGAACCAATGCAAAGTGACAGCTGAGAGAATGATTCCATTATGGCTGGTGTGGTCTACCCTCCCCATGTTACGACAAAGCTGATGGCAGCATGCTAACAGAGAGAGAGAAACCTAATAAAAATAAAGTCAGAAGCAAGATCTATTCAAGCTTGTTCCCATATCATGACATGATCACGTGAGAAATAATCAACATTATCAGGTTCGTTGGGCCTAGTAGTCAAGTTCACTTACACCAGCAGCATCGTGTGCTCCAAACTTAATGACCTTTCGAGACGACCCATGTGAACGTGTTCTGATCTGGTGTCCACGTCAGCACTACAACATGAAAGGTCACTGTCTTCCAAAACCTTTACAAATTACTGTTACAAGAATTATTTATATGAGCATTTTCTGATCTCCCACCTCAGGGTATGATGACCTCCTTCCTAAGAGATTTTGCAGTACTGTAACAAAGTCATCATTAGCAACCCCACAACTGTCATCGCATTTTCATTCAAATATTGCTGAATCCTGACTGGTGCATGGAGGTACGTAACATGGCCCTTTTCCCAAAAGAGCTTCACTCACCTCAAACCCGTATGAAGAACTCAGGCAAAGACACAAATACAGAAACCTTTCATGAGAAATAAGCAAACCTCTTCTAACTTTAGAGGAAAATTGTGTGTTCACGTCGTCATACCTTATTTATAAGGAGCTGATTGAGTTTTCAGGGATGTTCGAACAAATGGCCACTACTGTCATTATTCTGGCGGTCTCAAAACATCCTTCTTTGCTCTGCATGGACAACAGTCATAATGACTACTGCCACTAGAGGGCTTTGTCACTTGAACGTAAACATTTCTCGTTTTTCGCCTTTTTTAGCTATTTGCTGAAACACCTGATGCTCTCGAACAGTCTCGTTTGGATACAGTGATTTGTGATTAAAAATTAAAGTGAAGTTACATGCATATACAGAATACGTTCAATCAATTTTCAATTTTGCAGTCCAACCTTAATAACACATTCCTCTCAACCTACCAACATGCGCTTGCCAATTTCTTTGTGTTATCATCCTTCAAAGTCTCTCTCGCTGCGTTGTTTGGGAAAGAGTGATTCAAAGCCAGTGGAGCAAATAAGAGCTCAGTATGACCAAATGAAAACAAGCTTGGGTACCTTCTTTCAATTTACTTCAATTTACCTTTTTCACATTCATTTAGTCACAATCCACTTTCCTTTCTTTTTCTATTCCTTGTCCATCTTCTTCCCTCATTGATTTAGACGTTCTGGCCATTTTTGATGAAAGCTCTTTATAAATGTCTACACTTACAGGAGAGTTTCACCTGGTGGGTGAAGTGACTCCAAGCTAAAACATCAACACCACTTCACAATCTAAGTACTGTAACTGCTGACAGGTTAGTCTTTAAATGACTGAATTAAAGGCCAGTCTCTTGAAAGTGACTTTGACAGGCCTGACTGTGTTCACCACATTGACAGCTGTCATAGCACATTTAAAGAGAGAAGTGAAGTTTTCAGAGAAACTGCTCCAGGTAGGAACTTCGGACAGAGAGACGGAGTATGAAAGAAAGAATAAGAAAGGTATTAGTGGAGTGGGATCTCTGCTATGTGCTGAGAAAGCGAAAGTGTCAGAGAGGTTATCAATGAGGAGAAATCGGGTAAGTTCAAGCATCCGTTGTGAAGTATCCTGTGGTCACCTGCATTGATGTGTTTTCTGTAGCTATCCTGTTGTCTATTATTGTGATAAAAAAAACAGCTACACAACACTTTGTACCCACGACAAACAAGTCAATCAGACAAACACCTAATTTTAAAGATTTTTTTCCAATTAATTATTTCCCTGCATTATGACTGGGGTGAAACTAACCTAAAATTTGTGTTTAAATGCCTCATGTTCAACCGGATCTTGCAGATCTACACCAATGGTTTCCAACCACCAGGCTGTGGATCATTACTGTGCCACAGAACATTTGCTATGAATAATAATATGAATTATACTTAAATAGCTTTATAGACTATTTGGGCAGTTGAACTTGGTCTGTCTCGGTCTGGCATCTTTCCTCGCCACTCCCTGTCACTCCCACAACAGGATACACATTTTGAACTGAAGACGGTAATTAGTGCTTGAGGACATTGTTCCACCATCACCCAGTTGATAGGATGTAGGGGATATAAAAAGCCTAACGTGTGCTCCACCATCTTACATTGTTTTGTTTTCCTCCCCTTTTCAAACCCCTCCCCAAGTCATCCTACCCGTTTCAAACACTGTTTACATGTATAGTATTGACAGTGGAGGAAAATCTAAATGATATTAGTGCTCTTAACCTCTGTATCATCACAGGGCTCGACTATCATTTAGACCTATAAGCGCAAATGCCTTAAGAGTTCAAGCTTGAAGGTATTCAAACCAGCATATAAATGCCATCGTCCTAATTTGTGAGATGGAAACCTGATTTATTGCACGCGTTTGGCTATTCTGAAGTGCAGTTAATCAAGCGGTATTCTCTCCATGCTGTTTATTGTTCCTTTATTGTCAATCAATGTGACAAGGAGGAGATGGTCTTTTAAAACATGACCCTCCTCCAAATATCAATTCCAATAGTTCAGTGATGAAAACAATGTGCATGTGTGAGAGTGTGTGTGTGTGTGTGTGTGTGTGGGTGTGGGTGTGAATGCACGCTGGTGGGTGAATTAATGAATTAGCTCTCAACCGCAACCTATCCTCAACCTTTTCTGCAACAGGGACACAAATCACTGACCTGTCCTTTCTGCTGTAATCTGAGGGGCTTCATCAGATGACAGACTAAAAGCCTCTATTCCCTGACACTGCTCTGTATTCTACGTCTACGTGTTGTTATTATTATGTGATTGTATGCGTCTGTGCATAATTGAACATTTTGAACCCTTGAGCCAATATGTTTCAAATGAATCCTCAGCTCCCACATCAAAATGATTATTTCTAAACAAACCGTGTTTAATCGACTGCGTGCCTCCGCAGCACTCTCCATCTGGAGGATGCTGTGTGACAGCTTCCCTTAAATTACAAATATCAATCTGCCACAGTGGGAGCTCAGCTGCCAGTGGCCTCATGGGGGTCCACGTCAAAGCAACCAGCCTTCAAAACAAAGCCATCAAAACGCTGCGCTCGCTAGATGTTTTTGTTCTGAGACAACCACGTTCGTCACCTGATCACAGCTTTACTGAAATGACCAAATAGCAAGGGCCTGTGGTACACAGATCCAGGTTGGTGTGAAATGCTCCCGATAATACAAACAGCTCAACTGATCCGGGTTCAGTAAGGAAGCTGAACTGAAGTTGGCCCAGTGTGTGGTTCTGGGTCAGCTCTGTGTGGCTCCACCCCTCTCTCCCTCCACGGCAGGGACCGACAGACGCCAGCACCAAGGGCTCCCAATCTGCTGTGTGATCAGCGGTGCTTTCCCTAAGCGTGTTCCCCCTCCTCATCACCGGCTGTCTGCCCGCGGCAACACGACCACTTACACTCCATCCACCCGCTTATTGATACACTTCACCGCAGGATCGCCTTCGAGTGCTCCTTGGGAAAGCAATGGGTCTGCGGGGTGGCCTAATTCAATCAGCGTTGGGAAAACACACACATCATTCATCACCAACACAGGATTAGTCCAGGAAGAGTCTCCATCAGCTCTTTCTTCTTACTCGATGTCCATTAACACACAAACAAATTGCCTTGCTGTGGGTAGAGAGCAGTTTGGTGAACCTGATGGGGGTTATCATGCACTGTTATCATGTAAAGGTATTTTTATACACACTCTTTATGTGTACATCATGCACATAAATAGCTATAGAGCACCAGTAATCAGTAGACGTCATGGCTCCCTCAGGGTTAATTCGATTTCCTCTCGGGCAGTATATCGGTCCCCCAACTGTGTTTATAGCAGGCATGGTGTGCATCCTGTGCATTATAACAGGCCCAACTGGGTGTTTAACTTTGTGGAATCCAAATAGAAACTGCAGCAGGAGAAATGCCTTTAGTAAGCACGATCATCAGTATTTCAAATTTGGAGTCTCAATGGCACTTTACTCTAAAGCACATTTATAAAATGCAACAGCGAGTATATGTGGCCTTTTTAATGTGCCAGGAATGCAGTGGCTGAGAGAAAGAGAGAGAATCCCTGCATTTAACATTGGCAATACTGACAAAACTCCAACATTTACTTCAAAAATTGTATGTTCTTGTCTTATTTTACACACAAGAAAAGAAAATGTATTCTGTGATTGCATTTATTACATGAAAGACAGTGAAAAGATAAATGTTGTATACGTAAGCAGCATGGGAAGATATAACTCATCCTCAAGCTATTACAGTCCTGTTTATGGTTAGAGTACTTTTCTTTAGTGTTGATATGTTTCGTTTTCACAAAAAAAGGATTCTCACATGGCCAAGCCAAGCACCACTTCATGATGATCAGCTAATGGATTTTAACACCACTCAGTACACATGATGATACCATTTAAAGCAAACACTCTAATGCAGGGCCAAAACTGAAAAAACACATAAGCATTGAAGCAATGGGACTTGATGTGTCAATTAAAATGGGTGACATGTAATATCTATGACGCATATTAGTGTAATGTACATGGTGGTACAATGAATGGCATTATCAGACAACACAGTTGGTCTGTATTCTCAAAGTCCTCTCCAATTGTGTTCTAAATGGTTATAGCTCATTACAAAGACTGCTTTCTTATGAATGCACTCTAATCCCGTGTTTACTTGTGACACACTCAGGATGGTATACATGCATGTGGCTCAGAAGCTGCTCAAATATTTAAAGATAAGGGAGAAGCCAAAGAGAGTTACAGCAGCCACGGAACATTTCAACTTACAAAATCAGCCCAGAGTTGAACAAAGGAGCTGTCTGTTTCAGCACCACGGACAGTTCCTGTCATCTCCCCTATGACGAGGCGCTGCTGGCAGCAGCGACGGCCTGCCAGTTTTATCTGCTGCACTTTGTAACATCAGACAGACGTGACTTTACGAATTCATTAACGCGAGGCCCCGTGCTCATGAAAATTACACCGAAAATTGAGAGTGACACAGACATATTCTTTCCTGACTTTCTACTGTTTAACAACATGAATTGGAGGATGTGGCTCACCTCCAAGTGGCCTCTGGCACGTCGTCTCGGCCAGCACGAATAGATTTAGGTCACCTGACAAACTAAAAAACACTGTCTGCTCTGGTTAACGGTATAAAG